>NC_071988.2:198847500-199472500 GCF_028885655.2 Pongo abelii
TCATACTTACTGACAAATATTTATAGTTGTAATTTATAAATAAATAAATAAAGGTACTAATTTGGGGGACATGTTTAGTGATAGGAGCTATTTCACAGGAAAAAAACTAACAAACTTTTAAAAAACTTCCGAATATTTTATTATTATAACATCATCTTTTATATATAATTCTCCATAGAATTCAAATTATTTAACGGATAGTCCTTAGTGAAATCTATAGTCTATTGCTAACATGTTGGGAATTGGCACACAACTATAGGTATAAAATAACAGTTGTGAAGCAATAAATTATGATTTGATTCAGGTCCTTCACTTATCAAATGAGAACTCAGGAGCTCAATAACATAACACCACTGATTTCCCTGGCCTGAATTGCTCTCACTTGCTCTAGTAAACAAATCTGTTGCATCTTTTCACCCAATCTTAACCTGGAAACCTAGCTTCACAAACCACATATCAGAACAGGCCACTGGAATTGTAGGGATAAATATGTGCTCTGTAATGATGCATAGAAGCAGAACTTTAAGTAATACACTTTATCAGAGGCAAGTGAAAAAAATAAAGAAGGCACACGATGTTGTGCATATTTAAAAACATGTAAGTATGTATCTTTTTAACCACTGGTCTTACTGCTCTATAGTTCTTTTTCAGCTATTGAATTGTGACTGTTATTTTTAATATAAATGTCATTGATGCACTTCTTATTCAAGGAATTACTCTTTTCAAATCTTCCTTTTTTCATGTATGGAACATTTTTCCAATGTGTTCACAATCAAGAAGCACTAAAAATGGATTAAAAATCTTTTATCCTAACTACATTTACTGTACACATATCCTAAATGTTAATGTTTTCCCAAAGATTTCCCTTTAATAACATCAGAATAATAATAATAAAACATCAAAATGCTAACCTTATTCATCATAAAATTACTAACTGTACCTTTTCTTGCTTTAAGTTGATTAGTGTTGATTAAACTAAGCTCTATAGTGATTGTTCAACATAGATATGTGTGAATTCCACTAGTGATTATAGCATACTTTTCTGTACTACTAAAAAAATTCTATGGAACATGTATCTTTATTTCAGACGTATGTTCTTAATTTGCAGTTATAGAGTATAAGTGTATCTTGAGATAAACAGATGATGGAGTCCATATGTTTTTGCTGTAGTAAGTCCAATTCTGAAATTAAGAAAGTGGTAATCATTTTATTCTTGACAAAATATAAGGTGCAGACAGCTATATTTTCACTTTCTGCTCAATGGAATTTCCCGTGTTAAAAGATGAAGGATGATATGTGCGTTTTAAAATTCTCTTTCAATTGACACTATTACTAAAATAAACATCTTATGTAGTACCTACAAATATAAAAAGGTATTTTAGCGTATATCAGTATGTTAGATCATCTGAGTAGTGTTTATTTTTATTAATGGTTAGTGTTTGTTAGTGATTACATTTTCTACTAAGAGTACTCATGGTGCTTTGCAGTATAGAAAATCTTACTGGCACTAATCTGTAACAAATACACCTTCACTTTCACAAGGATTTTAGGTTTATTTCACAACCCTCTTGAGAACCTGTGATATGGAAGGTGCTCTGCTGGGCCCATCATGTTGAGATCTACTCATGCTCTTGAGACACTGCTCCTCTTATTTTCTTTTTTAAAAGTATTTATTTATTTTTTAATTTTTATTTTACTTTAAGTTCCAGGATACATGTGCAGAACGTGCAGGTTTGTTACATAGGTATACATGTGTCATGGTGGTTCGCTGCACCCATCAATCCGTCATCTAGGTTTTCAGCCCGTCATACATTAGGTGTTTGTCCTAATGCTCTCCCTCTGCTTGTCCCCCATCCCCCGACAGGCCCCTGCGTGTTATATTCCCTTCCCTATGTCCTCTTTTTCTAAGAAATACTGAAGAATTCTGGGGGTTCCTGTAACTGACTGGGAAATGATGAATAGTGTTTCACAGATGCAAATAGCAACACCTCTGTACACACTACTTCGTTATCTAGCCAGAAGAAAAACAAAGCATCTCAAAGAGTCTCAGACCAGTATTTTAGCTGCTGCCTCTACATTCTCTATCATTCCACACACATTTTTATTTACCTCAAATACATATTCTTTTTCTTCTGTGGAGTAGATTAAGAAATAAGGAACTACCCTCAAATAAAATAAGCTGAGGGCAAAAAGGGTCTTTTGGTATTTCACTATTGAAGATATCAAACTATTTAAAATGTTTCTTCAAAGTCTTACTTTAGAATACTTGCATCTACTCCAGATTTCCAGATGAACAAGTGCTTAGAACTGGTTACACATGTAATCTATAAACAATTTTTGACTGTCTTTGTACTCTGGGTTGGGTCTGGACAATAAAGTAAGAAACTCTCCTCTCTGAAAGGGCTTACTGCTTGGTCAGTGGCGAGGCATGTAAGCACAGAGGCATGATTCAATGTTCCGTGTGATGTGAGGTGCATAGAGTGCAGGCGAGGCGATGAGGTGGAAGAGGGATTCACAAGGAAGTGACATTTAATCTGTGTCTTGAAAAACATGTTGAAGTTTTCTAGGAAAAAGGAACATTCAGAGGCAGAAAGAAGAACAGAGACACAGAGGAATTAAATAAGATGTTGAGATCAGGTGGAGCGTTTTTCCTGGTGATTGGGTCAGCAAGAAGGTGGGACAGAGGATGAGACGTAATCATGAGGGGCTTCCAGTAAAAAAGAGAATGAAAAGGAAGGAAATGAAAGAGAGTGTCTTGTAGAAGTGTATAGTGGACCTTGAACAAACTGTTTTGTATCTTCCTTAAAACTTTATTCAGTCTTCTGTAAACAAAATATGCTTTCATAATTTTGAATGGAAGATCAAGATTTTGAAACTTTGAACTTGTAATTAGAGTAGATACATCAGAAAATATAAGGATCACAGTTGCTAAAACATGATGCAGTATAAATCTGTCAATACATGCGACCCCTTGTTCAAAGGACAAACTACAATGGTTATGAAAAGTATACAGAGAAAAGCCTTCTATTGGTCAATAAAAAATATAGGGGAATTCATGTTGCTTTCATAAAAGCCTATTTTTAATGATCCATCTCAAAATCACCTGGTGAGCTTGTTGAAAATGCCAAATTCCTGACCCTCCCCAAAGAAATTCTGATTCAGTTGGCCTGAGGGTGAGTCGCTGGGCTATCCATTTCTAAACACCCCAGGAGATTGCTATGTCTGCGGAAGCTGGAGAACCAGACCCCCTATAGTAAAAATGTGTTTAATATAGGTTTTTGTGATCTTGAAAGCATATTTACTTCGAGCATATTTGATGGAGATAGTGTAAATTTCCTCCCGGTTAATTCAGCCTGTAACAAGACATGGCCATAGGAGGCCATAACCATGCCAAGCCACCGCCTACGGGTTAGCAGCTGACTCTAATTGAAGGGCAAGTTCTTGCCCATAGCTGTGGTTCTGAAAGCACGGACGTATAAAGCGATGGGAAACATCGTCTCAATACACCGGCTCTTTGTTAACATTCAACCTACATATTCTCCACATGAAATATTCCGATCAGGAAACGCTGGATTTGCTTTCATTTGAGCTAGTATCAGCTCTTTTCAGATGTATCAACAGATAAAAAGTTAAATAGGAAAGTGGCTTAATTGCTGTGGCACCAAAGTATGGGCTGCATTCTCTCTTTAAATGTTGTCTGGGTACATTGCAATATGCTTAGGAGAGGCATGAATATTGTCCCTGTTGAGTATCATTTGCTTAGGCGTATTCTTTTTAGTTATTTCATTTTGTTACACTTTTTGATAATGATAAATAGGAAATTATTGGCTTCATTTTAAAACGTGGTAGGATTGCAAGTCCAATGTTGAAATTTAAAATTCTCAAAGATGCAAAGTGGGGAAATAAAATGTGTGGTTTTCATTCTTCCCAAATTCCCATTCCCCTTTTCTGCTTCCTGTTCTTTGCTTTCTCTTCTGTCTGTGACTCAGTGACTCTTGTCTTCTTCTCTTTCCATCATTCTCTTTGTCTTCTGTTAAGCCAGCCAACAGCAAGACAAATGAGACTGATTCTCTGGCATGTCAGTTACTCTGTTGCATGATCTGATTATTTTTCCGTGTTGGTTTATTATATATGGCTGAAAGCTTCATCGTCATATTCCAATGATTAAAGTAAACAGTATTTATGGTTTTTATGTTAAGTTTTATGTTATATAACTACACAGTCATCATTGATGTTTAATGTGTAAGGATATGCATTGTTTAATTTAAGTGTTAAAACATGTACTTAGAAATAATATTGGCATTTGTCTTTAACAGAAAAAACTTTTTTTTTTTTACATTATAGTTGCCAGATTTGGCAAACGGGGAAAATGACAAGAAACTACTTTTTACACATTCTTCGTCTCAGTTACTGAGGAGACGGAACAATTTTCTCTCAGGGGATTCTTTAGAAAGAAATCCCAACAAATTTCCATCTATTAAACTGCATGTTTTAAAGACAAAAATGGATGGCAGTTTGGGTTTTTTTTTTTTTGTACATTTATGATTATTCTAATAGGATTAGAAACAGATCAGAAGTCCTTGAACTTCGTAACGAAAAAGAACACACTAGATGGTGCTGTGATCTAGCAGCAAAATCACGCATTTAAACAGTGCTTGTGTCAAAGCTGGAATGAAGGAAAGCCCAGTGTGCATATGGAATTTTGTCTTACACTAGGGGATACACTAATATCAGTGTACAATTCACTTTCACAGCATTTATATTTACCTCAAAAAATGACTTGCTGAAGCTCTGCGCTATGACAACATTGTTTTAATAAATGTGTGTGCCAGTGAGAACATGAATGCTTCCGTGCGTGTATATGGGACAAGTATTCTGGTTTTATCTGATTTGTTTCTGATTTTTATCTCTCATTATTTCCTTAAAGGTGCACTATGTTCTAATGTGACTGGAATAATCCTAGACACAGCTTCCATCTTCACACCATCTTGTCTCCCACACTTTGTTCCTCCAAGTGAGATAGATCCACCATCTGTTTCTGTCCAGACCTTGCCTATCCTACCAGACCAATTTTGAATGTCATGCCTTTCATGAAACCTTTCTGATTATTACCTCAATCATTCCTTATTTACTTTTTTTTTTTTGAGATGGAGTCTTGCTCTGTCACCCAGGCTGGAGTGCAGTGGCATGATCTCGGCTCACTGCAACCTTTGCCTCCTGGGTTCAAACGATTCTCCTGCCTCAGCCTCCCGAGTAGCTGGGCCTACAGGTGTGTGCCACCATGCCAGACTAAATGTATTTTTAGTGGAGACGGGGTTTCACCATGTTAGCCAGGATGGTCTCGATTTCCTGACCTCGTGATCCGCCCGCCTTGACCTCTCAAAGTGTTGGGATTACAGGTGTGAGCTACTGCGCCCGACCTCCTTCTTTACTCTTAATTCTCCTAACAACTCTTTGTATTTCTCTTATGCATATTATATTCTGTGTTGCACTGTTGTATACTTTTCTTACTATACTGTAAGCACCTTGAGAACATAGATAAATTCACATGCATATTTTCTCTTTTTCCTTCCTCTAGAAACCTTTATAAGAAGTACTGCATCTTGAATGTAATTGGTGCTTAACAATATGCATACAAGGCAGGAATAAAAGAATGAAAAAATAAATTCTTGTTAGAAAAGCTTTTGTTCTGGATATCGCTCTTTGCCCTCCAAGTTCCACCACATTGCTCTGAACCATGAGAAGCAGACTTCTGTAGATTCCATCAACCAGCCATGCCCCTTGGCCTCCAGCTGGTGTGGCCAATGGGAAGCACCACAAGAAATATGAAGATAAGAAAAAAAAGAGTAGAGGTATTTATTTTTCCTTCTCCATCTGAGCCAAGTCATGAGTTGGCCCAACTGTATTCTTCCCCAGAAGGCCACAGGTATCTGATATCTGGCTCCATTTCTTTGCTCCTTCAAGCCGTGGGTGGTAACTTTGGATGCTTCACTGTCTGTTTTCCTTAACTCTGTCCTGTTATTAAACTCTCTGAAATAACCCATTTTGAATGTGCCATCTATGACTCATACACAACTGATGACCCATAAAAGGCCATTTGAAATGAATTGGTTCATATAAGAGGTCATTCTTTTTGATAATGCAAACAGGATACAGCATCTTAGAGGACTGTTTATATAATTGTGATTTGATTTTACCTTTATTCTCAGGTCAGAAGACAGCCTACTGTGACACATAAGTGTCTACTCTGATTTGCATAGAAGTTTAAAATAAGCATCTTAATTATTAATATATTTCCTTGTTTTATAGCCCAAGAGCCATTTATATATTATCTCATCTTAAAACATTCCATCAGTTATTTTTCTGCTTACACGTAGAATTTCTAACTCAAAGATCTAAAACACCAATTTTCACACCATTCTCCAAGGGACCTAGATTCCTAATGTAAGTTTTAACTTCAACATGAAAAATAAAATATATTTGTCTTTTTTAGTTTCTAGCAAGTATACGATCAAGATGGACATCAACATATTAGAAGTTATCATAAAATGACAATATTAAACACCTCATTATTGGATAAGATTGAGATGAAAATTCATTCGTTCGTTCCTTCCTTCCTTCCCTCCTTTCTTTTTTTTTTTTTTTTTTGACAGTCTTACTCTGTCATCCAGGCTGGAGTGCAGTGGGGCGATCTCAGCTCACTGCAACCACTGCCTCCCAGGTTCAAGCAATTCTCATGCCACAGCCTATAGAGCAGCTGGAATTACAGGCACGTGCCACCACACCAGACAAATTTTCGTGTTTTTAGCAGAGACGGGGTTTCACCATGTTGCCCAGGTTGGTCTCAAACTCCTGGCCTCAAGTGATCCACCCGCCTCAGCTTCCCAAAATGCTGGGATTACAGGCATGAGCCACTGTGCCCAGCCCCAGATGAAAATATTTTATGTTCATCAAAAAATATATAGTAATTGAGAAATCTGTTCACTGATTCTCTTTCAAAACAGACAGTAGCCACATGAACTTTCTGAGCCTCACTTTTTCAGCTATAAAATAGTAGTAATTTATCTAACACACAGAGGTTTTGTGATTATTAAATGGCATAGCATATACAATGCCTCCTGCTGAGAGTTGTCAAAAAAAGTGCTCCATACATACCAGTTTTCTTCTTTTCCTCAGTCACACAGTCACTTATTGGACAGACGCATCTATAGCCCAGGTTTCCTGACTTCATGTTCAGGTCTAATTCTACTTTACTGGAGCTTGCCTAGTTAGCATTCATGTCCATTAACCTCTTTTTTAGTTATAATTTTCTTTTTATGCAGATTGTGGAATATAATGTACCAGGAAAATACAGACTGCGATATGGATTTTACTCACTATTAGAATTCCAACATTTATTTTTGTGTCCATATGCATATGCAGTCATTATTTTAGACATTTGTTGATTTCCCTTCCGATATTTACAAATTATGAAATAAGAAAGCCATGACCTATGTAATAACAGCATTTGATCTTTCATTCATAATTTACTAGGCTGTGTGTTTTTTTCAGATTGCTAATTAAATGACCCGTTTGACTGTATTTATATTTCTGGCTTAATCAAAAAGGACATTCAGATTCTTGGTTGTCAATAACCCGCCTCTTGACTTCTTTAAATTGTCTTCCAAGTACTATTACTGAAATTGCAGGGCTCATACCCACCCCCAGAAGTCTCAACTCTTCATTCAGAACACAAGGCCTCAGCCTTGTGTTTGTCTTATGCGAAGTCCAAATAGGATCATTTATTCTAGTTCCTGTAACTCGTTCATAGATTGTTTTTCTTTGTAAGAGTTCCTGTTCTGATGACTAATCTTTATATTACTTCCCTTAGCATGGACTTCTGGGGATTAGGACCCAATCCCACATTTAACCATCGTAGTCAGGATCTCACACCTTACAGCTGTTTCTCTAAAGTCTAGACACAACCACCTGGATCTCCACTGCTTACACAATAAGAGTTTTACCTCTTACCCGCTTCCCTTGTATGGGAGGAAAAGTAATATTTTAACTCACTCATTGTAAGACTTATGGTTGATACTCCTGAAACAAAGACAGATTTACAAGAGAAAAGTACAGCAAATTTATTTAAGTGTTATATGACATGGGAAACTTTAGAAATGAAGACTCAATGACAAAGCAAAAGCTGTATACTTTTATGCTTAATTTTGATAAAGAATAAGTAGTTGGACCAAAGGGAGTATGAGCTAATGGTAATAAACTGAGGGGAACTTAGCAAGGCCAGTTTCTTCCAATTCTTCTTGGCTTCAGAATATAGGGCAGGACCTCTTTGGAGTCAGCATCCTATGATTTACTTCCAGGGGAGATAGGTCAGATAATTATTTTTATGATGTTAGGTGAGAAAGGTGGGAGAAGGTCAGAGAAAAAGAAAGAAAAGGTCAGAGAGCCCTTTCTGCTTTTGCACGTTTGTTAATTTCCTCCAGCCTAACATACTCAATATGCCAAAGTGTCATCTTTTGGAGTAATGTTTCCTGCTCATCATCACCACGGTCTTTCCACTTTTCAGATGCTTTACAGACATTGCTGACCAACTTCTAACATTGGTTCCCCGAATTCTGGAAGGACGGCATGCAGCCTAGGTGTCTGTGTCTCTCACAGTCACAGATTTGTCAGCTTTCAAGATCCCAATTCATGCGAATCTAACCTATTCCTTGGCTGACTAAGTCATGGGTTTGACACTGGGGAGATAAAGCAATTCTGGGGGGGAGATGAGTTTCTGAATTTGTTTTAAATGTAGGATTTGTATCAAATTGTATTGCTGATTAAAGGAAATTTGTAGTTCTTGTTCACATATTCAATCTACTTGGTTTGAAACTATTTTGATGTTTTCACTCTTCAGATATTAAGGAAAGGACAGACTAGCTACACAGAGTTAATGGATAAAGGTAAAAACACACCATAAAATCTGCAGAGCAAGAAATCACCTAGACTTCAGTCCTTGAAAAATAGAATATAGTTCTTATTAATTTTCTTTAAAAATTTCAAAGTTTCTCCTGAAGTTTGCCTATAGCCAGGCATCAAATACACACTTACACTTACATACACAAACATACATCCATTTATGTTTGTGCTAATAAAGTTATGTTTTACATATGCGAATATATGTGGAGACAGACAGGAAAATAAATAGGCGGATGATAGATATTCTCCCACTCACACATGTTAATTTTCAGATCATTCCCTCTAGACCAGGGATTTTCATGGAGAAAAGCATTTGTCCTGCTGATGGGGCTGCCATGGTCGACACTGACATAAGCGATGAGCAAAGGACAGTGGCCATTTTTAATGTAGAAGCCACAAGAGAATATCTCATCTGATGTGCAAATTACCTCCCCAGAAGTATGATTACTTACAGGTGAGTCCTAAAGCACATGCCCTCTGCCAATAGCACACCGATTACAGCCAACCACAGTGCACCTTTGGACACAGAAGGCCTTGCAATGTTGTAAGTCCCCATTTCCTGCTCAGGCCCAGTAGTCACTCACATGAAAGAGCAATAAAAAAAAGTCCTAAATCATCTTCTGCCTTTATCAAACCATGGTCAGTGGAGATGAACTAGGAGAACACTACTCCACACAGAGAAAATGAATGCCATATTATTGGACACCAGGAAAAAGGGCTGGAATTGAGATAAAGATGATGTTCTGTATGGAGGAAGGATCACTATACATACGAAGAAAAATCACATATCAGAGTTTTTGTCTGTTTTCTGAAAAGAGAGTGTTTTTTCTTGAGAAATGAATCCTTCTGTAATTTGACAGATATTAATAGTTGTCTAAGACTATGCAGAGTGACACTTAGAATAGTAATTGCAAACATTTTTGAGAATTTACTGTGTGCTCAATATTTTATATCTTAAAACTGACAACCACCTTATATCATACTCTTATTTTCTCCGTTTGACTGAGGAAGCCTTGGGGGAGTAGGATGCAATCAGATCAAATGTGTTATTAGTAGTAGACAAAGAGTATAAACAGCTTTCTAGTAACTGCACAATCCTAGAATAAAAGAAGGAGGATATTGTCAGTAATGCATATACTTCCCATTATAGCTATAGATATAAATGAGATGGAATAATTCTTGAAGAAACTATAGGTACTTATCAGAATGATTTTTCATACCTACTGGCGACAAGATAAGATAGGAAGGCACCAGGTAAGCATGACTAATTTTGATTTTTGTCAATTAACTTGTTTTCTTACTGAAAACACAAAGATCTTGACTCTAGCCTACAGAGGACAACATAAGCTCCAAGCTAGCACTTGCTAAGATCTTTCTTATCTGGTTTTGCACACTTGGGGAATAAGATCTGGACTCTGATAATCACTGTTATTTGAGTGACCTTATCATTTGCACTCAGAAGAGCCAAATGCAGATCCTAGAGATATGTGAAACAAAACTCAATGCTATTCAAATATCAAAATAAAAGTTGAGGGACAACCAGGGTGGATGAATACAAATTCTAAATAGAATCAATAAGTCAATTAGTTGAGTCTAATCTGGTTGTAAAGTCATTTATAAGAGAGGATTACAGATTCAAATTATGCTAGAAAATAGGGTACTATGTGTTACCAGACTCCAAAGACAAAGTCTTCAAGAGCACCCATTTAGAAGGCAAGAACTGTGAGTCCTTGCTGGCATTGTGGCTGACTAAAAGGCCCAACTCATTATTTAAGATCCAAGAAAAACTGTCCTGGTGTATGCACTTTCAAATATTATTGATCCAGAAAAACAAACAAACAAAAAAAAAACCTCTCTATAAGAATGAAACCTCATTTACTGAGAAGTTAATCTCAATTTTCTTAGGATAATTACTCCAAATTATCTTGGAAAGGTAGAGCTACTTTAGTGGTACTGCAGATGCACCTGGTGAACAAAATATACATTTTTCTCTTTTTTTTCATAATTGGACCTGCTGAGATTAAGTGGAGCACATGTCTATCCATCTAGAGATTACACTGGTCAGACTCCCCTATAGTTGTAGCCATATGACTACATTGTAAACAGAAGTTTGTTATACTCTCTCCTGGTCTTTCCATTAAGATAATTTGAGTGTGTACTACCCTGGCTTTTTCTCCTTTCCTGCTGGGTGGGAGATTGTGTATATGGAAGTCATGACTTTGGACTTGAAAATATAAGCGACATTTTGGAGATAGAAAAATCCATCTAGTCAATCCAGAGTAGGTGAAAAAACATTCTACTACTCATCTACCTCTTAACTATTTCTTTCTTTCTTTCTTTTTTTTTTTTGTTTTTTGTTTTTTTTTTGTTTTTTTTTTGAGACAGAGTCTCACTCTGTTGCCCAGCCTGGAGTGCAGCGGCACAATCTCAGCTCACTGCAACCTCTGCCTCCCAGGTTCAAGTGATTCTCCTGCCTCAGCCTCTCAAGTAGCTGGGATTATAGGCACATGCCACCACATCTAGCTAATCTTTGTATTTTTAGTAGAGATGGGGTTTCACCATGTTGGCCAGGCTGGTCTCAAACTCCTGAGCTCTGGTGATCCACCTGCCTCAGCCTGCCAAAGTGCTGGGTTACAGGCGTGAGCCACCATGCATGGCCTAAACTCCTACATGAGAAAGAAATAAAATTATAACTTGTTTAAGCAAACGAATATTTTAACAACTTTATTGAGATATAATTTATGTGCCAACGGTTTTAAGTGAACAATTCAATGGCTTTTAGTATATTGACAAGGTTGTGCCATAATTTAATTTAAAAACACTTAAATCACTCCCCCTAGAAACCTTGCATCCATTGGTAGTTACTACCTAACCCCCAAGCCCTCATTCAGCAGCCCTTCTCTAGTTCTGGAAAACCACTAACCTACTTTCTATCTCTACAGATTTGCCTATTCTGGATATTTATATAAATTATATTACATATTATGTGGCCTTTGTGACTGGCTTCCTTCATACAGCATAATGTTTTTCTGGTCTTCCATTTTGTAGCATGTATCATAATTTTGTCACTTTTTACTGCCAAATTATATTCCACTGTATAGATATGCCACATTTTGTTCATTTGCTCATCAGTTGATAGATATTTGGGTTATTTCCAGTTTGGGGCTATTACAAACCACAAACATTAGTATACAAATTTTTGCATGTATGTGTGTTTTCATTTTTCTTGGCTACATACCTAGGTGTGAAATTGCAGTGCCACATGGTAACTATGTTTAACATGTTGAGAAATTGCCCAACTGTTTTCCAAAGTAGCTGCAGCATTTCACATTTCCACCAATAGTATACATATAGCAAACGTGTTTGCAAGTCCTTTTATTGCTAGAACTGAGCCTCTACCAGAGGTGATATGCAAAACCTGTAACAACGGGTACATATGGGATCAAGCAATGGTATTCAGAAGTCTGCTCAAACTGGCTCGTGAGAATGGATTGTTAAATGTTGGCATATGCTACAAATCAGGGCTTTTTGTTCTGGAGAGCTGGTTTACCACACCCCCACTGGAACCAACCAATCGGAATGAATGCTAAGATAGTGAGACTAGAAACCAGCTGTGAACAACAATTTCTCCTACTCTAGAGAATTCCAGTTGAATATCAGTTTTATCTATTCTGTAATCAATATGTTGGCCATATAGTTTAACTCCAGTCAGATATAAGTATAGAAATAATAAAATAATTCACAGTTTTTTTGTTGTTTAGAAATTATCTTAATTATGTAATATTTAAGTATTTGTAATAAATTTGGCATTTTAGAGAATATAAGAGATTTGACTTATGTTCTAATTTATAATATAATTGAAAATTAATTGGCTGGGTGCGGTGGCTCATGCCTGTAATCCCAGCACTTTGGGAGGCTGAGGTGGGTGGATCACGAGGTCAGGAGATCGAGACCATCCTGGCTAACACAGTGAAACCCCGTCTCTACTAAAAATACAAAAAAAAAAAAAAAAAATTTAGCTGGGCGTGGTGGCGGGCGCCTGTAGTCCCAGCTACTCTGGAGGCTGATGCAGGAGAATGGCGTGAACCCGGGAGGTGGAGCTTGCAGTGAGCTGGGATCGCATCACTGCACTCCAGCCTGGGTGACAGAGAGACACTCCATCTCAAAAAAAAAAAAAAAAAAGAAAATTAATTTAGATTCATGATTTTAAGTTTAAAAGTATGAGGAAATAGTACTGATAGTAAACTGTATTAGGAGTTCAGAAAAACTTGTGAGTCACTTTATTTGTAAATCAAAAGTATTATAGATTTATAAGGATGTTAAGTACTTAGGTTTTGGTTGTAAGAATCATTTGAAGTATTTCAAAGAAATCAAATACAGTAAATTGATATATGCAATTTACTAAATTTAGCATGTTTACTAAAAGCATCTCTCTCGATGCTTGCCAAAATTTACCAGATTGCTGAATAGAAAAAAAATGATGTATTAATTGAATTTTAAAAATTTAGGAAAGTTTAGATTTTTTACATTTGATTTTAATAAACCAAATATTAATTTTAGAAATCAAATTAAACTAAAATGTATTTTCTTTGCTAAAGATGCTCTCAAGGACATAAAGGGCACTCCCTGGCTCACAGGATCTATCTGAACAGGTATTTTCAGGTTCCTGACTCAAAGGGTTCAAACATGGGCTTATGGAAAAATATTTGAAGAAAGTTATTGAGAATATCTGTACACCCTAGAAAAAGAACCAAATGGATACACTGTATGATTCTGATAGAAGGTTCCATTTGCATTTTCTCCCCCTGGGAACTTGTGTTAGCACTTGTCGCCATGACTGAGAGAACAGCCCCGTTCGGGGCTAGCATCTTCTCTCATGTCCCAGTGGCTCTTCTCTGTGTTCCACAACTGACATGCTAGCCTGCTAGCACCCAGAGTCCTTAGAACTATTTTCAGATTTTCCATCTCTGTTGATGCAGTTGTTCAACGTTAACTTCAAATATTAAATGTTTCTTAAATAACTTTTTACACAAATTTAAAGTGCCCTGGAGAGTACTGGGTGCCAGATCAGGAATGTTATCATGGGAATGGCTGTAGTCCAAGGACTCAGCCTCCGTGAACTTCATTCTTAGCTGTATTTGAATTGCCTGTCTCACTGAAGCAAAGAGGAAGGTTATAGTCTGCATTTTCTCATAGGAAGAGTTCCTCGTAGCTCAAAGTGCAATTTGTCAAGAATAAATCCTACTATATTAAGATACCTTTTCTTTTACACAATTTAAAGTGCCTCCTGGTAGCAATATGGTTCTGGGGACTCCCTGACATATTTTTACATTTTTTCCTACATTTTTGCTTATTATAGTGAGGCTTACCATTATTTCTAAAGCTGAACCTTGATGTCCTATGAATTACAAGAACAATGCTTGATTATGTATTTTAATTCTGCACATTGCTTATGTTTCCAAGTTTTAAAGGTGCAATTGTTTTTTGTTATTTGTTTATTTTACAGTCACAAGCAAGTTCCAGTCACATGTCCACAGTAGGACATCTGCAAGAAACATTACTATCTGTTCTTTAATCTATCTAAATTTTGTGATATACATATCACATTTACATTCCTCTAGGAGGAAAAATGCTTGAGTCGATATCCTACGACAATTATAAAAACTCCTTGAGAGATTTTCAGAATCTGTTATGTATTAATAGTTCATGTCCAAAAAAAGAGAAACTAGACCCAAATTCACCATCAAGATCTCTGCTAAAATCTTCTAATAAACCAGAAAGTAGAAAGACACATCATGGATTCCAAATGCCTTATTGAGTGCCAGAGATTCTGGCATCTATTTCCCAGATAACTGAATGTCTATTAATATTGAGCAAGTCTAAACCATGAAACGACTGCATAGTTTTGATTATAAAACACCTAATCAAACCATTGACGGGAATATTTGTATGTGTTTGTTTGGCAAGTATGTTTATCACTCAGTATTGCACTGCAATACAAGACCACCTAGGTATCACTGAAGCCGCCCTTGTCATGTGCTTCTCGGCCTGGCAGGACACCTGCAGAAGACTGATGGACAGCAGGTTATCCTGAAGCTCTGCTCTGTAATGGGAAGTGAGATAGTCGGAAGCTGGATGTGAAGAAAAAAGTGCTTTCAAGTTTCCTTAAAAGGCAACCTCAAAAATACTTAATATGGGTAAGTAACTAAGAAAGAACAGTAGCAAGTAACAATCAACCTGGAAAAAAGGTGTCAGGGACAGATAACTTTTCATGAGCATCTTCAGAGCATGAATCTAAAAGACAGAGATGCAAACAGTGTTAGGTAGTTGAAAAATATTCTGAAAATGCTTACAGTGCAAGGAAAATGCTTTGTAGATGATGGAAGACATCACCATCTTTTCTACTGAAACCATATACATATATAGGTGACACACTTGAGTAGGATTCATTGCTAGATAATAAGGATCTTAAAAATTGTATTTGGGAAGTTGAAGAAAAGCAAATTATGAAACTGTTAAATCAAGTTTACAAAATAAATTCCACTTAGAACTGTGACTTTAGCTTACATCCTGAACTTTTATGTTTTGTTTGTTTTTTGTTTGGTTGGTTTTTAAGTATAAAACTTTCCTTTCTTATGGAGACACATAGCTTTACCCTCCTTTGCCTTTCTTCAGAAGGCCTATTAGTTCTAAAACCTGTTCTCTTAATTCTATAGACTTATGTCCCATATGAATTGATAATAATGAAAAACATTACAAGTAAATTAAGTACTAGAACAAAATTCCAAATGATCCGATATTCTATATATTGTATGATTCTATGAATCTGTCATGATGGAATATGGGCATTATCACCTTTAATTTGCACATAATGACATTTTGATATCATAAAGGTAAGAGTTTTTGGGAAAACAAAAGTGCTTACTGCTAAGATATTAAATGAATACGTGCAGAGATTGGCTTTTTAAAGCTTGCATATGTTAGCCTTCTGAGAGCTCTATCCTGTCTCAATTCATCACAGATCAAGCCCATGTGGTAGGTTAAGGATATAGATTTCTAACAAACTATATCTCACTCCCTTGTATCTCACTGCCTCATGCTTGCTTTCTCTTTCTCCCCACCATCCTCCCCCACAATCTTGTACTATCTTTTGCTTGAGTCTGAACCCTAACATTATTGCAATGATGTAGTTTGCTTGTACCAATAACTTTCTTGTCAGGAGACATCTGTTTTGTTATGAAAAGTCTCTCCTAGTAAAGCATCAATCATGGCACACTTGTAAAGCAAAACACATTTTTTTTGTCCCTAGATAGCAAAATACTGCTGAGAAAACAAACTGTGCAGAAATATTAACTGGCATATTAATACATGTATTCTGAACATTCCTTATTTGTCTACTATTGGTGCCATGTGATTCTGACAGTCTCTGCTGCTGACCTCTCGTCTCTGAAACCACAGAGGACTCGTCAATGTCCTCCTTAAAAGGATTGTAATGGGCTGATTGCCACAGAGATCCACATGATGGGAATATGCTGTATTTTAGGCAATTTGCTTTCATATGCTAAAAGCACAACATTAAAAATGGTTGCAACTGTCTGAGTGCTTTTCAAAGCTTTGGCTACATAATGTCAAGCTACCTGGAAAGCTTTAGTCAGTCATCTAGGTGTTCTCGAATGCTTGGATGCTTTGCATCATTGGTATGAAACCTCTGGATGATGGACTTAAACCTCCACTTGACGTCTTGATGTTTTAGCATTTTACTGACATGCTCACTATGTGCATTTATAAAACCGGATTCTCTGCTTTGAAGCCCGGATGATTGCTTTCTGAAGTCCAATCAACCTCAGGTATTATAGCAGGGGTTGAGTGAATTGAGAATGTATTGCTCTTTGTCTAAGTCAAGGCTTGAAGTGGAGTAAAAGATAAATTAAGTAGTTTGGGTAAATACTTCTGTACCAAAAAACAACCTTGAACATTGTTAGAGCTAAAAGTAATGGATCAGTCAACATCCAGTCAGGAAAACAAAATCATGCTAAGCATTTTAGGTAGAAGGAAATTGGATACAAAGGACCTACAAGGACTAGAGGAGCTAAAGGAAAAAGAGAAAGGGGTATCAAGGGACCAAAAAAGGAAGGAATGATGGGTAGAGATTAAGACTCTGCTGCTATCCCCCTGAGCCAAGCTCCCTGGAACCAGCTTCTTCAGCATTCTTTGGAAATTCTGACATTTCTAGAGCAATCAGCACCTAGGTGAGTGGCTACTGCTTCCAGGGGCTGTGGAGCCTTCAGGCAGCCCCTCCCTGCTGCTCTTGTAGCAACAACCAACAACTGTCAGCAATGGACATTGGGATCTCAACCAGAAGCAAGAAATGCTTCAGTTTCTCCCAGTTTCTCATCTCCTGGCAGCACTTTCAAATGACAGAACTGAATGAGAAACCAACAGAGAAGGGAGTGTAGAAATGTAGCTTGCAGACTAGCAGTCCCAGAAATTCTAAGCAGAACAGAGAGGGGCAGGCATGGAACTAGAGGCACCAGTTAAATAAGCAACATAGACACCCAGGTAGAGGCAATGATGTTTTCCCCATTAACATTTGACCCACATAAAATCAGGATATAATTGACATCAAAAACAAGATACAGATGTTGGGCGCAAAGGGAGGTACAAGAAAGGGAGAATTGTCACAAAAGCACAGCAAGTGATCTGTGGAGTGTATTAAAGTAGAAATGGCATTTTCCTTTATAGCCTGTTGGCCTTTCTTTTTATATAAACTAAGACATGGGAGGTTTTCTAAAATTCTTACTTCCAAGTTTTTCAAATAATACATGAATATACCCTCCTTGTAAGGCATTAAAATTTATGGATGCAGGTTAATCCCCTTTGATTACCAAGCCAATCCTAGTCCCTTTCCCAGAAATTACTACTGTCAGTTTGATGTATATCCAAAGAGGGTGAAATATCCAACAGTAGGAAAAATGACTGAGTACATTGTAGCATATTTACAAGATGGAGTGTATGTCCGTTTTTCAAGAGAACAAAGTAGATATGCAAAAGTTTCATAAATAGCAAGTGAAAACTTGAATTTGCAAGATATATCGTATGTGTTCCATTAATGAGTTTTCTAATCACATACAAGATAAAGTCTTATTTTCTCTCTAGCATGTGGCTCTAATTTTATTTTCTTTCTCCATTGCTCCACAGTGGATATCTGGGTCATCTCTCAGATTGACTCAAACTTGAATGCCTTCCTTCTGTATCATCCATCGCACATTCTCTGCTGTATTTCCCACCACTCAATTGACCAGAAAGAAGAATGTTAGGAATTGGAAAAAGAGACAACAAAATATATATATAGACAAAGTAGAATTATAGGTAACATATTGGCATTATTTGTGGTTGCAAAAACTTAATCATTAGAAATGGTCTTTCACAAATGCTGTGGATTCTCAGATTCTGTCAAGCAGTTTAAAAATCTGCTTTGATTTCTTTCTCTCTTTCTTTCTTTCTTTCTTTCTTTTTTTCCTTTCTTCCTTTCTCAATGCTTAGATACAGCTCCTTGTACATAATGAAGGTGTCATATAAGGGAGAAGCTTTGAAAAAGATACTGATTAATATGTAGGTGAAATCTTTGTCAGACTCCTAAAATTATGTCTAAAGGAAGAATCACAAAAAGAAATGCAAAAAATTTCAGTTGCATTGAACATCATTGAAAAACTCACACACTGAGGGACAATTCACATTGTCTTATGGTCTCCCCCGGAGCAGACCTGAGATAAAGCTTGCAGGCAGGGAGTTTATATTGAACATATTCCCAGGGAGTAGAAGTCGGGGACCAAGGGAGTGAAATTAGGGAGGCAATATCAAAACAAGGTATGTTATACAACTGATCACCTATGTCTGCATATGACAGATGCTTGATTTCACCATGACCTTCTGAGAACCTTTGTGGAATGCATCTCGGAACTGTCCATCTGAAGGAAGAAAGAGAAAAGCACTTTTCTATCCATTTCTTTCCTTCACTTCTCAAGGATTGTCCCACAAAGTGGTAGCTCTTCTATAATTTTGGGTTGCGCTTCATGAATGCTAATGGTTCATGAAGGTTTCCCTTGCCACCAGGTCAGAAAAATTACTGGAAAGGACACCAGAGTTAACAGCAAATGCCTGCGATGAGGCACTGCCAGGTTACACCTGTGCAAAGCCAGCCCACATAGAACTCGTCACTGCACCTAGAGCTGAATGTGAGGCCAAGGGAACTTGGAGCAGGACACAAGAGGTGTCAGATCCACAATTCTTAAAAAATATCAAAAGCTTAGCACCTGAGTCACATATGGGTTAGTGAAGGTGAATGCTGTATTAATTTGAGTATGTATTTTATCTGCCTGAAAGGATTATAAATAGCCATATATTCTTAAATGTCCCACAAGTTTAAAATATATTTGAATATATAAAATGTGCTCTTTGAGAGCAGGAGCCATATTTTATCCATTTTACCATCATTTGTGTAGTAGAGGGACAGGCAACAAAAGGAGCTCCATAAATATTTAGTAAAGGTGTACATGAAAACAATCTTCAAAGACAGCTAATGTAAATCCAGTCTACTTGGTCTTTTCAATGTCAGACATGTTTAAGAGATTAAACCCTTTCTCTCTTCACTATTTACTTTTCTTTTTTTCTGATAATTATGAAGGCAGAAAGAAGCAATGGGTGCTGGAGTGGGCCAGGTAGGATATTACGGTAGAATGAGTGAGAATTAAATACTTTGCCAAAATATGCTAGATGCTTTGTAAATTATGTGTCCCAGCCCCCATGTATGGGGTTAACTCACATGCAGGACTTGTTTCTCTCTCCTAGTTTTCCTGTCTCTTATCCTCAAAGTCAGCCTATGAGCGCACAGTCTTTTGTTATTTTCATATCTGCCATGTTCAGCTCATATTTTCAATTATGGCATAAAATCGTTGTTGGTTTCAGAAGTGGTATGAGCAGAGATACAAGTTATAGAGTAATATCTGGAGCCCGCAGTGGGCCACCCTGAATTTGTTGTTACCCTGTCACTGTCTTCTCAACAAATGGGCCAGATTTCAGAAAACGTAATTACTTAAATGGAAACCATGAAATGCAATTCTAAATCAGTCGATAATGTGTCTCTGCTTGTAGGCAGAGTCCCCTCTAAGAAGGATGCTGGCTTCTCCTGCTGTTGGTCTGTTTACACCAAACTGACTTGATATTTTTATCTGTTTACGAAGTGGTGCAAAATGTTTACATAGTAGTGACCTGGTTTCTGTGGATCTGGGAGTGCTGTTTGCAGTAGAATGTTTGCTAATCTTCCGTGACGCTCTAATCGTTTGCATTTAGTGAGGCCTCAGTTTTAGTTGATAGAGCTATTTAGAAAATGGCTCCACTTCAATACCAACCTTGTTTTCTTTTGTCTTCGGAAGAGTGGTTTTAGAAGAGCTCCCCATGTACCAGACTGTTTGTCTTTTACTTTAGATTTGATTCAAGTTAAACACTTTGGATTCCTGAAAATGTGTATTTTTAACCATTTAAGAGATTGAAATTCCAACAGCAAAACATAGACAAATCCAACCTCTGATTAGCTGCAGATTTCTCAGAACTCTAGTTTCCACTAAAGTGTATCAACCTCATCTTCAGTCTAAGCTGTTGCTGGGCTATTCCTGGACCTGTCTCTGGAAAGCAAAACTGAGTTTTTCTACACTTTTAACAAGGTATTATCTCCCAGGCACAGGGAACTTTTCACTTAGGACTAGGTTGTGAATCTTGGTGATGAAGGAGGCAAGGACGACCCAATTCACCTTACAATGCTGATGTGACTGGCAACTGTGACAATGAATAAGAGCACTTTACAAGCCACACTGAACTGAATATGTAACAGGTTAGTATTGATGTACATTTTATTTGATTCCAATCCTGAACGCTATTCCTAGACTTAAATTCATTAGCAGGAAATGGAGAAGCACTGAAATGGAAATCATGAGCCTTATGTCTGCAACCCCTCTAAGTATTCAGGTAATATTTGTTAAGTCACTTATCATCTCTGGGCCTCAAAGTCCTCACTGGCAAAATTAAGCAACTGGGTTAAGTAATCTCGGCATCTTTTTTTTAGCACTATGATTCTTTGTAACTACATTACACATTTTTGATGAAATAGAAAAATTCATGTCATACTGTCTAACTATGAAATAAGATCTTTCACCTTTTTATTTGTTTTATTTTCAGATAATTGTTTTGAAGAAAGATCTTTTATAATTTTACCTTTTATTTGCATCCTAATTCTTATATCAAAATAGTAATATAATTTTGGTTCTATAACATATTAATAATTTTACAGAAAAGGATGTTAGATTTTTTAAGCAATGGACAGTTTCCACTTAAAAAATTTTTGGTGACACTATTTGGAATAAATATGAAATTGATTTGGGGTTCCGCAATTGAATATCCTTCCCTGCAGCATCACTCCCAGCCTCATCCCCGACCTGAGCCCGTAGAGTGAAGGAGGATTGGTGACTTGGGAAAGGGCTAAAGTTTTAATGCTTTTAAAACTACGCTTCTGACCAGTGTTTACTAAAGGTTGTTTTACAGAACACTGGCATCATGAGATGTTATAGGGAAGGCATGAAAAATGTTCCATGATTAAATGAGTTTGTGGGTTGGTAGATACAGCAAATGTAAATGGACTTCCTTACTATGACGTTTTCTCACAGCTTTTAATCTGCTTTTAATAGAGCATTCTCCAGCTTGAGTAGAGAGATATGACATGTATATTGTACAGTCATGATGGACCACAGGACTCTTTTATGTGAGAAAATCTCAAGGGACCAGGTTCCTTGGGACGCACTTTGAGAAATTTAGTTTTTATTGTTAAAGAATTAAAATTAACTGAGAAAGTAAATATTCACTGAGACACTAAAGTGAGGAAACCTCGTAGCTAGTGTTATTCACTCATGTGTGCTACTAGAATGGTACAATTGCATCAGGTTCAGTCATATTAAGGATTAGTTATTAGTTTTATATTTGTTTGAGAGCATATTTTACCAATTAAATTAATTGGCTTTGTATGGTACTCAGTATACTACCAAGAACATAGAGATGTTTCACAGATGCTTTCGATGCTGGAGTTAAAGTTTTTAGAACTTTTTTTGTAGCCAATTAGTAAAGAATTTATGGCTGCCTCATTCTTTACCTCTTTTCTTTTCTCCTTTCTTCAACAAACATTCACTGAGTGCCAAGTCCCAAGCATTTTTCTAGGCTCTGGTGCTATAACATTGACCACTAAGACAGAGATCCTTCCTAAACAAGTCATGATTAAGTAGGGGAAGTAAATGTGTATTTTAAAATTGCAATACAATGGGGCAAATGTAACCTTGAACACAAATGCAAAGCAAAAAGGCAATGAGGATGAAAGAGAGCAACTAATCTTCAAAGAGTGCCAAGGAATGTTTTCTTCACAGACACCTATCTGAGTCTTGAAAGCAGAATAGAAGTTTGCTAGATGGAACATGCTGGTTGATTCTAGCACTAAGATTAAAAATGTCAAAGCTGAGGAGATAGGAAACATTTTGTTGAGTGTGGGAAAGTCTAAGCAGTTCCATATTATTGGAACATAAAGTGGAAGGAGCAAAGGAGAAAGATATAAGGCTTAAGAGCTTGGCAAGTGTCATGTTATTAAAGCTTTATGTGCTTTGTAAAACAACTCAGAATCTGGCTCAGGCAATAAAGAATTCTGAAAGGATTTTAGAAAGAGGAGAGCTGTGATAAAACCTGGTCTTAAAAGTTGACCTTTGAAGCAGTGTAGAGAGGCTAGTGATAGGGACATCAATTAGTAAGTATTATAACAATCCAAGTGAGACATAATGGGGAACTAAGTCATGACACTCATGGTGACATATTTGGATGGGAGAGGTCATATTTGAAATACAGGTGGTCCTCAACTTCTGATGCTTTGATTATAATTTTTTGACTTTATGATGGTGTAAAAGCCACACACATTCAGTAGAAACCATACTTCAGGTACCCATGTGATATGGTTTACGTCTGTGTCCCCACCCAAATCTCATGTTAAAATATAATCCCCAATGCTGGAGGTGGGGCCTGGTGGGAGGTGACTGGATAAAGTGGGCAGAGTTCTCACGAATGGTTTAGCACCATCCCCCCTTGGTACTGTATAGTGAGTGAGTTTTCATGAGCTCTGGTTGTTTAAAAGTGTGCGGTACCTCCCACCTCTCTCTCTTCCTCCTGCTCTGACTATGTAACACGTGCCTGCTTTCCATTCACCTTCTGCCATGATTGTAAGTTTTCTGAGGCCTCCGTGGAAGCAGAAGCTACTATACTTCTTGTACAACCTGCAGAACCATGAGCCAATTAAACTTCTTTTCTTTATAAATTACCCAGTCTCAGGTATTCTTTATATCTGTGTGAGAATGGACTAATGCACCATACAACCATTCTGATTTGACTTTCAGTACAGTATTCAATAAAGTACATGAGATATTCAACACTTTATTATAAAACAGGCTTTGCGTTGATGATTTTTGCTCAACTACAGGCCAATTGAAGTGTTCTGAGCACGCCTAAGGTTGGTTGGGCTGAGATATGACATTCAGTAGTTTAGGTATATTAAGTGCATTTTAAACTTCGAATATTTTCAAGTTAGGTTGGATTTATTGGGACATGACCCCATCATAAGTCAAAAAGCATTTGTGTAGATGATGCAGATTTAATAATACTTGTTATAGCAATGGAATGGAATGGATGACTCCCAGCTGTGTGGCTTCTGGTTTATAAGATTGGTAAGATAATGGTGTTTATGACAAGATAGGAAATACAAGAGAATGAATGTCATTTTGAAGTGTAAAATATGTTTGTTTCTTGTATATAAAATTTTAAGTGCCTTGGAGATATACAGGATGAGGCCCTAACACAGGTGATCCATTACATTCACCTTGACTTCCATAGAACTATTTTGTTTAATGTTATATATTTACAAATCATCAGCTTTTAGGTGGTGGATACCATAAGCTTGACATAGAAGATACAGTATAGTCTTAGAAGACTCCAAGAGACAGAATAATAAGGAACATCATTGTATTAAAATAAAGATATGGGATCCTAAAAAGGAGAATGAAAAAGTTATCATTCCAAGATCTAATAAATCAAGGTGTGGAAGACACAGAATGAGAGAATTTTAAGGAGACATTTGTCAAAAGAAAGAAAA
Organism: Pongo abelii; assembly: GCF_028885655.2. Classification (NCBI taxonomy): domain Eukaryota; kingdom Metazoa; phylum Chordata; class Mammalia; order Primates; family Hominidae; genus Pongo; species Pongo abelii. The sequence goes on from NC_071988.2 coordinate 198,871,685, forward strand.
AAGCCAAATGCCACAGAGAAGTATTCTGAGATAAGACTGAGACTTGTTTTAGGATTTGGCAACATCGAATTCTCGGTGACCCTTCTTAGTGTGGTTTCAGTGGCATAGCCTGGGCTGAAACCACATTGCCTTATATAGTTGAGATAAAAGCAAGTGAGAACAATGGGTTTTGGTCTTTTTTCTCAAGAAGTTTGGCTGGGAAAAGAAGGAAGAGAAAGGTAAGAATAGCTAAAGGGGGATGAAGGGTCAAGAAAAGGATTTTTAAAATATAACTGGTGTGTATGGGGAAGAGAGAAGGAAGGCAGGCACATGTTTATAAGCTAACAGGTCTCTCAGCCTTGACACTGCTGACATTTGGAACCAGGTAATACGTCATGATATTGAGCACGGGATGCGGGGAGTGTCTTCTCCATTGTAGGTGTTTTTCAGGATGCATGTCCTCTATCCACTGGACTCAGTAGCACCCCAGTCGCAACAATCAAAAATATCTATAGACATTGCCAAACATCCCCTGAGGGAGGGAGACACATTGTTCCTGGTTGAGAAACACTAGACAAGAAGAAAGTGGAAGAGATTGAAGATATAAGACAGAGAAGGGAAAAATAATGCAGAATCCACTGAAGTAGTCAGAGGCATGGGGATCCAAATCACAGATAAAGGTGTTTCCTTTGTACAGAACAGACATATCTTCCTCTGACTCCAAAATTAGAGAGAAAAAGAGCACAGAGATGCTAGGACATTCGCACTGTGGTCTGGAAGATTGTTCAAGAAATGAAGAAATAACTTTTTTTTCCTCTGTGAATTAATGAGATGAGGTCATCTGGTAAAAATGAACAAGCAGCAGCAACTCAGTGAGAGGACTAAGGAAGTCAAAATTTTGCAGGATGATACAGCTTAGTGAATGTGAGAGGGAAAGACCAACAATGAGAAACGTCTTGAAGAATATAACTGAAGCCCCATATTGGGAAAGCATGACTCTGAAAACATCCCAATGTGATATGTGTATGATTTCCTCCTAGCCACACCCAGGCCCTTAGCTAAAGAAATGCAGAGGGCTGTGTATATGGTTGCTGCGGTGTGACGTGGCTGTAGGAAGCATGGCACTATAAATGCCGCACTATTCCCTATCAACGGTAGGGAAAGTGACACGAGACAATAGCTAGAATCACAGATTGATAAAGACAGGGTGATCACAGGTACCTTCAGAGATTAGTGGATCTCAGGCAATATCTAGCTCAGTGGTTTTCAAACTAGAGTCAATCAATGAAATCTCTTTTAAAAATAGATCATAGTCCTTCAATTCTTATTTCCAAAGGTGACGTCTAAACATTTCAGTGAGATTGAGTATATTTTGTATTTTAAAATCATTTGTATATTATTTTCTATATACTATATCTTCATATTTAACCACTTAAAAATAAGATACTTATCTTTTACTGATTTATTTATCAGATCTCTTCATATGTTAAAGAAATTAACCCTACATGATAAATTTTGCAAATGTTTATCCCAGTTTTTTCTTTATTTTGTCTTCAAGTTTATCTGTGATTTTATTCAGGAATTTTAAAATTAATGTATTAAATATATCAATCTGTCCTATGAAATCATAGTAGTTTTGTGACTTAGAAAGGGTTTCTTCATAGAGATATGGTAAAATCCTTCTCTTATGTTTTCCTCTAGAATTTTATGGTTTTGCTTTTTTATGTATTTACATTTGTGGCCCATGTGGGAATTTATTTTGGCATAAGAAGTAAGCTGGGGGTGCAATTTAATTTTTTTCAGAGGGTACCAATTACCTAAATATAATTTATCAGATACCCTCTTTTCCCCCACTGTTACGCAATGCTACTTATTTCATCAAATAAACACATGCAGCTATTTGGGTCTGTTTATGCATCCTCTATTTATTCCATTGATCTGTTTGTTTATTCATTAATGTGCATATATTGAATAGCTCTATGAGTAATACCCATGATGATAAAGAACCATTGATCAGACTAAACTCCTCATTTTATGCTGAGGCCCAGAGTATTTAAGTGGTTGATCGGAGGATCATTTAGGTAAAGTGGTGGAGCTCACTAGAACCTGAAACCCATGTTTCTGTGTAAGTATGAGTTACACTAATGCCTCACTAGCTTCCAGTGGACCCAGTTTTTCTGATACAGAGTCATTGACTACACCTGAGAAGCACCCATCATTTCAAGCCCACGTACCTTTGGTTATTCTGTTGACTAGGTGAGGGAGTACCACTGATGATTGAAGGGGAGAGAAAGTGTGTGTAGACAATGACTGCTCAGTGATCACGAAAGTGCCTTATTCTTCTGCAGGTTGAGGAATGTGAACCATTTGGGTTATTGTGGAGATACCATGTTCAGATTGTGTGGTTCTGGAATGGGAGTTTAGAGATAAGATGTAGTGAAAGAAAAACATGGATATTGTGTCCAAAGATGGATAGACAGATATTTAACATAAACCATGAACTAATTTTCAATGGTTTATGTAAATGTGTTTCTCTACAAAAATTATACATTGGTTTCAGTTGACAGAAATCTTTATCCTTTGTTGTAGCATGAAGACGAATACAAAATAAGGTCCATGGATTAGCTATACTTGTGCAGTGTTTATTTCAAAGTTATAATATCAATTTAACTTTGCATTTTCACAAGCCTAGACTGCAGTGTTATTTAACAGATAGATATTACATTAGAGTTCTTTGGAATTATTTTTAAAGTTTAGAAAATAAGCAAACCACATAATTTTCCAAAAGAAAAAGAAAGAAATTACTTCATCATTTAAAAGCTTATAGACAGAGTGCCGTAGTGGTCCTTGAAGACATGAGATGCCAGTTACAAGCCAATTGTATCAAAGTATGAGATGAATAAGAAATGATTCAAATCCAATAAAATACTAAACAAGGACATTGGTTGCTTTCCAGCCAACATGTAAGAATACATGGGGTAGTAGAAAGATCGCCTGCATAGAATTTTCTCTTGCCAGATAGCAAATATTGCTATTAATATTTAAATTAAGTATAGATTGGATAATCTTCACAGGTGGCATATTCAGATTTTATTCAGTCTGTGTCTTCTTTACTCTTCTTATGTAATATAAAACAACTAAGATAAAAAACAATGAGCATAGACTCTACCAACAGATTTCTGGCAAACATTGACTGGTTTGAAACTTTAGCCAACTTAACAATTTAATGTCTTCTGATTTGCTAATTGCTTTAGTATTTCCAAAATAAGTGTCAAGAAGATAACTGCAGGAGTGGTATGACCCACATTCATCTATGAGACCCTTATTTTAACTCTGTAATAGTCTTAGGATTTGAATTAAATCCTAGGCAATACTGTAAAAGTTAGAGATTCCCTGTGGGTCGAAGTTATCAAAGAAGCATTACATTTTAAATTTAGATGCATCCTTTTATTGGGAAAAAAAGGAAACTTTGGGAAACCCAGCGATTACAAGTTTCCAGACTGGAGCTTTGAGCTTAAGTAGAATTAAAGAAACACTAGTATCAATGCATTGTCCAAGCCTGAAGCAGCTGAGTCATAATTGAACCAGGATGTAACTTATGATAAATATTATCCAGTATGATAAAACAATGAAAAGATTGGATTTTTTTCCCTTTCTTGGAGAACACTTGTCAAAAATTAACTTTTACCCAGTTAAAATCCAGTGTGGTGATACTGGTGTTGTGTGGATGCAGCCAACAAGTGAGTTTCAGAGTGACATTAGGCATATTTGTAAAACTGTGAACAGTCTCTGAATGAGAAAGGGAACACCTACTGACAGTCTTAACTTATCATCTGGTAGTGATGTGGTCAATGTTGGGAATGTGCCAGAAGCTTTTCCATTCAATCTCCTGGAGTTTATGCCACTGTAGATAAAACCGCTGGCCATACATGATGACAAGGTCTACAGCAGAAGTTCTTTGGATCAAAGCGCATTCTCCTAATTTCCTTCTCATAGGAAGGAATTCCTAATTTCCTTCTCTACCCTCAAGTCACCCCACCTATATCAATGACTCCAACCCCTCCCACATTCTCTGCTTTTCTATACTAAAACATGTTCTCTGGAAGGATTCAAGACCAGCTATTTATAAATTAATATGAAATTAATAAGCCATATTTTCCAGGTTAGTTTCATTTAAAGTCTTTTTGAAATCACAGATTGAAAGTGTATATTACCTCTTAAAAATTTTTAGTACTCATATGACACAGGTATTCTATGATTAATTTTAGGTGGAGTTTAGGAATTTTGAATAATATCTTGAAATACTATGAGTGTGTGTCTGTGATTTTATTTTTCAGGTGTAAACATTAAATATAATTATTATATTTGCTTTAACGTATTATACCATTCATTTTTATGTGTATTTCCTCCAAAAAAGATTCCATGTGGAGGCAAATAAGAGATATTATTAACATACTTTCTTTAGACAAGAAGCCTAAAGTCCACATCAAGATAAACTTAAGTCTAGAATCCAGGGTTCCCAGTGGAGTTCATTCTTCATTTTGCATAAGAATTGTTAGACTAAAAGTTCTAAGGAAAGTACTCTGTGTGACTTCTAATAAGAACTGTTTTCTTCCCTGAAATAATGTCCAGTCAATAAATTAAGGTGTAGAGCTGTGGCAAATATTGCAATAAAAATTTACTGTGTTGAAATCTTTAGAATGCTTCCTTCACTTTCTCACATACCCACAGTGTTTCAGAGCTAGCCACAGAACAATGCATGTTGCAATGCTACGCTGGAAATACAGACTCATGTTGAAATCGTTGCCAACAACTTTAAAAAAAGATAGCAAGATGTGGAGAAATCATGAATTATGAGGGAGGTCAAGGCCAAGGCTGTAGAATAATTTCAGATTGGGCATGCAAGTGAGTAGAGGAAAAAAGGGACAAAATTAAGTCAATTTAGGTGGAGAAAATGGTATTAGCCAAGCCACTGGGACACTGAAAACCGCAGAATAATCAGAGCTGGGTGAGACTGCAGACCAATAGGGTAGAGGAAGTGGGAAAGTTGGTAAGATATTGTATTAGTCTATTCTCATGCTGCTATGAAGAATTACCCAACACTGGGTAATTTATAAAGAAAAAAGGTTTAATTGACTCAGTTCCGCATGGCTGGGGAGGGCTCAGGAAACTTACAATCATGGCAGAAGGCACCTCTTCACAGGGTGCCAGGAGAGCGATTGAGTGCCAGCAGGGGAAATGCCAGATGCTTATAAACCCATTAGATCTCATGAGAACTTACTATCATGAGAACAGCGTGGGGGAAACCACCCCCATGATTCAATTACCTCCCACCGCATCCCTCACACAAAAGGTGGAGATTATGGGATTACAATTCAAGATAAGGCTTGGGTAGGGACACAAAGCCAAATCATATCAAATACATTGCAAGATATTATAAACAGCTTTTGATGTCATGCTAGAAGTTTTAGACTGCATGCTATAGGAGAGGAAACATGATCAAAACCATGTTTTGATGGCATGTAAAGTGGATGTGATTGACAGAGTGATGGATTATACACATGGATAAAAGACATGGATGGGTTTTAATGATAGCAGCAAAAGTGGAGAGGAAATATAAGAAGCTCATCTGAGAAAGACTTTGTACACTTGACCAAGTTCAGCAGTAAATTAAATGTGGGGATGCTAGTAGAAGGAGAAAGAGGAAGGAATAAAGATAATCTCAATTTCTAGTTCAGAAACCTATGGGAATGCAGAAATGTCATTAATTGGTTTGGGGACATCTGTAGGAAACGAGTTCTGGAAAATTGGTGAGGAGAAAAAGACGGATGCATTTGGTTTTGGACGTACTGAGCGTGCAGTTCCAAGGAAGCATATAAGTTTTAAAAAATGAGAAATACATGTCTAGAGTTAAGGAGAGAGACAGACCCTGTAGATACAGATTTGAAAGATTATTATCATCTATTACAATCTCTGCTTGAGAAGAGCTGAAGACATGAGAAGAGAATACCTGGGGAAAGAGTACACAGCAGAAGGAAAGGAGTGCAGAAGAAGAAGTGGGCTAAGCATGAAATCCTAGGAACCCCTAAGATTAAGTGATTAAGAGGAGACACCATTGGAGGGAAAAGGGGAGATAAAAGGAGAACCAAGGAAAGGTTCTTTGAGCGTGGAGACTAGTCATCAAATTCAGTCATTACAACAACCTCAAGTCCATGAGAGCTGCAAAGTGGATCCTGGATTTGGCAATGAGGAAGGCACATGGTGTCCTTTCAGAGCTGTGCCATTGGGGAGGCAAGGACCAACATCAGGTAGTAGTGGGAAGATTCACAGGGATGTGGAGAAATGGAGAATGAAAAGTTCTATTCAGAAATTTGCTGGTGAACATATTTGGTGTACACTAAAAATATTTATTGAACACGCTCTATATGCTGTATATTATTATAGCTGAAACTGCAACAAAAAATACGACGCAATCCTGATCCTCAATGAGTTCACTGTCTATTTGGGAGGAGGGAGACATGTAAATAGATCATCAGTGAGGCCATTTAATATGATATTTGTCTCAGAGGACCCAGTGCAGTCTCTTCTGAAGAAAATTACTTATGAAGAAGACAGATTAAATTACTTATGAAGACAGAGAATTCATAGTATCAAAAACTAAAAATCTCAATCAAACTAGTGTAAGAATCTTGAAGGTTTTTCAATTAACTATAAATTCAATAGTGGTGGATTGATCTGTATGATTGGAGGGCTGTAGTGCTTTATAACTTGAAATACAGTGAATTTCCTGGCTTTAAAAATGTTTAGGGTAATTTTTATTTATCCACCACTGCCTGCACACTGAGGTAATCAGAAAATTTCAATATTTGCTCCTCATCAGATAATGCCCCCTTCCCATTTCTATGCAGCTCTCTTTCAAAAATTATTTGGCAAATGCGACTGTCAAAATTAGGTCAAATAAAATGATAATTGATTGTAGTTTACTCCACGCACATAATAGTCTGTATAAGGAAAAATCTCTGGGTGGGGCTGATAGTAGCAGTAAAGTGGAAGATTGTGCTTTTTCAACACTTCTGTTAGTTCATACTGTCACCAATCCAGACAGCAATTGTAGTATAAGTTTCGCCTTTGTTTGTAGTGTGGATATATTTACTTTGGTTTGAGATTGAACAAAGCAAAACAAAACAACAGGTCAATAAAAAGTATTATATTGCCATAGAAATTGAACAGCAACCTGAAAGTCCAGAGGAATAGCATCTTTCTGGAACAAACAAATAACATCAATCAGAAAAGGCTATGGAAATGTCAATAGAATACAAGAAGATATGACATCTGTAAAAATAAAATAAAATTTCAGACATAGAAATGAACTCCAAAAGAATTACATGGAACTAACAGTATTTATTTATTCATTCATTTAGTTTTACTTTTTATGTTTGATAAAAAATTTTTACTTTTTATTTTGATATTTATTTATTTATTCATTTATTTTTACTTTTTTATATTTGCTCTGTTGCCCAGGCTGGAGTGCAGTGGCACAATCTCAGCTCACTGCAATCTGCCTCTTGGGTTCAGGCAATTCTCGTGCCTCAGCCTTCCAACTAGCTGGGATTACAGTCCAGGTACATACCACCAAGCCCGGCTAATTTTTTGTGTTTTTTTTTTTTTTGTAAAGATGGGGCTTCGCCATGTTGGCCAGGCTGGTCTCGAATTCCTGGCCTCAAGCGATCCACACGCCTTGGCCTCCCAAAGTGCTGGACATGAGCCACTGCACCAAGCCAAGAGTATTTAAATTTTAATCTTAATAAAACTCGGTCTATTTTTATCTCATAAAAATACACATAACTACAATTCTCAGCACAAACAGAAAACATAATAAATAACTGACTTATACAGTCTCTTGAAAAGGGGGAAATATATCCTAGGCGGGCTAAAGATTCTTTATCATGGTAGTTGCCTTTTTTTTTCTCTTCCAAAATATCAAATCTCTCTCTCTCTCACATTTCCCAAAGGGGGGGAAAAAAAAGCAGCCTATTAAGTCTCTTATCAGTTCTTTAGTTATTTCTTTACCAAATCAATTTACTTCTTGGCATCTTTAAATTCTTCCCTTCAGCTATTAACCTAAGAGACTTCAGCAAGTCTCCAAGAAACTAGAAGATAAAAAGTAAAATATCCCAGAAAGAGGGTAGAGAAGCTGAGAATACTTATATGAAAATAAGCTTTACTCCAGTGACGCTTTGGTACAGTACAAAACTAAATGAAGAAATACAGGTATAGTCTTTGTCATTCAATCCCCTGTTATATATTTAGAGACTTGTGTGAATCTTGCTTGGAGTCAGGGTCCATAAATCCTCTATACAGACAAAGCAGGGAGAGCAACTTTTCCCCTTTTCCTTGGTGACTAAAACAAAGGGGTAAAGACATGAACTGAACAACAACAACAGAGATCTGCCCTTGAGTGTACAAGGTTATCACTCCAATCAAACTGTTCCTGAGGTGTAACCTTGGTTTCGTGTCCTCTCTTGGTTCATGCCAATTACTTAAGGTTGATTTTCCAGTTTTTCATAGTGATCTGATATTATGCCAGTAATTAACTTTTGCTTAAATTAGCTAGAGTTATTTTATTTAGTTTGCAACAAGAATTCTGCCTAATATAGAAATTAGTACAGGGAGTGGGGTTTAATATATCATTTGTATCCTACTATCTCCCTCCTGCCACCCCCACCCCAAATGCTCTGACACCCCAAATGCTCTGAATATAGAAACTAGTGCAAGGAGAGGCAATATCCCTCAGAGTGACAATGAAGGTGGCAGGGGTGCTTGAGATTTTGGGGTTTGAGGGAGCTTAGGTGAGGCTAAAGGACCACAAAAATATTGTTAGTTATGGAAGAAAATGTTGCTGCACATAACACACTGAGGCGAAACCACCACTTACATTATCATCTGGAGTGAGGTGCTCACTTCAAGCAACTTTTTGAGGGAAGCTACTGTTACTGTCATAGAAGAATATGAAGGACATGAGGAATTCCAACACTTGATGTAAAGTGACTGTTTCCAATGGTACAGGATAACATAAAGAAAAAGAATAGAGGCTGGGCATGGAGGTTCACACCTGTAATCCTAGCACTTTGGGAGCCCAAGATGGGAGGCCACTTGAGCCCAGGGGTTCAGGATTAGCCTGGAAAACATAGTGAGACCCCATATCTACAAAAATTTTAAAAATTAGCCAGGCATGGTGGCATGCTTCTTTAGTCTCAGATACTTAGGACTGAAGTGGGAGGATCACTTGAGCTCAGGGAGTTGAGGCTGCAGAGAGTCATAATCGCACCACTGTACTCCAGCCTGGGTGACAGAGTAAGAGCCTGTCTCAAATAATTATAATAACAACAATAATACAATGGATAGCTCAAATCCCTAAATTCTCAACTCAAGGAAAAGATCCAGTCCCAGGGAACTTCTAAGACCAAGCTAATAGACTTTACAAATCCTACCAAAAGACTGATATAGCCAAAATCAAAACACATACTTTGATTTTGTTGGCTACCAAATTACAGTGTCAGTTGGATTCACAGCCATGCCGGATCTCTTACAGTGAATGTCAGAGCATTTGGGGTGGGGGTGGCAGGAGGGAAATAGTAGGATACAAATGATAGTTTGGGGGATTTATGGTAAGATTTGGAGTAATCAGAATTTCCCAACCCCTCAATCTCAGCTGAATTTGCATTGCTAACTGGAGTACCTATTTCTCTTTTGAGAAATCTATTTCTCCCTGCCTGGTATATGCCATACCTATTTCAATTACCTTGTAATATTAAACCAGTTCTCCATGTGTACCTCATCATTTCCAGACTTATGACTAAAGCCAGAGCTCAACATGCCTCAGCAACTTAAGCTTTATGTACTTAATATACAAAATTACTTTACAGGTCTTTGTTCACTTATATCAACAAAAAATGTGTATTCTTTATGTAGGTATGGATTCTCAGGATACTTATCCAAGGAAAGAGAATCGGGCTCAATTTATCAATGTGTGTGAACTCATCAGAGATTCTGGATTTTGAGTGCTGGTTTGAGCAACTGGGTCTTGTTTCAATTGTTTACTCAAACAGCTGACAGAAGTCTGGAATCAATGTCGGGCCACTGTAAACAAAGTTGAGATAGCAGAATTACCTTGTTAAAGTAAGGAAACAATCCAAATACTTCGGGAGATATGGACTTGAAAGTGAATTTAGTGTATATGAACACCCTGCCTATTCCCTAAATATATTCTCTCAAGAGGGCACAGATTTTCCCTTCATCAAGGCCTTGAGAAATATGCTGGTAAGGGGAGCGTCAGTATCTTGCAAAGTTCTTCAAAGGCATTGAGACTGATAGGAGACCTCACAGTGGGAATGAGTTCCCTAAATAAAACTACCATGGGAAGTACCATGTATTGAATTATGTCCTCCCAAAATTCATCTGTTGAAGCTCTAACCCCCATCATGATGGTTTTTGGAAAGGGGTCTTTACAAGGTAATTAGGCTTAAAGGAGGTCCCGAGGGTAGGGTCTTCATGGTGAGATTAGTGTTTTTATAAGAAGAGACCAGAGAGCTTTCTCTCTCTTTCTATCTCTACCATGTGTGGACACAACAAGAAGGTGGCAATCTGCAAGCCAGGAAGAGAGCCCTTACCAGAAACCCAATTAGCCTGCATTTTGATCTTGGACTTCCCAGCCTTCAGAACTGTGAGAAACAAATGTTTATTATTTAAACCACCCAGCACATGGTATTTTGTTATAGCAGTCCTAGCCGACTGACACAGGGTGATCTTAGGATATCCTAGCAACGTAATAGAAACTAAAGAGCAAAGCAGGTGTGGCTGCCCTAATAAGCAACAAGGCAGGGTGTTAATCAGAAGGGTCTGGCCTGATGACATTTTTTATTGTGGCTAAGTTACATGGGATCCCTGTGTTGGAAAAGATTGGGCAGTCTATTAAGTGAATAAAACATTTTTTAACCTAAAAACACCCTCCCTCTAGTGAGCAGAAGCCCAGCATAAGTCACCATGAATGACTTGCACATTTGATTTCCATATCTAAACTGGTTCACAGACCCAGAGCTGAATAAAGAGTAGATCAGGTACTTCAGAGCAGAATCTCCTCATTGGTGGTCACAACACACTGGTGTGACTTGCAGGGGTTATAGCTTGCTGAGATAACTGTTTTCCTCAGCCTGAAATAAATGGATGGCATGTGGGCAGCTAGAGATTCCAGGCCAAGTACAACCAGTTTTGCTGACTTCTCCATTTACTCTGGTATACTGTAGACATTATTTTCTATGCATGCCATGATGTCAAACAGGCTGAAAGCCGTGTCTTGTAGGAGCGACCCAGTAACAAAAATCATAACTACATATAAACAATGTTCCTCCTAGACTTTTCCAAAGGAATACTAATCTCTTTACCCATCAATCAGTGCCCTGGAAAATTAGATCTACCCAAATGTTTCAGTGGACATTGACTTTGAACTTAGACAATATATGGGGACCTAGAAAGACTTTTCAGTCCACTGGTCAGAGGGAGAGTTTCCAAAGATCAAATGACCAACGGATTTTGGTCCAAGTTGTACTACTGAACCTCAGTAAAATTTTAGAATAGAGGTTCTTGTCTACAAATATCTAAATATAGATATAAAGATTTAGATATATATATAATATGTACCTTAATATCTATAACTATCTAGTTATTCATATTTATCTACCTACCTATCATCTATCTATCATCTCTCTCTCTCTCTCTCTATCCATGTATCTATCTATCTATCTTACTATCTGTCTATCTATGTGTCTATACACACACACACACACACACATACACATAAACACACATAATTTGATCTCTTGAATAAAGACTGCTCTCTCAACCAAAATCGTAATTATAAATCAATACCATAGCTTGCAGGAAGGTAATTAAAAACATGTTGCATTCAATTGCAGTTATTATAACAGGCATTAATTTAATACAGGAGCAAAATAACATAGCTGTTAGAAACTCACAGATTTTTTCCTCTATTCCACCAAGCAAAGAGCACCAGAAATAGTTATCTTCGCATATGCAAGGGCATATGTAGAATTTCATCATCTAATCTCAGGGCTGTGCCAATCTTCTAGCTCTGAGTTTTGTTTAGTCTTTAGGAACCTTGATAATCTCATTATCTCAAGGTTTAACATGACTTCCACTGAACTTATAGCATTCTATAGATATGCCCTAAAGAGCAGGAAGTAATAGATATTCCAGATGCCTTGGTAAGAGCCATACATACCACCAAGTGGAAGATAAAAATATTAAAATACAACAGTATAAAACGCAATGCTAAATCCAGTCAGATTTAGCATATAAGCAAACCTCCTCCAAGCTAATAGGATTTTTTTTGTGTGTTTATTCTTAACACTAAAAAAAGAATCCCAGTATTTATGGGCCTTTCTGTATTACATGGGGAAGGAAGGACACTCCTCATCATGTTACCAAAATCATTCATAAAAGTTAATGGAAGTCTAATGCAATTCTATAAAGACAGGACAAATAAGAGCTTAGATCCATTATGAGAGAATATTTAGGTGATACTATAAGTTAAAGTACCTCCAAAAAGTTAAGGCTTTGGGTATAGGCAAAGGGAATTTTGAATTGGGAGTGAGGAGATGTTATAAATGGGTTCATGGTCAACTGTACAAATGATTCTGGTCTTATTTACATAAAAGAATTCATGGTCAATTGTACAAATAAGATCCTGGTCTTATTTTTCATGCTAGGATATATATTTATTTTCATATTTTAATTATTTTTCTTTTTACTTCTTCTAAATTGCCTCAGTATTACAAAAATGATACAATTTAGTCTAAAATGCAGATTACCAAAAGGAGAATGCAAGAGAATTTGAGGAGGAATTGACATTACTCAGTTGTGTGGAATCTGAGTCAGGTGCAGTAACTCACAATTTTGGAGTTGTCTCTCTGTGAGAGGATGTAAATGTGGTTTGTGTCTTAGTGCAATACATAATTGTATTACAGGCAGGAACCATTTTTGTGAAGCATAACTATGGGATAAATCAGATATGGGATAATGAACTGTCATAAAGGCAGAGTAACTAGACATTTGTCATGTGCAGTCTGTCCTGCACCTGTCCCTTCTCCCTGTGTAAGAAACTCCCGCTTTCCCCACAGATTGTGAGATTTGGTGAAAGTAGTTTCCATCCTTCAGTGTGCAGAAAGCAAAATAGGAAGACACCCCTTCCCCTATCCGTCTCTCCTGGCGGTCAAAGAGGATGTGGAGCTACTGTCATTCACTTTTGGAGGCATGAAAAATGACCCAGGGATTTGGAGAAAGTATAGAGGGCACCAGCAGAGCTCTCACAAGCCTAGTGGCAGCAGCAAAACACAAGAATCCAGTGGTGTTGGGTCAAATGCCCAATGTGGTGGGGCCAATGGCAACTTTGGAACAAAGCTGATCTGGTGATATGACCCAGTTCTGGAATTAACCACAGAGGCTCCATTTGTTTCTCTCTAGTTCCTAGGTGGGTTCTCCAGACTGCCTGTGAATTCTTGCTTCTGTCTTAGGTAGAGAAATCCAATACTGGTGAAGAGCAATCAGTCTACTATATTCCCACTAGTTATTGCAAGTTTAGGCTGACTTCATCTCTCAGTATCTTAAATAACACCCTGGTGAACTTCTTTTATCAAGTATCTTCATAGACCTGGATGAAACATTTTGTTGGGTAAATCCAGGGAAGGAGGGCTGATAAAGGATATAAACACATTAATTAGCTAACATTGGCAAATTACTTCTAGAATGGCTGCACCAGTTTACCAATCTTACACTGCATTTTCCTAGCTTTGCCATGCGTGTGAGTGAATATTGAGTTTTCACCATACTGTTGAGTGGAAAATTGTAACATCACTATTTATAGTTAAATAAAATTAGGCATTTGTTCATTTACTTGGCTTTGTTTTTATATTCTAAAATTTCTTAGGTTTTTAAGTAATTTTATTCAGTGCTGTATATATAATGTATATTTTTTATACTTACATAAAATATATAATATTTATATGTAAATAGTATATATAGTTGTTTACATACTTATAAATACTATATACTTATATATACAAGTATATTTTATGTAACTATATTTTAAATATATATTTAGAATTAGTTTCCTAAACTTCTTCTAAAAATTCTACTTGAGTTTTCATAGGAATTTTATTTTGTATATAGTGATAATTTCTATGGACAAGAGACAAACTAGAATGTGGTCAGGAGAATCAGGAGTATTGTGAGGTGAGAGTTTGCAGGATTAACTAGGGTGGTCAAGATAAACCTCACTGAAGCAGTGAGATTTGAACAAAGACTTGAAAGAGGAAAGAAAGCTAGACAAACAGGTGTCTGGAAGAAAAAGAGCTTTCTAGAGAGAAGGAACAGCTTCAGCAAGAACAACAAAAAAGCAAACAAAACAGCAAAAATAAATCAATGCAGCACAAAACCCAAAGAACAGCACAAAGGCCAGTGGGGCTGGAAAGGAGTCAAGAAAGACAAAAGAGCAATTGGAGAAAATTTTGAAGAGCTGAGAGTTTGGGGGAGCAGATCATGTAGGGCCTATAGACCCTTGTAAGGATTGTAGCTTCTACTATGAATGAAAGGGAAGACATTGAGGACCTTTGAGCACAGGAGTGGCGTGATCTGACCTATAGTTTATAAGGAGAACTCTGGTATAGTGCTGACAATAGATTATGAAGAGGTAAGAGTAGAAGATGTTTGGAGGCTATTTCATTAATTCCAAGGATGGGTGTTATTGCCTGAGAAAGGGCTGTAGTGATAGAAATGGTTCAAGGTATCATATTCTGAATAATTTCTAATGAAGGAGACACTAAGATGTATAGATGGATTGGATGTAGGATGTAGAAATGGAAGACAACAATAGCTTCAAGGACAAAATGACATTCATTCTCTTGAGCAATTTCAAGAACGTGACTGCTTTTTACTGAGATGAGGATGATGTTGGTGAAGTAGGTTTAGGGAAGAAAATGAGTTAAGTTTTGAATGTCTTAAGTTTGGGATGTCAAGTAGACTTCAAGTGGAAATGTAGTCTCCAGAGCTGGAGGAGATGGGAGACAGGTATGGGATAGAGATACAAACTTGGGTATACACAGGCAGTATTTCAAGCCACGAGAAAGTTTAAAATTTCCAGTGTTCATGGACGAAAGGAACAAGAAGTAAGCCCTGGAGTGCTCTAACACCAGAAAGTCTGGAAGAAAAGGAGGAATAATTGAGACACAGAAGGAGGAACTAGAGTTTATTTTGATCACAAACTTTGCAAATTTCAAAACTCTTGTTAACCCTATAGTTTTTCTTCTGGTTCTCATGGAATGATTATTTGCAAATAATGACTATTTTAATTAATGCATGTACTCCTTAATTCTTTCTCTTGTCTTATTACATTATCTAGAATTTCCTGTACTTCATTGAAAATAGCAGTGATGGGAGGCATATTACTCTTCCCAGAACTAAAAAGGAATACCTCTAATGTTTATTCGAGTATTATATGGTGAGTGTTTTAACACATAGCCTTTACAAACTAAAGACAGGCTTGTCTTTTCTAGTTTCACAAGAGATTTTACTTCAAAGGCATTTTCTGCAACTATTGAAAAGATCAATGATCTTTCTTTTAGATATGTGATGATTTACCTTGATATATTTTCTTGCGCTAAATTATCTTATAACCGTAGGGTAAATCCTACTTGATAATGATATATTATATTTTTAACACACAGTTGAATTAAATGAGATAACATTTTATTTAAAAGTTCATGTAATTTCAAATATAATTTCTAATATATAATAATAATATTTTAATTTGGAGCTATATAATTTCTTGTTTTGTACTAGTATTATCTGGTAATGAATTAAAGATATATAAAAACTCGTACAGGTTTTTTGGTTTTCAAAATCATTTTCTGGAATGAACCATGTTTTAAGTAGGCATAATGTGCTTCTTTGAAGTTTGTTACAGGTCATGTGTTAAATTATCTCTGTGGTTTTTTTTAGGGGAAATATTAATTATTTTTTGATTCCATAATGATTACTGTTCACAAAATGTTCTATTTTGATAGTATGGTACTAATATTTAATAATTTCATCTGATTTACCCTATTTATTTGTGTATAGCCATACATAGTATTATTTTAATATTTGTTTTCCATTTTTAGTTTTTTATTTCAATAGGTTTTTGGGGGACAGGCACTGTTTGGTTACATGAATAAGTTCTTTATTGATGAGTTCTGAGATTTTGTTGCACCCATCACCTAAGAAGTGCACTATACTTAATGTGTAGTCTTTTATCCCTCGCCACCTTTCACCCATTACCCCAAGTCCCCAAAGTCCAATGTACAATGCTTATACCTTTGCATCCTCATAGCTTAGCTCCCACATATGAGTGAGAACATATGATGTTTGGTTTTTCATTCCTGAATTACTTCACTTAGAATAATAGTATCCAATTCCATCCAGGTTGCTGTGAATGCCATTATTTCATTTCCTTTTATGACTGAGTAGTATTCTATTGTGTATATGTATATGGGTTTTATATGTATATATATATATATGGATCCATCCTATTCATTGTGCTATTTGTTGCCTGAATACCTTGTGGGTTTTTTCTTGTTGTGTTATTGTTATATACATACTGTGAGATATATGCTTTATGAAGGTTATATATTTGGTGCATTTTGAGAATTTGTTTCAAGATTTAGAGCTCCTTTAGCAGTTCCTTGTAGTGCTGGCTTGGTAGTGACAAATTTTCTTAGCGTTTTTTTATCTGGCAAAGACTGTATCTTTCCTTCACTTATGAAGTTTAGTTTTGCTGGATACAAAATTCTTGGCTGATAATGGTTGTTTTGTTTAAGGAGGCTGAATCCCTTCTAGCTTGTAGGACCCTAATCCATTCTAGCTTGAAAGGTTTCTGCTGAGACATCTGCAGTTAATCTGATAAGTTTTCTTTTATGGATTACTTGATGCTTTTGCCTCACAGCTCTTAAGATTCTTTCCTTTGTCTTCACTTTAGATTACCTGATGACTATTGTGCCTAGATGATGATCTTTTTGGGATAAATTTCCCAGATGTTCGTTAAGCTTCTTGTATTTGGATGTCTAGATCTTCAGCAAGGCCAGGGAAGTTTTCCTTGATTATTGCCTCAAATATGTCTTCCAAACTTTTAGTTTTCTCTTCTTCTTCAGGAATACCAATTATTCTTAGGTTTGGAAGATTAACATAGTTCCAAATTTCTTGGAGCCTTTGTTCATTTTTTAAATTTTTTTTCTTTGTCTTTGACAGAGATTGGGTTAATTCAAAAGCCTTATCTTCAAACTTTGAAGTTCTTTCTTCTGCTTGGTTGATTCTATTGGTGAGCATTTCCAGTGCATTTTGCATTTCTCTAAGTCTGTCCTTGATTTCCAGAAGTTGTGATTATTTATTATTTATGTCCTTTCACTGAAGAATTTTCTTTTCATATCCTGTCATGCTTTTTATTTCTTTAAGTTGGACTTCATCTTTCTTTGGTGGCTTCTTGATTAACTTAATAATCCACCTTCTGAATTGTTTTTCTGGCAATTCAGAGATTTTATCTTGGTTTGGGTCCATTGCTGGTGAGCTGGTATGATCTTTTTGGGGTGTTAAAGAACCTTGTTTTGTCATATTACCAGAATCATTTTTCTGGTCCCTTCTCATTTGGGTAGACTATGTTAGAGGGAAGATCTAGGATTCAAGTACTGTTGTTCAGATTCTTTTGTCCCACAGGGTGCTCCCTTGATATGGTGTTCTCCACGTTCCCCTAAGAATAGGGCTTCCTGAGAACCAAACTGTAGTGATTGTTTTTTCTCTTCTAGGTCTAGCCACCCCACAGAGCTACCAGGCTCTAGGCTGGTACTGGGGAGTGTCTGCAAAGAGTCCTGAGATGTGATTTCTCTTCAGGTCTTGCAGCCTTAGATACCAGCACCTTCTTTGGTGGAGGTAGCAGAGGAGTGAAGTGGACTCTATGAGGATCCTTGGCTGTGTTTTTGTTCAGTGCATTGGTTTTGTGTTTGGTTGACCTCCAGTCAGGAGGTGGTGCTTTCAAGAGTACATCAGCTATGATCCTATAAGGAGGATGCAAACTTGCCCTAGGGACACCTGGTAAAGTATTCAGGTTCCTCAGGCAGTTAGCAGGGCCATAGAGCTTCCAAGAGATTATGACCTTTGTCTTCAGCTACTAGGACAAGTAGGAAAAGACACCAGGAGGGGCCAGGGATAAGTATGTCTGAGCTCAGCCTGTCCATGGGTGGGGCTTGCTACGGCTGCTGTAGTGGATGCTGGTGTGGTTCCCAGTCCAATGGAGTTATATTCCCTGGCGGATTATGGCTATTTCTGTTGAGTCATACCGGTCACCAGGGAAGTGGGGGAAAACTGGCAGTCACAGTCCTTACCCTGCTCCCATGCAGCCTGCAGTCCTAAAGGATGGTCTCATTCCCACCATGCCCCTACATCAGCATCTAGTCTATTTCCAGGCAGCTGGTGACTAGGGCTGAGAACTTGCCCTAGACCACAAACCTCCCCATTAAGAAAGCAAGCAGACTCAGAGTTTCTTGGTGTCTCAGGGAGCCTGCTGGGGTGATCCAGTTCTCATCTCTGTTTATTCCATTTCATTTCCTTTGCCTTTTTCTTTGTTGTTTCCTTTTTTCTATTTGTTTATTCTGTTGCTTATTGTCTAACTTTTGAGTTGAATCTTACATCATTTGTTTTCAATATTTTTTGCTTTCTAATATGTCTACACACATACACACACACACACACTTACCCATAGGCATATACACATATGTTCAAAGCTCTAAATTTTTCTCCAAATATTGCTTTAGGTTTTTCACATAAATTTGAATACATGGTGGTCTCACATTCAGCCCTGCCTGTGTTTCTTATAATTTACGTTGCAAATGCCTTTTTAACCCACGAGTAATTTAGTAGTCCTTTTTTTTTAGTTTGCAAACATATGGGAATATTTTAGCTATCTTTTTGTTATCAATTTCTAATTTTGTAGCATTATGGTTTGCATCATAGTTTATATGATGTTGATTCTTTGGAATTTATAGAGTCTTCCTTTGTGACCAGTATAAATTTGCTTTTTATGGCTTAAAAGAAAGGATATCATACCTTTGTTAAATGTAAAGCTATATATATGAATACTAATTCAAGCTTATTTATTGTATTGCTCAGATCTTTCACAGCTTTGCCTACTTTTATATTTCAATTTAGAATTTTTTAAAGAATACTTAAAATATGCCAATTTTAAAAATTTCTCTTCATAAATTTTCTAATTATTTTTATATATTTTGATTTAAAATTGGTGTGTATATATGTATTTTTATATTGCAATTTAGAATTTTTTAAAGAATAGTTGGTATGTATATGTGTATTTTTATATTTTAATTTAGAATTTTTTAAAGAATACTTAAAATATGCGAATTTTGGTCCAGGTGTGGTGGCTCATACCTCTAATCCCAGCACTTTGGGAGGCTGAGGCAGGCAAATCACGAGGTCAGGAGATCGAGACCATCTTGGCTAACATGGTGAAACCCCATCTCTACTAAAAATACAAAAAATTAGCCGGGCGTATTGGCAGGCGCCTGTAGTCCCAGCTACTCGGGAGGCTGAGGCAGGAGAATGGCGTGAACCCGGGAGATGGAGCTTGCAGTGAGCCAAGGTCATGCCATTGTACTCCAGCTTGGGTGACAGAGAGAGACTCCATCTCAAAAAAAAAAAAAAAAAAGGCCAATTTAAAAAATTTATCTTCAAAATTTTCCAATTATTTTTATATATTTTGATTTAAAATTGGTATGTGTATATGTATGTATATTAGGTATACCCACTTGGTTTAAGAGTACTTTTCTACCAGCATATAATTGTCCTTTAGAAATTTGTTTAATGTGTTTTAACATGAAATGTCTGTTTTTAATATTAAAATTTCAATATATTTTTAAAGACAACTTTGTTTATATTTACCTGGCATTTTTTTATCTCTTTATTTTTTTACTTTATGTATTCTTTAGCAGTTGGCAATTATTAGCATGTATCAAAAGAAAAAATATTTTAAGTGAGAAAATGGTCATTTAAAACATGTCTCTCATAAGTCACTTATGACTTGAAAGGGATTAAGAAAACCCAAGCTGAGAGTCTGTCTTGATCAATGAGATCATACTTTTACTGAAACTGGCATTTTTTTCAGTTTTTGTTCTACCATTTTGTTTTCTGTTTTATATCAATTAGGATTTTTTTTCTTCCCTACCTTCCCTATCCCCTAGATTAATTTTTGGTTGTTGTTTTGAGAGTTACAATTTTTATCTTTATTTGTCTGTAGATTACTCTTATTAACACTCATCTGTCATTTAGATCTTGTAATAACCATGTCTTGCAAGTATATGCAAATACTTCCCAAATTTTCACTAAGTTTATGTTTCTTTTTCAATATTCTATTTTATTCTGAAGTCTGGCATCTTTTCTTCCATTATGAGAAATTCTGGATTATTTTGTCTTCATTATTTTTTAAATTTCATTTTACTTTTTCCTCTTCTTGAACTAGTTTTAGAAGGGTGAAATACTTGTACTCATATCATTTCCATCTTATTTTTTTCATCTCTTACATTTCCTATGCCCATTAGAAGAGATCTTTGCTCAAATATTCCAGCTCACTGATTTGTTTGTAATCTGTGTATGCAGTTGATGAGGTTGATGCCTTGTACAGTCAAAAATACGCATTTAACTTTTGACTCCCCCAAAACTTAACTAATAGTCTACCGCTCACTGGAAGCCTTATTGATAATACAAACATTTGATTAACATATATTTTGTATGTTGTTTGTATTATATACTATATTCTTACAATAAAGTAAGCTATAGAAAAGAAAATGTTATTAAGAAAATAATAAGGTTGGCTGGGCATGGTGGCTCACGCCTGTAATCCCAGCACTTCGGGAGGCCAAAGTGAGTGGATCACCTGATGTCAGGAGTTTAAGACCAGCCTGGCCAACGTGGTGAAACCCTGTCTCTACTAAAACTACAAAAATTAGCCAGGCATGGTGGCGGGCTCCTGTAATCCCAACTACTCAGGAGGCTGAGGCAGGAGAATCACTTGAACCCAGGAGGCGGAGATTGCAGTGAGCAAACCTGGGTGACAGAGCAAGACTCTGCTCAAAAAAAAAAATCTTAAGGGAGAACAACAATATTTAGTATTCATTAAGGGGAAGCGAATTATTATAAATGTCTTCATCCTCATTGTCTTCATGTTGAGTAGGCTGAGAAGGAGGAGGAAATGAAAGGGTTGGTCTTCTTGTCTCAGGAATGGCAGAGATAGAAGAGGTGGAGGAGGTGGAAGGGGAGGCAGGAGAGGCAGGCACACTCAGTGTAACTTGTATTTAAAAAAATCCATGTGTAATGGACCCCTGCAGCTCAGACCTGTGTTGTTCAAGGCTCAGCTGTAGTCTGCTCTGCAACCCATATGTTAGATTCTATTTTAGCAGTTACACTTTCAAACCCAATATCTTACATTGATTTTTTCTTAAATCATTTTCCTATGTTTTTATCATCTTCTCCTACATATCTGAGAATATTTCTTATTCTTTCTTAAATTTCTTGTTTTGCAGGACTATAAATTCTTCTTTTTGAAGAGGCTCTTCAATTTGTTGTCTGTCTTTCATGTCTGTAGGCCTGGAGGAGGAGTAAGTAAAAACCCCAGTTTGTTCCCATTTTCACGAGTTTAGGAGCAAGTGTTGGAGGCCTGTCTCAGGACAGAAAGCCTTGGCCTTGAAATTGAAGCTTTAGCTTTTGCCGTTTCACCCCATCTCAGGTAATGTTATGCTCTACAGGAAACCTGTGGTTTCCTCTGTTCCAGTCACCATTCTTTTCCAAGAGATGATATTGTCACCTGCAGTTGTCTGGCCCAGAATGTGAGAGTTGGTTAGAAAATACCGAGGCATTGACCAGCTTGTTTCCAGACATTATATCTGTCTCTAGCACAGCTGACTCTGGTGCTGCAGAGACATCACCCAGCCCTGTGCATGGCACTGTGGACACTGCTGCTCTCCTGCCTGTCCTTTATAACATGTTAGGAACAGAACGATGTGAAGGAGACTAATGCACCACTAGAATGTCTTCCCCAAGCTGAGCCCCATATTTGTGGCACCTCGTCCTGGTCCTCTCTTTTTACAGCTGTTTTTCTTTCTTGCTGGGACACAACCACTAGTTTATGCGTCTCCCAGAGGTTTCTGCTGTTTTGTGTTAAGACAGATGTTGCATTAGCTTCCCTCTTGCTTCTGTGACATCTCTTAATTGGGTTCCAAGGTTGGAGGACATGGCTCATATTAGTTCACAAATTTGCTCATAACTGGAAGCTTCCCCAATTCTATAAAACATACAATTATGTTTTTGATACATAAAAATGATTGGCAATTGCTAAGCTGAGTAAAATATTGAGTTTCTCTCGGCTCCAGATGCTTCAAGAAAGTATTATTAAAACCAGCCTGGTCTCAGAAAAGATGCCTAAAAATTAATCTCACATGCCTAGAAAAATCTGTTGGTATAACTGTTTTGACTATTCTGACCAAAGTATTTCCAGTAAATTGTACAATGACACTACCACACACGTGGGATAGCTGTATACGAGAATAGAGACACTTTATTTCAGGGTCAGAGAGGACAGTTAATTTTCTGAAGCACCAGATGCCTGGACAAAATCTCCTGTCAGGGGAAATTAAAAGGAATAGCCCAGTTCTCTAGAATCAAAGAATGAGGCAATTAGAACGAAGGTATCATATCGGGATAATAAGCAGTTCAGGAACCAACAATAGAGCTCTACAGTAAGGAGGGAAGAAAAGGAGGAAGGAAGGGAGGAGGGAAGAAAAGGAGGAAGGAAGGGAGGAGGGAAGAAAAGAAAAAGGAGAAAGGAATGTAGGAAGAAAGGAAGAAGCCCGTCATAGGAGACATTTCTAATAGCATAAAATGCAATAACCTTTAGCTAAGCATCAGATTAGACTATTGAACTTGTCCCTGGACAGGTGGTATTCTGTCTGTTTCTGAATTCGATAGTAATGAAAAGGACAGCCAGTTGTTATTGAGCACTTCAGTGTGCCAAATACTGTGCTAAGGATGTTATAGACATCACCCTGTTCAGTCCTCATGAAATGTATGAGGTCAGAATTATTTTCTATTCTTATTTTACAGAAGAGAAAACTGAGCAAGATTTTGTGACTTTCCCAAGGTCCTAGACCAGGCAGAGTAGGCAAAATTTAAACCTAGAAAATTTGACTCTAAGATTAGATTGTCTTGTAATGCAAAGGTTTCTGGAGATTCTGTGAAGAGTTCAGAAGTGGTTAAAATAACAACTTACGTGAGAAGAAGAAGACAAATGAAGAAATTCTGAAGGCTGAAGGATTCTGTATTCATTTTTCTTTTATAACAGTATTATAAGTCATTTTAATAATGGTCTGTAATCTAGATATCCTCTTAGTCCAAGAAAAGAAGATCCTTTGAAGCTACTGCCACTGAAGTCTTTTCAACTGGAAAGGATTTGAATAAAAAGTTGGAACATTTAAGTTAAATAATGGAATAATACAACAACTGAGGAAACTTATTGGAATGTCTTATCAATAAATGTTATAGAGTCTCTTTTTCTCCTTTAAAATAAAATAGATAAGATTCTCCCAAGGACGATTTAATTGTGGTTCTGCCTAGAAGAGGTGAGATGATTTGATGTGCCGATACACGGGTAAGGGGACCGGCGGGAGGGTCACAGGATGAAGGGCTTTCACTGGAAGGAAGGGACTTGTTCCAACTCCTGAACCTGCTGATGTGGACCTTGTTTGGAAAAAAGCCTCTTTGTAGACGTAATTAAGTTAAGGATCTTAAGGTGACATCTTCTGGATTATCCCGTGCCTTAAACCCAATGACAAGTGTCTTAAACGACAGAAGAGGAAAAGACACAGACACAGCGAAGGCTACGTGAAGATGGAGAGAGAGGCTGGATTTATGCAGCCACCAGCCACAGAACAGTGACAGTCACTAGAAGTTGAAAAAGCTCTACTAGAGCCTTCTCACGGAGCACTTCCTTGCAAAGCCTTGGTTTCAGATTTCTGGCTTCTGGAACTGTGAGAAAACGCATTACTTTGGTTTTAAGCCACAAAGTTTGTAATAATTTCTTATGACAGCCCTAGAAAACTAATACAGGTAAAGATCCAGATAGTATTTCCGGGACCATCGGTATCTCACAGGGAACTATGGGAATCTTTATAAAATGAAATGTTGACATAATCATTAACAATCCTAATGAGAAGGACAGGGCTGAATTATCTAATGAAATTCATGTGCCCGTGACATGCAGAAATTGGACATGCAAAAATAAAATGAAGGGTACAAAACCAACGATGCTGGCAAAACAGAAGCACTGTGCAGTGAGACTCCTCCCAGAGAGCAGGCCTTGGCATTTTATTAACCCTGACACATTCAACGTTTTAATTTTGACCTCAGACAAAGTCATTAAAGCATACTTTTGAAATTTAAGAATGACAAAGCTCAAGAACTAACTAATATGTTGAAGGATCACCATTAAGTAATAGACCAAATTCCAAATTATGAAATGTAGGTAATAATAACATTCATTATTAGTTACTGAGTGCTTATTATTTGTTAGGTGCTGAGATAATTCTTTAGAAGTCATTAAACCATTTCATTCTCAAAGCTGCACCCTGACATTAGTCAGTGGGGAACTGTGGCCATTAAATAACTTAATGTTGGAATGGTCGTTTTTTATTTTTTTTGAGTCAGAATCTCACTCTGCCACCCAGGCGGGAGTGCAGTGGCACAATCTCAGCTCACTGCAACATTCGCCTCATGGGTCAAGTGATTCTCGTGCCTCAGCCTCCTGAGTAGATGGGATTACAGCGTGAGCCACTGGGCCCGGCTAATTTTTGTATTTTTCATAGAGACAGGATTTCGCCATGTTGGTCAGGCTGGTCTCGAACTCCTGGCCTCCAGTGATATGCCCGCCTCAGCCTCCCAAAGTGCTGACATTACAAGTTTGAACCACCATGGTTGGCCTAGTTTAATGTTAGAATCTTAACTGAGAATCAATACCTAAATTAGGTAGATAAGAGTCTGGTGTTACTTTGCACAAAACAGATCTCATCACATCTGGAGGATGGTGCTGATTGGGCTTCCTGGCCATTGAGGATCATACTGGGTAGATTTCAAAGGAAAATGAAAACGTCTGGAAGCTAGGTCAGCACAGGCTTCATTTGTTATATTGTATGGTGAAAAAAAGAATATACTTATTTTTGTGTATCCAAAGGATAGAACTAGGAAGAGTGGTAGAAGTTACAGAGAGAAAAATGACAACTCTAGGACATTTTTTTGATAATTAGCACAGTCTAGCCAGGAAACAATCTACCTCTGCAATGAGAGATCTCTCTGTGCTTCCAGAGCCCCACAGCAGCAGCAGCCAAATGTTATACGAAAGTTGCAGTAAAGATTCATTCGATTGGATGATATTGAGCTGAATAATGTCTCTAATTCCCTTTGACTCACAGACCCTGTTTCTGTGAGTTTCTGGCATTAGTGGCAAGTGGGGAAAGGTGACAGTGATGTAAGAGTCTGGAGATGTAAGGAAATTCAAAAGAGCAACCTTCATTTTACAATTTCACAAGGTCCCTTAATAATCCATCAGCAAGTCAGATGAATTAGCAAGATAGTTTTCACAGCTGTCTAATTGAATGTGTAGACACAGTCTTAGCAAGGCACAAGCTAAGCCCTGACTAAGTGGAACCAGTTAAGACTAGGCTGTGGGCACTGCCACATATTAGCTTTGTGACTATGGGAAAGTTACTTATCTTCTGTATCTTACTTCAGTCTTATCTGTAAGATGAGAATGTTAATAGTACCTTATACAGTTTCTTATTGTAAAGATTAATGAGTTACTCAGGTAAAGTTTTTAAAACTGTGCTTTGTAACCATAATAAATATTGTCACCCAAGTACACATTGAATAAGAGCACAAACAGGTAGTGCATGACATGAAAAGCACATTTTGCACTTAGAAGAACATGTCATGCTCTAGTTCATGGGCGTGAGGTTTTCAGGCACTTACTGCAACTAGGAAAGAAGAAAGATGGCAGAGATGAACGTTTACTTTTCTCTTGGATGTGAATGCAAGTGGTAAGCCTGCTTAGAGAGTCCCTAATACACCAAAATAAAGGAAAACATTGATGTGATACTGTGTCTATGAAGTGAAAAGACAGGGAATTTATGAAATACGAAGAACAATTTGCAGTCCAAAATGCAGAGCTAAATTTCTGCTCTGCTATTTACCTACGGCCATGAGCAGGCCACAGATCCTGCTAAAGCTCAGTTGTCTGTTGCATAATATAGGAATGAAAATATCTCGCCTGTGCATTTCACAGGGATGTAAAATTCAAATAAGTGTGCAAATGGGAAAGCCCTTTTAAATCGTAATGCCCAACACCAGAAAGTGTTGTTCTGACGTGTCGTGGGGGTAAAGTAGTTAAGTTCCTCAAACAAAACAAATGATCTGATTCCCTTCATAATAACATATGTAAATGTTGTTACCTTAAGTTATGCGAACAGAGGGAAAGTCTATGTGGATTCAGGCAGCTCCATGTATTTTTACCAGGCAATATCCCTCCACTCAGGGTATCTTTGCTCAACTGAGTGTTTCCAGATACAGTAGAAGTATTTGGAGCAGGAGATAGAATGAAAGAGAGAGAGAGAAGACATTGTTCCTTCCCCCTCCTACTTCTAGCTCCAAACCTGAGTCAGAAATGAATTGTGTGTGTATATGTGTGTGTGTGTGTGTGTGTGTGTGTGTTTACAGCGTGTGTGTGGTGTGTGTTGGAGGGTAGGAAGAGGATAGAGGCGAGAGAAGTTTCTAAGCTTGGTACAACACCATATGACTGAAAATGTTCATGCCCAAAGATGAGACTCTTCTTTAATATGTGAAAGGGAAGCCCTAGGAAATGACTTTCTAGTATTTTCTAGGGGCAATCACAGGCAATCCTTCTGACTGAACGTGAAAGGCAACAAAAAGGAACAATAAACATTTTGTCCCTTGTGTTCCCAAATGCAAGGTTTATCATTTCATTGATATTTTAGCTAGTCATAAATTCTCAGTTCAAAATTTCCCCTCAGAATTTTGAAGGTATTTCTCCAAAACCTTCCATCACTCTGGGTTGTTGATAAGAATTTGGGAGCCATTGAGATGATTGCCTTTTTTTTTTTCCTCTTGGGCATCATTTAGGATCTTTGCTTTATTCTTGATGTGCTAAAATTTCACAGGGAGGTGCCAGGCTGTTCTTAGTCACTGGGATAGAAACTCTATCAAATCAAGGACTTGGTTTTTTTACTTCTGATTTCAGGCACCTTGTGGCAACATGTCTGGCCCATAATAGGAACGCCATAAATATTCAGCAAATATAGTTTTGAGATGAATTTGTATTGTGGGACACTTGAAGGAGACATTTAATCTGAAGAATCCATCTTTATTTTCATAAGCTCTCCTACCCTTTATTTACCCTTCTACAATGCAAATAATGAGGTAAAGTCTCCCAATTTGTATAGATCTTATGGTAATCTCCACAATCCAAATGGTTGAAACAGTATCTCTGTGCCTCATTGTTTTTATTTTTTCTACTCAGGGTCATCCAGTGGCTTCATTTATTCAAATAAGCATCCTTTAAAGCAATTATTCATTCTGAGTAACTGAATGGAGCTCAGTGTAGCAAAGCAGTCTACAATCTGCTTCATGATTAGCTATAACATTTCTTGCGCAAAATAAACTACATTTCTTTTTTCATGAAAGTGGCTACATCAACAAAGACCCAGAGCAGTCAACTCACTGATGACAGTCACGCAATTTCCTGAATTTCACAAATAAGTTGTCAGTTAAAAAAAAAAAAAAAAAAAAAATGTCTATGGGGACCTTACAATTTCTAAGCTTTTATTCTTCTAGGAAATGATATTTAGAATGCAACTACCATCTGATATTGCCATTATTTCATTAAAAATATTAAATTTCAATCCCTAAAACTTAGGATGTAATCTACAAAGGGAAAAAGGACAGCATTAAATGCATTTTTATTTTTTATGTATTCTTCTTTATATATTTATTCATTAATGGAGTAATTGACTGATTCATTATTTCATTTCATTTCATAAAATCTTTTTTTGTGTATGTGAATAAGGATTGGTCTGTGGTATCCTTGACACTAAAATAAACACACACACACACACACACACACACACAATTGTTCCAAGGATCTGACTTCTATCTAGATTCAGTTCAGAATTTTGCATCTTTCCCTGTTCTTAATTTATTGTATTTTGCTATCATTTGACATAAAGAGAAATAAAATATTTGCACTTCTTCAGAAAATTATTTCCATGATGACTGTATTAAGTACCAGCAGTAATCCAAGACATGGAATTAGAGTTAGAGATGACATTTTTTCTACTTTTATTTTGAAAGACTCCTTATTTTTTGGCTGAAGAAGAGAAATAGGCAAAGAATTATGGATAGTGATGAAAGTAGTGAAGCCACATCTGATTCCTTTAAGATATTTTTCAAGAACATTTAATCCTTTTAAACAATGTTAGTCTTGTCTTATTGCCAATGTCAGTGATAGCTTGGATAATCCTCTAGGTAGGAACTAACTGTTTAAATGTGACCTGGCAAATAACATACTCATTCTGTACTCTAACTTAAAAGTATTACAACGTTTGTCATTCATAATAAATTAAAATATATTTTACCACACTTGCTCTTTTTTCCAGTTATTCTTTTTTTGTTGTTGTTCTAGAAAAGACATTGATGCATTTGCTCTTCAGAACTTGAATGTTACAAACACACTTTGCACATGCTTCTGAGAAGGAAGTTTCCATGTAACTCATCCAAAACTTAAGTGGAGGAGAGGTGGATTTGAAATGACTCTGCAGCAAAGACAAAGCAATAGCATTTTCAATAAAGATATGCAAATGAAATTAAGAATTATGACAGAGGAGAATAAAAACAATAGATCAGTCCTCCTGTGGGAGAGCAACAACATAAAAAAGCAATGAAAGGGTGCAAATCATTGATGTGACACTAAAAGCAAGCCATTGCACATCTTATGTAGCGACTGGCCCTAGTAGCAAAAAGCCAGATTTGGGAAGTCTCTGAAACCACAGTTTCCTATGTTCTCTTTAACTGAGTAGGTTTACTGCATGAATCATCCCTTCAATCCCACACACCCTCCACCAAACTTCAGTAGAGACAAGAATGGCCATAAATAGCCAGATAGTAATTCTTGTTTTTTGCTTTGTTTTGTTTTGTTTTTGTTTTTGTTTTTGTTTTTGTTTTTGTTTTGGGGGGAGGTTTGTGTGTGTTTGTGTGTGTGGTTTTTTTTTTTTTTTTTTTTTTTTTTTTTTTTTTTTTTTGAGACAGAGTCTCCCTCTGTCGCCCAGGCTGGAGCACAGTGGTGCAATCTGGGCTCACTGCAATCTCCGCCTCCTGGGTTCAAGTGATTCTCCTGCCTCAGCCTCCTGAGTAGCTGGGATTATAGGCGCATACCACCACACACAGCTAATTCTTTTTTTTGTTTGTTTGTTTTTAATTTATTTATTATTATTATACTTTAGGTTTTAGGGTACATGTGCACAATGTGCAGGTTAGTTACATATGTATACATGTGCCATGCTGGTGCGCTGCACCCACTAACTCATCATCTAGCATTAGGTATATCTCCCAATGCTATCCCTCCCCCCTCCCCCCCATCCCACAACAGTCCCCAGAGTGTGATGTTCCCCTTCCTGTGTCCATGTGCTCCCATTGTTCAATTCCCACCTATGAGTGAGAATATGCGGTGTTTGGTTTTTTGTTCTTGCGATAGTTTACTGAGAATGATGATTTCCAATTTCATCCATGTCCCTACAAAGGAGATGAACTCATAGTAGAGACGAGGTTTCACCATGTTGGTCAGGATGGTCTCGATCTCTTGACCTCATAATCCACCCTTCTCAGTCTCCCAAAGTGCTGGGATTACAGGCGTGAAACCACTGCACCTGGCCAGTAGTTCCTGTTAGACACTGCCTGCAATATGTGCAAGGGCCATTCCACTAGTTAAATTGTATAATCCTAAAGAGAACTTCCTTATTGTGATAACTAAATGATAGAACATATGAACCATGCCTTAACGAATGGCATTTTCCCTTCTAACCTCTTTAGCATTTGCTTGACTATTTTTATGGGAGAAGATTATCCCCCACCAACCTCTGTCTCCCTCTGATCTCCCTCTTCTGCTATTAGACTTAGGCAACCCTATTACGGCAGAGCCTCTGAGGAGTTTCTAGGCATGAAATCCCAGAAGGAACACTGGATGCTGTAGACTGGATGATGGAGGGCAGTGAAAGTGTGCATACCTGTGAGTTCGTGCATGAGAGGAATGGCCAGGCCTGGGATGAGAACTCTTTTGGCTTGCCTGTTAGAGCTCAGTTTGGATGGGTTGGGGCAGCTGTCTCTGTTCTCTCAAGGTTAGAGCCACCTTCACCTCAAGAACTTTTCTCCTGTGTTTGTTTCAGGTAATTGCTCTCAGTGGAAAGCTTTTTCCACCCAAGATGAAGGTGGACAGAGGTGTTCTCCTGTCGGCCTCAGTGTCCTACTGAACTGTGGCTCCCTCTCTGCCCTCTGGTTGTAGCCAAGCATGAGCCAGTTCTATGAGGAAATTAAAGAGGAACTCTTTGATGTTCAGAAAATTCAAAGAACAAAGGCAAGTCAGCCTGACTCTGCTTTGCTATTAATTGGGATTTGTTACTGTATTGGGGTTGAATTGTGTCTCCCTAAAAGATGGGCTAAAATCTTAACCCATGGTACCTCAGAATGTGACCTGATTTGGGACTGGGGTCTCTTCAGCTGTAATTGCATGAGATCATGCTGGAGTAGGATGGGCCCTTAATTCAATACGACTAGTGTCCTTCTACAAAGTGGGGAATTTGGAACAGACACAGAGAACTCCATGTGAAGATATGAAGACAGAGACATAGATGGGAGTGATGCTGCCACAAGTCAAGGAACACCTGGAGTTACCCGAAGCTGGAAGAGGTAAGGAAGTTTCCTCTCCTAGAGACTTTGAAGAGAGCATGGCCCTGCCAACACCTTAATTTCACATGTCCAGCTTCCAGAACTGTGGAACAATACATTTCTGGCTTTAAACCACCCGGTTTGTTGTCTTTTGTTATAACAGCCTTAAAAAAACTAATACTGGAGTGTCTTAGATGAGTTTAAGTTAAAGGGAGAAATCAATGACCTTCCCCAAACTACCACTGTGTGTCCACCATTGTGTTGTCCATGTATGGCTACCGCATTTTACATTGTTCCAGATATTCCTCCTGGAAAGAAGGCTCAAGGGAGAAGATAAGATGACTACCTCCAGGCACGGTTGCTGTACCTTTAGCAAAAGCTCTGATGCAGGACGTCCCTTAGGCTGTTCTCAGCAAGGAGCAGTTTTTCCCTGGAGCTAGATGTGTATCAATGCCTGATTCCAGCACATACCCTGAAGGAAAGATCTCTCTTTTACAAATGGTAAGACCTTTCCCTGGCTGAGAAAGGAAAAAGTGAGTCCAACATTTCATATATTTAGCAGTATCTCTATTTCTAGATATTAATTACATACAACATCATTCCCTAGTATTTGTAGTGAGGCACTAGTTATCCAAGCATAGTGATCTTCTATGATTCAAGATGAATTAAACCTCATATAATTAATACATTCAGCACATTAAACTGCAAAATAACCCACCTTTAAATGAGAGAAAGTTCACATGAAAGACAGCATATATACACAAGATTCTCAAATATATTTCAAAAGAAAAGTTTCATCAATAAGTGAACATTTCTCAAGCAGGCATTCACAGTTACAATATTTCAAGATACAACATTTGTTTTCTTCCCCTAAATGGTTCTATATTCTTTTCACACTACACGGTGTATGTCCCTGAATAAATCTGGTCATACAAAACAGATCATTTTCAGCTCTATTTATACAATACTCTTTTCTATGGAGATCTAAGCCAGGCCATGGTTAAGGATACTTTTAAGAGAATGTTATCATTTTAATAATGTTCTTAGTGGCAAAGACTTTCTATAACAAAGGCCCAAAATACGGGTTATATATAAGAGGCTCACTTTCCTTAATCTCTATAGAGGTAAATATTTGAGGCCCTAAAACTGTAGTGTTGGTTTTGATCATAAAATGTCAACTTACAAATATTTATCTAAATGGTTGGATTACTACTATTGGGAATATTATGTGATAAATTCTTTGAGGATTTGTTCACTTATCCACAATCTCACCTCCAATGTATATTATCTAAGAGGCTGGGCACCATGCCAAGAACTATAGAATAAATAGCCTGAGCCACGAGTAGTTTCTGCTCGTGGGGTTATAGTTTGAGGTATAAGAAATATAAGTATCAAAATATCACATTATATTGGTGCCAGAACTGTACAGTCATGGTATTCAGCCACATGCAAAGTTGTTTGTAGAGCCTGTGAGGCAGATGAGCGGAGTGCCTGAAGACAGACAGGTCTGAGGCTAGGAATAACCTCCTGGTGTTTCCAGGATTAAACACCCTGGCAATCTGAGAACTAGAGTACCTCCTATCCATAAAGTCATTTTCTTTATGACCTGGTTAACAGTGTATTGCCCCTGAATGCAAAGGTGGAATTATTTTAGATTACCATAGTAATTTTTAGAATGAAGTGGAAGTGGGCCTGTAACAACATTTCTGGATGCAAAGACAGCTGAAACTGCACTATAAAGAGCCATGACAAAAAGAAGGTATTGGCCATGCCTGAATTCAAAGATGAAGAACTGTGATCCTCTCCCATGCTGGAAGCAGGATATCCATCACAGATACTGGTGGACTGTAGAATGCTCACCAGCCGTAGTGAGCACAGGGGTCTTACAGTTTGTATCTAGTTATACTAACGTGTTGAGTTCTTGCAGATGTTTCTGTTGGCTGTGATTTCCAGAGCATTTTATCACAGGGATTTGTTTACTTATGTGTTATTTTTGATGGTGTGATGGTCATTGTAGTTACAAAATTATTTTTAAGAAACTTTGAGACCTAATATAACTGTATCATTTTTTAAGAGAAATTTTGCATTAGCTTCGGCCAAGCACCTTGGGGCACTACCAGTCTGAGATCATCTTAATAAAGAGTAAAGCTTCAGGTTCCCTGGACTATCCAGAGGACACACACTTGGGCTGCAAGTTTGCACAAGAGCTAATTAATTTCTAGTTCAGAGCAACTCTGGGTGTATAGTCATTGGCTCCCAGCTTAAATTGGAGGAGGATGTCAATTGATTTTCCACATTAAGTGGTTCCTGACGTTTGTTCTATTCTTCCTGAAAGGCCAACATAGCCATCTCTCAGCTTGGTAGCTATTTCTTCTGATGAATAGAAGTCCACAGCACAGAGTTTTTTTATATAGTAGGCTTACACCTCAAGAGTATTGCATTTTTTTTTTCAGATTTCGGACCCACAATTCTTTACTGTTATTTCAGTGTTCTTTTTTTAATCATGTATATTTTATTGACTTATAAGATTTGTCCTCAACGGGAAGGTTAGTTCAAATGATCTTCCTTGCCATGAGTCAGAAGTCCTTAGATCAGGGTTTTGCATTCTTGGTACCATTAACATTTTGGGCTGGACAATTCTTTGTTTGAGGGCACTGTACTGTGCAATGTGGACATTGAGCAATGTCTCTGGCTTCTACCAACTAGATGTCAGTAGCACCCTCCTCGCCCCCACAATCACGACAATAAAAAATGTCTCCAGACATTGCCAAATAGCCCCTGGGAAGCACAATTCTCCTTAGTTGAGAAGCACTGCCCTAGAGTATTGATATTTTAAAATAAAGATTATGAAGATATTTGTAGTGTGTTATGAATTAAAAATAATTACATTCTGGTTCATTTGCCTCAGATTTCACTTTGTGATACAGAGGACATGGGTCTTTAAGATCCAGTGGGAAACTGCAGAAACACTGTGGTAGAGTGGAAAGAACACTAGCTTTGGAGCCAGACAGGATTGGATTCTAAACCTGCCTCAACTGCTTACCTTGACAGAATACTAATTGCACAGCCTCAGGCAAGTACTTAACCTCTTCACCCTAACTTTCTACTTCTGTAAATTCTGATTCCTCGAAGGGTTGTTTGTGAGTAATTTACTTCTCATTTTGGTTCAGTTATTCACTCAGAGCACGTAGAGTATGTAATGCTAACTTCTATTTTATTTTTCAGATATTTTCTCAAGTATAGGCTCTTTCACTGAAGGCTCTGTTGAAAAAAAAATTGAAGAAAATCTATTGAACTAAATGTAGTAATCCACAAAATATTTTATTTAACTTGGATTCTTAAAGACTCAGTTTCAATTTTACTTTAAAAATATTTTACAGGTTGGGAAAAAAGGGCAAAGAAAATTTTACACAAAGCTAAAGCAGTGCTTAATTTTTTTGGTATGTTTCTTCACATTATTGTATAAAAATTGAAGAGGTAGAAAATAGGAGCCTTTTGCTGTAAGATAAGTAGCAAACTTTTTTAAATTTTATAATTTTAATTTTCTACTTCAGTTTGAATCAGAGAAGTCAATATATTCTTTACAGTTATAAAAGAGCATTTAATGAGCAACAGTTTCCAGACAACCTGGCAAGTTTTTTTTTTTAATGTGTTATCTTATTTGATTTTCACAAGAAACATATGAGGTAAGTACTATTCCCATTTTACAGATTCAGGCATCTCACATATATGGAAGGTGTTTATCCACATTCACCCAGCTAAAAATAGTCTTAGATTTGTCTGCCTCAGACCCAGGGTTCTTAAACACTACATCATGCCACCTCTGATAACCAAATGCAAGAAAAGGAACAAAGATTTCAGGGATACCAATAAATCATGTCCTATGGGAGGAACATGAGCTTCATGAAATAAAATGGGAAGGAATCTTGAGGAAACACAGAGGTTCATGGCTGGGTGTGGTGGCTCACACCTGTAATCCCAGTACTTTGGGAAGCCATGGTGTGAGGATCACTTTAGCCTAGGAGTTCAAGACCAGTCTGGACAACAAAGTGAGATATCATCTCTACAAAAATAAAAATAATATTTTTTTATATTTTATGAAAAATACAAAATACAAAATAAAAATAGTCCCAGCTACATGGGAAATCAAGGCAGGAGGATAACTTAAGCCCAGGAGGTTGAGGCTGCAATGAGCTCTGCTCACACCCCTGTACTCCAGCCTGGATGACAGAGTGAGACTCTGTCTAAAAGAAAAAAGAAAAAAGAGGTTCAGGATATAAAAAACAGAAGACAGAAATAAACAACAGAAAAAGATGGAAGGTGGGGTCAGAACATGGGTTTATACATAATTCATAACACTTATCAGACAGACCAAAGGAAATGTCTTTATTTTTAATTCGGTAGACACTCCTAATTCCGTTTTGTGTGCTTAAACACAGGATTATAAATGATACCTTCCTGCCCACCAAGTTTGCTTCTAGAAAATGCACCTCCCTTTGACACAGAGACAAGCTTCTTAATCATCACATAAGTTCTAGCATTTGGACATTTATGGAACCAAAGAATTATATTTTAAAGCTTCTGCCAAGTGCAGAAGTGCTCAATGGGTATTTTGTCTCAGTAAGAAGCATAGATTTAGCCCATAGATCTTAGATAGAAAAGACCTTTGAGACTCTCAGGTGGATTTTGCGGCCTGGGCAGAAGAAGTAATAAATGTTATTACACAGAGACTCTAAAGACCACACTTCAGCAATGACTGTGTAGCAATACCTAACACTTCAGACTGTATTTGTCAAGTGAAGATTAAGTAGCTCCTAAGCCATTTCAGAGCTTGGCTCCCATTTCACCATCAGGTCTGCTCTCCCTCTCAGTTTACAGTAGATACTAGTTTAGTTAGTATAATTTTTCCTCCTAGGTACCTACATTTTTCTATTTGGCTTTGCATATCCAGGTACTATTCATAAGTTGCTATTAGATGGGGTTTAGCCTTAGTTCTATGGACTCCTAACAGGGACTTAATTTACAGTCTATGAATGGGTATAGAAATTTTTCAA
Source organism: Pongo abelii (assembly GCF_028885655.2). Lineage (NCBI taxonomy): Eukaryota > Metazoa > Chordata > Mammalia > Primates > Hominidae > Pongo > Pongo abelii. The sequence goes on from NC_071988.2 coordinate 198,907,879, forward strand.
GAGAAGCTGGAAATTTATATTTTGATGTTATTATCTCTCTAGTTTTAAATATTTGCAACTAATCCCAAATTTGCAAATGCTATGTGCTTCACAGAGAGTCATTCTGTGGTCTGAATATTAATAGATCTGGGGGCTGCCAGTTTGCCACTTCTGAAGGCAAACAGAAATTCAAGTGGGATTGAGATCACCTGGGTACTCTGTCTGAATATTCCACAACTGAAAAGAGAAAAGAAAGAATGAAGTTTGGGGTCAAACTGTCTTGGGAGTTGATAGCTGTGTCTTTGGACTAGTTACTTAATCTTTCTTATTCTCTATTCTAATTGGACAAAGAAGATAATGGGACCTGTCTCACCGGGTTGCTTTGAGGAACAAATAAAACAGCCCATCTAGTCACAAAATGGTAAACGAGAATCAGCTCAATACCTGTTTCCATTGTCCTGATGGATTCCAGTGATGACTGGTTTAACCAGAGATTTATCAAGTGTTGTGTTGGAAACTCAAATAATTTGATGCCTATAGAAGGTTTATGTAAAGAAGAAGAAAGGCGTAGAAACAAAGTATGAGACTACAGAGTTGGGGATAGAGTAGCACTGGTTTCTTAATTAAGTTATCTGTGCTTGAATTCAGTGATGTATTTGTTTTCCCATTCCCAGTTAGCCTCACTGATCCCAATTTATTGTCTACTGATGAATGGCAATGTTCATAAATTTAGAAAACAGAGCTTCATTTTTCATAAAGGACTGCAGCCTACAGCGTGGCCATTCTTACAGGCTGGGAAGCACAGCCTCTGGTCAGAAGCCAAAAACAGACACCTGGAGGGAGGGGCAAAGAGAACAGGAATTCATGTGTGTGGGGGGTGACTATACATATTCAATGAACTGGGGAGTTATGAATATTCATAAAGCAAGAGCACACACATACACAATGCAGCTTCATGCCTCTTCATGGGACCCATGTCCAAAAAAATGGTGGCATTAGCATAATTCTAGGGTGGAGTTTTCAGCCCATCAGATGTCAAAAAGTGAAGCAGAGGACATAAAAGCCCTGTCTTTGCATCCTCCCTAGATTGGCCAGAACGACTCCATGGTCAGTGGTCTCTTACCAGGAAGGCATGCTGGTCACATGTTGTGCAGAAACCACAAAATGGAAAAGCAGCAGTCAGGCCTTTGGTTGAAATCAGCGGTGGAGCCAGTCTTTCCAAAGGGCTGGCTTCTCTTTAGACTTTGGGGTAGAAAGCCTAATGGTGGTTAGAGAGGGTGAGGGTATAGTGAGATGTGCCTATCATGGCTGGAAACTCAGTTTTCAAGGTTTTTCTGGGGTCCCCTTGGCCAAGAGGGGCTTCTTTCCATTGGTTGGGGGGGCGTAGCATTGCATTTTTATTTCTCGTTACTTAACCCCATTGCCTTATTATCCTGCCTCCTTAGAAGTTTGGAATTCAATGACTGGCACTTGAGAACACCCTCTCCATCCCCACTACCCCTCAGGCTGGAGCTTGAGCTCCTCCTCCCCAGGGGGCACCCAATCTTGTATCCTCTTCTGCAGCCTTCCTCTGCACAGGGTTCTAAGAATGAGTACACAGAAAAAGCATCATTTAGACTCTGATGCACCTGAGTGGCAATGAAGCTGGGAAGCTAGCACCATCAGCAACGGGTGACTCTCTTCTTCCTGGCTGTGGCATAGCAATACATAAGAACTTGATGCCATTCTTTGTAGTTAGTTTTCTATGAGATGTGAAGAAATATGTTAGGAAAGCTACTTTGTGAGTCTCACTTGATCCAAAAGAACTAAGGGAAGGCTTTTTTCCAAACTAGGTCCCCAGCCTAGAAACAGTAACTTGGGAGTAACAATAACCTGCAAGTGGAAAATGAAATAAAATGTGAATGTTGCTTTCTAAGTGAGCACATTGACCTGGTTAGACCTCAACACTAAAATAACACAGTAGCAGGAAATGATTCAAATGTATATTTTAAGAGAATATTTTGTAGGTATACACATACACACCAATACATTTTACTGCCAAATTATGCAATCTGTCAGGCTATAGATTACCTGGTGAAAAACAAATCCCAAATATAGGTGCCGTGTGGAACCCAAATCCATTTCAGTAAGGTGAAACAGATGGTGACTGAAATTTACTCAACTATAATTACTATCGAAGTTCAATTGGTTGCAAAGAAAGCTTATATGTTTGTCATTTGAAAAAAAAGTTTTAAAATAAATTTGAAGTAAATAAAAAAAATGAAATAAAATAAATTTGACAGTAAAATGACACAAATTTAAAATATTTTTCAAAGAGTTGCCTTGATGTACTCAATCTAGTCATTGATTGTACCCTTCGATTTTAATTCATCCAGTGCTAAACTTCCTTCACAACTTCCCAAGGTAACTATTTGGTACTTCATTCATATAGATACTTTATTCTGGGGGAGACAAGGTTCCACTCTGTCACCCAGGCTGGACTGCAGTGATGCAATCATACCTCACTGAAGCCTTGAACTCCTGGGCTCCAGCAATCCTTCCACCTCAGCCTCCTGAGCAGCGTAAGCCAGCATGACTGGCTGAATTTTTATTTTCATTTTTGTATTTTTATTTTATTTTACTTTTTTTTTCTTTTTTTTTTTTTTTAATTTTATTTTATTTATTTATTTATTTATTTATTTATTTATTTTTAATTTATGAAGTATTTATTGATGATTCTTGGGTGTTTCTTGGAGAGGGGGATATGGCAGGGTCATAGGATAATAGTGGAGAGAAGGTCAGCAGATAAACACATGAACAAAGGTCTCTGGTTTTCCTAGGCAGAGGTCCCTGCGGCCTTCTGCAGTGTTTGTGCCCGTGGGTGCTTGAGATTAGGGAGTGGTGATGGCTCTTAAAGAGCATGCTGCCTTCAAGCATCTGTTTAACAAAGCAATCTTGCACCGCCCTTAATCCATTTAACCCTGAGTTGACACAGCATGTGTTTCAGAGAGCAGGGGGCTGGGGGAAAGGCCATAGATCAACAGCATCCCAAGGCAGAAGAATTTCTCCTAGTTAGAACAAAATGGAGTCTCCTATGCCCACCCCTTTCTACACAGACACAGCAACAATCTGATCTCTCCTTCCTTTCCCCACACTTCCCCCCCTTCTCTTCAACAAAACCGCCATCGTCCTCATGGCCCGCTCCCGATGGTCGCTGTCTCTTCGGAGCTGTTGGGTACACCTCCCAGACAGGGTGGCCGGGCAGAGGCGCTCCTCACCTCCCAGACAGGGCGGCCGGGCAGAGGCGCTCCTCGCTTCCCAGAGCGGGCCGCCCGGGCAGAGGCGCTCCTCTCCTCCCAGACGGGGCGGCCAGGCAGAGGCGCTCCTCACTTCCCCGACGGGGCCGCCCGGGCAGAGGCGCTCCTCGCTTCCCAGACGGGGCCGCCTGGGCAGAGGCGCTCCTCGCTTCCCAGACGGGGCCGCCCGGGCAGAGGTGCTCCTCACTTCCTCCCAGACCGGGTGGCAGCCGGGCAGAGGCGCTCCTCACTTCCCAGACGGGGTGGCCGAGCAGAGGCGCTCCTCACTTCCCAGAGGGGGCGGCCGGGCAGAGGCGCTCCTCACTTCCCAGACCGGGCGGCCGGGCAGAGGCGCTCCTCACTTCCCAGACTGGGCGGCCGGGCAGAGGCGCTCCTCACCTCCTAGACGGGGTGGCCGGGCAGAGGCGCTCCTCACTTCCCAGACGGTGTGGCGGCTGGGCAGAGGCGCTCCTCCCTTCCCAGATGGGGCAGCCAGGCAGAGGCGCTCCTCACTTCCTCCCAGATGGGGTGGCGGCCAGGCAGAGGCGCTCCTCACTTCCCAGAGGGGGCGGCCGGGCAGAGGTGCTCCTCACTTCCTCCCAGACGGGGTGGCAGCCGGGCAGAGGCACTCCTCACCTCCCAGACGGGGCGGCCGGGCAGAGGTGCTCCTCATCTCCCAGACGGGGCAGCCGGGCAGAGGTGCTCCTCACTTCCTCCCAGACGGGGTGACGGCCGGGCAGAGGCGCTCCTCACCTCCCAGACGGGGCGGCCGGGCAGAGGTGCTCCTCATCTCCCAGACGGGGCGGCCGGGCAGAGGTGGTCCTCATCTCCCAGACGGGGCGGCCGGGCAGAGGTGCTCCTCATCTCCCAGACGGGGCAGCCGGGCAGAGGTGCTCCTCACTTCCTCCCAGACGGGGTGACGGCCGGGCAGAGGCACTCCTCACCTCCCAGACGGGGCGGCCGGGCAGAGGCGCTCCTCACCTCCCAGACGGAGTGGTCAGGCAGAGGCGCTCCTCACTTCCCATATGGGGTGGCGGCCGGGCAGAGGCGCTCCTCACTTCCTCCCAGATGGGGTGGCGGCCAGGCAGAGGCGCTCCTCACCTCCCAGACGGGGTGGCGGCCGGGCAGAGGCGCTCCTCACCTCCCAGACGGGGCGGCCGGGCAGAGGCGCTCCTCCCTTCCCAGACGGAGTGGCCGGGCAGAGGCGCTCCTCACCTCCCAGAGTGGGCGGCCGGGCAGAGGCGCTCCTCACTTCCCAGATGGGGCAGCTGGGCAGAGGTGCTCCTCACTTCCTCCCAGACGGGGTGGCGGCCAGGCAGAGGCGCTCCTCCCCTCCCAGATGGGGCGGCTGGGCAGAGGCACTCCTCACCTCCCAGAGTGGGCGGCCGGGCAGAGGCGCTCCTCACTTCCCAGAGTGGGCGGCCGGGCAGAGGCGCTCCTCACTTCCCATAGGGGGTGGCAGCCGGGCAGAGGCGCTCCTCACTTCCCAGATGGGGCAGCTGGGCAGAGGTGCTCCTCACTTCCTCCCAGACGGCGTGGCGGCCAGGCAGAGGCGCTCCTCACCTCCCAGACGGGGCGGCCGGGCAGAGGCACTCCTCACCTCCCAGACGGGGCGGCCGGGCAGAGGCGCTCCTCACCTCCCAGAAGGGGCGGCTGGGCAGAGGCACTCCTCACTTCCCATATGGGGTGGCAGCCGGGCAGAGGCGCTCCTCACTTCCCAGACGGGGTGGCGGCCAGGCAGAGGCGCTCCTCACTTCCCAGATGGGGCAACCGGGCAGAGGCACTTCTCACTTCCTCCCAGACGGGGTGGCGGCCAGGCAGAGGCGCTCCTCACCTCCCAGACGGGGCGGCCGGGCAGAGGTGCTCCTCATCTCCCAGACGGGGCAGCCGGGCAGAGGCGCTCCTCACTTCCTCCCAGACGGGGTGGCAGCCGGGCAGAGGCGCTCCTCACATCCCAGACGATGGGCGGCCAAGCAGAGGCGCTCCTCACTTCCCAGATAGGGCGGCCGGGCAGAGGGGCTCCTCACATCCCAGACGATGGGCGGCCAGGCAGAGACGCTCCTCACTTCCCAGACGGGGTGGCGGCGGGGCAGAGTCTGTAATCTTAGCACTTTAAGAGGCCAAGGCAGGAGGCTGGTAGGTGGAGGTTGCAGCGAGCCGAGATCACACCACTGCACTCCAGCCTGAGCACCATTGAGCATTGAGTTAGCGAGACTCCGTCTGCAATCCCAGCACCTCGGGAGGCCGAGGCAGGCAGATCACTCGAGGCCAGGAGCTGGAGACCAGCCCGGTCAACACGGCGAAACCCCGTCTCCACCAAAAATACAAAAACCATTCAGGCGTGGCGGCGCGCGCCTGCAATCCCAGGCACTCCGCAGGCCGAGGCAGGAGAGTCACAGGAGCCTGAGGCAGGGAGGTTGCAGCGAGCCGAGATCATGGCAGTACAGTCCAGCTTCGATAACAGTGGGAGACCGAAAAAAGGAGAGGGAGACCGAAGAAAGGAGAGGGAGAGGGAGAGGGAGAGGGAGAGGGAGAGAGAGAGGGAGAGGGAGAGGGAGAGGGAGAGGGAGAGGGAGAGGGATAGGGAGAGGGAGAGGAGGGAGAGGGAGAGGAGGGAGAGGGAGAGGAGGGAGAGGGAGAGGAGGGAGAGGGACCCAATTTTTTAATCATCTCAGCCACATATGTGATTAGCTTTTCAGGGTGAGATAGTCCCTCTCCATTTCTTGATAAAATGAAAGCATTTGGTCCAAGCTAGACTCAGACAAGGCATTTCAAGCTTTCTAGCCTCCACAATCATGTATGAATCACTGGATAGAATAATAGAAATCAGATGATAATGATTTGAGGGAAATTTCTCCATTATCCCCAAGAGAAGATTTTGTGTTAGACAGGAGAACAAAAGGCATAGTCAAGACCAGTTCCAATGGCTGAAATTACTTTAACTCCTTATTTGTGGCTCACATTGAAGAGTGGGGAGTTGAGAGGCTTTGAGAAAAGTCTCCCCAAGCCACTTGACCTATAAATCTTTCAATAAAACAATTCTCCTGACCGTGTGGCTCATCTCCCTAATGTTCAGGGGCCATCAATTCTAGCTAGATGGAATGTTTTCAGTGAAGGCTCTATACCCACTGGAATATGAAGTACTGTTTTTGCTCATTATGTTCAAGTGTTCTAATGCTTTACTTTTTTTTTTTTCTTTGAGACAGGATATTGATCTTTTGCTCAAGCTGGAATGCAGTGAGTGAGGCATGACCACGGCTCACTGCAGCCTTGACCTCCCAAGCTCAAGCAGTCCTCCCACCTCAGCCTCTTGCCTCCCAAGTAACTGGGACTACCTACATGTGCAACCATGTCTGGCTAATTAAAAAATAAAAAAATTGTAAAGACAAAGTCTCACTGTGTTGCCAGGGCTGGTCTCGAACTCCTGCACTTGAGCAATCCTCCCATTTTTGCCTCCCAAAATCTTAGAATTACAGGTGTGAGCCACCATGCCTGGCCCCTTTTTAATTTCTTGTACAGATGAGGTTCGTTGTATGCAGTTAGTCTATCAAGTGTTCATTGGCTCACAAAATTTCAAATACATCTGTGTTAATTTTTTGTTTCCTGTAACTTAGCCCCAGAATGTTCTCAGCTGAGGTTCTGTGAGTTCCAATGTGTTGAATGGATGCAACCAGGAACAATGCTTACCTAGAAAAATCCTCCAACTGGCTCTCAGAGCTGAAGTATCTATTGCAATGCAGAGGGGAAAGGCAACTCCTTCAACATTCTTTCAGATAAGTCGTTTCTCATCAATACAACTCTTGCACACAGAATTAACGTGTGGAAATATTGAAAAAATGCATTTATTATGTACTAAGGGAATTTGATTTCTATTACATACCTCTTTTAATGATTTCAAAGGGATATAGGAATGGTTTAATAATACATGTAGTTATGGAATTTGGAAACATATTCCTAACTGTAACACCCAAGAGATAGCAAAAAATAAAAAGCAATATTGTTTCTGTAAGTTGTTTGCATTTTCTATGCATCAGTAAGCCATAAATTTTAAGAAGTAATGACTGGCGTGAACTCAAACTTTGTACTTTCAGTTAAAAATCTTAACTGGTGACACATTGCAGAAGATAAGACTCCATCTTCCTCTTCCAAAACATATATACACTCCTCTCCCCACTTATTTGGCTGGTTTGTCCCATTTTATAGTAGGGTTGAAATATTTCAAGCTAAGATAACAAAGTCAAATTCAAGGTCTTGTTAGCACAACTTGGAGAAATGCCAAGCATAGCAGCCTGCTATTCCTGACAGGTACAACTCCATCAGTTTCTTAAAAGACAGAAAGAATTACAGAATACGCCATAGGGAAACAGAGTAAACTCCATGGTGAGTTGCAATCACTGAATTATATTCTTTGGCACCTTGTGCTTATATCTTTTATGGAGCAACTAAAAAAAGATGACAGGACTGCAAATAAAATGCAAGTCTTAGTACAAAGGCTTCTATCTGGTCAGTCAATACTATAAGAAAATAGAAGATTTGAGGGATTTGTCCAAGATAAACACAAGAGAGAATTGTGCAATGTAAATAATACTGCTTGACCTTCTCTTTTTGCAACTAACAGACTGTCTTTAGGCTCTGCTAGCCATCCAGACATCTTCCTTAAGCATGTTTCCAATGTGTGTTTTCATTGTGCTACTGTCAAACTCCGTAGCTCACCCTAGGATGTGGGCTCATTATTTCTGGATTGGTTGAACAAAGTTTAAGTATGTGTGTCATCAGCAGGTAGAGAATCAGAGCTTCTCCAAGGATATAACCTGAAATATTTGTCAGCAAAACCTCAACAAACCTCAAGTTTTTAAGGGAAAACTCACATTTATAAAATCAGCATCGCTTTCTATTGCCATAACTTCCTTAGACTTTGCTCAGGAAAGGAGAAAACTTTTGGAAAATATAAGTTTTGTCCTAGCAGACTGATTACTTATCCTTGAAGCAAGGGGAATACGAACTTTTAAAAGTTATTTTTTCTTGTATTTGCTTCTAGGCATCTAGGCAGCTTCTCAGCAACTGTGCTGGGCAGATGGGAATCTAGTCTATTAAAAAAAATATCTGCTGAGAAATACACTTCACAGCTGCCCATTTGGCTAATGTTAATTATTTGTAATGTCTTTTTTAATGCATTAGATATAATGTTGCACAGTGTCCAAACCCAAGCCCATCATTATAATTATATATAATTATCTGAAAGAAATATGTTTTTAAGTAAACAATCATGCCTAAGAACTGTTTTAAAACAAGCAGATGAATGTACATCCATAAACATGTAAACAGTAGTTTGAAATATTTAGAATTATTATTACAGCAACCTATAGAATGTGAGTTAATTCTAGGAGAAATTATAGAGAGTGGGCCAGGCGCGGTGGCTCACTCCTCTAATCCCAGCACTTTGGGAGGCCGAGGATCACATGAAGTCAGGAGTTGGAGACCAGGCTGGCCAACATGGCAAAATCCCGTCTCCACTAAAAATACAAAAAAAAATTAGCTGGGCGTGATGGCAGGTGCCTGTAATCTCAGCTACGTGGGAGGCTGAGGCAGGAGAATCACTTGAACCTGGGAGGCAAAGGTTTGCAGTGAGCCGAGATCATGCCATTGCACTCCAGCCCGGGCGACAAGAGTGAAACTCTGTCTCAAAAAAATATATATATATATATAATATATATTATTTTATATACATATATTTATATATATATAGAGAGAGAGACAGTGAAAATGGTAGAAAAAATTAAAAAGATAAGGAGGAACAGTGTATGTGGGGCTCGTCTGAAGCAAATACTGGCATCTGCTTTGTTTTGCTAAACAGAGGTGAATTTGCTATGGCTGGCTTAGACCATCGTTCACCAAAAGGCAACGTGCACCAGAGGGCCCTTTATTCCTGATTAAGCAGCCTTAAAGCCATGTATGGGTGGGCTTGGGATTCCTGATTGTTTAGTCAGGTACACAAGATTACTCCCCTTCCATTCACAAAAGGAGAATTCTAGAAGTATGGAGAATAGTAGAATGGGTTTTAGCTAATGACAAGCCTTGTTAAACTGCCCCAGGTGACTGCTCATTCTTTGCCTAGTTAAGGCTTGGTTTCTCAGCAATGTTTAGCTAGATCATCTTCTTTCTGTTTTGCATATCCTAAGCCAATGGGTTAAACATGTTGATACAGGAGTTAAAAAGGAATTACTTAGACAGATAGCAAGGACCATAGGAGTCCTCAGTAAGGCTTTTTCTTTCTAATGAAAAGCAGCCCCAAATCATTTTCTAACAAATAGCAGCCTGCAAGCTGGGAGCTTGCACCAGTGAATGCTGGCAGCAACTAAGGACTAGACATTTTCAAAATGGTGGCTACATCTTCCCTTCTCCACCAGCCACACGTGTTGTAAGGAGCAGACAAGATGGCGCCCATCAACTGGAAAGTCCATTTGCATAAAAAGATTAGGGTGGGGCGACCAGCCTTCCTCATGCACTATATAAACGTCCTACCTGATTGAACCAATCTGTGAGCCCTAGGTAAATTAGGCACCACCTCCTCAAACTGGACTATAAAATGCAGGGCATTGGATGCCAGTCACTCTTTTCCGCTGGGAGACCTCTTCTGCGGTAGAAGAAGCTGTTTCTCTTTCTCTTCTCTTCTACCTATTAAACCTCCAGTCTTAAACTCCTCCTGTGTGTCCATGTTCTGAATTTGTTCTTGGCCACCACGTGACGATGAATCACGGGTTTACACCCCAGATGACATAAGCTGCTTCAATATTTTATTATATATTCATTAAATCACCATGTAAGTGTCCTGAATTATAAATGAATGGCTGGCATAGAAATTTTTATCATTGACAATAATAAAAGTAAAGGAAGGCAGAAACATAACGCTACTTGCATAAGAGTCATTCATCCAGTTTTGTTGCATACATATAATTTGCGTAGAAAAAATATGACCTCACTAAAATTCCATGATCCTGATTATGTTGTAAATATGAGATTATGTTTCATCTTTGTTTGGAAACTTTGCTTTGCAGCTGGATGAACCCACCTGAATTCAGTCCACACATAGGAGGGAGATAGTTGAGGAATATTTGAAAGAGATTTGGCTCAGGGGTCAAACATTTGACTAGAAAAATGGTTTCTTCTACTAATTGGTGTTATAACCTTGCATATGTCACTTTATCATTTTGCTTCAGTTTCCTCACTGTATATTTGTCTTTGTTTTCTTATTTTCTTTCTGTAATAGTTTTTAACTTACAGAGTTGATGTTAGGATTAAAGAGTTAGCATGTGTAAACAAGAGGCACATGATTAATCTTCAAGAGGCAGTCAAGTGCACTAGCTAATAACACAGATTTTAGAGCAAACATACCTAGATATGGATCCTAGATCTGCCTCTTATTGGCTCTGTCCCTAGACAAGTTATTGAACTTGTGTCTCAGCTCGCTGACCTGTGAAAGAGGAATGACAGTCATGCCTAGGCTTGTTGTGCAGATTAAATGAGTGGCTATATGTGAAGTACTTAGAAGGGTGTCTGAGAAAAGAATAGATTGGACTGGGCAGGCTGGAAGAGGGAAAACTGGGCTCCTATCTGGGCAATGAAGTGTTCAAAGGGCAGATATGTTCTGAATGAGAGTGGCAACAGGAGAGATGGAAAGAGGAGGCGGAATAGGAAATACATTTTCCATAGATAGCTGCTGGCCCATATTCATGTCTCACTTTAACATAGTTTCACTTCTTTACGAAGGATTTCTCTGTCATACGCTGCCCAGAATAAATCAAGGAGCACCACCTTCTCCTTCATAACACTTATCACAGTGTGATTAATTATTAGGTTGGGGCAAAAGTAATTGCAGCTTTTGATTACTTTCGATGACAAAAACTGCAATTACTTTAGCATCAACCTAATACACTCCTTTAAGGCAAGTCCCATAGTCTCCTTTGCTTAGCATTATGTCTCTGGTGTCTAGTAGAGTAGCTGGCATCTAATTCTAACTCAATACTTATTTGTCGAATGAGAGAATAAAATGGGTGCTATATAATCTGCTAAGAAAGAGAGAAAAAATCCTAATTCCCAGAGAGATTATAGAAAATGAAAAGATTAGAAAAAAAGCCCTTTGAATTTTTTATTCAAAGTTTGTTGAGACAGAAATTCTAGAAATAGAAGGTTGATAAAGTCAGCTGGAATCAATGAGCTTATGCTCATCCCCAAAGCCTATACCCACCTACTTCCTTTCTTCCCAGTGTAGTGAATGGGCCCAAACATTGATGGCTCCACTCGTGAAATCTTTTTGGATTCCATGCCACTTGTGAAATGCTAGTCAAGTCTGCAAGATTTGAAGGTGGTTTCTTGCTGAAAGCATGTAAGACCTCATTTCCCAATCTATGCAATTCCCTTGGGCAATATCCCCAGCCAGCATTGTCCAGTTGTACCTGATACAGACACAGCCAGGTCAGGAAGGCTACAGAGAGGTCTGTTGTTTAAGACTTTGGGGAGGTGTGTTGGAGAAGAAATCCTCACAGCATAGCAATGACTATGCTAATGCTCATGCTTCAAAATACATGAGCAACATTTTTTCTTCTTGCAGCAGGTGTGCATCCTTAATTCAGGCTTTAGCTGACTGACTGTGGACTAGTGTCTTCTCCAAGTTCAGGGAGTCTTAATAGTTAGGAGTATATTTAGTATCCTTGATTTCGGCTTTAGCTGACTGACTGTAGATTAGTGTGTTCTCCAAGATCAGGGTGTCTTAAGGGTTAGGAGTACATTTAGCTACCAGCTTCTTATCTATAAGTTGGAAGAAACAATCAAGCCTACCACTGTTGAGGATGTATGGGGCTTCTGTATGTGCTATTTGCACTCATTAGACTGGTTAATCCAAATAACTTGTAGAAGTGATTTATTTTCCACTGAGTTAACCCATAGTTTGAGTTAGGCAAAATGACATATTATTTTCATATTATATAAGCACAGATAATTTGTAAATTAAGGATCAATGATCAGTGTGAAAAGATAGATCACTTGGATTAAAATAAATGTTTTAAAAACCTACATCGAAAGAAAATGTGTAAGGAGAATTTATGTCATCTTTTCCTTAACAAGGAATCCCAACCTATTACCAGCATCTTATAGAATGGAAAAAAAAAAAAAGATGTATGTGTGCAATGCCGTACACAGAGCCCAAATCTAGAAACAGCCTGATGTTCTTCAACAGGAGAGTGGATAAATAGCACATAAAAGATAATTATACATCACAGAACAAAAAGACACTGCCTGGCATTGATACTAAGGATTCATCTCAAGCTGTATCTTATTAAGTCAAAAGTTAAACATAAGTGTAATTTTTATTTTATTTTATTTTACTTTTGAGACTGAGTTTCACTCTGTTTCCCAGGCTGGAGTGCAGTGGCACAATCTCGGCTCCCTGCAACCTCCACCTCTGGGTTCAAGTCATTCTCCTGCCTCAGCCTCCCAAGTAGCTGGGATTACAGGCATGTGCCACCACACTAGGCTACTTTTTTGTATTTAGTAGAGACAGGGTTTCACCATGTTGGTCAGGCTAGTCTCGAACTCCTGGCCTCAGGTCATCCACCTGCCTTGGCCTCCCAAAGTGCTGGGATTACAGGTGTGAGCCACGGTGCCTAGCCAAAAATAAGTATAATTTTTAAATATCCATTTAGGAGCCTATTCGCATGTCTATATATATCATAAAGCCACGTAAAAACAAGAGTGTCAGGACATTGATTGCCTTTAGGTTGGGTGGAGGCAGATAGAAAGGGACCAGAGGAACCATAAAATTGGAGGCTGATGACTGTCTCCCTGTAGGTTTCTTTTTTATTTTTGTAAGGAAACAAACCACTTTTAAAAAGTGGGCAAAACATTTTAATAGACTTATCACCAAAGACATGCAGATGGCGTGCAGCATCCAGTTTACAGGAAGTGAACAGGAGAACACCCCACGTGATCCATTGATGCAAACAGGCAGATCTAGAATGTGGGTATACTAAGGACAACTGATCTGGTTTTTCAATGTAAAAGTGTGTTTTATTTATTTTTTATTTTTCTACCAATAGGAAATTATTTTTTATATATTTATTTATTTATTTTTCAACTTTTGTTACAGGTTCAGCAGATACACATGCAAGTTTGTTGCAAAGGTATATTTCGTGAGGCTGAAGTTTGAAATATGAATGGGTCCATCTCCCTGGTAGTGAGCACAGTACCCAACAGTAGATTTTGTCCCCCTCCCTCCCTCCCCTCTCTTATATTCCCTAGTGGCCATCGTTCCCCTCTTTGTGTCCATGTGTAGCCAATGTTTAGCTCCCACTTATAAGTGAGAACGTATTGTGTTTGGTTTTCTGTTTCTGTGTTAGTTCACTTAGGATAATGGCCTCCAGCTGCATCCATGTTGCTGCAAAGGACATGATTTCACTCTTTTTTATGACTGTGTAGCATTCCATGGTGTATAAGTACCATATTTTCTGTATCCAATCCAGAGTTGATGGGCTCCTCCCTTCAAGTTATACCTTTTCCGTTTTAAGAAGGATTTGCTTCCTGACATTCCCCTGGCACTGCCCTCCTGGGCATTCTCTGCCCACTGAGCCCTCTCAGGGTGCCGGACTGAAGTGAGACCCACCGAGTCCACCACACGCTGCCCAGTGTCTGACAGTGAGTAGATGCTCAATAAGCACTTGTGGTACAAACACACAGGTGAGCAACAAGTACTACATCTTTAACTTGCTTCACAGATAAAAATGTCTTGCCTTTGACTCCTTTTGCAGTTTCATATTTCTCTCAGCAGAGAAGAATTCGGATAATACTTCTCTTTTTCTGAGAACAAAATTCAGTTGCAATGTTATGGATTAATTGAAGTCTTATGGAAGATTAGAATATTTTTAATGGAAGAAGTAGATAAAATGTGTTGAACTTACAACCAAATTTTGTGTGAAATATCTATACTGTTCTTATTTTTTACAAACAGAAATCGTCTTTCTTGTTTTAAATGTCTCCATCCATGTCAAACATCAATGATAGTTTAAGTAATAGGGGTCTTTTTATTTAAATCAGAATGTAGTACTTATACTATCTAACTCCAGAGGGTCAAATGAAGTGGAAATAATGTATTCTTACTAATTATGTTAAACAAATGTGTATTAAAAAAATACTATCTTTGGATAAAGAAAATATGGCACATATACACCATGGAATACTATGCAGCCATAAAAAAGGATGAGTTCATGCCCTTTGCAGGGACATGAATGAAGCTGGAAGCCATCATTCTCAGCAAACTGTCACAAGAACAGAAAACCAAACACTGCATGTTCTTACTCATAAGTGGGAGTTGAACAATTATAACATATGGACATAGGGAGGGGAACATCATACACAGGGACCTGTCAGGGGGTGGGGGGAAGGGGAGGGATAACATTAGGAGAAATACCTAATGTAGGTGATGGGTTGATGCGTGCAGCAAACCACATGACATGTGTACACCTGTATAACAAAACTGCACATTCTGCACATGTATCCCAGAACTTAAAGTATAATACTAAAAAAAAGACAGTAATCTTAAAAAAAAACCACTATCTTATAATGCTATCAAATTTCAATAGGAGTAATTAAATAACAGCAGTTAAACTAAAAAGAGATAAAATTGCTTTAGAAAAGAAAAAACACAGACAACTCTTCTGTTGCAATTATGGGTGCTCAGAGGTCAGCTGCTGTGAAGGTAGAGTCAAACCTTCATGTGACTCTGGAGTCAAATCTTCATGTGATCCTGTCACAGCTTCAAGCTCTCCCTGCAGATTCAGGGGCTCTCCTGATGTTGTCAGGACCTGTGAGCTGCATGCAGAACAGCAGGAGAAAAGGGGCCACTGGAAAAGACTGGAATTAAAACTCTGTTTTAGCCAGTATTTATCTGTTATGGTCATTTTCTTTTCTTAACTCATTCAGAGTTCTCTTGGTCAACAGAGCTGCCATCCAACTTTCTTAAGCCCTTTCCCATAGAAGAGAACCTGGTTTTGACAGGAAAAAATAATTCTTTCCAATTTTTGGCCCAGGCCTTTGGCCATCTTCCCATAGAGGTTGCACTTCTGAGATGTGTAGTTCATGCTAACATACGCTTTGGGAAGTCTGTTCTCTGTTTCTAAGCAGCACATTTTGTCCTTAGCTGATGTTGTCTGAAGCTTCATTTATGTTCTTGATGTATTTTAGGCAGTATTTGAAGTTTCAGCTGAAGCTTCTGAATCCCACTTTCAAGCTGTGAGTTTTCAGACTGCAAAGACACTTGCTCAGTTTGGAGACCTTTTATTTGTCCTATAAGTTATTCATTTGTTTGATTTTTTTCAAATAAGTCTTTGAATATTTCTTATTTTTCTTCTTGAAGGCATTTAGTGGAAACATCTACATTAATAGATTCAATGAGTTTCTTCACCTTCTGACTACTAGCCTAGGTGATCTCCATTTTCTGATTCACTCTTTGTCTCTAATTCCACGTTGCTATCATTCATGTAATCTTTAAAGACATCAGGAAAATGTGTGATCTTCAGCACGGTTTCAGTAAGACATCTTAATTGTCTCTCTTTGTTATTTACAACCGGTTTCATTCCTGAGTTTGAGTTTTCAAACACTTTTTTCTGTTCTTTAAGCTTTGCTTCCATACTGCAGTTTCTTGGGCAAACAGTTTTAGACTTTCCCAAAGATGAGTATTTTCTTTCAAAGTGTGCATTAATTTATTCTGAAGCAATCTGCATCTTTCTTAGATACTTTTAAGACCTTTTTTTCTTTTTTGCATCAGTCACTTGAGATTGGAGGATTTCCTTTTCGTCTTTTTTTGTTTTGTTTGTTTGTTTACTTTTAGAGACAGGGTCTCACTCTGTCACCCAGGCTGGACTGCAGTGGTGTGATTTCAGCTCACTGTAACCTCCATCTCCCAGATTCAAGTGATTCTCCTGCCTCAGCCTCCCAAGTAGCTGGGATTTCAGGCATGAGCCACCACACTCAGCTAATTTTTGTATTTTTTGTACATATGAGGCTTCGCTACATTGCCCAGCCTGGTCTGAAGCTCCTGGGCTCAAACAATCTGCCTGCCTTGGCCTCCAAAGTGCTGGGATTACAGGTGTGAGCCACCACACCAAGCCAAGATTAGAGGGATTTTGATGCCTTTTTGAGTGACCATCATTAGCCTATGCAATGAAAATTCAAGCTCACTTTTCTGTCTCTTTCCAAGGACGTCTCCTGTGTCCTTAAGTGAAGACCTGTTTGGACTTTTATTAAGTGCTTTGAAACTCAGAGTTTATTGCTTTGGAGGACTGACTTTCACCACAGGTGACGAGGGCTTGATAGGCTTCTGTAATTATTCCAATCTTTTCACTAACTTTGTGATATTCTTAGATCTGGGCAGAAAGTCTTTTGGCCAGCTTATCCCTCCTTGAAGTCTGTTGGCTGTTTACTATAAAAACAACGACAGCAGCACACACCAGGATCTTCCAGGGAAACCCAAAGAGACCTGAGACTTGTCTCAAGCTTTAAGACAACACCAGAAAAGCACCCCACAGCTGCTCTGAGACCAGTTGGGAGGATAGCTTTGTGACAGAAAGCAGGCCCTCCATGGCTTCAAAGAGCACTGCAGCCCTGCCTCTGATTACCAGTTTCCTGTAGGCCACAGCTGACTGCATGGAACCTTAGAGAGCATTGCCTTAAATTCAAACAAGTGCCTGGCAAGCAGGACAGACCACCAGTTGGGCTGGGGAGAGGGGAAACCAACCAGGTACTATAAAACGCACTTTGAGGCTGGGTGTGGTGGCTCACGCCTATAATCCCAGCACTTTGGGAGGCCGAGGTGGGCACATCACGAGGTCGGGAGATTGAGACCATCCTGGCTACAGTGAGCCAAGATCGTGCCACTGCACTCCAGCCTGGGTGACAGAGGGAAACTACGTCTCAAAAAAAAAAAAGCACTTTGATTTTCTCTGCACACATAGAAAGTGGTATTATTATCCAGTGCATTTGGGGAAATGGAAAGATCTGATTACAGCCAGAGACCAGCTTTGAGCTTGCACCACTCTAGGCCCCACCTGGCCATACAGAAGCCCCAGAAGATCAAAGCAGTGTTATGCTTTTCCCACTTCTCTGCACGTGGGCATGGGGGCGGGGCATGATAATGGGCCTGAAGTAGAAGAGGGCTCATGTGCTCATATCCCTGGGTGAGGTGAACTCTCTTGAATCCAAGTTTCTCTCTGCAACAGAAAAGCTTCATTCTGTCTTAAAAGTACAGAGATCTCCCTGATCTGATGGCTCCCATTCTCCCCTGTGTTTGCTTAATGCAGGGAGGCAGACACAAAGGACTGAAGGGTCTCACTAGAGGTATTAATTAAAAGAACTAAAAGAGGTATTAATTATTGAAGAACTCTGGGGAGATCAGTTGAAACTGCTAAGGTCTTCAAGTTTCATGGACTTTCTGTGGAGCGAGTTAGTCCCTGTTTGATCCAAGTGGAAAGTGGATGGGGATGAGTCTCCTCTGAGGCTGACTTCATGATCCAGGCTGCTTCCCTCATGTGGCCCTGCCATTTTCCACACATGCCTCTCAAGGTCACCCACCCTGGAGCCAGTCTCCAATCCAGAGTCATCTTCAGAAAGTGTGCTGCTGCAGAGAGAGCAGATCTTCTTTTAATTTCTTCAAACCACATCTTATTCTCTTACTATCTTTCCAGTAGACTCAGGCTAAGAGCCTCTTTGTCCATCACCTGGGTCTCTGCTATGAATGATTCCTCCCTAGTACAGCTTCCAGGATTCTCTGTCTCTGTCTGTCCTAAGTTGGAAAAAAAGGCCTCTGGGTGTCTGTAGGTAGAGTTCAGTTCTTAGACTGACAGCATCTGTAGTTGCAGGCCTGTGCTGGGGGATAGTCCTTGCTCACACTAATTCCTATTGCTGCTGAAACAAAAGGTCAGTGGCTCAGGCAGCCCTGGAAGAGATATGGGGCTACTCAGGTGGAGAGAATTACACTGCACAGCAATGCAGGGATGGTCGTCTTCCGGGGCATTCCAGCAGCCAGACCTCAGGGCACCGTGGCCCAGAGTCATGTTGCGAACGAGAAGTTGCTGAGCACCGATAAGGAAAAGTGCCTGGACCAGTAGAGCTGTTGGGCAGAGCTTCCAGACCCAAATCCTACTATTCATACCCTTATGGGCGACAATGTAACTCACTGGGTGGAGTGAATGATGTGCAGGTAAGAGTTGAAGTTGTGGTCTTGAGTCTCAAATCTGTATGACAGACCAGCATGGTGAGAATTTGTGCAGGATTTTTATGGTACATTCTTTTTTTTGTTTGTTTGTTTTGTTTTGTTTTAAGAGACTGGGTCTTCCTTTGTCATGCAGGATGGAATGCAGTGGTGTGGTCATAGCACACTGCTGCTTCAAATCCCTGGGCTCAAAAGATCCTCCTGCTTTGGCCTCCCAGAGTGATGGTATGACAGGCATGAGCTTCCACACCTGGCCTCTATGGTACATTGCTGAGACAGAATTCCTTCTTCCATCTTCCTACTTTTTAATGTATAAATTTATTTCAACTATACTGGAAAAAAGGAGGACTTTCAAAAGTGGGAAAAATACAAACTCTAACAAAAAATAATAGTGTAAAATGGCAAAAAGGAATTCCCTTTTCAGGGATTGACAGAGATTTACAATTCAAAGTAACCCGCAAAATGTAACTGAGAAAGCTCAAAGGAAGAGACAAATTCCCACACTTGATCTAACTCTGAAAGTACAGTTTAGGTAAGGGATGGCCTTACACTTTGACCCAGGGCAGGCGCACAACATGTCTCCAGATTGCAAAGCTCAGCCTTGGGAAGGGAGAGAAAATGATGAAAAGGTTCAAACCTTAGATTTCCTGCAGGCTTGACAAATGAAGCCTGACATCTCACCTGATTTTGGGAGTGTCTGCTCTCCTGCGGCAGGTCTTATTTTAACTATTTGAACCTAAGAGTAGGGATTTCTCAGCACAATATAATTGTGACAAAGCATTTGCTCTGACGCAGAAGCTGTTGACCTGGTTGGTGCCAAGGCCAACTTTGAGCAGATTTCCTGCAAGCAGATGGGTCAAGGAAAGTTTTTCACTGATGAGTAATTTATTTAATATTACCACATTGCCCTCTTCCTTTTCTGGGAGTGCCGTTAACATAATGCTCCTTAGACTTGCCTGAACGACATTCACTGCCCAAGTGTGAGAATATTATTATTATTATTATTATTTTGTATAGGATAGGTTTGCTTGTTAAGGATGTTTTGTTATTTCAGCAGCCTTCAAACATGTAATAAATAAATTTCCCTTGGGTTGGCACTTCCTCTCATTTCCTGAAGGAGGGGCTGATTGTTCTCACAGCTCCCCTGGGATATTTCAGGCCGTCTTCAAATGACCGAAGTGATGATGACGTCATTCCCTTGTGCACACCATTCATGTAGAGAACCCGGGGAAAGTCATTTATAGTATCAGCATCAAGGCTGGGATTGTCTGCACTGGAATTTCTCTGAAGCTAAAGCAACCACCACATGAAGTTTCCACAGAATATGGTAGAAGAGGCTTAAACTCATTGAGATGCTCCTTTAGAATATTTGCCTTGCATAGTACCATCTAGAGAAGAATAAAAAGACTTGATTATTCCCGAAGAGAATGAGGAGAGTGTGATTTCCAATGCAAAGTGCAGCTAGTTCTGCCTGACACTGGACAAAAACTATTAAGCAGATAAGCCTTGCAAACATAATGAACATTTCTGGAAGATGATTACTTCTCTTCAGTGCTATGTAATTAGATTTGAGTGTATGAAGCAAAGGTGCTAAAGCTATATTGCTGCCCACTCAAAATGATTGAATGATTATGCAAAATTTATTCCTCAGAAGTGTGGGATGCTCAGAGCTCAATTGTTTGCAGTCCTGAAATAAGGAGCTATAATTTGACAGTCACTTAAACTCATGTTTTTTTCAATAATAATGAATTGTTCATTTTATAAATGAACCCCAAATCCTCAGTCCTAGTAACTGACTAAACATTCCTGCACCCTAATTTCAGGGATGTAATTATGTAATTATGAAGTTATTAAGTAAAGCCAAAAAAATCAATATAAATGATTCTGAGGGTTCAGTGGGTTTATCTAACATGACAACATTATTGGAAGTATTATTAACATGAGTTTCTAAAACATTTATTTCCATAAGTGTTCCAAATCATTGTGCTTTTTAAAGTTTTTCTCCAGGGAGAGAAACAACAAAAAAGGGGGGGTGGGCTAGAAAAAAAGGCTCTTCCTATTCTTTTCCTGTTCAAAATTTTAGCTGACTTGAATGCTACAGATTTATCATTTGTTGAATCCTATATGTTCTCCTTTTTCATTCCAAATCAAATATTGTATTCTTTTTCTATTATCTAAAGTATTAAAGTGTATTCTATTTAGAAAATATAAATAAAATAAAAGAAGAAAAATATTCTGAAATTTGAAACCAATATTGTTAAAATTAATTTTATTATGAAAATAAACCAGACCGGGTGTGGTGGCTCATGCCTGTAATCCCAGCACTTTGGGAGGCCAAGGTGGGGGGATCATGAGGTCAAGAGTTTGAGAACAGCCTGGCCAACATGGTGAAACTCCGTCTCTACTAAGAATACAAAAATTAGCTGGGCATGGTGGTGCGTGCCTGTAATCCCAGCTACTCGGGAGGCTGAGGCAGGAGAATTGCTTGAACCCAGGTGGCAGAGGTTGCAGTGAGCCAAGGTTGCACCACTGCACTCCAGCCTGGGCAACAGAGCAAGACTCCATCTTGGAAAAAAAAAAAAAAGAAAAGAAGCTCCACTCCAATTACACTGAATTTTACAGATATTCATTGAAGTATAGCAATGGCATGCCCTTAGCCTATTAAGTGTATTTGATTGATAATTTACATACATAATTTATTCTCAATGCAGGCTTAGGAGTTAGATCACCTGGGTCAGATTTTGTCATTCATCCATCACAGCTGTGTGACCTCTGGAAAAGTACTTATTTTTTTCATGCTCCAGGTTCTTCACCTGATACAATGAAGTGTGGATAATAGTACATCTACTTTCTAGGGTTATTATGAAGATTATGTGAATCAATTATTGAAAGTACTAAGAATGGTGCTTAGCTTATCCTAAGAATTCAATAAATATTAGCTATATTGATAGTGATTACAATAGTAGTGTGCAAGACGATACTTAGCTAAATATCTTAGTAGATACAGATAGCTGGGTGAGGTCTAATTCTTGTCCTCAATGAGTTTATAGTGGAATAAGGCAAATAAGTGAATGACAATAATATAAAGATGAGAAGAAAATTCTGAAGTACTTGATATTATGTCGGGTTTAAAGAATCATTAATCCAACACACATTCTGAGGTACCCGGGGATTTTGCTGCCTGTGACAAGTTTTGATAAATCTAATATTTGTTGAATTGCTTAGGACAAAATTTTGATTTGAGAGGGTTCAAGAAAGCAAGAGACTAGAGGTACTTGAGGTATCCAACTATAAACCATTTTATCAAGGAATTTTGCAACAATGGGAAGCAGAAAAATAAGGGTAATGGAGAAAAAATGTGGTGTTCAGATGTTTGTTCTACTTAAGATGGGAGATAGAATCATATAATTTAATGATGAGTGACTGATCCAGTTCAGAGAAAGAAATAGCTCATGAAGAAGAGAGTGGAATTGCTGGAATGATGTCCTCTAGTAGGTAAGATTGGATGAAATCTAGAACGTAAGTGAGAAGTTGGACACAGGTAAGATCAGGAGGGCATCAGCTTAAAAGGAGGTAATTTTGGTAAAACAGAAGCTGGTCAATGCACAGATATTGGGAAGAACCTTGTGGCAGTGCCCTTCTGATTGCTTCCAAGTTTTCAGTGAAAAAAAGTAGCTGAAAGTAAAGATTGGAGATGAAATATTAGGTGTTCTAAGAGGGAAGAAAAGGTATACAACAATTGTCTAGGAGGGTGAGGGTGCATGTGGGAAGATGATGAGCAGGTACAGACTTGGGTTTTATCAGGGTTGAAGTGTTTGCCAAGAGTGCATGATGAGCGACAAGGGAATAGTTATAATTAAGTAGTATAAAATTTAATTTAAATTAGATCAGAGAGATAAGATGTCATTAGGAGGTAGTTGGTTAATGGTTAGCAATTCTCAACAAGCTAAAGATAGTTGTAATCCGAGGGAATGATCTGGAAAGGTCTCATAGAGTGGAATGCATGGAATTGATATTTTAGAGGGATTGTGGATATTGAAACAGACAAGGCCCAGAATATGGCCGTGGGAGTAAGAAAATGAGATAGGTGGAGTAGGAGATCCTTCATTCACTTATTAACTAAATATTGTAGAAAAGAAGATCAAGGAACTGAGAAGACAGGATATTACGTAATCTATATGAGTTTTGGTGTTGTAATATAGGATTGCAAAGAGTAAGAGTCATCCAGGAAAGAACTCTTAATAAAGACTTTTATTAAGAGTTTAGTAGGTGATTGCCATATGGAGGGAAGTGCATGGAGTGTGCTGATGCATAAGCTGAAGCTAAAGGACTTGAGGGGGGTAGAGGGGAGAATGGTCTCAAGAGTAAGGCCTTCCTTGGTCTGGAGGTGCCAGGAATGTGGTCAAGAAACAGTCATCTCTGAAGTGAGCTGATTAGAAAAAGCCATGCTCTTAAGAGAAAGCCATATTTTGGTTAGAGTTAAGTTTAAAGATAACAGCAATTTTTCTGACGACTGACTTTAAATTCTGAAGGGTACAGCGGAAGAAGGGTTTTAGATGTTGTGGAAGAATGGAGAGAGGTCAGAAAAGGCGATATAGGTTAGAATCTGAAGGATGACACGACTGGGGAGACCTTGAATTCTTGTGAAAAGCAAGATAAGATGATTTCTCAATATTTTATGGCAGAGAGTGATAGTGAGGCCTGGATTGCTGGATGGAAGGAGAGTGAAGCTCTTGTCAGGAGGGGCATGGAGATCCAGGAGGTCCTCTTCATTCAATAATGATGATGTGAAAGAGGGAATGAGTTTTCTTTTTCTTTTCTTTTTTTTTTTTTTGAGATGGAGACTCGCTCCATCACTCAGGCTGTAATGCAGTGGTGCCATCTCAGTTCACTGCAACCTCCATCTCCCAGGTTCAGGCGATTCTCCTGCCTAAGGCTCCTGAGTAGCTGAGATTACAGGCACCTACCACCATGTCCCCCTAATTTTTGTATTTTTAGTAGATACAGGGTTTCATCCTGTTGGTCAGGCTGGTCTCGAATTCCTGAACTCAGGTTATCACCCGCCTTTTCAAATCCAGAGAAACAGAGTTCCTGAGATTCCTCTGGACTGGTGATGTTGCCAGGAGGTGAGCAGATGCACTGGCTTCTCTGATACAGGCAGGCAAAGTGGGTTTGACATAAATCCAGGGTCAAGAATGGCCATCAAGGTGACTTATTCTACACCAGGGTCCTAGGGTTTCTCCATCTTATTACTATCAATATTTTCTGCTTAGTAACTGTTGTGGGGGCTGTTCTGTGAGTTGTAGAATATTTAACAGAATCTCTGACCTCTACCCACTCAGTAGCACCATCTCAGTTGGGACAACCAATAACGTCTCCAGATGTTGCCAATGTTTTTCGGAGAGCAAAAAATCACCTCTGGTTGAGAACCACTTGTCTAAATCTATGTAAGGAATCATGACAGCGTAGGAGACAAGGCAGTAAACTTTATTGGAATATATCAGGAAAGGCTTCACACGGGAAGTAATAATTTTCTAGGCAATCCAAACATTTGGGGAAAGAATTCACAGTGAGGAAATATTAAAAGAAACTTGATGTTGCTGTTTATTAAGCTACTTGAGTCATTAGGTGGGACTGTCTCTAAATGAGTTGGTATATAAATTGAGGACCTTTATGTTTGTTTAGATTTGTAGGATGTTGACATGATCAAAAAACACTCATTGTTACCGCTTTGTATATAGATGAAGAAATATTATATCTTCCTTAAATTACCGCTTTTCGTGACCCTGAAATATACAACTATTGAAAAAAAAAGACACAATCAATTCATATGAAAATGTCATAAGAGTGGAATTTTTCTCACAGATTTGTGACTGCAAACAGATGGTGAAAAATCATGAGAACAAGTCTGTTCATTGTTGAAACTATCTATTCCAAAAGATAGTCCTCATCAAAGTTAGGCTCTAAGTCACAGTTTTAGAAAATATTTAAGCTGGTTTAATGCTACCCTTTTCATCGTCATTCTTAGTTTCCTCGTAATGTGTCAGTGCATTTTTATGTATAGGGTATTGCATACCAAAACTGACATTAAATTCAAAACATTGCTTATATAAACTCAAAATTGAGATAATTACACACAACCACATAATTGACTGTTCAGCTATTTTTCATTCAGCATCTTGGCCTCAAGTAAATATAGCACAAATATGACTTTAAAACAGATTGTGCCTTCTCAAACTTCTCATACTAAATAGCAGAGCCTATACAATGGACTAATCTCACTATTTACAGTGTTTTAATTCTTACGTTCAATTCTTGTTCAGTTTTCAACATCTATTATTGTCTTTGTGATGTAATCACCTCCTAACTGAGATAAATTAGAATTATTTTGTCCTCAGGAATGGATAGAGTTACTAGGAGCAGTGACATAGTGAAAGTTAGGGACTTCCTTATGTGACTCAGTGCACTGCTCAGCATCTTTACTTCCCTAGGACAGTCCTCTAGATGATCTTCACCTTGACAACTAGATTGACATAATCAGATGGGAATGATAATCATGAATTGAACCCACTGTGGGAAAAGTCACTTAGTTCAAGCTGATAATGCAAAGGCATTCTTCATATCATTTGGTTTTCTCGTTTCCCATAAAAAAATAGAGAGAATGATCATTTTGGAGTAGTCTGCCAACAGTGTTCTGATCTTTAAGTAAAGTTTAGGTAATTAGAGATACACTAACATATGGGGTTATTATAAATGTGATGCCTTTAATCATAAGAATACTATTTGACAGTATTTACTTTTGAAGTTTTCCAAAAGTATTTTCTCCTGAAGGTTCTTCAATAGTAGTATCAATTTGGGACCAACAGTGTGTTTTAGAATCACTAATAAAGGGATTTTCCATTATGCCTTTGAGAGAGTACCATCTAAAAAATCACACCACAGGACTTCACTTCTGGGAAGTAGACATACTTTTTCCAATTTCTCCCTCTAAGAACAACTAAAAGCAAATTATACACACAAAACAAATTCTGAAAAGTGGAGAAAAGAAGGAAGACTGGCTAGGAACCTCAGAACCCAAAGAATGAAACAACAGTGTGTCCCCTGGGTTTTCTTTCACCTCATATATCCCAGACTTGGAGATGAAGAAGCAGCAACCCAGACTGGCCAACAGGCAAAGACAACAGAAACCTCAGCAAAGTTTGCTGTCTGTAGCTAAACTCATCAAGACTGTGTGGTATTGGTAAAGGGATAATAGATAAATCAATGGAACAGACTAGCTAAAGGACCAGAAAAAGGGCAGCCTAGTAAGAACACTTTTAGACAATAACTCCTCTACTCTGTGCCCCCACTCCCACCCATGACAATAAAGACTGAGTGGATAGCCTAGACTACCATTCTCACCACTGTAATGAGGTGCCCAACCCACCCGGCAGTGTGAGATCAGAGAAGCCTGGGTAGGGAGCTGCAACTTTCATCCCTGCTGAGTGGCCATGAAGCATCCCTCGGAGGCAGTGTCGGTGGAGACCTTGTGAAGATGCAGGACTTCCCCATCTGTCAGTAACGGGGCACCTCTCCCCATCCCTCTCCCCTGCTGTGGTTATGAAAGTAGACGCCTAGTGTGAGACTTTCAGCACTGCCCAGAGGCGGTGAGACGCCACCTCATGGTGTCAATGGGGAACAAATAGACTAAAGAAGAAATTCCTACCCCTCCCAGCCAGGGTAGCATCAGAGGAGAGCCAGAGGGAAGAGAGAACTCACCTCTAGCCAGGATTACCAAGTAGCCCCTCCACTTTGGGTGTCAACAGAAGTCAGCTGGGGTACCTGGATTTCTACCCCTGCCCATCTGTAACAAACTGGCACCCCTCGTTTCCCCGGCTGAAGAGGTGTCAGAGGACACCAGCTAAAACAAGTTTAAATAAGATCAAAAGTCTTCTACCATCATACCCTAAATGTTAGTAAATTTTAGGTAATTAGAGATACACTAACATATGGGATTATTATAAATATGATGCCTTTAATCATAAGAATACTATTTGGTTTTAATTAACATTACTTGTCATACCAAGATACAGTAAAACCACAATTTGAATAAAAAATGTCAACCCATAGACACCAACACTGAGATGACAGACACATTTGAATTCTCTGACAAGGATTTTAAAGCAGATGCCATAAACATATTTCAGTGTGCAATTATGAAGACAGTTTAAGTAAATGAAAAAATAGAAATCCTCATCAAATACTTTCTATTCTTTTTTTTTTTTTTAATAAGGCTTTCTATTTGTTCTGGAAATAAATAGAAGAAATGAAGAAGAACCGAATGGACACTTTAGAACTTAATAATACAAAAAAATGAAATCTCAACAGAAGTTAGAATGAAGCAGCTACCCAATCTGGAAAGCAGAAAACAGACTGGGAAAGAAATAAAGAGCCTAAAGGATCTGAGGGATTATAGCAAAAGATCTACCATTGGTATCATTGGAGTCCTGGAGGGGTAGGAGAAAGACAGCAGGGAACTGAAAAAGTATTTGAAGAAACAATGGCTAAAACATTTTAAATACATCAAAAGACACAAACAATATAATGAATGGAATTACTCTACCCAATTTCATGACATAGTATGTTGTTATAATCATCAAGACTGTGTGGTATTGGTAAAGGGATAACAGATAAATCAATGGAACAGACTAGAGAACCCAGAAATATATACAAACAACTATGCTCAGCTAATTTCTGACAAAGGCACAAAAGCAATTTGTTGAAGGAAAGAGTTTTAAACAAGTGGTTCTGGGTCAGTTGGTTACTCATCAGCAAAAAATTGAATCTCTATCTAACCGTCACACTATATATAAAAATTAATTCAACATGGATCAAAGACTTAAAAGTAAAATATAAAATTATGAGAAGTAGGACTAGGCAAAGAATTCTTAAATTCAACACCAAAAGGACAATCCATAAAAAAGTTGATAAATTGTACTTCATTGAAAATGCACTGTGAAAGGATTAAAGAAGATTGAAAGGTGAGGATTGAAACACAAGCTACAGACTGGAAGAAAACATTTGCAAACCATATATCTGACAAAGGACTAGTACCTAGAATATATAAAGGATTCTCAACACTCAACAGCAAAAAAAAAAAAAAAAACGCAAACAAGCAAACAATTCCATAGTTACAAAACAATGAGTATTGGGTGAAAGCCACACAAAAGGAACAGAACAAAACAGTGTCTTCCGTGTTTGGTAAATCCATTGGGACTTAAAACTTAATTTCTTCCTGAATCATCAGTGTGTTTCCAAAGTTTATTTGAAGTTTTTCCTTTTAGATCACCATGTATGAAATTTAATTTTATGTCTTCTCAACCTGTTATGGAACATCTGACATGTGATGACACATTATTTTCTTAAGAGTTAAGACAAGAGTTCCTCAGGGATGCTTGCATGTATCAACCTCAGAAAGTCTTTTAGTATTGTGTAGTTTTAAGGTAATCACAGATAAAATGATTGCTTTACATTCGTATGTCTATGAAATCCTTGTGTTAATCAGGGATATTGGTTACTAAATATATTATAGAAGAAAATACTTGGTTTCTTAAATAAGATTTTTCTTTCTTTTTTTTTTTGCAGATTAAGAATTCATTCTAGAAATGAGTTGGATTTTCTTGGCAAAAATTTATTACTAAATGATTTCTCCATTTTTTAAATCACTGACATTTTTATCTCTCCTGATGAAAATGAATTGTACAGGTCTGTTAAATATGCTGACCAAACTTCAGGAAGGTTGAGAACTTGACATTTTTTGCCACCTATTTTGCCCAAATTGAATTGGATATTCCTTTATGCTCTAAAAAAACCTCAATGTGAACCAGTGTAAAATCTACCTATCATCTCACTTATTATATTTTTTCTTGGGCTCTTTAAAAATTATGTAAGGAAATTTCACAGAGCAAACAACATAAAGTTTGTCTGGTGGAACAGCTAAAATCACACTGCTTCTTTTATTATGTTATTCTTTATCCTGGAACTTTATATGGGGTCATTTATTAGCACACACTTTCCCTCTTTCTCATATTCACACTTAACAATGTTAGACTCCTTTCGATTCCAGCTTTATTAGACATATGGACTTATATAGAAATACGCACAAAATGTGTCCAAAATATTCCCAAAATGTTACTTCTCTATACCCTACTTAAATACTGAGAGTTTTATGCTTTTGTACATTCATGGAATATCCATGTTATATAGCAGAGGAATCCGTTTGTTAAAATTGACATGGCATTAGGGAAAGTCTTATTACCTGGAAAAATCTCAAAAATGGTGTCTTTATTTCAGATCTGTTTACTGTTCATTTAAAAGAAAGACAGAAACATGAACTGCTGCCTTGGCACACATGAAGGACTAATTAGTATCTCTTACTTTGACCCAAATGCCTGAGGCCACACAATATCCTGGAAAGAAAACAAAAAATTATCAGGGAGCCTATGCTTTAGTTATGCCTCTCCCACTTGCCTGAGACTGTTAGAGATTAAGTAAACCTTTGTGTTTCAATTTCCCTATCTTGTAAAGTCCTGATAATATATGCTCTGCTAATTTCCTACAGATTTAAAATAAATCGGTGTTTATTACATAGTTGGCATTATTCCGAGTACATTACATGCACGGAGGAATAAAATTATAATGACTTACTGTGCTTTTCATTTCCAACATTTCTAGCTCCCTCTGTCTTTTCCCCACCCACTTCTCAAATTTAGGGACGCGTAGAGGCAAGACGTTTTATACTTACTGCCCTCAGGGTAGAGTTCTTACAGTAGTAATACAAGGAATCTACTGAGCATACTTGTTGCTGTTGTTTTAAAGTAGACTTTTGAGCCTCAAGGTCAAGTCGATGTCATTGAGACAAAACTGTTTTGAGTTTTCACATGTATCTATTGAATAGCAAGAGCCAAGTTTCCCTGTCTAAACAATAAACAGAGAATATATAGTAAGAGCTGGGCTTTTTCCTCCCCAGCCACCTAGATTGTATTTAAAATTCCACAGGTTGGGAAGAAGATGAGAAATTACAGAGGGAAGAGTACAGTGAGGTTCTCTGTACAGGGACACTGGATGGCCCTGGCCCCATCTCCAGAGAGCCATTGGTTGGATTAGGCTTTAGCTGAGATAATCTAAACAGAATTCTGCACTCCGCTTTCTCGGAAAAGTGAACAAGCAGGGTTTGGGCTTTTCCTGATGTGTGCCAGCCGGTGGTAGCAGCAGAAGTGTAGAGACACTAGCATGACTTGCTGAGGCATAAAAGGCTTGAGGAAATTTACTGAGTCTCTGCAGTCTTGAAGATTATCTGTGTTTCTTACAAGCCCACAAGACAAGGGATGGCCAAAAATGAAACCATGTATCTGAGATCCTTGAGAGTCAAGTCAAGGAAAATAGAGATTGTGTTGACTAGCAATTGGAGAATTCCAGAAAAGCAGAAATCTAAGCAAATGACAGTGTGGTTGGCTGACCTCATCCAAGGACCAGAAAGTGCAGAAATTCACACAGGGCAAAATGGAACAGATGCTGATATCCAGGAGCAGGTGTTCTCTCT
Organism: Pongo abelii; assembly: GCF_028885655.2. NCBI lineage: Eukaryota > Metazoa > Chordata > Mammalia > Primates > Hominidae > Pongo > Pongo abelii. The sequence continues at coordinate 198,937,970 of NC_071988.2, forward strand.
CTGCACCACAACGCGTAAATTTCTCATGGCTAAGATGCTACTTGGTTAAATTTAAAGTCTGAAATGACAAAATTTTTCCATAGTAACATTATTTTTTTCATCAGGTATATATTACCTAAAAAGAGAGATAAAATCACATTATAGACAAAAATTACATTATTTATAAAAAAAAGTTTCATTTTTTGCACTACTGAATAAATGGGATGAAATTCATGCCAGTCTCACACACATGATTTTAATGCCCACAATAGTTATGTGAAGAAATGATTATTATTGTTATTCTCATTTTTACATAGAGAATTATAGGCTTTGGATAAGAAAGTTGCCCAAGATCACATAGATGATATACGGCAAAACTGGGAACCAAATAAAGTATGCCTGACTGGAGAGACCTAATTCTTAATCAAAAGAAATAATGAATGTGGTAGAATTTGCAAATAATGTGCTACAATAGAAGTTCATCTTACATACTTATTGCAAAATTATTTTTGTAATCTGTATATCAAAGTATATAATCAACAGAGTGAAAAGACAAAAGACAATCTACAGTGTATTAGTTTGCTGGGGCTGCCATAACAAAAAAAAAAAAAAACACACAGACTGGTGGCTTAAATAACAGAAACTTGTTTTCTCACAATTCAGGAGGCCGGAAGTCCAGGATCTAGGTGTCAGCAGATTAGGTACCTTTTGAGGCTTTGGCACATGGCCATCTTCTTGCTGTATACTCAAATAATCTTTCCTCAGTGTGCATGCATATCTGTGCCCTATCTTTCTCTTCTAAATGGACACCAGTCAAATTGGATTAAGATCTATCCATATGATTTCATTTTCCCTTAACTACTTCTTGAAAGGCTTTACCTTCAAACACACATTTTGAGGTCGGGGGAGTTAGGACTTCAACACATCAATTCAGGGGGACACAATTTAGTCCATCACATGTGCTGTAAGAGAAAACACTTGCAAAACATATCTCTGATAAAAATCTAATATCCAGAAAACAGGTAGAACTCCTGCACTTAATAACAATAAAATAGAGGCTAAAGACTTGAATAGACATTTCTCCAAAGAAGATATACAAATGGTAAAGAAGCATGTGAAAAGATGCTCAGCATCACTCATCATTAGGGAAATGCAAGTCAAAACCACAATGAGATATCACCTCACAATTATTAGGAGAGCTTTTATTTAAAAATGAAAAACAGAAAATAACAAGTGTTGGTAAGGATGTGGAGAAATTAGAATCCTTGTACGTTATTGGTAGGAATGGAATATGGTGCAGCACTTTGAATAACCGTATGGTGTTTCCTCCAAAATTCAAAATAGAATTACCAAATGATGCAGAAACTCTGCTTCAAATATATATCCAAAGGAATTGAAAGCAAGATCCCAAGGAGATATTGGAACGCCAGGGTTCATTACAGCATTATTCACTATAGCCAAGAGGTGGAAGCGGCCAAGTGTCCATCAATGGTAAATGGATAAACAACACTGTATGTGGAATACACATACAATGGAATATTATTCTGCCTTAACAAAAAAGAAATTCTGACACATACTACAACATGAATGAACCTTGAGGACATTATGCTAAATGGAATAAGCCAGTGACAAAAGGACAGATACTATATGATTTTATTTACATGATCTATCTAGAGTAGTTGACTCCATAGAGACAGAAAGTAGAATGGCAGTTGCCAGGGGCTGGGAGTTGGGGGAAGTGTGGGAAGGGAGAAAATAAGGTGCTATGGTTTAATGGATGTAGAGTTTCAGCTTTATAAGATGAAATGTTCTGGAGACTGGTTGCACAATAATGTGAATAGACTTTAATGCTACTGAACTGTACATTTTTAAATAATTAAGACATAAATTTCATGCAATATACACTCTATTTTTATACAATTTAAAAAAACATATTTTCAAAGATTTGATTAACATTTGACACCAGGACATAAAATGAAAGATGATTTCTTTTACAAAAAGTATTTTTAAGCCAGCTGCAGTGGCTCACACCTGTAATCCCAGCACTTTGGGAGGCCGAGGCGGGCAGATCACTTGAGCCCAGGAGCTTGAGACCGGACTGGCCAACATGGCAAAACCTCGTCTCTACTGAAAATACAAAGATTAGCTGGGCGTGACGGCACTCACCTGTAATCTCAGCTACTGAGGAGGCTGAGGCACAAGAATTGCTTGAACTGGGGAGGTGGAAGATATCCACTGCACTCCAGCGTGGGCGACAGAGCAGACCCTGTCAAAAAAAAAATTATAAATATATAATAGGTTCAATAAACATACATACAGGATTCACTCTACAGAAATCTTGAGTTGTAATGTGTAATTTAGATTACATTATAGGTAATGTTTCATTACTTCTTGATGTCTATAATTATAAATCGATATATATACATTAAAAAAAGGATCCATTTTAACTATTAATGTCCTTTGTTCTATTTCCCCCACTTATGGAATGCCTGAAAATAAATGTATCATCATATTTTATAGTTACCCACTTTCAGTAGACATTTTTTACATATTTTTAGTGCCTAAGTACTCAGGTACCATCACCTGTGTTACCACTTGGTTTCAAAATGGACATGAATTTCACCTTTACAAAATTAGATGTAGTTCAAAGCCAAATAAAAACCCATTTCTGGAAATGAATAATTGTATATGGATGCTGTGAAGATAGTCTTGGCTTATGCACCAATAACAAACTTCCCCCTAATCTCTGTTCGCTTCATACAGCAAAAGATTTCTAAATCTACTCTGAGTCAGGACAACGGCCACCTGCTATATTCTTTGGCCTTTTGACTTCAGCATGAGGCCACCTCAATAGTTAATCTTGAATGAAGAGTGTATTATTATTATTATTTTGAGACAGAGTATCGCCCAGGCTGAAGTACAGTGGTGCAATCTTGGTTCACTGCAACCTCCACCTCCCTGGTTCAAGCGATTCTCCTGTCAGCCTCTGGAGTAGCTGAGATTACAGGAGCACACCACCATGCCTGGCTAATTTTTGTATTTTTAGTAGAAACAGGGTTTCACCATGTTGGCCAGGCTGGTCTCAAACTCCTGACCTCAGGTGATCCATCCATCTCGGCCTCCCAAAGTGCTGGGATTACAGGCATGAGCCACTGTGCCCAGCCAAGAGTGTATGTGTATTATTTTGCTAGCATTGATATAAAATATGCCACAAACTAAGTGGTGTAAAGCAACAGAAATGTATGGTCTCACAGTTCTGGAAGGCAGAGGTCTAAAATCAAGGTCCGGGCAGAGCTCTCTCTCAATTCTCTTAGAAGGAATCTGTTCCATGCTTTTCTCTGGCTTCTAGCATCGCTGGTGGTGCCTGACAATCCCTATCTTGCAGCTGTGTGACCCCAGCCTCTGCCTGTGCGTCGCTTGGTGCTCTCTCCTGGTGTGTCTTCGCATCGTCTTCTCATAAGGACCCCAGTCACGTTGGATGGAGGGCCCACCCTCTCCTCCAGTGTGACCTCATTGTCGTCTACCTAATTACATCTGCAAGAACACTATTCCCAAATGGGTCACCTTCTGAGGTACTGGCGGTTAGGACTTCAATATATTTTGGGAGGTATACAACCCAACTTACAACAAAAGAGAAGAAAGTAAGGGGGAATCCCACAGTGACCCTTCAATGCTTTGATCAAAAGGTGGCACAAGTTGCTTCTGCTCACAATCCCTTGGCCAGAAGCAGTCCCATGGCCCCATCTGACTACAAGTGAGTGAAGACACATCATTCCCATGTGCCCAGAAACTGACAAGCATAAAGCCTAATGGTTTGGATTCATAACATGCGGCTGATCTTCTGGGGAAATGTCATCTGCCTTTCTTACTGTGGCTTTAAAACATGTCTGCAAATTCTCGGACAATCCTCTCACACAAGGTGGCATCTAAATGTCTTTGAATATGGGCACGCCTTTGTGACCCACTTTTATTAGAATGTTGTGAGGCTCGGTTAGAAACAAAGCTGCTGTGGGGCACACATCTTGGCAGCCCTGAGGGGGCACCTAAGAAGCCCTGCTCTCCTGAAGCCACCACGTTGGAAAGACTATGTGGCAAGGCCGCAGGGAAATAGAGATATTATGGAGCCCCACTGATGTTAGAAAGTAGCTATTTTAATATTCCCAGAGTCTTCCTCCCACAGGGGTGAGTGAATGAGCCCTCATATAATTCTAGCCATCATTCTTGGAGTCCTCCAGTCACAGCTGAGGCCTCATGGGGCTGTGCTGTGCTCAGCTGGAATTCCTGACCCACAGAATCTGTGAGCGGAATAAATGCCACTAAGTGTTGGGGCGATTTGTTGTATTTCCATGGTAACGGGCACCATGATATTTATATTTCTCTGGCAGGATCAGTATCTTGAGAAGAGGGGTAGGTGCAGAGGCAGATGTGCCTCTCGTCTTTTCCACGTGAAAGGAGGAGTGGCATATTCTGGAAAGAGCTGAAAGCAAGAGGCTTGCTTCCTGGTATTGATTGAAAGAATTCAGAAAGTAAATATATTATTTTAAAATATCCCTTCTGAAGATATTCTAGACCTTCTCTTTTTTTTCATTTCTAAAAATCTTTATTCGCTTTTTAATTGATATTTAATTCACTTTTTAATTGATATTTAATAGATATACATATTTTCAGGGTACACGTGATAATTCGATATTCATATAATGTATAAAGATCAAATCAGTGTTATTGGGCTATGCATCGCCCTAAATATTTATCTTTTCTTTATTCTAGGAACATTCGAATTTTTCTCTTTTAGTTATTTTGAAAGGTGCGACAGATTACTGTAAACTATAGTCATCCTACTAATCTTATTTCTTCTAACTGTATATTTGTACCCATTGATCAATCTACCTGTCTCTTTTGTAAACAGCCTTTATTAATAGAAAATTGTACATATAAATAAATCCACTTTTTCAACATGGAAAATTGATCTCATCTTCTCATATTCTGATTTCAGGAGAAATCACCCTTCTTATTTATCTACTTAAAAATTTTACTAAGTTGTCTCTTTGTGCATTTATCACTTCAAGAAATTGCAATATTAACAGTGATTATCTCTTGATGATAGAATTAAGTGAATTTAAAATTTTAGTCCTAAATTCATTTATTTTCTGAACATTGTATAAAGAATTTATATTCTTTTTATAATCTAGTTTAAAGTGAAAATAGTTTTTGAGAAATATGACGTGAGAGATCAATTGATTGAGGAGGAACGGAATAGGCACCACAAGAGGGTTAATGGCACCAGGAAAGTTTAGTGTTAGGAAAAGAAAAGAAACATTTGGGAAAAGTGGAGGGTCCAGTCCAAACTTACGAAAAACCAGACAGTGGTAGAAAATGCTACTGGGATTTTTGTGGAGTTCTTTGTAAGCTAGAAGGAAGATTCTGCTTCTGATACAGAATTCAAGATTGTAAATTAAGTGTTTAGGTAAATAATATAATCAGAATAGTGTTTTAGGAAGATGATTGTATTCATAGTGCTTCATTTGAAATGTAGCGAAAAATGGGGGAGAAGGGGATTGATAAAATAATGCACAGTTGCTTACTTCCTACTCAGAAGAATAAAAGATGTTTGATGATGGACACAAGCTGATCTGAGAGTCAAGGCAGCTTTACAGGGGGTAAAGAAGAAAACTCCTATAATAAGTAAGTCTGGCTGTACTGTATTCTTCCTGAACAAAAGAACCATATATTTCTCTGTAGACTGTAGAAATTAACAAAGGAGTTAGTTTCTACTGATTAGGTCCTTCTTAAATAAAGTCCCCACCCAACAAGCTAGTTTTAAGAACTAGTAGGGGCGGGTCACCGTGGCTCACGCCTGTAATCCCAGCACTTTGGAAAGCCAAGGCAGGCAGATCACGAGGTCAAGAGTTCGAGACCAGCCTGACCAACATGGTGAAAACCCGTCTCTACTAAAAATACAAAGATTAGCTGAGTGAGGTGGTGTGTACCTGTAGTCCCAGCTACTTGGGAGGCTGAGGCAGGATAATCACTTGAACTCAGGAGGCGGAGTTTGCGGTGAGCCGAGGTTGCACCACTGCACTCCAGCCTGGGCAACAGAGTGAGAGTGAGACTCCACCTCAAAAAAAAAAAAAAAAAAGTTAATATGAAAACGTATTACTAGTTCTTTTTTTGTTGCTTTTTGTTTTTTGAGATGGAGTCTCGCTCTGTAGCCCAGGCTGAAGTGCAGTGGTATGATCTTGGCTCACTGCAACCTCCGCCTTCCACGTTCAAGCAATTCTCCTGCCTCAGCCTCCTAAGTAGCTGGGACTGCAGGCACTCACCACCACGCCCAGACAATTTTTTTGTATTTTTAGTAGAGATGGGGTTACACTATGTTGGCTAGGATGGTCTCCATCTCCTGACCTTGTGTTCTGCCCACCTCGGCCTCCCAAAGTGCTGGGATTACAGGCGTGAGCCACAGCGCCCAGCCTCATATTAACTTTTTAACTGACTATTATTTTTGTGATTGTCACTTTGGATTAATAGTGATTAGGCAACTGAAATATAGCTCTCAGCCCAACAGAAGTGTTATATTGCTTGAATTCTTTTACTGGAAACACATTGGGCAATTCAAAGGAATGAGCAAAGAATCAAATAGAAGTTGGAAAAAATATCCAAACAAGAAAACAATTTGCATTACCTCCTGACAGTTAGTTTTAAACCTTGTCTTACTAAAAGTGTGACTCTTCAATCTATAAACTGACCACGTCCTTATTTAAAATCAAAAGTTGAATATTTGAATTCATCTTCATTTCCAAAAGTTAAAAAATTTTCAAGAGTTTAGAAAATTTTTCTTTAATTGATTAATAAAATTGTAGAGTTCTCCTCAGTAATATAGTTCCAAAATGCTTTATCGTTTCAGCTTTTGTTTTTTTCTTTCCAAACTCCAATGACAGAAAACATAAACCAGCTCTGTGCTTCCAAATTTCTGGAATAGTTGCAGATGGGTCAATATAAATGCCAACTTTCTGGTCTGGTCTAGAGTGAATATTTTGGTGACAGTTTTGATAATTTTTGATACCTGGTGCTTTTGAATCCAGTTATACGAAAAATGCAGCAATTTCTCACTTTTGTTTTTATGGAGAAAAAACACTCAAGCAAGTCATGTTTTTCTAAGTTGTTGTGGTTTTTTTTTTTTTTTTCAGTATCAGAGAAAAAACAAAAAACATCTGTTTTCCTTCAAGTCTTTGTGACTTTCCATGTCCATTCCTCAGTTATTACCAACTGAATATAAAGTGGGTGATTTTTCTAGGATTCTTTCTGAAGAAGAACAGGAATAAATAAACTTGGGAATCTGATATTTCTGAACCATAAGATCTGCACTTTGGATTGGCAAGGAATTCTCAGCTCCTAACAAACCAAACTATGACCTAGGTTAACTTGCTATTTGAATCTGGTTTGCACTCACCTCATGGCATCAAGCCATCTCCACGCATGTGATTGTGGAAACATTTGCAAGACGTGGCAGTGACAGCAAAGGTAGCATTATGACCTCAGGGGTCTGTGTAAGACTTGGGGCTTGGTCTGCAGTAGAAGACAATTATTCTGCAATCTTCTTGGTCCTGCCATTAATTTATTTAAGGTCCTGGAAGAACTACTTAAATTGGTCTCAAGTTCCATCAGCAAGATGGGAGTAAGTATACATATCAATCTCAAGGGCATTATCTGAATCATGACAAAAATAGATATTGGTAACCTACTTTACAAATCATTAAAGAGAAATATAACTAATACTATAGTCTACTCTTCTGAAAACTAAGATTGTAATAGAATTAATAGGACATTTCCAGGACTTATAGGCATTATATTTGAAATCAAATTTTCCAGATGTTTATTTTTTCTCTTATTCATATCAAATTCTGCCAGTAAACATGCACTGATATTAACTAGCATAGCCCAAATTTGTAACTATAATTATACCCAAAATTAATCTGAAATATTTATCTGCTAATGGTTTATTGCTCTGCCTTCATTAAGTGTTACAGATGCAAAGGTGGACACACAGTGGATGCTTCATAAAGGATACTGATAAAAGAAAATACACTAAGTACCTGAGGCGATAGAGGTTGGAGTGCAACACTGTGCTTGTAGCCCAGCTGCAGCTTTATACAGGAATGGCAGGCAGGGCTGGGGAATTTCTTTTGAGTGCCCACTATGTACAACGCATAGCACTAGATATCCTTTAATGTACTAGCTCATTTAATTCTCACAAAAACCCTTTGGAATGTGAATTATTTGTCTCTTTTTTCCAAATGGTAGAACTTGAGGTTCATTGTGATGAATGAATGTGTGTGTAATCACAGCGTTGGTTAGAGGCAGAAGTAGAAGTCAGAGTTCTCTCTGACTCTAAAACTTAGACCCAGCTGATAGGCCACTTTCACTTCCTAAGAGCTGAAACTGACCATCTAAGTAGAAAGGAATGAAGGTCAATTAGTGGATTTTGTTTGTAGTTTTTACAGCGTGGCTCCATTGATGATAGCAAGTTATCTGTTAGGCAGAATTCTAAGATGATCCATGACCTTCTTCTGCTGGATGTTCCTCCTTTTATTGTGTTATATTACGAGGCATGGAGAGTTTGCAGATGTTGGGATTACTGATCAATTGACCTTAAAATAGGGAGATAATCTCGGTGGGTTTAACCTAATCACACGAGGCTTTTACAATTTTCTCCAGCTGCTTGCGGAAGAGTAAGTCAGAAATAATCTAAGCATGGAAAGAATTATACGTGAGGGAAATTAATCACTGCTGATATGAAAGCTGAAACAGATGGCTTAAGGGATGAGAGTGGTGCTAGGGGCTGCAACGGGCCTCTGGTCAACCTCCAGCAAGACGACAGGTACTTAGCCCTACAACAGCCAGGAACTCAATGCTGCCCACACCGTGAATGAGTTTTGAGGCAGATTTTTCCCAAAAACCTCTAGCAAAGAGTCCAGGCCAGCCAACATCATTAGTTCAACCTTGTAAGGCTTTGAGCAGAATCAGCTTTCTGGACTTCTGATCTATAGGAAGGTAGGCTAATAAACGTGTGCTGTTTTAAGCTGCTAAATTTCTATAATTTGTTTTGCAGCAATAGAGAACATTGGGTTACTGGTCAAATTAACATTGTTTGCACTTACACATACTAGTATTGTTCTTGACACAGTCTTAATTATGTCTTTGGTTGCCTATTGGAATAATTGGATCAAGGTATTACTTTTCTTTAGTATGAGATTTCCTCTACTGGAAGACTTGTTCTTCTTTATTTGAGCAGGTTAACGTGTGCCAAATAAGAATAATGCATTGATTCTGTCAACTTTAAGTTCTTTAAAGATTATTTCTTTTAAAAGACGATAGAGTTTGGTCTAAAATGTAATATTTTCTATATGTTCAAAAAGTGGACCATGTTTTTAATAGGAGATGCAAAGGCCTACCTGGTAGTGGAATGCTGGCTACAAAATGAATATGTCTGTGTTTGTGAAGGAAAGAAGTTATTGCAGAAAAAGTGTCTTGTGTACTGTTAAGAATTAAAAAGGCTTTGAATCCACTGGAATATCTGGCAACTTTGCTATAAAGTCTTGTTTTCATTAAAATGGTTTGGGCTGAACCTTTCTTTGATAATTTAAAATTCCTTTCCACTCTCCCTCCTCCTTTCTGCCTCTAACTCCCATGCTTAAAGCATCACTGGTATTTTGGCAAATCAGGCTAAGTTGAAAACAAACTACTTGCTTACATATTCTCCAGCATCTGTCTAGCAGTCACACAAGAGTGCGCTGGTGCTTTCTTCCTGCTGCTCTTGTGTACATATTTCCTGTTGCCCTTATTACTTACTGGCCTCATTATCCCAATCCAGGAGCTCTATATTCCATGGAAAGCCTCATTGCTGAAATGGCCTAGACACGTAAACAATAGCATTTGTAATCTCCGTATCTATTCACTTCTCTGTTTCTCTGTGTGTTGTTTTTTTTTTTTTTCTTGAGACAGAGTCTCGCTTTGTCCGCCAGGCTTGCAGTGGCGCCATCTCAGCTCACTGCAAGCTCCGCCTCCCGGGTTCAGGCCATTCTCCTGCCTCAGCCTCCCGAGTAGCTGGGACTACAGGCGCCTGCGACCACACCCCACTAATTTTTTGTATTTTTAGTAGAAACAGGGTTTCACCATGTTAGCCAGGACGGTCTCGATCTCTTGACCTCGTGATCCTCCCACCTCAGCCTCCCAAAGTGCTGGGATTACAGGCGTGAGCCACCGTGCCCAGCCACTTCTCTGTTTCTTTAGTCATTTCTTCCTTTACTCTTGTAATCTTTGATCTAGGCTTGTTTTGCTTACCAAGTGTTATGTAACCAACTATTATTTACCTAGTACTGTAAAATTGCAACAGTTGTGTTACACTCACTGATTCTACCTGTTAGGAATTCTGGTAAGGCACAGCAGAGATGGCTTATGTCTGCCCATAATGTCTGTGGCCTCAACTGAAGGTGATTCAAATACCTGAGGGCTTCTTCACTCAGCAACCCATCTGGTGCCCTGGTACCTGAGTTGATGTGACTCAAAAGCTGGACTAAGGGCCAGGTGTGGTGTCTCATCCCTGTAATCCCAGCACTTTGGGAGGCTGAGGCAGGTGAATCACCTGAAGTCAGGAGTTCGAGACCAGCCTGGCCAACATGGTGAAACCAGGTCTCTACTAAAAACACAAAAATTAGCGCATGGTGGCATGCGCCTGTAGTCCCAGCTACTCAGGAGGCTGAGGCAGGAGACTCACTTGAACCTGGGAGGTGGAGGTTCCAGTGAGCCGAGATCACACCACTGCACTCTAGCCTGGCTAAGCTCTAAAGCCATTAAGAACCCTAGAACAGTTACACCCAGGACTGTGTGTACACCCAGCCTGGGTGACAGAGTGAAACTCGTCTCAAAAAAAAACAGAACAAAAACAAAGGCTGGACTCAGCTGGAAATGTTGACTGGAACTGGGTTAGGGTATTTACCCATTGGACAGGCTGCAGGTAGGTATTCCACAGTTATGGCTAGGTTCCAGGTTAGTTCTGAACCCACCCAGAACTGTAGCTACGTTCTGTGAGAAACATACCAAGGGGTGATGTCCAAAGAGTGAGGGTCTCAAACATCCCAAACATAAATGCATTATGGTATTTATGATCTGGTATTAAAGGTCACATAGCAGCATTTGCACATGTAGTTGTACTCTATTGGTTGAAACAACTACAAGTCCACACAGGTGCAAGAGGAGGTGACATAGACTACACTTTTTTGAGGGGAGAGTAGCAAGGCACATTTTAGAGAAATATTTTGAATGGGATCTATTTGGTGGCCATCTTTAGAAAATGCAGCATGCCACAATCTGCCCTAGGGGTACAACAATTTGTATCCCACTGACATGCAAAGTAAAAACACCCTCTCCCAAGACCTCCAAAAGTCTCCATTTTGACCTTCATTTTAGACTCAAGGTCCAGAATCTTATCATCTAAATTGGGTGATATGGGGCTGGGCGTGCCGACTCATGCCTGTAATACCATCACTGTAGGAGGCCCAGACAGGAGGATCACTTAAGCTCAGGAGTTTGAAGCCATCCTGGGCAGCTTAATGAGACCTTGTCTCTGCAAAAAACAAACAAACAAAAAACAAACCTAGGTGAGCGTGGCGGCATGCCTATGGTCCCAACTACTCAGGATGCTGAGGTGGGAGGTCACTTGAGCCTGGGAGGTCTAGGCTGCAGTGAGCTGTGATTGCTCCACCATACTCCAGCCTGAGTGACAGAGTGAGACCCCATCTCAATCAATCAATCAATCAAATGGGTGATATGTAAATAAGACACCTCGAGTGCAGTTCCTCAAGTATTTCTTGCAATCTGACCTGTGAATGTAAGAGAGAGGTTATCTTTCTCCAAAACACCAAACATACAATAGTCAAACCGATATAGGATAACCACTGCTATTCAAAAATCGAATCACTGTGTCATAGCAATTCTGAAATCCAGCAGGGAACATGTTACCAGTTCCTTGATAAGGCTTAGACCCACAACCTGAGAGTTCTTCTCTGCAGCTCTTATATTCATCCTGGGCTCTTTGTTCCACCCCTGAGTCATTTTTCCTTTTTATAAGGAGTAGTCCATGTCTACACCTAAGCAGATTTGTATTTGTCTGTTTCTTTATTTTTTAAATCGTGTATCTTGCCAGTAAAAGCTTTGGAGTTCAAAAGCCTTTTTTCATTTGATACTGTCTCTGTCCCTTTTAGTCCCATCTGATATAATTTCTTTAAAAATGTTGTGGGTTTGTTGTATGTCACTTTATAAGTCTAACATTTAGAAAAAAACCTATACTCACAAATGTCTGAGAGATAAACCCATTTCTACTTCAGGCCCCTTATGGGACGTCTATGGAATAATATTCTTTTTTTTTTTTTCCTTTTTTCTTTTTTTTTTTTTGAGAGGGAGTCTCACTCTGTCGCCCAGGCTGGAGTGCAGAGCCAATCTTGGCTCACTGCAACCTCCACTTCTGGGTTCGAGAGATTCTCCTGCCTCAGCCTCCCAAGTAGCTGGGATTACAGATGCCCGTCACCAGGCCCAGCTAATTTTTGTATTTTTAGTAGAGACAGGGTTTCACCATTTTGGCCAGGCTGGTCTTGGATTCCTCACCTCAGGTGATCTGCCCACCTCGGCCTCCCAAAGTGCTGGGATTACAGGCGTGAGCCACCACACCCTACCTGGAATAACATTCTTAAGACCTTTAGAAGCCTTAATATTTTTCTTAACAGAGACATGCCCTGAAGATGGTTTGAAAGTTTTTGGTCCATCTCAATGTGTCTACAGGGCACAAACATAAATTTTTCCGAGGTCTGCATAAAGGGTTTTGTAGTCACATCTAAGATTTCATCTTGATTCCAAGACAATGTTTTTCTGCTAGCTCTCTAGATTTAATAATTGAATCAATGACTCTTTCGTAATTGAGAAGCCTTTTCTGTCTGGAAAGACTCTCCTAAACCCTTGATAGTTATTCTTAAAAAGGAAGAGTTTATTTTTTAGTTAATTTCTCTCTGCTCTCACATTCTACTATAACTGGCTAGAAGAAGCCACAATGCACCTTACACTCTTCTTCCAAAAACCTCCTTACCTTGATTAAGTTCATTAGCATATTTCTTATTTTCCGTATTACTGGTAGTAACTGTGTTGACAAGCTTTCTACCATTATATATACAAGTTTCCTTCCTCTAGCTTCCAATAACAATCTCCCCAGTCTCTTTCACACGTACACTGACTCCCTTTTTGAGGGCTGTGTTATTTTCTGTGGAAGCTACAACGAAGTACCACGAGTTGGGTAGTTTAAATCAACAGAAATTTATTCTCTCATCGTTCCGGAGGACAGGTCAAAAATCAGTTTCATTGGGGAAAGTCAAGATATTGGCAGGACCGTGCTCCCTCTGAAAATTCTTTTTTTTTTTTTTTTTTTTTTTGAGATGGACTTTCACTCTTGTCACCCAGGCTGGAGTGCAATGGTGAGATCTCGGCTCACTGCAACCTCCGCCTCCTGAGTTCAAGCGATTCTCCCGCCTCAGCCTCCTGAGTAGCTGGAATTACAGATGCCCACCACCACACCTGGCTAATTTTTTGTATTTTTAGTAGAGATGGGGTTTCACCATGTTGGCCAGGCTGATCTTGAACTCCTGACCTCAGGTGATCCATCTGCCTCGGCCTCCCAATCCCTCTGAAAAATTCTAGGGCAGAATCTGTTCCTCGCCTCTCCCAGCCTCTGGTAGCTGCGTCACTCCAATCTCTGCCTCTGTTTTTACTTTGTCTTTGTCTCTGGGTGTGGTCAAATCTCCCTCTGCCTTTGCCTCATAAGGACATTTGTGATCGCACGTAAGGCCCACCTGGATAATCCAGGAAAATCTCGCCATCACAGAATACTTTGATCACACTTGGAAAGAACCTTAAAAGAGATAACATTCACAGTTTCCTGGGTGATGATGTGGACATTCACAGTTTCCTGGGTGATGATGTGGACATCTTCTGAAGGGCAATTTTTTAGCCTATTACAAAGCTTTTTGGACATCTGCCTGACACATAATCCTAAAAACAAATTCCACCTGTTTTAGGTTTTGTTTTGGTGGTACTTCATTTCTAGATCCCTGATTCTATTTCGTTTACCATGATTGCATAAATAAAGCACCTCAGATCTTGTTCAAATAATTATAATCATGTTATTTTCCTCGAAGATCTTGTGGTTCAGGAATTCAGACAGGATTCAGTGAGATGTCTTGTCTCTGCTCCGTGATATCTGGGGCCTGTGCTGGGCTTCATTGGAATGACAGTGACTTGGAATCATGTGGAAGCTTCCTCACCCATATGTCTGGCACCTGGGCTGGGATGAATCTAAGGTGGTGTTCAGCAGGGAATGTGCACCAGAGCATCCACATCCGCATGTGGCCCTTCTGTGTTGCTGAGGCCTCATAGCGTGGAAGCAGAATAACCAAGGGATCCTCCTGAAAGGGTGTTTGGAGAGCCCCACAACCCCACTGGGCTCAATCAGTCACAGCCCACACAGATTCGAGTGGACAGGACTTGTGATGGGGCAGCTGCAGTGCCACTTGCCACACCATCTTCCTCCTTTTTTGTTTAAGTGTTTATAACATGTGCTAAGTTTCAATTCTTTTTTTTCTGTTTGAAAACTTTTACCTTAAAATAAATCATCTCTTTTTAGGATAAAGAGAACTCTTTTTAGGTTAAGGGAACCAAGCAGATTCAGCGTTCATGATGAACAAGCATTCACCCCCATCTGTATAATAAATCAGGAAACCAACGTAATGTGCAGACAGCTCCTGAATTAGCAACTGTGTCTCATTTAAGGAGTCCAAAAGAATACAGTGTAAATGTTTTAAGGCTCAATAGCCAGGTAGTGAAAAGAGTGAACTCTGGAGCCAGCTGCTCTGGGTTCAGTTCCCAGCTATATCACTTATTAGTTCTTAGTTTAGGAAAATTTATTCAACTTTTTAGTGCGTCACTTTCTGCATTTCTAAAACGGAGATCTTGTTGCCTTCCTCACGCAGTGCAATGGAGACTAAGTTAATATCTATATGTAAAGCACATAAAGCAATATAAGAAATAGCAATACTCATTAGTTTCTGTGAAATCAACTTTTCAACTCATCTTTACTACTAAATGGCTAAGAATAGACACACATACAGACACCACCACCCTTCCCCCCCAAAACATGTAAAAACCTTGAAACACTGCCTTTGTGAATCAATGGCTAAGAAAAAGATTGGTACTGTCACGAATGTTTGAGAGCTGAGAGGGTCTAAAAGGATTCAGAACACAAAATTTAACAAAAATATAAAAGGCACTAAGGAAAAAGAAACATTTTTATAATACCTAAATCACTTCCCTCTTTTTCTGCCTTAATAATTCTCCAGACAGTGAACTCTTTGGTGAGCCTAAATAACTCCTCAAGATGCCTGGAGGAAATGTCCCACAGAAGCAGGTTTTTTAAAGGACATTAATTAATAGAATTGTTTAGCTTTATATTTTTGAATAACAATATTTAAAGAGGGTCTGAATAGTATACTACATGGTTAACGTCTCAATTTCTGCCTGTAGAAAGTATGTTAAGAGTTTTCAGTAAAGAGCAGACTCAATCGTGAAGACATAATAATTATTTACTCGGCTTACTGTTTTTCATTGCAAATATAAAGGCATTCTCTTTTTATGGACTCAAAAATCACTTTTAAAAAACTTGATTTTGAAAATAAATAGTAAAAATTGTGACACTGGAATATTATCGATGAGTAGGACCGAGGAAAAAAGGGCAGAGTAGAAAATACTGGAAATGGCAAGGCCTGGAATTTCCAAAAGCACGAGCTGACTCTAAACCTTCAGATAAAAATTTTCCTCTCCTCGAACATTGGCCTCACACTTTTCTGGGTGTCGTTTTGGACTGTCAAGGCTGAGATGAATAATTTGGGATTTTCTCATGACTCCTGACCTGTAGCAGCTTGGATTTACTTAGACTTCAGCACCTTCAAAATGACATATTAGTGTCATCTATGTTCTTTCATGGAGAAATAATTCTGCCTTCCTCAACTGTCCCCTGCCACTGAATTTAATACGTGAGCATTTTGCTGTTTGGAAGTTTTCCAACTTCCCCATAAAGACCAATTGATCACCTTGTCGCCCTTGTAAAGGTATAACGGCCTCTCTCAAAGAAAAATAGTTGAGATATTTGTGGCTAGAGACAAGTTATTTATTATTATTATTACTGTTATTATTATTATGTTTGCCCAGTGGCAGATGAAAGGAGTTCTGTAGTAGCAAGGGGTCTGGCGCCTTTGTTTCAGCTGGGGTGGCTTTTGAAGTGGGCCAAGCAGTCACCTGTGTGAGCTCCTGATTTGTAAGACCTCTGTATCTACAGATATCCTGGTTTATTTTCCTTTGTTGACACGTTTGAGCACCGTTATAGCCATAATTTTATTTGGTGGCATGTGACTGTTGAAATGCTCTTTGTGTACTTTGTACTTGCAACTCTGTGGGGCTGAAGCTGAACACTGTTTTCTGTTATTTATAACAACACGGGAGAAAGATTAGATCTCTCACATAATTATTCAGGATTTGGCAGATTCTTGAGCTGGATTTTAAGTGATTAGAAGAAAAAGGGGGCTTTGGAGCAAAACACTGCTTCATCATCTTGATTTTGGAGGACTTTTATACTCAGGGTGGCTAAAATATGCATGTGAATATAGAAATGTAGACCTTATTTCTGAGGCATTAGAAGCCTCCTCTTATTTCTCTCAAGCTTTTGAAGAAGAGTGTTCCAAAGGACACTGGACACACTGCCTTAACCCAAACCACACCCCTCACCCTATGCTCCCCTCACCCTATGCTCCCCAGCACACTCACCTCACTACTAAAAATCAATTCATGTCTATTCTCTGCTTCAAAATAATATTTCTCCTTAACACTCAGGGCAACTTTGATTTCCTGAGCCCTCACTTTGAATTTCCACCACCATCCTAGAAATAGGCATGATTCTTAACTTCATCTAAGTATGAAAAAACCAGGACTGAGAAAGTTCAACAACCTGTTATTTTGTATTTAGAACACATACGTTTAACCACTAGCTTCTCATTCTCCAAATCTCTAAATGGGAACAATTATAACTGAAATGTTAGGATTTTGAAGAATTGAAGAAAATTTGTGTAAATATCTCATGTCATGCCTAATGTATTGTCGTACTTAATTTTAAAAAATAGCTAAAAGATCTTATTGAGATGAAAAGTTCCTGGATTGAGTATGATTCCATATCATTTGAAATGCAAGAAATATATTTACCCCACATATATTACAGGTTTTGAAAAGCCAATAAAATTCTGATTCTAGTCTCCTTAACTCAGTTACTTTCAGCAGGAAATAGCCTGTTTTTTTTTCCATGAAGTGACTATGTGATCCCAATACACTACTGTCTTTTACTGAACAATATTTTGCATATATAATAACTTTCTATTTCTTTTTTTTTTTTTTTTTTTAGACGGAGCCTCACTCTGTCACCCAGGCTGGAGTGCAGTGGCGCGACCTCGGCTCACTGCAAGCTCCGCCTCCTGGGTTCACGCCATTCTCCTGCTTCAGCCTCCCGAGTTGCTGGGACTACAAGCGCCCGCCACCACGCCCAGCTAATGTTTTGTATTTTTAGTAGAGTCGGGGTTCCGCCATGTTAGCCAGGATGGTCTCAATCTCCTACCTCGTGATATGCCCATATGCCCACCTCAGCCTCCCAAAGTGCTGGGATTACAGGCATGAGCCACTGTACCCGGCCATAACTTTCTAAGACTGAAGATTCAATAGTAAAATACATTTTTTCTCTGAAATTTGACTATGCAAATGATAATCTGCAGTGACTTCTTTTCTGCCCATTTCTACCTCCCAGCTTTTTGCGTCTCCTGGGCTAAAAAGCGTTGTGCTCTACATGAAATAGCGAAAGTGCAAGCTTGGGTTCTTCCAGGGCTCTGACACAGAGAAGGGGTGAGGGGACTCTTATCTATTGGCTATTTAAGACACTAGACAGTACTAACCTAGTTTGAGGACAAAGACTGAAAAGCAGGGTAACTTGAGAATGACCTGGGATCTGATTTCCGAGATCTGTGGAGATCTTTAGGAAGATCTCCATTGGTCTCACGTCATTGAGCTGACTCTCAAAAGCCAAAGAAGGAGCTGAACACCCCAGCTGAGTCTTCCTTGTCTGGAGTCTAGGGAAAGTAGAACTCCCCCAGGTGTTTCTGCAGAAACAGGCAACTTCTTAACTATCAGTAATGAGCCATAGGAATTAAAATCATGATATTCCAATTAATCAGTTCAGTAGATAAATAGCAAGAAAAGTCAATCACCTTTGAAGCTTGAATTATTTGACTGGAACATCAGGTAGAAAAATATTTCAAAGTCCAGAATGAAAATATTCTGGAGATGAACATCATGAGAGAAATGAAAATGCCTTTGGGAGGATATATTTAAGAAGTCAAGCAGGTGATTGACAGAACTTCTAGAAGAAAAAAACAAATAGTGAAAGGGCAATACATATACGAATAATATTGTATTGTGTAACCAAATTATCCTAAAACAAAGATACTTTTTTTTAATCCCATAGTTTTGATGGGTCAGGAATCCCAGAGAGGGTTAGTGGAGTGGTTCTGGCTCAGGGTCTCACATGGGATTGCAGTCAAACTCTCAGCTGAGTCTGTAGTCTCTGAACTTGACTGTTGCTAACACATCCACTTTCAGCTAACTCATGTGGCTGCTGGTAGAAGGTGGACCACATGAGTTGTTTTAAACAGAACAGCCCAGAGCAGGGGTGTCCCCAGAGCAAGTGATTTAAGGAAGAGAATGAAAGTGAGTGAGCAACAATGATCAAGATAGAAGCCAAAGTCTTACACCTGAATCTTGGGAGTGACTTGCCATCTCTTCTACTGTCTGCTGCAGTACTTCAACTTTGGTATAACATTGAAGGGGACTCCACAAGAGTGGGAATACTAGGAGGTGGAGACTATTGGCAACCATCTTAGAAGCTGCCTGCCACAAATATTATAGAAGGAATATCTCTAGAGTTGAAGAAGAACCTGAACCTGAAATTTCAGAGGGCACACTCAATTCCAAGCTGGGCCAATAACAAAACATGCACACATATTCTCCATAAAGGTCTCCAATGCTAAATATCAAGTGGAAACCAAATAAGCTTCAAGTTTAATCTCACTTGTTACACCAAAGTAGAAAATGCGAAAGTGGCCTGACATATATCTCTGCAAGAATGTCGGCCAGAAGACAGTGGGATAATATCTATAAGTGAATGACACACATGACTGCAACTCAAGGATTATAGATCAAAGGCCGAGGGGCAGTGGCTCCTGCCTGTAATCCCAGCACTTTGGGAGGCCCAGGCGGGCAGATCACCTGAGGTCAGGAGTTTGAGACCAGCCTGGCCAACTTGGCAAAACCCTGTCTCTACTAAAAACACAAAAATTTGCCAGGTGTGGTGGCGGGCACCTGTAATCCCAGCTACTCAGGAGGCTTAGGAAGGAGAATTGCTTGAACCCAGGAGGCGGAGGTTGCAGTAGTGAGCCAAGATTGCACCACTGCACTCCAGCCTGGGTGACAGAGCAAGACTCCATCAAAAAAAAAAAAAAAAAAAAAGAATTATAGATCAAGATATCAAGCTGAGCTAGCATATGCCTAAATAAAATATAAAAGAGAGTTTAGAATGCATATCATGCATTTACCCCATGAGAAAAAGAACTGAGAAAAAACATTAACCAATCACCAAATAGACCATTATACAAAGCTCAAGACAGGGGAAGATAAAAGCAGAAAGGAAATAGATGTAAACATTGTCGCATGGATATTGATGAGAAAATATAATGCAAATGGTAACTAGGACTTTTGAAAGGGAAGGATAGAATAAGCTATATTTTGGTAACTCTCAGCCCCCAGATTTCTGTGGCTTTCTACAATAAAAGCTCACTTCTCACTTGTTCATACAAATCCTCTTTATGTTGGGCAGATCTCCCAAACAGCCGACCTCCACGAGTCCACTCAAATTTCAAGCTGCTTAAATGTTGTGGCTCTACCATCTTAAGACAAGTGCTTCTCCTTGATCCTTGATTTTTCTGGGAGAGGAAGATGGAGGTTCTAGAATTCCACAACGGCTTTTCAGTGCCTCAGGCTAGAAAAACCCTACATGACTTCTTGCATTTTATTGGCCAAGGACTGTTTGATGGCCTCGTCTGAGTGTAAGGGAGCTAGGAGATGAAATGCAGAAAATAAAGGAGAATTTTACGTATCTTAGTAAACATAGGGGTAGGAAACGTGAGGTGAACCAGGGAAAGTCCACTGCTACCATGGGGACATCAATAAACGACTATGAGAGGATGGAAATCAATGTATTGCAAAGTCGTCATCTAATTGAGGTTGGTAGGAGGACTGTGGGTCTTATTGGAGAAAATGGTTTTTATCTTGTCTTCATATTATAGTTGAATCTCTGTATGAGAGGACAGAAAGTGAAATTATTAATAAATTGAGTGGACATTTGAAGTGGATTTTCTTTATCAAACCGACAAAAATAAAGAGCAGGGCGTGGTGGCTCATGCCTGTAATCCCAGCACTTGGGAGGCCAGTGGGGGAGGGTTGCTTGAGCCCCGGAGTTCAAGACCAGCCTGAGAAACATAGTGAAACTCCATCTCCACAAAAAAAAATTAGCTGGGTGTGGTGGTGCAAGACTATAGTCTCAGCTTCTCAGAGGGCTGAGGTGGGAGGATCGCTTGAGCCCAGGAGGTCCAAGCTGCAGTGAACTGTGATTGTGCCACTGCACTCCAGCCTGGGTGACAGAGTGAAACTCTGTCTCAAAATAACAATAATAAGGATAATAAGTAAAGAGGAAATAACAGTACAAATAAATAATATGATTGTGTATAAAATAAATCAATTATATGGGACATTTAAATATGAACAAATCAAATTCTTACACTAGAATTCAAAAACATATTTGCTGTTTTCAAGAAACAAGCTTAAAACAAATGAATCAAGGAAGACTGAAAATAAAGAGGCAATTGCAAACTGAATTAAAAGAGTGGAGCTATTAATACCAGAAAATATAGGCCTTTAAGATGAAAGCACTGATAGAATAAAGGGTATATTTTGTAAAACATTTCAATTCCAGTTTGATTTTAAAGTACGTCAATCTATTGGGCAAAAATACATTCTTCATAACTGACATCACAGTAGTTAACACTGTGTGCATCTGACCATGTGCAAAAACTGGTGCTAGGTGCTTCTGTGGAAATTGTATGTGTTTTGGAAATGTTTTTCTACTAAGCATTCTGGCATTCTGCTGTCATGCTCTTCAACTTTGTAGATGGTTTGGGGTGTAATATTTAAAATATAAAGATAGACGAATATTTGTGACCATTATTGCGACTTATTTAATGCTACACATGATTAAAAAAATACCAAATTTCTTCATTTCATCAATCATTTGAAGTGTCTTAAACGAACTCATTGGTTCAATGGCAGAAGTCCTATAATCCAATGTGAAGACACTTCAATCTTCCAGCTAAGAATGGTATCACCCTCTTTTTTCTGTAGTTCAACTTTGTTATACATTTTTGTAACTAGACCTAAAATTCAGTTGTGACAGTTTCATTTATAATTGAGTCAGACTTTGTGTTACAAATAATAGTTTTGTAATAATAGTTCAGGCGATATACGATATACTGAAAACAGGAAACATTTAAATGAAACCCATTCCTTTAGTCTGAGGCAGATAATATTTTCCTTTTAGATATTATCTCAAAAGTGAACGTGTTGAGTTTACTTGACTGTGAAGAAAACATTTCATAGACTATGAAATTACATGGAAATATCTGGTTTGCTATAAATAGAATTATGTGGCACAGAAGCTCATGAGGCCGTGGCGATTTAAAGTTATTCTGTTTTCGAAAAAAACTAGGTAAACAGACTGCACATATGAAAGAATAAAGTTAGGCAGGAAATAGGAGGATCGCCAACCTGGCAATGTCTTCACCGGGCCTGACAGGACACAAAATTGGAAAGGTGCTGTCTAAAGTACTGAAATTCTTTTTAGTCACAATAACTTGTGGACAGAAAAAGAATCTGATTTCCTTGGTGATAAAGAAAAAAACTGGCGGACTGAAGTAAATATTTTTAAATGGAATGAATAACATTTGAATATTTTAGTCTGTCTAAAAAACACAAAACATAAACTACTAGATAGTGATTTATTAGAAATTGTATCTAAAATCAAGCAGGGTAGTTTGACGCTTCTTCATACAAATGGCTCCATAGTATATGGGCACACTGAGTGGCTGGATGCAGCTGAAGTTTTCTGAGGTTATCATATGAAATGAGGACAGCAACAGGGCAAAAGTGAAAAAAATAAAATTTGAGACTATTTCTGCAATGATTCTTTCTTTCAAATATGTCTATTGCTTATAATATTATGTGAAGACAAAATACAAGAAGGCTGCAAGGTATAATGTTTTAAAGGTACTCTGTTACCTGCAACTTATTTGACTTCTGTTTGGAAAATACTCATGGCATTGTAGCCTGAAAAGCCATTTCATGATTGAAAGAGGTCAGAGGTTAAATTTGTATTCTTTTATTATTCTTATTTATTGTAAGCAGCATAGGCTTTTAACAGACATCATTCAGCTTTTAACCAGACACGTTATTTTGAAGTTTCCTAGAGCTGCCACTGGGGGGTTGAGATGCGAGTGTGGGGGTGCAGGAAATGGAAAAAAGACTACATAATTAAAAGTTTCAAAGATACATGGATTAATCTTGAGCATTTCCTGAGTACTACAAAGTCATCGTAGGGATATAAAATGAGAAAATACAGAAAATCACCAGCATGTTCACACTTACACTATTAGTTTATTGTTCTCTATTTGTGAACATTTGGCTTGATGCTTTTGTTTGTTTCTGTGTATCTAGGTGCTGTCTTCTTGAACAGTGAAAGAGTAGCTTTTTGAAACATCATAGTCCACAGTTTGAATCCTCTGAATAACACATGTGTCTGTTTTAGTTACCAAAACAATGCATCTTTCAAGCATTTATATAATATTATATATAAATATATAATAACATTGTGAGTTATTTACATGAAATGAATGCATGCATATTTATTCAATGCTCTCTTCTTATTTAGCGACTCCATTGAAAAGAACCATAATACATGGAAAAATTACTAGAAAGTCTAGGAAAACTGACTGAATGCTTTGGAAAGACACAGTCAAGATGAGTCAATTTTTTTAAAAAAAAGCTGAACGATTAGGTGTGCACAAGTCAAGTATCGATGTTTGAGTCAAACAAAAAATAATTTTTTTTACAGATTGCTTTGAGAAACTTGAATTTCTAATCCACTTTATTGAAATAAAAACTTATAAACAAAGGATCACGGGTACTATGTCTGTAAGAAAGCCAACACCTAACTCCAAAGAACAGGTCTTGTTCCTAAAGCAGAAGCCTAGTGAATCAGTGCACATGTGTATATAAAATTCAATTATATTTAAAACATGATTATATTATACTTAATGATCCTCAGTTTCACTTTTAGATTAATGAGCCACCAACGTGCTCTGATTACTTAATGATAAGACCTTTCTATTTCAATAGATTTCAGTCTTTATGCTGCACAAATAGCAGAGGCTAAAAACCCTTATTTTAATGTGTTTAATTTTGTACAATGAAAATTAAACACCTCACACATTCCACACCATTGCTAAGGGACATGCACAGCTGGACACAGAACCTCAATTGAGATTCTGTTACCACTTTCATTCGGGGAGTGCCATTCTCTCCCCTGCTTCTAACCTTCCTCTTACCCTCTTAGTGTTGTTTTTGACATTAACAGAAAGATTTTATATTTTTATATGAAAATCAATAACTCAAAATGCCATTAGAAGAGAAAGAAGTTATTTTATATTTTTCCCAATAGAAAACACCTTCACCAGGATTCCTTACAAGTTACCTGGTTGGTGACTAACAAGAGCTGGTGTCAATTCTGTAACCATCTTTGGGGGCCACTTCTGTATAGAGAATAAGTAGTAAAGGCCATTTCCAAATTAAGGCATGTTTATCCTCGGCATATGGAAAAGACAAATTGTTAAGATGTGACTTGTTTCAATGTTTGTGTTACGTAAACACTATAATCTTAAGAAGCAGTGGGACTTGGAGATAAAATGCCATCAGACTGGCTAGAAGTCCCTCATTCAATTCTCCAAACTCTGTAGTAAAATTCTTATGAAGACCACTATTCACTCTCTGCTAGACAGATGACAGGTAGTATCTAGAGGAATTTATAAAAAAAAAAAAAAACCTCTAAGACTGAAATAATCAGGTTTAGAAAAAAGCTGGTGATCGATCCAGTCATTTGCCTTCTGAAACAAAGCAGTCAGTCAGATCTGAATAAAACAGCAAGTTGCTGGGTGATTCTCCCACAGTGTGACAGTTGACTACAGAGATCACCAGGGGAAGTTAGGCCCCTTCCTCTTCTGTATTGGTGCTAATTTTGAGGTGATTAAACTAATATTCTCCCCTTCACACACCTTTAGACATCATTTGGAGATTAAAATTCCCAGAAAATACAAAGTAGGGAAGTTGTGGGAGTGATTGATATTATGTCTTATGAGATGAAGTCCTTGTGGCTATTAGGACCTAAGAAAATTAGGTAAAAGAAGAGAAATAAGGAACACATGCTGTATTCACCAGAGGAAAAAATGGTTAAGGCTAAAATATCACAAAACTGATGAAAGAATCAAAAAAGATGAATAAAAATAGTATATGGCCTAGGAAGTAACCAAAAATACATAAGAAAATAATACATAGTAAAAGATACATGGAATAGACACACACACACACACACATCCCACAGGAGAAAATAATTATTTGAAAATATTGGTAGAGAAATTGACTAAATGATTTCGGCAAAACATAAATCAAACCATACACTGAAATAAATTCTTGTTTAAAAAGTTAAACTTTGTATATATTACCATTAAGTAACCATTTACTTGTTTAAAATAAGACTTTTTTTTGAGACAAAATAATTGATAATTTATATCACAGATTCTCTGGCACGCTTACAATTTGTAAGTTTGTTTTCTCCTCTGGATAGTTTCACCTCCTTATGCTGGATATGCGATGACTCCAGGAATTTTCTAATCTAAGAACAAGCGTGTTCAGTGAAATATCATCAGTGTTGCAATCCGAGGGAGCACGTGAATGTGCCTGCCAGGGGAGCCAAAAGCCCTTCTTGTAGAACAGTGAAAGGAAAATAGGAAGTGAAAGCTTTGCCATGTAGAACATTCCTCCACACTGAGAGCACAGAGGATACAGACTTAGTTCGTATCCCAGCTTCAGTCTTAGAGTGCCATGTAGATATTCCTCTGTGAGTAATGACATTTCCTTCATCATTTATATAATCCTGAAATATCTTCTGATTTCTGCCTTTTGTGTATAGGAAGCAACAGCACTTCTTTTAAAAGGGGAAGGAGGGTCGGCGCGGTGGCTTATGCCTGTAATCCCGGCACTTTAGGAGGCCAAGGCGGGCGGATCATGAGGTCAAGAGATCGAGACCATCCTGGCCAACATGGTGAAACTCCGTCTCTACTAAAAATACAAAAATTAGCTGGGTGAGGTGGTGTACACCTGTAGTCCCAGCTACTCAGGAGGCTGAGGCAGGAGAATCGCTTGGACCCGGGAGGTGGAGGTTGCAGTGAGCCGAGATCATGCCACTGCACTCCAGTGACAGAGCAAGACTCCATCTCAAAAAAAAAAAAGAAGAGGGAGGGGAAGTAGGTTAATATAATGAAAGATAGCAAAGTAAAATAGTTTGACTACATGACATTTTGTTTTGTACCTAGAAACAACAAAAACTACATTCTCAAGATAATAAAAAACAAAAAAAATGCAAACAAGCAGAATATCAAAAGTTAAGTAGTATTAACACTTAAAAAGCTCATACAGTTTGATAAGGAAAGCAATCCAATAAAAATTGACAAAGGCCTTGAATAGGCTTGTCACAGAGAAATACTTTGTCAATACTTGAAAGCATGTTCTACCTCACATGAGTGATCAATAAAACTGGAAATGAAAACAATTAAGATAGCTTTTGCACTCACAAATTAGCCGAGATTTTTTGAAGATAGTATTAGTCAAGTTGCAATGAGACTTCAGTCTTTCGTACTATTGGTTAGGGTATAAATATGCCACCATATTTTCTGGAGGGCAATATTGGGATTATGTATCATGATGCCTAAAAAATTAACAGCTTTCACCCATGGGTTCTACAAATAGGAACTAGCCTGAGGAACTAGATCCATGGACAAAAACGTATAAACAAATACGAATTATTATTATATGAAGGATGAAAAATTATGTTCAGCTTTAATATTATGTGGTCATTCAAAATTGAAACATTGTAAAACAAAAATGTGTACACAAAAACTTATGTGCTAACTGCCTGAAACAAATTTGTGTAAGTCATATGATCCCAGTTTTGTATATTCATTAAAATAGTCACAAAAATATAAACAATGTAATAAGTATGTTTGAATAGTATCATGACGGGCTACTTTAATTTTCTTATATATACATTATTAATTTTCTAGTGTAAACATGAACTTTTTCCAAAATTGTTACTTTTAATAAGAGGTAGTAGATAAAATAACAGATTACAATAGCTGTTGTAAAATGAACTATTTCATACTCTGTTGTATCTGATATCTTTTATCCTGCAAAATAAAGTTTGCTTCTTAAAATGTTGAATTTGTGATTTTTTTCTCTTTTCCTCCTGCTTCCTCCTCCCCACCTGTACCTACTACTAATAAAAGTGAGCACAGACTGATGCTGAAAGGAAAGATCTTATGGAATTTGACTAATAAAATCAATCTTTCTCCAAAGGAGTAAACAAGTATAGGAAAAAATGAAATATGTGATCGGCTTATGATATGTCTAATTCCAAAATATTAACTGAAACCTTAACATATGCATGGACAATAAATGGGGTATTGAATAAATATTTATTGATCATTGTTTACATGCAAAATCCGTTGTGGTTTTGATAGACACTATTGCATTGAATCTTTACGGCCACATTGACCTCAATGTGGATTAAAGAACTGAGGCTTAGAGAGGTTACATGGCCTAACAGCTATTGAGGAGTGTCGGGATTCAAACTGGGCTCTTTCTCCTACACCAAATGAACTTCATTAGCATAGTTTATTTGGGTCAATCTATTCTTTTTCACATATCATGTTAACAAAATGACATATGTCTAACCAATTGGAAATTATTTAAACATAGTTTAAAATGCTGCTAACACAATATGTATTAGCATATTTTTCCAAAATGGTAAAGTTGCTTACAATTGTGGATGCCCAGACACCTTCAGATGTTGAATATAGTCCGCCGGGTTGTGGCTGCCTTACCAAAATATATAAAGATAGTGTTTTATTTCAAGACCAGCTCATTTCCCAAATGTGTGCAGAAGTAGTCCTTATAGAAGAATATTCTATGGTTATAGTAAAATGAAAATAGTACCTAAAAGCTGAAACCTGTGGATAATATTTAAGGTTTCATGAGACTTGCAATATGGAGGATAGTCTATATTTTTTATGAACATTATAGTACGATCCTGTTTTAAGTTGTCTATTAGTATTTTGAAATTATATATGCACACACTCTGTCTGGAGATTTTTACAGCTTTATTTTTAAATTACTGCCACCTCTCCTCCAAGCTCTCACAATTCTACACTTTAACCTTTAACCTTTTTGACAAACTATGCTTTGAATCACATTGACTGAACCTTCTGTTGTTCATCTTTTATGAAATTTACACTGGATTTCAGTGGATCTCCATAAATTTATTTTCCTCTGACGAGAGAAAGAATAACAATTAAATTCAAATATGCTAGAAATGTGGTGAGGATTCCCAGCATAGCTATTGCTGAGTTAGAGTATTTTTTTCCAACAGCTGCTTAACAGTTACATATAACTTTACAAGCAAGTTATATGTTAAGGACATGGTGTTACCCCTTTGTTCAGTTTGAAGTACAGGAACATTTCACATTGCTTAGTGACATTTTCCAGATCACGCTGCCTTTAAAAAATGCAGTAACAATTCCCTCATAGTTAATGTTTGAAAAGTTCTGATTTAAACTGAGTTTATAAGATTTAAGAAAAAAGTGCTTTTTATTAAAAATGAAAAAAATTCCTACTGAAATGTGAGAAATTCTTAATCAAGTAGAAATTTGAATAAAAATTCAAATTTTATTTTCAAAGTTTATTTTCACCTTTTTGTCATTAATATTCGGGTACATTTAATTTTTTCATATTAATTTCTTTTTTGTTTCTTTCATTTCAAAAACATTTTTTATGAAGTCAAAACTGCCTCTCATTCTTGGAATATTTATCTTGATCTTTCACAGCAAACTTCCAGTCTCTGTGTGCTGTTTTACATATTAAAGGAGAAAATGTCAGGAATGAGATATTTGAAGCACAAAGTTTCATGACCTGATGTAACAAAAAGTATGATTGATTCCAAAATGCATTACAACATTGTTTTATATAATCATAGTGGTGATAAATTTAGATTCTAAAATTTGATGTTTGACTGAATACCAACATTTTCTCAAGTTTCCTCCCTCTTAGAATTTTGAGGCTTAACTTCTGGATGCTTAGAAATTAATTAATTAATTTAATTCTGCTTAGAAAGAGAATTTCACATTTGAAACTACCCAAGATTATAGAAATTACATAGTGAGGGCTTATTATGAATCAGGCACTGTTCTAACCTTTAAAATAATTGTGAATTTTGTAACCAGCAACCAAGGAATTAATTGCCCTTTGAAATCAACAACTGTGGCTGTGATTCTTGGTCCCCCATAGAATCCCAGTGTGGAGTGAGGCCATCAGTTTTATCTTCTGCTTGGAAAACCATTTATAGATTGCCACAGTTATCACCAGAGTTCCTTCCAGTAATTTAGTTACTATATTGGTAATGAATGAAAGCATCAAACAATTGTTTAGAATTAAATATAAGCTCCTTACAATGTGGGGCATCAAACTATCAAGGCAGCTATTTTTAAGTCCGACTTGGGAGCAAAATCCAGTTCATGCATACAGATATTTTATCATTTTTACTTCAAGCTCAGTAAAGCCGTTTTTCAACAAGCTCTCTCAGGTAGAGTTTTCAGTATAACTTGAATAATTGAGCTAATTATTCTCTCCGCACATCTCCAGATTGTAAAATTCTTGTTTACTTTTCTTTTATCCCCAGCTCTCAACACTACTCAGATACTCTAACTGTCTTGGGATATTTTCATTGGTTTCAAAATGTTTGATTCATATTCGACTTTTTCTTGCTAATTAAAATTTGGGCACAAAGATTTCTAAGGACTGAATTGTGTCCCCTCCCCTGAATCCATATGTTCAAGCTCTAACCTCTAATGTATTTTGAGATAAGACCTTCAGGGAGGCAACTAAGGTTAAATGAGTTCATAAAGGCGGGGTCCTCATCCAGCAGTACTGATGTCCTTGTAAGAACAGGAACAGACACCAGATCTCTCTCTTTCTCTCTCCATATGTACAGAGAAAATCTATGTGAGAACATAGTGAGAAGGTGACCATCTGGAAGCCAGGAAGACAGGCTTCACCAGAAACCAGCCAGGATGGCACCCTGATCTTGGACTTCTAGCCTCCATAGCTGTGAAAACATAAATTTCTGTTGTTTAAGCCACCAGCCTGCGGTATTCTGTTAGGGAAACTCTATCAGGCTCTACCAGGGAAAGTGGGTTTGAAAATGCAACCTTCTGAAAAACCTAGGCATATTTGGATTTGCATCTATTTGCATCTGGATTTGCATCAAACAGGGAAACCTCTGTATGAAGATGCAAAGTCCTTGGTAAAATAAATTTTCATAAAAGAAGAGAGAATCAAGGCATATGAATTTGGTGAAAGAATTCTTAAAAGTTCAGGACTGTCCATAACTTTATTTGTAAAAATGAGAGGTTGACCTCTATAATTACTGAAAACCCCTTCTAGGTCTAAACCAAATTCCTCGAATTATCTCAGATGCAGACAAGAGACTGATGGTTGTTTAAGTGAACTCTGCAACCTCCAATATCCCTCCATTATTGAAGCTCTAGATTCCCAGAAGCCCAGGGAATAAGTTACCACATGATGTGGATGAATAAGAGTTCTCTTTCCTACATGCTCTAGAGGGTGAATTGTCAATCATGATTGCCCACCCAGATACTGAGGTAGGAGGTGGGGCTCAGACACTGGACCAAATGGAGGACTAGCTAAAACAGGTCCAGGGAAGAAGCACTTCCCCCTAAGACAGGCCCACCAGTGTACCATGTCAGCTTACCATTGCTATAGCAACACCTGGAAGTTAGCACCGCTTTCCACCACAATGACCTGAAACCTCAGAAGTTACGACGCTCATCCTAGAAATTCCTTTATAAACTTCTCCTTTATTTGCACGTAATTAAAAGTGAGTATAAATATGACTGCAGAACTGCCTCTTGGCTGCTATTATGGGCACACTGCCTATGGGGTAGCCCTGCTCCACAAGGAGAAGTACCTCTGCTGCTGCTTCAATAAAAGTTGCTGTCTCACACCACTGGCTTGTCCTTGAATTCTTTCCTGGATGAAGCCAAGAACCCTCCCTGGCTGAGCCCCAATTTTGGGGCTTGCCTGTCCTGCATCAATATGATAGGGACAACTGAGCTTGTAAATTTCTCACACAAAGAGCTAACCAGTCATATATCTTGTTAGAAAAAAAAATCACAACCAAATTCTCAGGTGATCCGAAATTTCATGTAAAAACATCTGCTTTAAATCTAGAAATTAGGAAATTATTAGTTTCTTCATGCTCTCTCAAAAGCAATACACTATTGTATGAATAATCTGGATGATGTGGCAGTAGAGTGTCCATGTGCACAAGTAAAGAATGAAGTTATTTCATGCCAAATAGCTTTCACTGTTTTATTTCAGACTTTTACCACTGAAATTTTCAAACAACCATCCGGTATTTATCTCATTACTTAATAAATACCACAATCCAATTCAAATACTTCTCAAGAGATATTATAATTTTGTCTTTACCATTCTTGTTCACAAATTGCAGAAATTTCTCTGTGCATTTCAAGACATGACCACACCTTCCCTATCCCTGTCCCAACAGGTCATGAGACCCCCCTCATGTTTTCTTAAAATTTTAGTGTTCCTGATTTTTCTCTTTTGTTTTCCTTTCTCACCCTTTCTCATTTTGTTCCATATTTTTCCTTCCTACTTTCTCCTTTTCTTCATTTCTTTCCTCCCTTCATTTTTCCCTCCCTTTTATTAGCAAGTCCAAGTGCCTGTCTGTGGCCCTTTACTTACTGTGTGCTCTATGAGGAGAATGAGCTTCAAAGGTGTCATCACAATTAAGAAGTGCTGTATTAAAATGGGTATCAGTCTGTCAATCCAAAGCCTGGGAAAGAAAGGAAGGAAGCTGAGAATGTTTGAACTTAAGATTCCAAAATCTTATCTGATTCCTGGTATTCTTTTTCCTATGATAGCTATTATTGAGCAGCAGTTGCCAAAAATATTGTGGAGTGGAAACATTAGAGCATGAGTATAAAGAAAGAAATAATAAAGGGTTAAATCATATTGTTTAAGATGAGAAGGTGATATAGAAAAAAAAAACTAGTGCTTTGAAAAAAACCTGTATAGAAAGGAAATATGAAGTGTGAATAACAGGGAGAAGCCATTTGTTACATGTTTAGGAAGGGCTCTGTGAAATCCGGACAGCGTGTTTAGCAATGTCACTAATATCAAGGAAAAGAGGTCCTTTTAAAATTGAATGGACTGAGTTACATTTTTATAGGTGTAGTAATATTTCCAATAAAGAAATTTAATGGGCCAGGCATGGTAGCTCATGCCTGTAATCCTAGCACTTTGGGAACCCAAGGCTGGCCAATCACTTGAGGTCAGGATCACTTGAGACAAGCCTGGCCAACACAGTGAAACTTCATCTCTACTAAAAATACAAAAATTAGCTGGGCATGGTGGCGAGTGCCTGTAATCCCAGCTACTCGGAGGCTGAGGCAGGAGACTCACTTGAACCCTGGAAGTGGAGGTTCAGTGAGCTGAGATCATACCACTGCACTCCAGCCTGGGTGCTAGAGTGAGATTCTGTCTTAAAAAAAAATTACTGAACAGAGCTATATAAACTATATACATTTTAATATAAGAAAATGAATTTTCAAAAAGGCTAAGAGGATGCACAGCTGCCTTAAAATGATGAAAAAAATTCCACATGATTTTAATGGCACATTAAAAATATTGCCATAAAGTCCAATGGTGTTGAATATTCCTGAAAACTTTTTTCTCGTTTTAAAAGTATTTATAAATTTTCTTTGTAAAATTAAGTATTTTGGTTTGAGACATGTTCAATTCTTTCATAGCTGGACATTCATTACTTAGTGAATTTTAAAGAAGTTTTTAACAATGTTTCACCGTCATTTCTATCCAATCAAAACAGTTATTGCTGTTAGTGTGGCCAGTCATCGTCATGTTTCATCAAGTCTGATATACAATCAGTCCTAGTGGGTGAGTCTATGGGTAGGATTCAACATTTTGACCTCTGTACTTACAGTTATATAGATGTCAAATCCCAGAAACAAAGGTCCAATCCCTAATGAAATCCTATCATCAGAATGCCAGATGGTAACAACATTAGAAATTGATTTTTGCTTCAAAGGCCTTGCCTGGACTGAATACAGTATATGTGCATCTGATTGAGGTTTGGAAGGCATGCACAAGAAGTCTTAATTTTTCCTTCCTTATGAAAGTTTCATGGTTTAATTTTTTTCAAGATGTTTGAAAATAAATTTTTCAAAGTCTTTATCCGTATCACCTTTCATAGGAAGAAATCAGGAAGAATGATGCTTTGAGCTATGGAAATGTGTTAGGATTTAAGAAGTAGAATTAGAATTATAGTATAAGGCTGATATGTTTTTCATTTATAATTTTTTACATGCAACATTTTTAAAAGATAAATATTTCCTCTTAATGGGGTCAGTAATCTCAAGAATGTTGTGTCCCTTGAGTTCTTAAAATGTTCTGGTTTTGCTTTCCCCTTGTACGTAGTTTAGAACAAACTTTGTAACTTCACAGCCAGGATTTCACACACAATTTTAGTCCAGCTCTTTCCTTCACAGATTAACATGCTGAGACTCGGGAGGTGGTGATTTGCCCAGGGACACAGAAAAGTAAGGGTTAAAAACTTAGTTTAGAATTCCCAATCCAGAGCTCCTTCTATTACAGTATGCTTCTTTAGACAAGGAGTTGCTAGTTATGTAATGAAAAGACCGCATGAAACTGGCTCACACTTCCATAAGCTAGCAGATAGTTATTCCCCACTTTAAAAATAGCCATATAGGGCCAGGCACGGTGGCTCACGCCTGTAATCCCCGCACTTTGGGAGGCCGAGGCGGGCGGATCACGAGCTCAGGAGACCATCCTGGCTAACACGGTGAAACCCCGTCTCTACTAAAAATACAAAAAATTAGCCAGGCATGGTGGCAGGCACCTGTAGTCCCAGCTACTTGGGAGGCTGAGGCAGAAGAATGGTGTGAACCCAGGAGGTGGAACTTGCAGTGAGCTGAGATCGCACCACTGTACTCCAGCCTGGGCTACAGAGCGAGACTCCTTCTAAAAAAAAAAAAAAAAAAAAATCCATATATACCAACAATTCAAACATATGAACAGATAAATTAGTAATTCTTTCATAATTAATTACTTTATGACACAATATGTGTCACTGACTTCCTTAAATTGTTGTTTGGGTATACGATAGACATTTTTATTTGGATTTATTCAGGACTTTCTAGAATTCATCTAGAAAAAATCAGACACATTCCTGCTCTTTCTTCTGTAGCAGAGTGAAATACTATTTTTATGTTATTCTCATTTTTAATTTAAAAGGTAAAGTCCCTAAAAAATATCCTTTGGAAAACCTGCTAATGAAAGCTCAGATCTTGGGGACAGCATAGCAATGTAGAAGAGTGTGGGCCCAGAGACCTGTGTATACTCTTAGCCCCAGCACTTCCTAGACAGATAAACATGGGAGCTTCAGCATGTAAGGAGTTTCGTAAGCTTTGCCATATTCATACAGCAAATGTATGAAACAATTGCTGTAATATGAACTCTCTCACCTGTTGTGTCTGTTTCTTCTCTCTCATCCACTGAGTAAAATTCCTTCACAAGCGGGATATCCCTTGAGAAAGGCTAGTGCATAGAGATAAGTTCATGACCCTTTCTCTTTTCTTTAAAGTGCATTCTAGGTACGCCAGTGAATTCAGTCTTATATTTGCCACTCAAACTTCTGTTTTGAGTGGTGTGAATATAAAGAACAAAGGTTATTTTTAGAAGTTCTAATAATGGAATCTGTTTCAGTCAAGCAGTTAGTAAATGTCAAAAGCTTTCCCCCCAAAAATCTGGATGCTAACTCTTACACAACTGCTCACCAAAACAATTTTTCCTTGAGTCTTTTAAACGGAGTATGTGCTATTAGGTTTCTGGACATAAAATTCTGTTTATAAACTTTCTAAGATTTGGAATATATTAACTGCTCTGAGATAATAACTGCTGCGAGCTTCCAGAGTTTTCTTAACTTTATCATTTAGGTTGACTGAATTGGCATCTCAGGACTCTTCTGCAAAGTTTATGAACATTCTCACTGTATTTTTTAGCTTTTTTGCTGCATCACATTTGTTAACCTAATTAATTGTTTAGCTTTATCTTTAGTCCATTTTCTTCACTGGCTACACAACATCTCATTCATTATAATGTGTTGAAGAGGGATTTTTATGGTCCACATAAAATTGTTTGCAAGTATCTTTGGTAATGTGTTATCTTTGTTCACGATACTCTCACTTATGGTCAAAATCATTACATCTCCAGGGACAAGATTAAATAGTTTTTCTGGCTTGATTGAGGCTTTAGTTTTTGATTTAGTGTTTTCATTTTTTGGTTTACCCCAAAAAACTAATGTTTAGCACACGGATTAGTTTGTTTTTAAACCTGATAACATATAACAGTCATTGTATCAGGTTCTACGATTCTTTACATGGCCTCAGGGTGCTTACTGAAACTTAGAATATATTTTATTCCTAATTTAGCTTAAAAATTAATAAATATATCAAATCTAAAAATGATTGGCCAGATCTACAGTAACAGATTACATAATGTTTATTTATATTCCTTTTGGCTCAAATAAGATGAAAAAATGAATCTTAGCTGAATTTCAAAGATGATGAGCATTTTATACACTAGGGATTGTGATTCCCTATAAGATGAAAAGAAGTTCTTTTGTTCCCAATTTTTGTTTTGTAATCACCCGTTGTCAAATTTACTTTTCAAAGTTTTTTGTTTTGTTTTGTTTTGTTTACTATTCTTAAGTTTGAAAACTTTCTAGACCTTAGCCAGTATGTAGAATGCCCGATGTATATGTTGACTGCTCACAAGCTTCAGAGCCATTGTTACTAAAAAATAGAAAAATTTTATATATTACAAGTCTATAATTTGTAAATGAGAGTGTTTTGGAAGACTGCTTTCCTTTTCCAGGACATGAAAAACTTTACTTCACGAACTAGATGATAATGCTGTACAGAGTACACAGTTGGAATTCGGTAACCATTGCATTAAAACCATTTTTTTAAAGTTAGTATTGAAAACAGGATATTTTCAGGGCACTGACTTCCTAATTAAACAGTTTGAAAGAAAACATTATTTTGTAGTAAAATATGTAGATACTGATATTTTGTATCATACTGATTTGTCACCTATACCAATTAAAAATGTTTTAGTGGGCTCCTGTAGTCCCAGCTACTCGGGAGGCTGAGGCGGGAGAATGGCTTGAACCCAGGAGGCAGAGCTTGCAGTGAGCTGAGATCGTGCCACTGCACTCCAGCCTGGGCAACGGAGCGAGATTCCATCTCAAAAAACAAAAATGTTTTAGTTAAATTAATGTGCTACCTTTACATGCTTATGAGGAATGTTTTCTCTTTTCAGGACTAATTATTTTTATACAGTAGTTATGACATACCAGTATATAATTCTCTGTCAACAAACAAAACACTTATTTGGTTTTATTTATGCAGGCAAAATCTTTGTTTTAGAGAAAGGTATTTTAGGCTGGGCACGGTGGTTCATGCCTGTAATCCCAGCACGTTGGGAGGCCGAGGTCTGTGGATCACTTGAGGTCAGGAGTTCGTGATCAGACTGGCCCACATGGTGAAACACCATCTGTACTAAAAATACAAAAATTAGCCAGGTGTGGCGGCACATGCCTGTAATCCCAGCTACTCAGGAGGCTGAGGCAAGGAGAATCACTTGAATCCGGGAGGCAGAGGTTGGGGGCAGTGAGCTGAGATCACGCCACTGCACTCCAGCCTGGGCAACAGAGCAAGACTCTCTGAAGGAAAAAAAAAAGATAAAGGTATTTTAGTGTAATGCCTTTTTGAAAATGAAACAAGCACTTCAATTGTGTGGCTGAAATGTTTCCTTTTAAACATGCATGAGCATTTAAATATTATTTTTAGTTTTTTTAAAATGTGTTGGATAGGAACACTTCCACTCACAAAAAGTATTTTAGCTGGCCAGAAAAAGTCAAATATTTGGAAAAGATTATTTTTGAGAAAATATTTTAAAGCCATTTTAATATATACTGCAGGCTTTTCTACCAAGGTAAGATTCTGAATGTTCCCAGAGCACTGAATGACTTTTAATCACAATGCTAAGTAGTCTATCTTACAAGATGTTTCATATTGATTCACTTGGTTATAAATTCAAAAGTATCATGTACTAAAATGTTTATAATCATTAAACATATAAGAGATGAAGCAATAGCATTCTGTTGTCCTCTGACACTCTCTTTCACAGGATCATACTTTTTATCACAGTAATACATATGTGACATCTGGTTAGAAAAGAAAAAAGGGCAGAAAAAGATCAGTGTCTTCAGACAGTAGTTTTTGTTCATCATGTAAGATGATAATGGACTGAACTTAGCAGCTTATAATACAATTTTCATTTTATTTTAAACATATTTTGCATGATATAAAAATATTGATCACAGTGAGTTTTACCAATTGTTGTTGCTATAAAAATGAATGCAGAAACAATATTTTTAGTGGAAATAAATTATATAGTCATTCTTTAAAAAAAAAATCACAAGAGAAAAATCTTGGCTGTTTGGTCATTGGCAGAAAACCAGTCTTTACAAGAGGCCTTTTGCAGATGAGTTCCAGTCCATTTCTGTAAAGTTATCCACATGGTAGAGGAAAGACAGACTTTTGTCTTTGTTAGCACGGACCCACAAGGGTCTGTCTGTTCACAGACAGTTCTTCTGTGGCAACACAGTTTTCCATAGTAGAAAATCGATGAACTGGAAAACAGTACAATCTTAGCTCATTTGTGGTCTTTTCCAATATGAAGGGACACAACGACACACTTCTTCACTATATGAAAATCCTGGCTCACAAGCCTTCTGGCGGTTCGTACATGGCCGTCTGTAACAGCTAGGAGAACAAACAAGAACACATTTACGTTAAAGATCAAGGCAATGGATTCATTATGCTACCAAGGTATTTCTGTGTTTTTAAATTTCAGACTGGAACCAAATTACTAATTTTATGATGAAATTGTTCATAGGTTTATAAAAGTTTGTTTCTGCTTAGAATTACAACATTTAAGAGGAATGGAAAAGCCTTAAAATAAAAGTCTTGCTTGCTGATATAACAAATGGAAGGATGAGGTATTGTAAGCGTTAGTTCCTTTGAAGTGCTTTTTGTTTCATGGGTGAAAGAAACATAAAACAGAAATTCTGAAAGTGAACACTGAAGGTCTGCTGACTTACTGTGATCACATAAGCATGGCAGAATTCACATGAGTCTGGGACTTGTATGGGACCCAGACTTCCAGGCAATTAAACCCAGCCATGTTGGCAGAACTGTGGTCCTCAGTGAGCAGCCGCGCCCTCACTCTTGTGTCTCTGCTTGGCAGCTGGCTGCATGACGGTGGCTAACTCTTCCTTTTCACCTTGGCTCCAGGTGAAACAGAGCCATTCTGGGGCAGGGAGGTGACAGGGACAATACTCAGCAGTGAGGGTCCCCTTCCTCCCATCCTAGACTTCCAGTTTCTAGTAGCGGTGAGAGGACAAATTACCAATTGGTCAATCTGTCCCCTGCCCCGTTGCTCCAGTGAATTGAGGCTTCATTTTTTGAGACAGAGTCTTTTTCTGTCGCCCAGGCTGGAGGGCAATGGGCCAATTTCGGCTTACTGCAACCTCCGCCTCCTGGGCTCAAGCCATTCTTGTGTCTCAGCTTCCCGAGTAGCTGGGATTACAGGTGTGTGCGGCTACGCCTGGCTAAGTTCCTGTATTTTTCGTAGAGCCAGGGTTTTGCCATGTTGGCTGGGCTGGTGTTGAACTCCTGGCCTCAAGTGATTGCCTGCCTTGGCCTCCCAAAGTGCTAGGATTACAGGTGTGAGCCACCACGCCTGGTGAGAACTGGAGCTATCTTTGAAAAACATTTTGGAGTACG
Source organism: Pongo abelii (assembly GCF_028885655.2). Lineage (NCBI taxonomy): Eukaryota > Metazoa > Chordata > Mammalia > Primates > Hominidae > Pongo > Pongo abelii. The sequence goes on from NC_071988.2 coordinate 198,976,615, forward strand.
AGCATGCCTAATGTGTGGGAATAGGTGTAAAGGGAAAAGTGCAAGATGACCTGAGGTGGAAATCAAAAGTGTGCTACAAAAAACCCTACACAATTTGGTTTTGACATTTCATTTATTTGGCTCTAGAAAAGAAAGCATGTCTAGTTAACTTTTCTTAAACTTTGCAAATGCAAATTCATAGTTATGACTACTGGTACTCCTCTACTAAAAAGGGATATGATACTTAATGATCCATAAAAGCTGTTAATTAAGGCAATGAACCAAAGAATATATACTCTGCCCACTGCACTTTGTAATAGATATTAAGAGAGAATGAGGAGAATATATATTTTCAAAATATGATATTTTCTCTTTTGCTCCAATTTATATCACAAAGCCTGGAATTATACACTTAGAAAAATGAACCTAGGATGAGTTGCAGTAAACAGAAAGTCTTTTTGAAAGAATGTATAGTATTAGGAGGAATGCAATGATAGAAATATTATCTGTGTTCATATAATTCTGTAGAAAAGTATGTATGCAGACGTAAGAATTTCAGATTTTTCAATGTATACTAAACTCACTCAAGAAGAATTCAATATAAAACATAGTTTAATAAGGCTTAAAAAGATTTAGTACCTATAGCCTTTGGAAAATAGTAGCATATACATTTTTGAAATATCCTCTTGGTTATTACAGCAGGAATATGTAGGTAAAATTGGAATATAGTTCTTTCTCAAAATAAAATGATACCTATGATGTACTTTGCAGTATAAGGGAAGAAAAATATAATCAATGAGATAGCCAGATCCACTAAAGCCTTTTTATGCAGTAGCTAAAATATTAGTTTAGGAAAACCATCAAAAATATACATTAAAATAAGGACACAAAACTCTTGAGAATAAAAAGATGAACTCATTATACACTGTGGAAAAATAATAATGAACATTAGTGAAGATAGTAAATAAATGAAATACAAGCTTTTTTCTGTTAAAAAGAACATTATCTACCTATATGTAAAGAATGGATGTAAAAAAAAGAATCCAGTGAAAGTGATTAAAAACAAATGGTCTGAAAATTAAGTAGACAACTAGGAAAGTACAATGTCATGTCATAGAAGAGGTGAGCTTAAAGAAAAAGGCCATGGAAAGGACAGGTTACCTAAGGACAAAATTCTCTATTGGATTTGGCAACTATGAGGCCAATGAAACCTTAAACAGTGGTTTAACATAGCACTCTAGGCTATAAACCAGGTTATAGTTGGTTGAATACATGGTAGATGAAAAAGGTGAAAACAAATGCCTCGTTTTTTAGCAGCTTTGAAGAGGACAGACCTGGGTTGCTAAAGTATGCTTAGCTTCACAGTAAGAGGCTAATAAAATAGAAGAGATTTGGGAACTTTTATAAACTGAGGGGAATAAAAGTAGAGTTGAAGATGTTCAAGTTACAGAAGAAAGAAGGAATGGCATGAAGCAATGTTGAAGGAATGTGGAGAAAATGTCAAACGCACAGGTCTGGCTTAAATAGTAGGATCACCTTATTCTCTGAGATTAAAGAGGAAGAGGTTCCGGGATTAACATTGAATGTACTTGAGTCGAATAACTTCATTTTTTTTTTCTTGATGAAGAAGAGTGCAAAACCAAGTTTAAGACACGAGTCTTGGGTACCTTTAACAACATATTCATTTATTTCTCTAATTCTACCAATACTTAGCTTACATATTTTCATTTCCAGATATAATTCTATACCAATGGTACTCTCATGTCCTTTGTTTGTAAGTTTTACATAAAAATTGTCTGCATTTAGAACAGTTGTCCTAAATTACGTCTAAAGGCATCATACTTTTTGGTGGGGGTGAAGTGGATTGCCTGTAGGTATTTTGAAAACATCCCACAGGAACCACTAATTTAGAGTATATTCTGAGGTTGGCTCTAATTTTGATCCTCAAGGCTCCTGTCTTGCTTTTTTGGAAGCAAATCCAGTCTCATGCACGTTTAGCATTGGTTAAAAAAATATAAGATTTTTGTCTTTCAGAATTTATTGGCCTCATTCTAACAAGCAATTGTTACTTTGGTTAAGAAAACTGCTTTTGGTTTAGAGCATATTTCTAGTAAGAGAAATGAATACTCTTCATGAGGATCTCTTACCTGCATGTTTGGTGGTGGAACTTCTTTCCTTTTAACAAGCATTTCTGTGGACTTTCTGTACATTCACAGGCACATTTTCCAGGATTTAGGGGTTGATTTCTGGGGCAGGTTCTTTTACATACACACTGGCATGTGTTTTCATCAAATTCTCGGTTGGCCCCACATTGGCTGGGGAAGAGTTTGTTTTTACAGACACACTGGCATGAGTTTCTGTCTAGTTCTTTGTGGGGTCCACAGCTGACAGGCCGAAGCCCCGCTCTGCAGACACACTGACAGGTCTCTTCATCCAGCTCCTTGTTTGGTCCACAGATGTCATGGAATCCATCTGTTGAGTCTAGACAAAACAGTCAGAGAATCTTTACTATACCTTACTTGGTTCTGGGTGTGGCATGAAACAAAAGCTTTTAAAAGCGTCTTCCTTTGTATGTTTTCCATCAAAGGATTGTGTACAAACATGAGTATGTTCCTTCATAAAGGAGTTCAAAATAATACCAATGTAAAGTAGAAAATGTACTATTTTTTAGTCACTTATTTCAAAGAATGATGAATATTGTACATGTGGTTTTAATATTAGAGTATGTTAATCATGATATAGACCCTTGGCATTTAGTCTTTAAAGCATCATTCTGCTTACCATCTCTAGCATCCGAGGAAAACATAAAGTCTTCTTGAGCCAGGCATCTGCAGATGTGATTATTCCACATGTAATTGGTGGGGCAAGTCTTGTTCGCTGCCTGACACCTTTGGAAGAAACAGACGAGGTTTAGCAATGGTGTAACTGGTACCTAGAAGGGATCATCTCTGCTCACATATGTATCAAAATAATGCTTATAGAAAATCTTTAAAAATATAAGAATTATGAAATAAAATGTGAATGTTTTCTCCCAAACTCTCTCTACCCACAACTGCTATAAAATTCCAATTCCAGAGGTAATCACTGTTTGTGGTATGGTCATAGAGGACACCAGACTTTTATCTTTTTAAGGCAAACACATTGGTTTGTATAATCATATAGGGTTTTAGCTTGTGAAATAAATAAGGTAAAACCTTTTGCTTTAAAATTTCTTTTTTCCATTATACAATATATCATGGACATTTTTATATGTCATGGAATAGAGTTCTGCTCCATTACTTTTAGTGGCTATGTAATATTCCATACAAAATATGTACCATTATTTATTTTATTAATCTACATCACTTTGATTTTGGCTTTTCCAAGCAATACTGGAGAAAACATCTATGTAAATGTATCTTTACTGACTTATTTCTGAAGCACAGATCCCCATGTTGCAAAGCCTCCAGAAATGCAAAATTTCCACTCTGTACTCCACCAAAAAGTTATCAAAGATATTTTGTTTCATTGTTGTTCTAGCTCTTTACTTCCTTCCCTCCCTCCCTCCTTTCTTCCTTCCCTTCCCCTCCTTTCCCCTTTCTTCCCGCCTTCCTTCCCTGTTTTAGTAAAAATCATGATCCTACAGGCTTCAATCAAGTACACCAATTGCTCCTTTGATGGTCCAATGGCCCCACTGTTGCTACCTGAGACCCCTCTCTGTTGGTGCCCACGTGACATGAGCCCTCTCTGGGGTGAACATGTATCACAAGCTCAGCTTGCTCATTTTTTCCTCCACACCTGGAATCAGCCATTTCTTCAGGAGCCCTAATTCTCTTTGTTGGAAAACAGCATTTTAGAGGCTATCATTTGAGATCAGAAGTGTTTAGTGCCATCAGATCACATTACTACTAGATCTTTTCAGGGGGCAGAGCTAGAAAAATGCATGTATACCCTGTAGAATGTTTTCCTAGTTAATATTTACCCAGTAGAAGGATTTTTGGTTTTAAATATCCTAATTTACAGAATATATATCAACTTCTCACTGCCTCATTTTTTCATCTAATGTTGGTGTAGACATCAAATAGAAGTATTTATTTATATCTTTCACACTCATTATGTATTGTAAACAACTTTATGTGCTGGAAGAATGCTGAGTTACATTCCAAATTGATAGAACATAGTAAGAATCCTATGTAGCCATCTTAACATGTGCATTGAGTATAAACAAACAGGCCATTTGCTAAGAAAGTTTTGCAGACATACTCACTGTGACAATACATCTTTCTTTTAATAATAGCCTGATAACTCTTACAGCATCACATAGAGGAATTTTTCAACAGAAAAACAAGGAAATCTGCATTTTCCAACCAAAATGCAGCTTGAACATCTTCCTTCAGCTTGAACATCATTTCTGAAGATTTACCAAAGCTTTCCTGTCCAGCAAGTCTCTACAGCATCTACTAGACACAGACACGAGGAAGTTCTCTTCATTCCTCTTAATATGACAGTTTGTCTAAGATTGCCCCCTTGTCCTCCATCCACCCATCACCTTCTGCAAATAGCAATGACTGATTTGACCTTTCTTTGTCCCTTCTTGAGTTTCTTCAAGAGTCATTTCTCCTTTAGCAAGGTGAAAAACAGTCTATTATGGGTCTTTTATGTATTTTAATTTTGACTTTTAACTTTTTGATCGCTGGTGTTATTTGCTATGCTATACCACAAAGTGACAATTTCTCATACAGCATATACACAGTCCATGTAACTAGATACAAAGCAACTGTATGTTAGCAACAGCAATAATTGCTGATTAGGAAACAATATACATTTTAGATTTTATCAAGATAGTTTGTTGCTTTTCTACGCTTTTCTACAGGCGTTATTAGGTATCAATTATTTTGTAGGAAATAGCTATGTTTTGGTTTACCTTCCATTCACTATAATTGTTCCCATTTAGAACAACAGAAATGTGCTCTCAAAATCTATTTTTGGGAATAGATTACTGATCTCAAGCAAGAGATTCCTGCATATATTTTTAGAGAAAAAATTTCATACTGTTACATCCAAATCCAATCAACATTACTGGATTTTAATGTACTGCTTTGACTTCATACTAATAACTTCCATGAAAACCTTGACTTCTAACAATCTTCACATCAACTGTTATTTGCTTTATCCTGCATATATTATGTACTTCTATGTTTTTACTTTTGAAAATGTCAAACATGTATGTAATTATCGGAGTTAAGACTATGAGAAAAATGTACAGTCAGAGAAGTTCTGTATCATCAGCAAGTTTCTTTTTTTTGGCTTGTTGGTTTATGTTTTCAGGGTATCTTCTTGCCAAAAAATTGCATATATGTTTTTTCTCATTTTGTTCCACAGATGATAGCATCCCTTACACACTATTGTAAACCTTGTTTTTTTCACTTATCAATATTTCCTGGAGAACATTGTACCTTCCTAATAATTTTAGGAATTCCAAGGGCAAGTCTCTACTCATTGCGCATTTTTGTCATTATTTTCTTGGTTAATCATGAACATATATTGTTCTAGATAAAACGCAGACAGTCAGGACTTATCAATTGTCCAAAACAGTATCATTGTTTTTAAAATTTATATCCTCTTGATTGTTAGCATCCTTCCATCAAATATGATACAACTTATGTTAAGTTCTATAATAGCAATGCAGTTAATCCTGGCTGCATGAAACTCATAGTCTTCTTCTATAAATGATGGTAAAAACATTTTGGTCATGTCGCTTCTATGTTGATCGATATATGGTTTAAGTAACACACTGCCATGTTGGCATCGAGTGGCCATTATACCGTGTTGGTAGAAAGGCATCTTTCATTTTACCAACATGTGATTTATACTGCCATTACCTAAGCCAGTGTTATTCCAACTGCTGCTTGCAACCCATTAATGAATCATGAAATCAATGACGTGGGCTCAGAAATGCATTTTAAAATGTAATAGAATGATACGTAATAAAATACAAACCAATAGAATGCTTGTGATACAGATTGGTTCCTAAAGAAAGCACCCTGCTTCAAAAGTGAGGAGCAAGCTCTTGGCATTTAAAACTTCTCATGTAAAAATGGTGGGGGGGGGCAACATTTCCAAAATATTGTTATTTTAGAATGAAAGGAAATGTGGTCGTGATGGACAGAGGTTTAGTAAAATTTGGTTATCTCCTTTACGTTTTAATCTCCAAAGCATTTCTCCTTACTGAAATTTCTCTTCCAGTTCTGAATATTAAAGTGTGCATAAATACTTTAAAGGTTTATAATTATGTTTTTTTGTATAGTGTATTTATAAAAGACATTGATTCAAAGACATTCTGCCTGCAAAGCAAAGCAGGGAATTGCACAATTATTTGCAAGGCATATCTATGTTGAGAATCACGTGAATAAACTATCTTTCCTATCCCCCCACCGACCCCACCACACACACACACAGACACGACCACAATCCTGCCTATAACATGTATGAAGGATAAAGATGCTTTTACCAGAATTGTTTCATTAATTATTTTCACAGCTTCACTTGACTTTGGTTTGGCAGCTATTGCTTTATGCTGGTTAAAAATCACGTGACAAAAATATGAGTATATGTGTTTTTCAAACTAAAGAACAATTTAATGATAAAGAAAATCTTACTTTGCATTTATCTCTCCTTTGAAATATTAAAAGATAAAGTATTCCAAATATGTTCTGTTACATTATATTCTAAACGTTGGGTAATAATTACTAGCTCTTATACTTTCAACATCATAGCAGGCTATTTTGTGCATGCTATTTTTGTGATTCTTGCATATTCTACACTCTTTGCCACTGAGGTTTTCCTACACTTGGAGATTTCTTGACTCCTCAAATCCACATTTAAGGAACTAAAACATGCTATCACCTTTTGTTCGGTCTTAGTCAGAACTGAGCTGAAATGTTACTCTTTTTCAAAGAGCTATAATCTTTTATATATATATATATATACACATATACACATATACACTATTTATGCATTTTTCCAGCTTTATTGAAACATGATTGATAAATATTGTACATATATAAGGTATACAAAGTGAAGTTTTGGTATATGTATACACTGTGAAATGATTACCACAATCAAGCTAATTAACATATCCACACCTCAAAGAGTTACTGTGTGTGTGTGGGGTTGGGGGGGTGCAGTGAGAATACCATTGAGTAGAGTAACTATGCTGTACTATACGTTAGGTCTCCAGAGCATATTCACCTTGTAACTGCAAGTTGTCACCCTCTAACATTTCCCCATGTCCCCTACCCCCAAGACCGTGGTGACCAGTCTTCTATTCTGTATCTATGAATTCTACTTTTCTGGATTCCATATATAAGGGAGATCAGCAATATGCATCTTTCTGTGTCTGGCTTATTTCACTCAGCACAATTTCCTCCAGGTTATTTCATGTTGTTGCAAATGGCAGAATCTTTGTAATATATTTCTAATTGAAAAAAATTGACTGCACCTTGATTTATGTTAAACTACTTATTGATTTACTTCCCCAGATCTCTCTTAAAATACTTCACAGATCATTCAAAATGAATGATAACATTAATTTAATGTGAATTCAACTGTAGCACATGACGATTTTCTTGAAAAGCAAATTATTTCTATAGATATGAACTGTGTTATTAATCAAGTACTCTCATTGGAAGCTCTTTTAATAAGGTTTTTCACAACAACACAACAAATGAAAATTTGGCTTACCATGTGGCACCTATAGTTCCATAGCTGTGTCCCTCAAATAGCCTTCCTATCTCTAGTCTTGTTCAATGGGAAGTGTGAGCCACAAGCATTAGTGAAACCCATGTTTCAAGGCAGGTACCATGAGCTCTCATGCACTCCTTCAGAGCACCTTCATGTCATTCAGCGGGTTATCCAACAGGATGTTCTGTACCCCATTAAAGAAACAAATAAGCGAAACCTGACTCCATTAATAATCTTGATAAATAGCAAAATAGGGTTTTGGTTTTCCAAATGCCAACTGCGGATGTTATCTGAACTTCAAGCCTGTAATTATATTATGAAGAATACAGATACAGACCCTTCTTGCCCAAGCTTTCTGTCTGAATAGCAACTGGAAGAGCAAATATATTCTTTCACTGTCAGAGCCACAGAGCCCTGGGTAAAAATGCTTCAACAATTTTGTCCCAAATGTCTTTGAACTGTCATGTTCATCTTGAGTTTGTTACACCTGATGCTTATATACACTTGACTATGTACACAGAGACTGATTTGCTTATACTTTGGAAACAGCAGTTAATAGTGAATGGAAGGTGGTTAAGTAAAAGTGGCCTTTATATTCAACGTTATTAAGTAACTTCTTCAGTACTACAGGTAGAAATCAGAAATACATACATTTTAGGTTTCATATAAATTGTTAAAAAGGCACATGCTTAATAGTATGTATCGAAAAACACATCGACTTATCTTCTTTTGTATTGATTTGTATTGATTCCGCATGAACTTGTGTTTGTGTCTGTTTGTGTTACTGTTTGCTTGTGTTCCACTAGTCTACTGACAGGGAGAACAGTGGACAGAGTTGGGGTTTGTTCAGACATTAAAGGAAAAGATGGTGAGTAGGATGAATCAATGAAAACTCCATAGTTGTAACAATTTTGCCAGTCTTAATATTTGAAAGGATAATACAATCATTGCATTAATTTAAAACATGGATTTAGGCTGGGCACGGTGGCTTACCCCTGTAATCCCAGCATTTTGGGAGGTCGAGATAAGCAGATCACCTGAGGTCAGGAGACAAGCCTGGCCAATATGGCAAAACCTCATCTCTACTAAAAATATACAAATTAGCCAGGTGTGGTGGCACGTGCCTGTAATCCCAGTTACTCAGGAGGCTGAGGCAGGAGAATTGCTGGAACCCGGGAGGCAGAGAATGCAGTGAGCTGAGATCACGCCACTGCACTCCAGCCTGGGCAACAGCATGAGACTCTCAAAAAAAAAAAAAGTTATGTTTATATGTTTAATTTTTTCCTTTTTGTCTGAGTATAAATTAAGCAGTAATCTGCCACATACAAAAGCTTACCTAGTCTGAGACTGACTTGGATATAAAACATGTCACATTGTGTGGTCACCAACTGGCTAAGTACAGGACTTAATTGAGTTAGAAAGCCACCAGAACTGGGGTTGGAGACACAGGGCGAGTAGGACAAGTATGGAAGCTTGTGATTTTCTGCTCTATTGTTTTTCATATTTTCTTGGATATACAAGCTTGAAAGAAGTATTGGCAGGTTGAAACAATGGAAAATCCATGGTTACTGGATTTATCAGCTTGTCATGTAATTCGAGGATAAGTAATCAGGAATTAAGAAAAAAGGTCCTTCAACAACAGCTGCTGGTCTCATTACCTTGTCACAGCCACATGTCATTAACAGAAAAACAAAAACAACGACAATAAAAACATGTTATGAGGGTATAAGAGTTGATATGACATCAAAGTGGCTGGTTGATGCCAGGAATACAGGCGAGGAGAAATGAACAGGTGGAACACGGAGACTCTTAGGGCAGTAAAAGTATTCTGCATGATACTGTAATGATTGACACATGTCATTTATATATTTGTCAAAATCCACAGAACTTACACCCAAAAAAGAGGGAACCCTAATATAAGCTATGGATTTTAATGATAACATGTCAATATTGGCTCCTCAACTGTGACAAATGTACCATGCTAACACAAGATGTTAAAAATAGAGGAAACTCGTGAAAGAGGATGTTGTATGAAAACTCTCTATACTTTCTGCTTTTTCTGTAACCTAAAATGGCTAAAAAAAAGTCTATTAAATTTTAGAAAACAACTGGTAAATCTGGTCTAATACAATATTAACAAAAATTGTCCATGTGTTTGGTTGAATGTAACTTTAAACTTTATGACAATCTTTGATCTAATAGCCCCCAATTCTAGGCAAATCACTGCCATAATTTCAGTGCAGAGATGTATTGATGCAATCTCCTCAGCTGTATATACTTTGCATTATTTCTCACAATCTATCAGCAAGCCATAGGAATGCTGTGCTTTCAATTATTGTATTTTGGAAGGTAGAAACGAGACTGTCCAAAGGCAGGCAAACTATATATAAAAGTTACCTTCCCTTTACAAAAAACAGTAATGCTCACAGCCTGGAATCTCTTGCCTGAGTTCCATTGGTAAATCCATTCGTATCAACAGGTGATCCTTTGAAGTGTGAGACAATGTTTAGATAATGAGCTTTGTAGGAAAGAGGATGAACACACATATGACTTACGATTTCAAAAATTACTGTATATGGACATAAAGATTTTGAACTGTCAAAGAGGATAATTTCAGGGCAGACTAAAGATGCACGTTTTAAAATGCTGAAAAACAGTAGTTTCTGATGATCTAGTATCAGACTGGTCCAATTAACTGGAAGCTAAGCTATCTCTCCATTTCTACTCTGATATAGTTTATTAAATTTATGTTATTACGCTATTTTGCTTCATTGTCTTTTGGTAAAGCAATAATGTATAACCTTCAAATTAAAAAGGAAAGAGTGAAGCATTACGGCTAAAAGTACAACTTATGGATATTTAAGCATCTAGGCATTTGGACTGAGGATCTGTTAAAGATTAATAGACCAAAGACAGGAGACCTCAAGTTCCAAATCAAAGGTTTCCTTGGCTATAAATCTACTCTATTCCTTGGAAATAAGACACGTTCTCATAAGAATAAAATCTTCTTAAATAAACCCTAGTAAGTGTAACTTCTTGCAAGCAAATAAGTTTTACTGAGTAAACAATGTCAACATTTTAATAAAAGAAATAAAAGGCAGCAAATAAATAAATATGCAAATTAGCCTTCAGGCTAGATTTATCCATTTTTTCCTCATCTTTTTTCATCCCTTTTCTCTTTATCACCACAACGCGACTGTCTTCCAAATTGAAATAATACCTATCTTCTATATTTATTATCCATTAAAAATAATTCAAGATTTCTTGGCTATGCTGAACATTGTCTTGTCAATCATTCCTCTACCTAGAAACAACCTCTGCTCCCCTAATACCACTACAGAATAGGTGAAATTCCCCAGGCTGGTGCTCAAAGCTTTAGAATCACAGCATTGTCTTTTCATTTAATATCCAATTGCTTTCACAGCTTAAGACTGAAATCAACCTGGTTTATTACATGTGCACAGAACGTGTTATTTTATTACATCTTTAGGGACATTGTCTATGCTAACCAAATAACTAATAAATTTAGCACTATTAACTTCAAGGTCCTTGTCTATTTGACATCACTCTCTCCTCTTTGATTGTACTCTCTTGCTAATCTGTAGTGTATGTTGACTTCCCTATAGTACATTGTCACAGAATAAAAAAAAGTAAAAGCTTGTGTTATTTATTTAATGGAATGCTATATAGTTATTAAATGAATACACCAGGTGTACAGATAGCAATATGACTATATCTGTAAAACATAATGTCAAGAGAAAAAAAGTAATGCCAACATTTTAAGTTAAAATACAAAACACTCAAAGCTGCACTGTATAATATCTTCCGGTATGTTAATAAATCCAGATGCCATAAAAATAGAGAAGAGTGAGAATAATACAATTTTCGAGTGGTGGTTACTTCTGGGAATGAAGAGTGAAGAATGATGACAGGGGATTTGGGTTGTATCTTTAGTAAATATGACAAAATAGTTGTTACATTTCAAATTGGGGTAGAAGGGCACTTTTTTGTTTTTGTTTTGTCCTTGATGTTTGATATTTTTTAATTTATAGAAGTTAAAAATAAAGAAAATGTGTTATATATACACAATGGAGTACTATTTAGCCATAAAGAGAATGCAATCCTGTCATTTGCATCAACATGGATGGAACTGGAGGCTATTATGTTAAGTGAAATAAGCTGGGCACAGAAAGACACATATCTCATGTTCTCACTCATTTATGAGAGCCAAAAAGTGAATCTCACAGAGGTGGAGAGTAGAATGATGGTTACCAGAGGCTGGGAAGTGTGGGTCAGTTGTAGGGGGAATGAAGAGAGGTTGGTAATGCATTCCAAAGTACAGTTATATAGACGAAACAAGTTCTAGTATTCCATAGCACAGTAGGGTAACAATAGTTAATAATATTTTATTATATATTTCAAAATAGCTAGAAGATTTAAAATGTTTACAACACAAAGAAGTGATAAATGTTTGAGGTGATGGATATCCAAAATATCCTGAGCCGACCATTACGCATTATATGTATGTATCAAAATATCACATATACCCCATAAGTATGTACAATTATGTATCAACTAAAAAACAATAAAAATGCAGTCATAGCCACACCTCAAAAGAAATGGATTATATCCAAACAAATTTAGTTTGAATCTCTGCTTTGCTACTTTTCTAGTTGTGTGACATTGGGGAAATTTACTTACCCTTTCTGATTCAGTTTCTCATGTGTAAACGTGAATTTCTTTCACTCTCTTGCTTTCTCTCCCCCTTTCTCAAAACACATTCTCCCTCTCTGTGCCCAGAGTATGGTAAGTTATTAGTAAATAAACATCTCCATTTCAGGCTGTTCAGCTAACAGAGTAAGTCCTAGTTATTCTTGAACCTTTCTAATATTCGGCACCTCTTACCACTTCCTCCTTCCTTGAACTCATGTCTCCACTGGCTTTTGTGGTCTCTCTCTCTGTTGTTATTCTGATTGTTCTGATTGCTTCTTCTCAGTCTCCCGTACAGATTGCTGTTTCTCCAGATTATTGTGTCTGCTCTACAGATTACTGTTTCTTAAATATTGATTTCCCCACAGTTTCATCTGTGGCTCATCTTGTCTTCTTACTTCCTATATTTCCTTTGGTTGAGGTCATCTCTTCCAATTACTCTACCACTTTGATGTCTTACAAATATTACAAGCACTCAAGCTAACGTGTAAAAACTCAGTTCTCCTTTTCAGATAAGTTCCTCCTATGAACAGTGCTCCTTGTCTTTTGAATGTCATCCATACAGTTTCATCCTCAACTTCTCCCACTTTACCATCCCCCATATGCGGTTCCCAAGTTATATGCTTTCTTGTATTTCAAACGTCTTTTCCACCTCTTTTCTTCCTATCCCCATATCCACTGCTGTGGCCACCATCTTTATTATTTTTCACTTCGATTATTTCAAAAGATTACTCCTGAATTTTTCCACCTCCTGTTTTGCTTCCTCTAATCCACATACTCCCTTGCCACCAGGCTGTTCTTTCTATAATACAAAACTGCAGATACCACATCTCTGCATATATATTTTTAGTAGTTCTCAAGAGACTTTAAGAAAGAGCCCATCCTTGGCTGGGCATATGTGATTCTGTTGACCTCTCCAGACTCATGTATACCCTCTCTACTGTAGCCATGTCTCCAAGATGCTTCCTCACCACACTGATTTCACTGATTTCAGTCATATGTTTACATGCCTGGCTCAAGAATGGAATTTTTTCCGGAATAACAATTCTACATACCTTTCTATCTCTATGGTCTAGCACCTTGTTAGTAGCTAACAGGAACACAAATGCTATTTGTTGAATAAGTGAATGAAGTACAGCATAGTGTTTTAGACACTTACTATATTAGAAATATTATGTTTGTACTCTGGTACATGAGTTATTGTAGCTAAAGAATTATATTATTTATTTTAAAATACCTCACATTTCCTAATACAGTGTTATGGAGATAGAAGACCTGACATAAATGTCTCATGAATGAATAAACACTACTACCAAGGAGGAAAATCTAGGGGATCGCTGCTTAATCACAAATGGCTCCCTCCATGAAAAGAAAGTCTCTACTAAAGGGCCCATGGAAATACATGGAGTTCAATTTGAAGAAAATATGAGAGGAAATAATTGGAAAAAATAATCTGTGAGAAGGCTAATATGAAAATTGGTATCTAACTGTGTCTGCTAAAGAGAATTGATACTTCCTCTGGCTTTTATGATACTTTCTGATATTGAGACTTGAAAGTTTTTCTGTAAATACTAGAAATGCTAGAAGATATTGGGGGGAACACATGGGTTTCAGAAATAAAATGATTTTAATTTTTATATTTTCCTGGCAGTTTTTTTGGCTCCTTAGCATTGTACACATTAACATTTCTAAGACTCAATTTCCAAATCTGTAGGATGTTAGTAAAAATAGCAGCGATCATTTATTGAATGCTTAATATGTTTTAGGCACTGTGTTAATATTTAATATGGATTGCTGGTTATAAAAATCACAACATCCTTGAGTTAGGAGTTATTATTATTATATTATGCTATTCTACAATATCAGATTAACATGGTATGGTATGTCAAATATGGTATAATGCTATTGAATAGATGGATTTCAGTGAAGATTAGCTTATAAATATTCTGTATGATGTTATACGTAACATTCTTACTTATGTGCTCTTTTGTAAATAAAAAAAATGTGTCACAAGAAAGTTTACAGAACCTACTCAAACTCAAAGAGAAATCAGAGACTAAATTCTCAAAACTGGAAGCCGCCTACAGCATCCACACTCTTCAGCCCTGTACTATGTGATGTGTATTGCAAATGGAGCCACCGGCAGTATTTGTATGAACATGAGACAATGTATGGCAGATGCTTGGTGCTTTGTAATATTTAGTAAAATAAAACAATAATAATGTAACTATAATATGTGGTGTTCTTACTTGACTATAAGTGCTCTAAGTTCAAAGCCAGCCAAGCGCATCTTTGTTTTCTCTAATAGGATCTTGAAGCGTTCTTTAATAGGATCTCGAAGCGTTCTTTATCTTAGTGACTAAACGTATAGTTTATGGATGACTCTGGAAAATATCCCTCCCTAATCAATTAAAGATTTGACTTAAAATGTTATCGTAAAGGTTTTTAAAAATCTACTATTTTGGCCGGGCGTGGTGGCTCACGCCTGTAATCCCAGCACTTTGGGAGGCCGAGGCGGGTGGATCACAAGGTCAGGAGTTCAAGACCAGCCTGGCCAGAATGGTGAAACCCCATCTCTACTAAAAATACAAAAATTAACCAGGCATGGTGGCAGGCAACTGTAATCACAGCTACTCGGGAGGATGAGGCAGAGAATTGCTTGAACCCAGGAGGCGGAGGTTGCAGCGAGCTGAGATCACGTCATTGTACTCCAGCCTGGGTGATAGAATGAGACTCTGTCTCAAAAAAAAGAAGAGAAATCTACTATTTTAAACCTAAGCTACTTAAAAAATTATACTTAATAAAGGGATTCTTTTCTAGGCTTTTCAAAAATCAATTTTATTGAGGAGTAATTTGCATACAACAACATGCTCCTATTTTGAATTTATCATCTTTTCATAAGTTTATGTATGCACATTAACTACTGTCACAATCAAAATAAAGAATATTTCCAACACCTCACAATGTCTCTTTTGCCCATTCTCAGTCAATCCCGATCCAAATCCTCATACACACACTGAATTGCGTTCTCTCACTCTAGAGTACATTTGCATCTTTTAAGGGCCTCATGTAAATCAAATCATAGAGCATGCACTCTTTTTAGCCAAGCTTATTTCACTCAACTTAATGTCTCTGAGATCTTTTTATGTTCTTGTGTGTATCAGCAGTTCATTCTTTTTACATTGCTCAGCAATGTTCCACTGTACGCATATACTAAAATGTGTTAATCCACTCATCTTTCATGGGCATTTGTTTCCAGTTATTGACTAATAAAGAACATTTGTACACAAGTTATTGTGTGGAAATATGTACATGTTAAATTCATAAGAAACTGTCAACTGTTTTGCAAAATGATTGAACAATTTTAATGTCCATTGGTGACATACGAGTTTTGGTTGCACCACATTCTGACACTTGTTTTTTTCAGTGTTTTTAATTTTAGCCACTGTGGTGGTGACTGTTCCTCTTAAATCTTAACAAATGTTAGAATTTTATAAGATAGTTACATGTCCATCATATATATATTATTACTAGTGTAGCTTTTATTAAGTTGTGGGCCATAATTCATAATGGGTTGAGACCAATATGTTCACAAAGAAAAACAGAATAGAAAAAATTATTTGGGTATATCACATGTAATAAAGCAAATATTCATAAAGGGAGTAAAATCATCCCTAAGGGAGTAAAAATTGGGTGTGAAGCTGGGGTGGGGCTGAAATCTTAATATCTCAATGATTTCTGGCTCTCCAAAACCCAAGAAAATAATATTCCTTAATACTTAAATTCTATTCGGTTTTATTGGCCATTACACGAACAGCATTGGCAATGGAACACACCCCAAGTGTTTCCAATATATGAGCTATGAAATTATGGTGACTAGATGGCTGTGACTGGAGGATTTTATCTTGACTGACTGAGTGATTTCAAAGTTATATACTGAGTGGTACCTATGTGGGCCTATTGGCTGCCATTGGTTGCCCTGTGGATATTGCTTATGCTTGGTCCTTGGTGTTTTTGTGTGACCTGAGCTTTGAGAATTAAATAATAATAATTTATATTTTATTATTAGTTCTACAAATGTTAGTCATACCATTACATGTCAAATGATGAAAAGAAAAATTTGACAATATCTAAATTAATATTTATCAGCTATATAAGTTGAAAGTTGTTTTCTCATACTGAGCAAAGTTAATAGTTAAGCTCTCCAAATATTTTTAAAGAAGTTATTTTAAAAATTATTTTACTTTTGCTGGAAAAATAGTGATTTTGAATGTTTTTATAAATTATTATATTTGTATTATATGTTCATATCAATTGCTACTTTGCATATGTAATTTGATATATTACAATTTATATAAGTAAACAGATTACCTTAAAAGTTTCTCGGCAAATACAATTATAAATTTATGTGAGCTGTTAAGAGATTAAACATTTTTAATTTAAATGTTAACTTAAACATTTTATTTTGTTATTTAACCCTACATTGAATAAAAAAGTAAACTTTATACTTCCTTTTTGTGTATAAAGCACTTTATACGTATAGTATAAAGACAGAGTATATGTGTGATATTAAAATTTTATGGGGAAAGTGATTGGGGAAAAAATGTTTATAAAAGGATCCTTGGGGTTGTCATAATGAGAAAGCTTGAGCAGCACTATAATTAAGGACAATATTTTTAAATGGTAATTTGTTTTAGTTTTGTGCTTATACATAACTAATTACATGTGAAGGTATCTAGCTATCTAATTTAAAACTCTCTAATATCGACATATATATATACACAGACACACACTATGTGTGTGTATACCACACATCCTGGTTTGGAATATAAAATGTTTTTCTTACTGTAGATAGTGGTTTTAACAATACTGAAAAACACATGGGTGAGGAAATGAATCAGACTTGGATATTAATGGTAATAATAAATCTGCCCTTTAATGACTACCTTCTGGATACCAGACACTCTGCTAAGCATTGCATAAGCATTCAGTACTTCATTCAATCCTCTTTACATCTTTACAGTTTATATATAAGTAAACCGAGTTTCAGAGACATAAAACACCTACCTGGTCATAAAGAATGAATTAGTGGCAAATCTGAATTCAGAATTAGATATGGCTTACTGTAAGACTCAGGCTCTTTTTGCTGTAGCTTCCTGTCTCTCGACCTCAAACAGTGTATAGGATAGTAGTTATATGAATAAGTAATGATGAAAACATGGCAAATGCTATAAAATACATCCAGGAAATAAGTCATTTTATTTAACAAGCATTTATGTACATTGTTTAGCCAACAGCTTTGGAGTGTGATTTCCACCTTCTTCTGTAACATAAGGCAAATGCTGCTGCTGACCTTCTAGATGAGTTTGTTAAGGGTTAAATCAGACAATGCAGGTAAAGGGCTGAGAGCACAGGAATGGCTCAAGTATTTTTGAGTGTTAGCTGAATATTGCAGAGGATATAAATTTACTGGAAACCCTCTCATAATCCAGTTCCACATGCAACATTTGCAGACCCTGACAAAGCCATGTGAGGATGAAGTTAGTCCAGTGAGCGCTATGGGTATTCAAGAAGCAAAGGTGGCCATGGTATTGGGACAAGACAAATGCAGGAGAAAGACCTTTACCTGAACTCTGAGAAATGGAGAGGGCTTTGGAAAGGCAGAAAACAAGCCAGGGCCAGAATAGAAACAAGATACAGAGCAGGTTTGTAGTTCTCCTTGAAGAGGTCTTTCACATCCCTTGTAAGTTGGATTCCTAGGTATTTTATTCTCTTTGAAGCAATTGTGAATGGGAGTTCACTCATGATTTGGCTCTCTATTTGTCTGTTATTGATGTATAAGAATGCTTGTGATTTTTGCACATTGATTTTGTATCCTGAGACTTTGCTGAAGTTGCTTATCAGCTTAAGGAGATTTTGGGCTGAGACAATGGGGTTTTCTAGATATACTATCATGTCATCTGCAAACAGGGACAATTTGACTTCCTCTTTTCCTAATTGAATACCCTTGATTTCCTTCTCCTGCCTAATTGCCCTGGCCAGAACTTCCAACACTATGTTGAATAGAAGTGGCGAGAGAGGGCATCCCTGTCTTGTGCCAGTTTTCAAAGGGAATGCTTCCAGTTTTTGCCCATTCAGTATGATATTGGCTGTGGGTTTGTCATAAATAGCTCTTATTATTTTGAGATACGTCCCATCAATTCCTAATTTCTTCAGAGTTTTTAGCATGAAGGGTTGTTGAATTTTGTCAAAGGCCTTTTCTGCATCTATTGAGATAATCATGTGGTTTTTGTCTTTGGTTCTGTTTATATGCTGGATTACATTTATTGATTTGCGTATATTGAACCATCCTTGCATCCCAGGGATGAAGCCCACTTGATCATGGTGGATAAGCTTTTTGATGTGCTGCTGGATTCTGTTTGCCAGTATTTTATTGAGGATCTCACACCAGTTAGAATGGCAATCATTAAAAAGTCAGGAAACAACAGGTGCTGGAGAGGATGTGGAGAAATAGGAACACTTTTACACTGTTGGTGGGACTGTAAACTAGTTCAACCCTTGTGGAAGTCAGTGTGGCGATTCCTCAGGGATCTAGAACTAGAAATTCCATTCGACCCAGCCATCCCATTACTGGGTATATACCCAAAGGACTATAAATCATGCTGCTATAAAGACACATGCACACGTATGTTTATTGCCGCATTATTCACAATAGCAAAGACTTGGAACCAACCCAAATGTCCAACAATGATAGACTGGATTAAGAAAATGTGGCACATATACACCATGGAATACTATGCAACCATAAAAAATGATGAGTTCATGTCCTTTGTAGGGACATGGATGAAATTGGAAATCATCATTCTCAGTAAACTATCGCAAGAACAAAAAACCAAACACCGCATATTCTCACTCATAGGTGGGAATTGAACAATGAGAACACATGGACACAGGAAGGGGAACGTCACACTTCAGGGACTGTTGTGGGTTGGGGGGGAAGGGAGAGGGATAGCATTGGGAGATATACCTAATGCTAGATGACAAGTTGGTGGGTGCAGCACACCAGCATGGCACATGTATACATATGTAACTTACCTGCACATTGGGCACATGTACCATAAAACCTAAAGTATAATAATAATAATAATAATAAAAATAAAAGAAAAAAAATTAAAAAAAATAAAAAGAAAAAAAAAAGAAAAAAAAAAGATACAGAGCAGGAAATGAGCTTGGCGTTCTGGGAATCGGACTTGGTGAAACACAGACTGGGTGAATAATGGAAGACAAAACAAGAAAGGAAGGCTGACACCAGAATAGGGTGATGAGAAATTTGTGCTCAGTTCTTTGAGCAATTGAAAGTCACTGTTTCTGGTGAGATGAATGAAACGATGCCTTTTAAAGCTTACTTCATAAAACAGTGACATTATACAACAGGAGAAAGACTTAATAATGCTTGAAAACTAGTATTAATATCACTGCATTAGATCAGAGACATGCATAATGAAGTGGATGATAATGGCAGTGATGGAAATGAAATATAAATTTAGCTTGGAACACATATCTCCCCCTCCTCCAAAATAATCAGTCGTGTTTAGATGGGATAGAATAAGAAGAAGAAGTAATGACAACTCCGATTTCAAGGCCTCAAAGAAAATGAGAAATCACTGCCATGAATAATTTAGAAATAAAGGATTTAACAAGTCTTTCTCTTTGTATTTACAGCTAATATAATTACAAACAAAGCAATAGAAGATAGATTTAGATAAAATACTATAAGTCAAAAATATGGTTAGATCTTCAAATGTCATTTTGGAAACCATGAGTATGGAGATAATGGCTAAAGCTCTCAGAATGGAGGAGTCACTGAGGGTTTCTGCTCAGGGCTGAGGAAGGTGAACAGAACTCTCTGGCCTGCGGGGATGAAACTGCACATATGGCATCCTCTTGAGTTCAGATGGTAGTGGTCTCTTGCTTGTATTAGCATACATTTATTCACAAATGTCTGTAAGATCTTTGCTTTCTCACATAAAAGGGGACAGATCTCTGTCACTCAAATTAGGCTATCCTCCAGGTTTTCCTAAACTGTCCCTGGACAAACAAGGGGTCCCCCTATCTGCCACGCTAAGCAGAGCAATACAACGTGATTCAGTGGGGAAGACCAAGGTTTGCATGTTACATTTATTGTTGAGTCTTTTAAAAATGTAAGGTTTTCTTAAATTTTTTGTAATATATATGTTTTTTGATCAATTTATTTATGCATTTGTTACAAATGCTAGAGTTATGTAAGTTTCATCCATATGCACCGGATATCCTAAGGAACAAAGGGTTGCTTCCCTACTTTGGGGCAGAAAACTCTCAGGTCTTGGGCGGTAATGCATATTAATTCATTATCAGCTATTCACAGGGTCAGAACATGATCATACAGGAGAACGTGATAAGTTCTCCTATATGATCATATGAGGTATATGCTGCCATTTGCCCCTCCAAAAAAAATAGGATGGAAAGGAAACCTGAATAACAAATAATGGTTTGAATGTCAATTTGAAATGATATTAAGAGAAATTTTTTTCAAGTAATTAAGCACTATTTCACTATTCAAATATTGCTGAAATAAGAAACATGGATATATATATATATATATACACACACACATATATATTTTTATGTTTGAGATTGAAGAAAGCAATTGAATGCTAATAGATATAAAATTATTTATATTTACTTTTTGTTTTGGCCTAAAATCTTATCAAGGCTGAAATGTTTTGAACTTTAATATGATTTATTAGTTAGCATACCTGATTTCAGGAATGTTAAATCAATTAAGCTACCTTACTGATATTTTATGAACACTGGTGGAATGTGTTTTATTTCACAGACATACTTCTTTGATATTATGAATTACTTTGCCTCTAAAATACGCTTCCCACTGAATTTTAATTTTCAGTTTATTTTCATTGTATACTATACAAAATTTTGTCTTTGTTTTGTATTTGAAGCAGAGTATATTATACTAATTTCACAGAGGTTATTTGATTAAACTTTTGTTTACTTGAAAATAATTTAATATTAGTAGAGGATGCAGAAAAAATAGATTTAATTCATACTCACTGTGGTAGTGTTGCTGGCAGGGAACGTCTAATAATGGAATGAACTTGTCTGTAAACATCCAGTTTAGACATGCATCGGCAGGAAGTGTGATTGGCAAAACTGATTGTTACTGGTTTGGGGCCTTGAGAGAGAGGCACTGTAATTTCAAATAACTACAAAGAAGGGACAAAAAGAAGAAAAAATTATATAGATGCTGTAAAGCACTTTTATGGTAAATATTGGAGTCCGAAAAAGAGTGAGATTAGCTCTATATAAGTAGCTGCCTAATGTACACAGGATGCTATGTTTTTTATGATTACAAAGTAAAAACTGTCTTGCTTTTTTATCAGAGTATCTTTTATCAGAGTAATAAATACTCCATATGTTTATCTTATGTCACTAGTTATGAAGTATATTAGAATTAGGATAACCAACTAATGATTACAGAGCAGAGATGTGACAGACCAATGTGTTCAAGAAAAAAGAACTGTTTGAAAGTTAAAGGTTATTTGAAATGAACATTTAAAATATTCCAGGGATTTAAAAAGTGTCACACACAGAAACATCTTTGTGATTTAGGAGCAAAGCTATTGGCCGCACAACCCAGAAATGCTTGGTTATGACCTACTTTAAATAAACTGAATACATAGATGTAAGTTATATAGATGTAAAGTTAATTTTTATTAAATTTCTACCTCGATGTAGTTTTATATGTCTTAGATCTCTTATAAATTGATTATGTTTAAAACAAAAAAAAGACACATTTATAATTTAATAAATAAAGTCATGTTTCTGCTATCTTGGTAAAGGAATTATGAAAATAATGAGCTTAAAATAAAGTAGGGCATTTTACACAATTCTGAATTACAGTCAAAATTTAGTTTAACTGGTCTCCTTCTGAACACCTTATTTATGGATGAAGAACTTCTCTTGTTCTCTTCCTTCTCCAAAAACAATGTTTTAAATTAAATAAACAAATACATCATTGATTAAGTAAAACTAAGTAGATTTATATTCCTAGGGTTCTTACATTCTAAATCATTACCAGTAAAAATGGTAAAAGTGAAATCTTGCCCACTAACTGCTTGATAAGATCAACTTGCAGTCATTTAACTATAATTGATCCATGTATTACTTGGTGTCTTCATGACAATCTGAGCAGTGATAAAAAAGATGACAAACTTCAAAGCCTTGTGACTTGGCCTTTGCTGAAATTTCACGCCATCAGCTGAAGACCATTGAAAATATTTATGGGATAGGATTAGTTGCCAATTTTGTCCACGCCAACAAGGAGACTTTTAAAGTAAATTCTGAATAATGAAATACAGAAATATCTAAATTATATAATGCATATTGTCTTCATTCAAGATGTATTCCTTATATATTCATTTAAAAATTTAGCTACTTTCTTTAGAAAACAATATGCTTTAGAAGAAATAGGTACAGGGTTACTCCCAGACAGGTGACTTTTATTAGCTCTCCCATTTATAAGTAGCATAAATTTGGAAAATTCATTTGACCTCTCCAAGCTGTATGTTTCTTTGATAATCAGTAAACTAAGGATAACACTTGACTCATTATTCTCGGATTATAAAGATTACATAAACTAAATGAATCTGATATGTATATTATTTGCTATACAGATTTAAGTTATTACTGTTTGTGTAAATTCTCAAGATTCTAGGTATTCTCCACAATACTGTCTGTTCTGCATAGATAACTTCACTATGTGACCTCAACATATGCCACTATTATGATTTTGACCAGTTTCTTCTCTAAAAAGACATCCGTTTATACAGGTTGGATAAAATCTTTGATTGGGTGAAATATTGCAATGGCAATAATCCTTTGCACTATATATACCTATTTTAAGAGAGAATTCTGCAGTGTCTTCATAAGCTATAATTTTTCTATCTTTTAAGACATCTATGGAATCTATATTAAGAACTAGCACTATAGAAGACATATAAAGTTGTTTTAAAAGCAATTTTTAATAAATTTATAAAATTACTTATTTTTTATATTTGTATAATTTATAATCTGATTATTTAAGCTCTGTAATAATGTAGATGGTAGGAAGGTCTACCTAAGAATTTAGGTCTAGTAGGCGTCACATATGTGTGTCTAGAGTTTAGGAGAGCCATTGAAAAGTCATGAACATTTAAGCTGTAATTGGAGTCTTGGACATTGATGAGATTACTTGATGAGCACTCTAAATGAAAAGAGAAAATGTCTAAGAATAGAAACCTGGGACACAGGAACATCTATGAGGTGGGAAGAGGCAAAGGAACTAGTGAATATGTCTGGGAAGAAGCATAACAATGATGGAGCATCGGAAGGGGAGATTGTCAAGCCAACGGGTGCCAGAGAAAGAGGGGAGAGCTTCAAACAGGTGTGTGTGGTCACAGGGCCACATGTCTCTGGGAAATCAAATGTAATAAGAATTGACAGGAGATAACCAGCACCCAATGTGGTTCCAAGGACTGTGGCAGGGCAGGGGCTGTAGGAAGGAAGCAGCAGTGTAGATGGGGGACAAGAAGAGGTGTTCCATGTGACTAGAGGGAAAGGGCTCAAGTGGCTCAGACCAGCAGAAACAATTTTGCTTACACACACAGTGTTTGTAATCTGATATGGTTTGGGTCTGTGTCTCCTCCAAATCTCATGTTGAAATGTGATTCCCAATGTTAGAGGGGGGAGCTGGCGGGAGATGAATGGGTCATGGGACCAGATCCCTCATGAATGGCTTAGCACCATCCCTTTGGTAAGAAGTGAGATTTTGCTGTTACTTCATGCCAGAGCTGGTTGTTTCAAGGAGTCTGAGACCTCTCCCTTCCCTCTCTTGCTCACGTTCTGGCCATGTGACACACCAGCGCCCCCTTCCACCAAGATTGCAAGCTTCCTGAGGCATCACCAGAAGGTGAGCAAATGCCAGCATCATGCTTCCTGTACAGCCTGCAGAACCATAAGCCAATTAAGCCTATTTTCTTTATAAATTACCCAGTCTTAGGTATTCCTTTACAGCAATGCAAAAACAAAATAATAAGTAAGCACTGCAGGATTTGGCATTGTCTCCAGTGAAACCAGGCAGGACAGAGCCTGATAGTGAAGGTAAGGCACTATTTGAGATAACTAACAGCTATTGTAGAAGAGTTTATGTTTTCCCATCCCTAACCCTTGGCAGCATCATTCCTGCTCCCACTGATGGCTGCCCTTCCAGATTCTGCCCCAGCCTGTTTTCCAAATGGTAGACAGATTGCCGTGAGCAGTATCAGTGATCATGGAGAGACCTCATCCATGCCTAGGTAGATAATGTTCACAAATCAGGATCCACCCATGGGTATCAAGCATAAATTCAGGAACAGCAGTTTTGAAGAATGTTCTGGTGAGATGAAGAATAGCTAATTCACATTAAGAAAGCATCTTCCTGGAAAACTAAGTGTGGCTCTATGCTTTCAAAGGCTGCAAGAAATGTGTTTTTGAATACACTGACTAAAAGAATAAGGAGACAGGTAAAACAGCACTAAAACCAAATCACTGTTTAGAGAACTGTCTTCTCTAAGTTGAAGACTTTTATAAGTGGTAAAATGGAAGTACAGTTGGAGAGAAAAAAATCTTTGTTGCAGTTTAACTACTTAAAGGAAATAAAGGAAATCAAAACATAAAGGAATAAAAATCAAAATCTTAACTAATGTCTCATTTCTCTTTTATGTGTCTAAGTAGCAATTGGCAGGCTGAATTCAGTTAATTTTATCAAAAGGAACAGAGACTGAAAAATTAAAGTTAAAAAATTTTGTTCTTCTCTTGAAACACATCCTCTATCCCTAAATTTTGACCTGCTACTTGATGATACCAGTGTGAAAAAATTTTAAGAGTCCAGAGAAACATACCTTTGATAATATTAAAAGTAGAAAGAGTCTTGATAATTGAGTTTTATTTATCTATCAACTTCAGGAAAATTAGTAATATCTACTGGGAATATGCCGTCTGGGTATGTATTAAGATATAATTGTACCTATACTAGCTCTTGTCACATACTAAAGAGGTCTCTTTAATTTTTCTAATTCTTTCTGTGCTGGTCTCATGTGTGTATATTGACTGACTTACTCTTATCATTTAGACATGATTACAGTTTCTACTGCCTTTTCAATAAATATAGTAAATTCTATTTTCTTGTTTACAGACCCCTTCGTGAATTTTTACATAGCTATATTTAATCCCTACGTTACTAAGAATTTCCATAAGCTTTTTTCCTAGATAGTATGTGCTTAGAAAATATACATTTTTTGAACTGAAAAAATAATAATTAGAAGTGCATTATAAACTTGCATGGCGCCCTCCCAAAATAAATACATAACATTTTCAAATCACTGGCAACTTCCCTACTCCACGAAGTATGTAAGAATAAAGAAGAGTTTACTTAGTCTTGAGAAACAGACATTAATTAGAATCCTGGATCTTCAATTTACTACTTCTGAGACTTGGAAAAATTACCTAACTTCCCCAAGCCTCCATTTCATTACCTATAAAATAGGGATAATAATAATGGTGATTTCAGTGTAAGGTTTGGATTTTTCTTCCTCCTCTTCCTTATCTTGTTCTTTATTATCATTCACATCAGCCAAGATTTAGTTAAATTTTTGTTAAAGAAATTCTAAATTTTAAAATTTTTATTTAAAATCTTTCCTTGTTTAGTTTTCAATAACTATTTATTGAGTACCTACATGATACCAAGCACCTTGCTAGAATCTCAGGATAACAGTCACCAATAATGACCTTGCCTCTATGCTGATCAGAAACCTAAGAGCGAGGGCGGGGCATGGTGACTCACGCCTGTAATCCCAGCACTTTGGGAGGCTGAGGTGGGCAGATCACTTGAGGTCAGGAGTTCAAGACCAGCCTGGCCAACATGGTGAAATCCCATTTCTACTAAAAATACAAAAATTAGCTGGGTGGGGTGGCAGATGCCTGTAATCCCAGCTACTTGGGAGGCTGAGGCAGGAGAACTGCTTGAACCTGGGAGGCGGAGGTTGCAGTGAGCCCAGATTGCACCACTGCACCTGCACTGCAGCCTGGGCAACAGAGGTGGACTCCCTCTCCGAAAAAAAAAAAAAAGAAAAAGAAAAAAAAAAAAAGAAACCTCACAGTGAGGGTGAATGAGAAAATACATACACACAGAGAGAGATACTATGGTAGAATTTCTGAAATACCAAATAGCTTACCGTAAACACTGGAGTTTAATTCCCTTATGCAGTTTGTTCTTGCCATTAAATAATGATCTGAACTAACACAGTAACTAGAATTTTCTCTCAAAAGAGTTTAGATCTATCCAAACATATCAATGTTTGAAACAGTAAGTAGATTATTTTAAGAAAATATGAATCATGATACTATTGTCAGACTATTTTGTGCTTTATTGTGTATATAATAGTATTTTCTATTCTACATTTAAGTTCATAGAACATAAAACTTATGTATTATTCAGCACTAGCTAATAACTCCAAGTATGTTTATTTAGTAAATACTGATTGATGATGTCTTTAACCGATAATATAATCTATTATAATTTGATATTTTGAAAATTATAATTTTTCTAAAACAGTTTTATACAATAAAGTGAATTGTTCTGGAACAATAAGTAATATTAACTTGTGTCCAATGTAGGACACAAAAAAAGTTGTAATAATACAATTCATTATGGAGCCTGACATATACTTTAGGCTTATAATACCAGTTGCTGGTTTTGGAAAAGATCAAAAGGATGTATAAAAAAAGGCATTTAAGCAAGGCTGGAAACTGAAAAAAAATCTGACTGTATATTCTGTAAAACTACAATAAACAAGAGGAAATGGCAAGTGTTTCCAACTGAGAGGTTCCCAGTTGTAATCTACTGGCATTCTTTAATAGGAATATTTAATAGTCAATTCTCACCAACAAGAATGGACTTCAAATAAAGCCACATTTTGAAACAATAGGTTGTTTACAGCAGCATAGCAACGGCTATAAAGCAACAGTTCCTAATCGTACTTATCTTGCTGGCTATTCAAGAAAAAGGTGTAGAACTTCCTTACTGAGAGGATCTTGAGTTATAATTTAGTACTAAATTATAAGTAATGTTCGTGTGGATACAAATATGACACAAAAAATGCCTTCCTTTAAAACACCATTATATCCTAAATATAACCAGTTTCTCTTCAGAACAAATCTCACTACCATATTTAATTTAAATTTAAATATTCTAAACTTTAGTCCATTAAGTACAGATATACGTACCCCCAGAAGAATATGATTAATAACTGTAAAATCAGATTTTAAAACTACACAAAATTTAAATAAATAATCCCCCAAAATGGGAAAAGGTCTTAGCATTTTGACTTAGCATTGCAACCACATGGCCAGCTATAAAAGGCCTGTGGAACTTAAATTAGGTTTGGGAAAGA
This sequence comes from Pongo abelii, assembly GCF_028885655.2. Lineage (NCBI taxonomy): Eukaryota > Metazoa > Chordata > Mammalia > Primates > Hominidae > Pongo > Pongo abelii. The sequence continues at coordinate 199,004,550 of NC_071988.2, forward strand.
AAATGGAATAACAGATAGCCTAACAGATTTAAATCTGGTACTCAATTAATTTTAACATATTGTTATGCATAAAAAGTATACACAGTACCACAATTAAAATAAAAACCTCAATTGAAGAGTTTTAGAAATACTGAATAAAATATGTGAATCTTATTGTACCTTGGGTTGGAAAAAAGTGGTATTTTTTACAGATGCATTAATCATATTCTTAAGGCAAATGTTATTCTTAAAGAAACTTCTGATAACTGGTACTGGCATAGAGTTCTTTTTCCACATCAGGATAAAACCTGATTTCCAAAAACTGTACTTGCCAAATATTAACTTGCTAAAGATACAATACAAATCACGTTCCATTTGCTGAATACATAGGAATGTAATAAATTAATCTTCTAGACTGCTGCAGTATTCTGTTTAATTAATGGAAGAAATATCCTGACTGCAGTGCAAAATAATACCTCTAATTTCATTATATAGTTGCATATTTGACTTAGGTTTAAATATTTTTTGTTGTAAAATTTTATGAAATATCCAACTTAAATATAATCGAGCATGTCTTTGTTAATATACATGCTCATATTATTGCTTTATAAAATAATGAAAAAGCAGTAGCTGCTTGTTTTTAAGATGGCAATGTAGAATTTAAAATAATGCTGCTTCTATATATCAGAATTAGCTCATAGCAAGCTAGCTTCCTACTAAACTGGCTTCTTTAGTCTGGCACTAATGAACACAGCAAAGAACTTCTAGTTCCTTGAGCTTGGTTTAACCCCACCATTTTCAAGGAGACTCTAGAGATTGAGTTGTTTTTCTTTATTCTTTCCTAGATTTAGTAAAATATATAAGGTAAATACTAACATTCAAGTAACTTTTTAATCCAAATGTGTGCCTCAAAAGCAGATGACTTTCTTCTGCTTCTGCTTTCATCACCAAATAATTTACCCCCTGCAAAATTCATTTTCTACTTTTTGGTTATATCTCTTAAATATACAACTTCTCATAAGAAAATATACTCAAAGTGTATGTTTATGAAAGAGGTTGAAAAGACATCCAATCTACTTAACTTTTCAAAGCCACTTAGATACTTGTGTGGAGAACTTTGAAGCAGTTTTTATCAATTAGTATACTTTGGAATGCACAGTGCATATGCTTTTACTTTTCAATGAACAGCTGGCTTCCTCACCCTGATAATCTCCCCTTCATTGAGTCCCATTAAAAAAAAGCATTTCTATGAAGTATCTATTAAAAAACTTGAGTTTAACATTACCAAAGGTACATTGTCCTTACAATTTATATCATTCCAATTGGTGGCTTTGCTACAAAATGTGCCTGGAACTCTTTTAACAAAATGAAAAGTCTTTTTTTTTTTCACCTTAAGAAAATACAGCATTAAGAAATTTCCTTTTATATTTGAAGGAAATCATCACACACTCCCATTCATACTACACTGATAATGCAATAAATTGAATAAATGCAGGAAAAGCTGCTACTTAAGTACACGTTTTCAGAACTTGGAATATTAATAAAAATGTAGGAAGACTGCATTCTTGCTTTCAGAAATTTTATGCCTCGACCTCCCTTGGTTTGTAAACGTCCTGGATATGCACTTCTATAAGCCTTTGTACTTTTCTTTCACAACACTTAAACTACTTTTAATTACTTGATAAATGTTGATTTCCCTTGCTAATTTGTTAGTTCCATTAGGGCAGGATCTATCCATCACTGTACACCTACACTTTGTGCATAGCATGCTTTTAGTACATAGTATGAAGCGCCACATAATGGGTGTACCATATGCACTCGTCTAACTGAATTTAAATTAAAACTATCTGCCGGGTGCAGTGGCTCATGCCTGTAATCCCAGCACATTGGGTGGCCGAGGCGAGTGGATCACTTGAGGTCAGGAGTTCGAGACCAGCCTGGCCAACATGGTGAAAACCTATCTCCATTAAAATACAAAATCAGCTGGGCGTGGTGGTAGGCATCTGTAATCCCAGCTACTCGGGAGGCTGAGGCAGGAGAATCGCTTGAACCCAGGAGGTGGAGATTGCAGTGAGCCAAGATCACACCATTGCACTCCAGCCTGGGTGACAAGAGTGAGACTCTGTCTCAAAAAAAAAAAAATCCCTTATACTACAAACAAAAATATAAGTGAATCCTTCGGATAGGAAAAGGGCATGATAATACAAAATCAAAGAGGAGAATGCAGGGCACAGCTAATGATGAATGTTGGCTTTCCCTTGGTACTGATGTTTGCTCTTCTCTTCTGATACATGAATACCCTAAGAATTAATAAGCACACCAGGCTTCAAATGACATTTATGAGAATGATGCTTCCTCCCAAATCTATATTTAAAGACCCAATTATTGTTCTAAAATTTTAGAATTATACATCAAACCTTCTGGTATCTCCACCTAAACACCATTCAGACTCTTTCAAATCAGCATATTCAAAATTTGACCTTTGACCCCAAATTTGTTTCTTTTTATTCAAGTATTCATTTTATTCACTTCTAAGTGTTTGCTATGTGCCAACTACTGTGCTATTGTTCAGTGTAATAAGCAGACACAATCTTTGCTTTCATGGAGTCTAGAACCTGCGGAATAAGACTGGGTGCAGTGGCTCACACCTGTAATCCCAGCACTTTGGGAGGCAGAGGTGGGTGGATCACCTGAGGTCAGGAGTTTCTAGGTCAGCCTGGCTAACATGGTGAAACCTCATCTCTACTACAAATTCAAAAAATTAGCCGAGTGTGGTGGTGCATACCTGTAATCCCAGCTACTTGGGAGGCTGAGGCAAGAGAATCACTTGAACCCCGGAGGCAGAGGTTGCAGTGAGCTGAGTTCGTGCCACTGCACTCCAGCCTGGGCAACAAGAGTGAGACTCCATCTAAAAAAAAAAAAAAAAAAAAAAAAAAAAAACCTAGGGAATGAAACAAAGATAAAACCATCTGACAGATAAGGTAATGATGCTAAGATACGGCAACAATGGATGCTGTGGAAGCACAGAACAGAATGCCCTGGAAGTCACATTTGTGTTTAGGCCTAAGAATGAGTAGAAATTAACTAGATACATCGAGATATGGGATCATGTGTAGGGAGACGTTTCAAACACAGAGTACAACATTGCAATACTGGAGGTGAAAGATATTGACATAACCCAAGAAGTGAAAAGAATTTGGGTCTTAGTGGTAAGTAGTTTTTGTGGGGAAAAGCATTGACATTTGAGGCTGGACATTTAGGTAGCATCCAGATCATTAAGGGCCCAGGAAATTATGTTTAAGGGATTTTGTCTGAAAGAAGAGTTCCATTCAAAACACTAACAACTTAGAACATTTGTACCAATCAATCTGACCAGATGCTGGCCTAAGCAACCCAATTAGAAAAGACAAGCTTATCACCACACTAGTTGAATGCTGGCTCCATCCCAATAAGGCAGTGTTATCGAGGAGTTTTTAGCAGTGTCTGACTTAGCATTAAGAAAAGAAAAAATAATCACTGCTAAAAAGTGGCAAATGGATTGGAGGAAAGGAAGAATGGAGGTAGGAGACCAGTTATTAGGCTTGTCCAAGAAGAATGGTCTAGGTAAGGGGTAAATGTGACCTAGATCAGAGTGGGATTAGCAGCATGGAGACACTGGTTGGGTCCTAGAGATGTTTGCAAGGTAGATTGAATAGCAATTAGTTTTGTTGAAAGGAAGAATAACTTGGCTTGACCAACTGGCTGAATGATGATGTCATTTACTAAGACAGAGAATACTGGAAAAAGAATAGGATTCACTTACTTGCTCATTTGGGCAAGGTGGTAGGGAATAGGTTGTAACTGTTAAGTGAGACAGACTGACTTGTCTGAGGGGGAGCCAAGTCACAAGGTGGAGTGGACAGTATAGAAATCAGGAGAGAAGCCTGAATTGGAGGGAAGGTTTGGGAAAAGTAAGAAAAAGTAGATGAGAAAATACAAGGAGAGTTATAGTCTGCAGAGAAGGTGTCTTAGGTCAGAATTCTCAGGAGAAATACCACATTTTTGATGAACTAAAAATTTTTAATTCTCAAAATCTTCAAATCTTTAAAAAATTAAAATGACAAAATAAAAACTAATGCTATATAAATTTTAAAATATGACTGCATTACAGATCAGAATGTATAAATATTGTGATTATTGTAAATATATAGCCTACCAATATGATAGAAAAAAACTAAAAAAAAAATCAACCAATAACAAAAAGCAGACAAACTTCAGAAATTTCACGGCAAGTCCTGATTTTTCACACAAGCAAAAGATTGGGAAGAAGTTGACAAAACTCATATCAACATTGTAAATCTATTATAAAAGTAAGCCTAAATTCTGCAAAGCTGGGAGGTGAAAGAGATGAAATACAGCAAGAAAAGATTCCATGTGATCTAAAGTAGACAATTTTCTTATAGCAAATATTTGATGTTTAAGTACTGAGTAGACTGGGAAAAATTATTTCACTTGTATGCAGCTTACACTTAGCACTAAATGCTCATCTTACCCCTGGCCCCTTGTAATTTTTTTTCTTTCTTTCTTTTTCTTTCTTTCTTTTTTTTCTTTTTTTTTTTTTTTTTTTGAGGCGGGGTCTGGCTCTGTCACCCTGGCTGGAGTGCAGTGGTACGATCTCTACTCACTGCAGCCTCTGCCTTCCAGGTTCCAGCAATCCTCCCACCTCAGCTACCTCCCATGTAGCTGGGACTACAGGTGCACAACACCACGCCTGGCTAATTTTTATACTTTTTTGGGGAGACAGGGTTTCACTATGTTGCCCAGGCTGGTCTCCACTTCCTAAGTTCAAGAGATCTGCCTGTCTCGGCATCCCAAAGTGCTGGGATTAAAGGTGTAAGCCACCGTGCCCAGCCAAGCCTTGCAATTTCTAAAGCCTAAACCTCTCCAACACCTCCCTCTTGATAGAGCAATTTTTATGCTACTGAGCATACACAGCTACCCTTGAATAACTACTTTCACTCCAATACCCACTGGGTGAATGTGACACCTAATCAGACCAATGCAGAAAATGAATATGCAATGGTCACAGAAAAAACACTAATGGTTAATGGAAGACTAAATTTATTTACTTTGCTTACTAACAAGGTACTGATTTTCTGTTTTCCAAGTTTAGATTTTACCTAAGGTATGCTTAGGTATCTATTTGGCCCATAGGTAAAGTACCCATTTATTTGGTCGACCAATAGTAAGAAAAATATAGTGTTGGCTTTTGCTCATATTAACTAATGAATGAGAGAATAAAGAAGAATTTTCTTCCTTATCTGTAAGACAAACAGATATCTATATATATGTAGCTATATAAATATCTCTCATCTAGACATCTAGATATATAGATATCTCTCATCTAGATATCTAGATGTAGATATATAGATATCTCTCATCTAGATATCTAGATGTAGATATATAGATATCTGTTTCTTTTACAGATATATATGTTTCTTTTACACATATATGTGTATATATAAAGTTTATATATACACATATATAAAGTTTATACATATATATAAAAGTTTTTATATATGTTTTATATATATAAAAGTTTATATATATAGTTTATATATACATATATATAAAGTACATATATAAAGTGTATATATATATACAGTTTATATATATATATATATATGTGACCATTGCATATTCATTTTCTGCACTGGTCTAATTAGGTGTCACATTCACCCAGTGGGTATTGGAATGAAAGTATTTATTCAAGGGTAGGTGTGTATATATATTATGTATATATATAAACTTCATATATATGTGTATATATATAAACTTCATATATATGTGTATGTATATAAACTTCATATATATGTGTATGCATATAAACTTTATATATGTGTATATATATAAACTTTATATATATGTGTGTATATATAAACTTTATATATATGTGTATACACATAAACTTTATATATATATATATATATATAAACTTTTAGGTTTGGGGGTCCATGTGCAGGTTTGTGACATAGGTAAACTTATTTTAGGTTTGGGGGTACATGTGCAGGTTTGTGACATAGGTAAACTTTTATTTCAGGTTTGGGGGTGCATGTGCAGGTTTGTGACATAGGTAAACTCATGTCATGGGGGTTGTTGCACAGATTATTTCATCACCCAGGAATTAAGCCCAGTACCCAATAGTTACCTTTTCTGTTCCTCTCTAGAAATAGTTATTTTTTAAAAGATCAAGCTAAATTGATAGCATAAAATTTGTTTGGCAAAAAGACTCATTATTTGAAAATTCCACAAGTGTGTTAATCAGCTATTTTATTAATAATAATCTTCAAGGCAGCAGTTTTAAAGCCTGGTTTAAAGGGAAAAGGCTAGGGGTCAGGGAACCAACTCCCTAAAACTGTGGGGGAAAATGCTGTGGATGTGTCTATATTTTCATTTGTTCTCATGAAAGGGTCCACAGTTTTTATGAGATACTAAAAGAGATTTGTGTACTGATTCTGTGGTAGGCACTGGGATAAGTAGTGAACAGACCTGTTTTTGCCTTTGTGGAGGAGGGAGACATTAATCAAGTAACAATGACTACATAACTATAAACTATGTGATTATAGGCTGTAATAAATACTATTTTAAAAATATGGGAAACTACAAAGCATTTACTGCAAATATTGGGTCTAATCCAAATAGGTCAGAAAGTCTTGCCTGAGGCCTTGCCGAAGCCACTTGACACCCAAATTGAGATCTGAAGAGCTAGCACCTCAGGAAAGAGGAGACAGGAAGTCCAGGTTAACTTAACAGTGTCTGTGCAAGGGCCCAGGAGCAGAGGAAACATGATGATGCCCAGGAATTGGAGAAAGTCTAGAGCATTGGAAGCACAAGATCAAGAATCATTACATTAGATGATGCTGAAGAGGGGCTATAGGGCAGAGATTGCAGGTTGTGATAAAGATGTGGTCTTAAAAATCCTGCATGTTCTCATTTATGTGGGAGCTAAACGAGTGGATCTCATGGAGGTAGAGAGAAGAATACTGATTATCAGAGGCTGGGAAGGGAAAGGGTAGGGAGGATGGAGAGAGGATGGTTGAGGGGTACAAAAGCACAGTTAAATAGAAGGAGTAAGTTTTAGTATTCAATAGTACATCAGGGAAATTGCAGTGAACAATGATATATTGTATATTTTTTAAAAAGCTGCAAGAGAAGAACTGTATTGTTCCCAATAGAAAGAAAAGATAAATGTTTGAGATGATGGATATCCCAATCACCCTGATTTGATCATTACACATTTTGTACAGGTACCAACATATCACATATGACGCCAAAATATGTACAACTATGATATATCAATAAATATAACCTTTAAAAAAGATTTTTGTCTTATTTTACAAGCAATGGGAAATCACTGAAAGGCCTTTATGCTGGAGACTGACATCAGATCTGTGGGGTTTTTTTGTTTTTGAAACAGGGTCATGCTCTGTCACCTAGGCTGGGAGTGCAGTGGTGCAATCCTAGCACACTGCAGCCCTGAACTCCTGGGCTCCAGCAATCCTCCTGCCTCTGCCTCCTCAGCAGCTGAGACCACAGGCATGAGCCACCATGCCTAGCCATAGATTTGGATCTATGTTTTTAAAAAATATGCTTGAAAGTAATTTATAGAAAAGATTATGAAGAAAGGAAATGGAAGGAGGAAGAGAAGAGAGAAGGTTATGTCATTAGTTGGAAAGAGTATCCAAAGTACCTTGGTTTACTATTTGATTTAAATCAAATACCATATTAGGAATATAATCTAGAATACATCATATTGCTTAACTGAATTATTTTAAAATATAAATTGTTAACGGCATTCCAAAAATTGTATATTTCAATTCCTAAATCATCCATATTTATTTTCTCTAACTTTAAAAGGAAATGACATTTTTCTCAAGAGACTCAGTATACCAAAATTCCTCTTAAGAGGTTTGGCTTGAAGATAAAAACAACATTTAAATTATTAATATGTTTTAAAAATGAATATTACCTTTCAAAGAATATCTGCTTGGCCTAAGTATTTCTATTTAATTTATTTTAAAGTATGCAGTTCTAAAATTTAGAGGATTTTAAAGAATCCTGTTTGATTTCAGGGTTATGATAAAATACATAATACCAATAAAACCTGTAAAGTAGTATTAATTTATTTAGAATAGTAAATACAAAACTATAATGTCTTATTGTTTATTTTATTGTTGTTTGATAAAGATTCAGGGAGGATAAATGAACTAAAGATAACTTTTGCTATGCCCAAGAGTATAATTATTTGTTAGTCTATTAAAAATATTAGAATTTTAGCCACCACTAAAATATTATCATGTTCCTACAACTGTACATTTTTCTGGTAAAGTTTCTAAATGCAGGACTATATTTAGAGTCATACTGTTTTCCTTGAGAACACATGTTGGAATGACCCCTACATTATTTTGCTGTGCTTTTAGGAAATAATCAGAATGAACTGCATCTGGCTAAGCTTAACTAACTATGATACTAAAAGAAATGATAGAAGGCCCCAATGCTCACCTTTTAATTTTTTTTTTAACTTTTAGAGTTGAGGCAGAGGCAAGCTGAATAGAAAATTTAGCTTTATAATTTATTTTTTGTTTCTTCTTGCAAGTCTTAATCTAAAATGGCTTGTTTCTTTATCAAGTGGGTGAGCAATATAAAGAAACTCAATTTTTGAAAAGAAAGCAATTAATTTGGGTTGTATAATAAGACAATGTCTCCAAACTCAGAGGCCAAATGATCATAACAGTAAAAATTTTGGAAATATTCAGCTAGCTGAAAAAATGTAGTTCATGGAATTGAGATAGTAATCTTAACTCTGATTTCTATTAATACTATATTGAAATAAGAGTAGGTTTTATTACTGAAAACCATGTAGATCAGCTAAAGTTTGCATAAATTAAAATGTTAATTTTCTGTCATACCACATCATACAAATCAAATCTAACACCACATCTTTCAAACAATTTCATTTTTCATTCTCCAGGTCAAAGAACAGTTCTGAATTTAGCCAGATTTACATGTGTGAGTCTAACTCCAAAAATCGCTTAGAAAGGCCATTAGGACAACCACAGTTTTGTCTTTCAGGGGAAGTTTGCTTCAGTCCAGCCCACAGGACTGGATTTCTCCAAACATTTCTGTTCAGAGGCCAGAGGTGCACACAATTTCAAACAACACTTTCATGGTTATCGCCAGCACATAAGCGTGTTCCACAGCCAGCCTCCTCTACCACGTAAGACCCACAAAGCAGGTTTATGTGTCTGGTCTGAAAATCCCTGATCCAAAGCCAACCTTAAGAGACATTTCCTGGTTATCAGAAGCTTACCATGTAATGAGATAAACTTCCCAGTTTATTCACAACATCTGAGATTTAGTGTCAGAGTTATTTCCTTTGCTTTCGACAGGAAGACAATGAATTTCTTCAGTGAGATGGCTTATTTCAATACTATACCACTATTTCACAGAACACACGTATTTAATTTTACATTTTGAATACTGTTGGCACTGTTACCTCCACCATCTGAAAACTTACCCATTTAAAAGTATTTTACTGCCAATGAACATGTTTATTCTTAAAGGTCAACACACACATACACACATACCTGTACACACATACATATGTATATTTATTGTTTTCTTCATGAGGCTTTGACTCCACTATATGAAGAGTTGGCAAAGCAATAAAGCATCAATTACTTTCTTTGTGACACTGTCTTGTCAAAAACACAAAATACTGAAAAATTGACTTCATTCCCCTAAAGAAAATATAAGAGACCTTGAGTTGAACTAAGTTACTTTAAACCAACCAGAAGTTTAAACACATCATCCACAAAGTTAAAGCTTCTGATTGAGGGGGCTCTCGCGGGTAGCAGGAATGGGCAATACCCACCGTCTTGCTGAGGTAGCTTGTGCTGGTGTTCATGCACTGTAGCCCCTCACTGTTGCAGCAACCCCCACATCTGTAGACGGACACACATGGAGGTTTAAAGAAGGTGTTTGTTGCGACTCCAAACTCCTTCCCCACATCTATACACACCTCCCGTGGCATGCATTGAGTCTTTCTCCACTCATTATCAATACCTGTCAAGTCATAGGGAAATCAGTAAGTTTTATGGAAACCACCGAGATAAAAAAGCCCACAGCAGCTGCAAATCACTCACATTCATTTCAGATTTTAACATTTAAGTTCAATATATAACTAAAGAGACAGCTGATGGGATCCCAAATTGACTTGTGAATGAGAATATGATATAACATTGAAAAGATAAGCTAAGGATATTTCTTAAACTCATTTCTATAGCTAGGCAATAAGCAAAATTAGCATTATGCTTTATTAAAAGTACACCAATATCCCACAACACTAATGTTTGGTTTTTCCTTCTTAGGAAAATGGTAATTTAATATATGAATGTTTATAAGATGTGCAGAGAGAGTCATGTTCATTCTCTATAGTATGAGCCATTTTTGTGCTCTCAATGCAAATATAAATATAATTTTATTTTTCTTTAAAACTGAGTTGCATATGAGAAGACAGCTACGGTTTTAGATTTAAGTCAAACATTCTTTTCAGGCAGACTATTTGGCAACCTTGAGTAATGTGGCTGCAACTACGTGAAATGCAAGGCTATTTTCCACCAACTGGGACTCATTCTGAACTTTCTTCAGCAAAGTCAATGTTTCCTATCCCTTTTAACTCTCCTCTAGAATTTTCTTTCTGATGAGTTAGTAGCTTACCTATAATACTGTCGACTTTTTAAATTCTGCATTACAAATAATGTACTTCCTAAGTATACTAGTTTATTTATCCCATATTTCCCCTAAAATGGAATTTTTGGAAAAGGACATAAACTATTGGTTATACAACCATGAAGCCATTTTGTTTGCCTCTGTTCTCAAAATACTTTCCAATATCAAACTTTTATAGCGATTAAGAGCTACCAACTGAAGGCAAGTATGTTTTTAAATCACTCCACCACTTTTTAATTTTTTAATAGAGATGAGGTCTTGCTGTGTTGTTCAGGCTGGTCTCTGACTCTGGCTTCAAGCAATCCTCCCACTTTGGCCTCCCAAAGGTCTCGGATTACAGACATGAACCTCTGTGCCCAGTCCTACCTCACCAATTGATGCTATGACGTTTTATGCAACATGATCATTTTCTGTGAAGCTTTATGCTAGATAGCTCATCAGCTTAAGTCCCACTCTGAGCCAGTTATCTACGAAGCAGCAAGGCAACAAGTGACATCTGAAAAGGTGATTTCAAATGAAGCATTTCTCAATCCAAATCAGATAGGAAATTAAGGTATAATTATTTGAGAAGATAAAGAATGTTTAAGTTATTCAACAGATAGAGTGTGTAAAATATAGCCATCTGTTTTAAAAATTTTCCAATGGCTATCACCTGAAAAAATAAATGTGCGTTTTTTTATGCATGGACCTATCTATCTTGTATTTTATGAAGTCGTCTTAATACTCAAAGTGAAATCATAAAATGTTGTATTTTGAAGTAATTCTTTATTTTCTATTTGCTTTCCGCCCTAAAGGTGTATTTGGTGATACAAACACTGAAATTAAAGAACCAGGCTGGCAACTTCTACTGGTTTGATATATAAGGCTTCCTATACATTTTATTTCCCATACTTACTTTTCAAGATCTCTGTATTATAATGTGCTGCAGCAAATTTTATAGTCTCTTCTGTCCTTGAGTTGAGGTTGGTCTGTTCTCTGTAATGTTGCCAGCCTCCTTTCCTTAGCTGACACTTGTACATTTTCCAATATTCTGGGTAGAGTACAGTCATGAGTTCATCTACACTGGACACAGAACGTAACTGCTCCTCCAGATCTTTGCTTGCATAAGCCTGTCAAAGAAAAATGCAAGATCAATGACTTACCAGCTTAAGGGATTTAGAAACAAATGCACTATAAAATGGTTAGGTTTAATAGTATCTACGCTCCGTTCCCTAACACAAATATTATTAATTACTCCTAAATTACTTCACTTTCCTTGGTAAAATTATATTTGTATTTTAATTTGTATGAACCAAAACAATTAAAAATGTATATTTTGTTGTCAGGAAAAAAATTTTGTGATATAATTTTAAAATAATTTTAAGGTAGCTTATTTATTTTATTCATAGCTCTTTCAAATAATTGGTCAATTTGTATGTTTGAAAATTTATTCATTTGTATCACTCTACTAAACAGATAAAATTACCCTGAAATCCACCCTAATGCTTTGCTTTATTTTTAGTTACCAGCAACAATAAAATATGCTTAAGCAGGATGCTTGAGAGTAGGAGTTTTACTTTCATGGGAGCTATTTTAGAACAAATAATCATATGAAGAAAGGAATTTCAACAACATTGTCACTGTAAGATTTATATTTTGGCAGAATCTCTCAATATTTAAAAGAAAATTTTATCATCAAGATTAATACCACCTTCATAGAAATGAAATAGTTTAGAGAACACTAAATCTTATTGACGGCTAACTGCATATATAAGTGTACTCATTTAAGTAGAACATTCCAAATTATATTTTAGTAGTTACCATATCTAAGAAACAAATACAATTTTTTTCTAAATTATACTTTAGAATTAGGAAAAAGGAACCTTGTATAGCTTTATCTATCTGCCAAGTAAAATACAACATCAATTGTTTATTTTATATTGTCATGATTATCCCAGCTTTTAAATATAAGTATGTAAGTAAATACTTTGGACATTAGTTCTCAAAGTTTAGTGGGAATAAGAGTCAATGAACTAACTGTCAGAAATGCAGGTAACTGTCCCCCACCTCTCCATGGTTTCTTGGGTGGATCAAGAACCTACATTTTAACAAATTATAGTTTTTCCTGTCTAATTTTTGAGCACAAAATGAACATATTTGCCTTAAAATTGAAATCTTATTTAATCTGAAAAGTATTTTTCACTTCTATTTTTAATAATCCAAGTTATTCTATGTAAGCGATTTTTGTACCATATATTGAGAAACATAATCTAATCTCATTTTTTAATCTCATTATAACAGAGCCTCCTAAAAATAAAAGTCAATTATTAATATGAAATGTGTTGTTCCCTATTAGATAATGAAGTTGGCTGTGAATGTTGAGTTTACCCTTTCACTACCATTTATGGTGTGATTTGAGTATATCACTTAATCTCTATAGGTCTATGTTAGAAAAATATTTATATTATGCCATTACTTTCTGAAGTATATGGGATGATTCCTGATACACCATACAGTCATAGAGAATCTACTGAATACGGGAAGGGTGGAGGTGGAGAGGAGATCTTAGTTTAAATGAAAGTTACAAAACATCCTCTCACAGTTTCCCAATTAGATGTTTATAAAATATTTGCCAAAAAAACTCACTTATGACACAAAATTCAAAACTCAAAAGTGTTTCAGAATCTAAAAAGGTTGCTACTGAAGGGAAAATTTATAAAAGTGATTATAAAAATAACACAATATGTGAGGTGATGGATATGTTAACATGATTATGATAATCATTTCACAATGCATATGTACAGCAAAATATCACATCACATACCTTAAATATATACCATTTTTATTTGTCAGTCACACCTCAATAATGTTGGGAAAAAAACAGTGTACAGGTGTATTTGTGGTCACTGTTACCTGCGGTAAAATGTGACAGATCAGTTTTTGTTTGTCTCTGCTTGTTGAATAGCCCTAGAAGAAAAGGCGCAATAGGGACCTGTGTGTGATTGGAAGGTTCCTGGAACTCTCTGCTACAAGTCAGCTGGGATTAAAGACAGGTTGTGACCTAGACTGATCACATCAATTTCCAGAACAGGCCTGCACGTTCAGCCTAGCAAGAGGAGCTGTAATACATCGTTACAAAATATAATAAAAGATATTCACCAAACTGTTAAGAAAGGGATGATGGTAGACAGAGACTTTGAATTAAGTATTATTTGAAGTTTTAAGACAAACAAATTAGTACTGTAAAACTTCGAAATGAGAAATAACTATAACAATATTTATATTTATTAAAAAAACGCTCTTCTTCAATAGATCAGCTGGAGAAAAACATAAGCATAACATTCACAATAGAGAAAATGCAATATTAAAAATGAAAAAAAGTAGAAAAGCTATTATATTTATACTCTCAGGCTGAAAAAGCCTTTTTTAAAGTGAATATAAAATAAAATGTTTGTATGGCAGAAAACACTGCAAACAAAAGACAATAAAGTAGGACATTATTTGCAATATACATAATGGGTGAAAATGGTCTAATATTCTTAAAATACTGCATGAATATACTAACGAAAAATTAAAATGGTGCTTCAATAGAAAGATGGACAAAGAACTTGAACTGAATATTAACGAAGAAGAAATATAAATAATACTTGTATGATGGAAAAAGTGAAGGAAACTATAATTCTATTCAATCCTGGTGGGAGTATAAATTTGAACATCTATTCCAGGAAAATGTGGGACTGCAGGTTGAAAGGCCTCTAATACATGCTCCATTTAGATAGCCAATTCACTGTGGAATAAAATTTCCTATCCAAAAGAAGTGATATAATTCTGTCAGGTATATGTACAAATTCACTGTGCAGCTGTCTATATAATAGTGTATATATAAAGCAATCTAGCAGACAGGGCACAGTGGCTCACGCCTGTAATCCCAACACTTTGGGAGACCAAGGCAGGTGGATCAGGAAGTCAGGAGTTCGAGACCAGCCTGGCCAATGGGGTGAAACCCCATCTCTACTAAAAATACAAAAATTAGCTGGGCGTGGGGGTGCGTGCCTGTAATCCCAGCTACTCAGGAGGCTGAGGCAGGAGAATCGCTTGAACCCAGTAGGCTGAGGTTGCGGTGAGCTGAGATCACGCCACTGCACTCCAGCCTGGGAAATAGAGTGACACTCCATCTCAAAAAAAAAAAAAAAAAAAAAGCAACCTATATAGGCAATAATAAAGAATTGATGAGATAATTTATAGTAAAAACAGAAATTAGCACAGAAAGGAATGTAATAAAACTGTAAGATGTTGATATAGAAGTATAACAGATGTGCAAAGAGGTTCATGATATATTCTATGACAAACTAGGATACACAATTTATATACTACATACACACACAGAAGGATCATATATACATTTAAAACATAAACTTTTTACAAAATAAAATTTATATATAGATTGTGTATGTGTGTGCAAGTAGTGTTAAGAGTAAAAGATACGTAACAGGAAAAAATAGTTATCTTCTCTGAATTACAGGATTAAGGTAATCATGCTCTTCTTTATACATTTCTGTATTTTAAATTTTAAATGATGAATATATGTAACTTTCTATAACCAAAACAAAATGTTTAAAGTAGTCATACCTGAGCATTTTGGGAGGCCACATTATTAGCTCTTATTTTACCCTTTCATTTACTTCACTGCTCTTATTTCTGCATAGAGCATGCCTTTATATATTATTTAATTTATACTAATCATTGACAAAAGTAGTCTATGGCAGACAAATGAAATAAAAACGGCTTGAAGATTGAGCAATTAATTCGCCTTTTCTCACTAGACTGTAATTATTATACTGGTGTGGAAGAAAAATAAGCTTTAGTATCAGAAGACCCGGAAATACCTAATGTAAATGACGAGTTGATGGGTGTAGCAAACCAGCATGGCACATGTATACCTATGTAACAAACCTCCATGTTGTGCACATGTACCCCAGAACTTAAAGTATATTAAAAAAAACAGATTTCTATCTTTGCTACAGATCATATTTAATTGAGTAAGATTAGACTTCTCTCTTTGAACTTCATTTTACTCTGTAAAATGGGAATAACAATATCTTTCTCATAGAGTTTTTGTGGTGATCCAAATAGACATTTGATATACAAGTGTAATATGACTCTTGTCGCCAGGGTGGAATTGTCATTATAACATCCTTAGGGAACAAAAGAACAGTACAGAGATTATCAGATGAATTGAAATTTTTACACCATTATTCTACCTCAGTACTGTCCAAGTTCTTCTTCAGATCTGTCTTCAGCATTTACACTCTAAATGACTAGTAACCTAGGAAGTGAGCATTGTCACCTAACTGATAGGATTGTTTAGTGAATATCTCAGTGAATAGTGAGAGGACTGTTTACCACCTAACCATGGAACATTCACATTCACATTCTAGTTTGGAAGAATCTGAAGAGGCCCCAGTAAACTAGAATGAGTTCTGAGCCACAGACATACCAAAATCTTTCAAGTGGAAGTGTTATGCATATGAAAGTCAAGTTCCTTCCTAATGATTTCTTGAGCCTCATGTACACCAATGTTTTCTAGAACATTGAGGTCATTTGTTTGAATATTAATATATTCCTTTATCTTTCAAAGGATTTGGTGCAGTTTAAAATAGAGAGTGCCTTACAAATGGATACTAAACTGTAATAAAAACTTCAACCAATGTAAAAGTTAATCTAATTTTGCATTCCAACTTGGATGGATCAATTAGGAGGTACTAGTAACTAGTAATCGTCAGCATTTATGCATTAGCAAACAGCAACCTACATGATATTCAGTGGAGGAGTCTGAGATGCTATGGAAGCCAAAGCTGAGTGTGCAATGACAACGTCAGGGAGCTACAGAAAATCAGGAGTCATTCCTGATTCCTAAAAGGCATTCCCTTCTGACTTAACAGAAGAAGGATGATACAAGATATCTCTTTCTGGGAGAAATTACAAGATGACAAAGAGTTTTGGGGTTTCTCCTGCACTCTATAACTCTCTTTGGTTATGAAGATTCATAATATGAGGTGAGCACTTAGGGGAGAATTGACAACTTCATGTTTTACACACATAATTATTGTTTTTTTAAAAAAATTAATTTTTCTCTTGCTTCTCTACTTTGACTTGGGGTTGTGCAGACGCCCATTAGGGAGAAGGCACAAGTGCATGCAAGTTGTCCTACTTGTAATATCCCAGAGAGTCAGTAATAAGTGGGAAGCAGAAGAGGCATCTAGGATTAATACCATTCATGGTTCTGGACTTGCTAATGAATGGCATTTAAAATCTATAAAAATCTTTTAAAAATCTATAAAACCAATGCCAACAGTCTCTTCAAATAACCATCTTAAGTTAATGAGCATGTTATATATAAATGTGACACATTTAATAATTTTATGAAGTTGAAAATCACGTGGAAATGCATAGACTTGAATTATGAAAAATGTTCTTTTACCTAGGAGCATATACTCATCAAATAATAATAATCAGAATTGAAATAATAGGCAAGAATAGATCAAAAGAAACGTCTGATCACAATATAAGCTGAGTATCCTTATCCCAAATGCTTGGGATTAAAAGTGTTTTGGATTTTGGATTTGTTTGTTTGTTTTTGAAATAGTTGTATTTTACTGGTTGAGCAACCCTAATCCAAAAATCCAAAATCCAAAATGCTTCAATGAGCATTTCCTTTGAAAGTCAAGTTAATACTCAAAGAGTTTCATATTTTGGAGCACTTTGGATTTTGAGTTTTGGAATAGGGATACTCAAACTGTACCGTATTTTCATGAAGTAGCCACAAAGGGTCACAGGCAAGTCTGGTTACTTGTCCAATATATCTGTATTTTGGTGGAGAGGAGAAAAAAATAACCTAATGTTCAAACTGGAAAACAAGGAATGTTTATAAATTTTAACTGTCCACATATCTTTAAAAGTTTATGAATTTTTTAACTGTCCATATACTATCTTTAAAAGTCTGACTCAAGTAATACCTCAAATTTGAAAAAATGTACATTACAACAGATAATTTTATAAGGTAAAGCATAAGGAGGATTACTTGCTCAAATGGTCAGATTAATAATGTAAGAAATTTACTAAAATGTTTTAAAATGAAATATTTATCATATTATTCATTATACACATCATCTCTGTGTCCTAAGAAAACAAATAGTCAATTGGCATTAAGCTCTCATAAGGTAGTTACCAAAGTCAATAACTGCATACTGCCATTAGTTGCTGAGTTATTCTTCCCCTAAAATAGCAAAGAAACTTGCATATTCTCATTCCTTCCTATTTAAAAATGGCAGTTGTATAACAGATGAACTTGTAGGTTCTTTCATTTTCTTCAGCTATTTATGGTGGGCAAATTTGTACATTTTAAAAATATATTCTAATTATTTAAAAATACTTTCTTTTAAGAAAAAATTGGGTAAAGTGGCAGAATAAACAAAATTTTGGATTTGAGAAACCTTCCAATACATAGTTATAAAATTCACTTTTAAAATCCCCCTTTGATAGAGAGTCATCAAAATATGGAAATTCAAACGTATCCTTCTAAGGAACAGAGATTTATAAATGTTTCACATAACCGCAGCAAACCATTTTACCTAATGTTTCAGTGAAGGTGTGAGAGTCAAGAGTCTTTCACCCTCAGGCACCCATCATCCGTGTCTACACCAACCAGATGTGCCACAGATAGGGAACCCTGGAATTAGATATTTAAATTTCAGCTTAATATTGGAAGTTTCTAATTGGAAATTTTAAATTTTAATGTTCAATTGAATTTGTGTCTGAAATGTTCTATCGCAAATGTTGAAAATAATACCATAATAGAGAATAGACTCTTTTTATATCTATTAACAGCATAAAATCTTATTTTTTGTCACTTTTTTTAGTTTGTTACCTGTTTTAATTAAAGAAAAAACAAAAAAAATTATCAAAATCTAAGTAGGCTCTTAGGACATTTTAAATATTCATTTACTCTCTAACGTAATACCAAAGTAGACACAGTTACTTCTGCGCAATCAACACACTGGAAAACAAAGTACTTTATACGCACTGATTTCCTGCACTGAAAACTACTTGCTTGACTCTTCTGGAAGAGGATCCTCATTGACTTCACTTTGGCAAGTGGCAAAATAACTTCAGAGATATGAATTCAAACCTTTTTCCCTATATGACTGCAAAAACAGTACTATGTAGGTGAAGCCAAAAATAACAAAATAACAAATGCAATTATTCACTGAATATTAAGGCAATTCCAAGGAACTAAAATTGATTACTTGAACATTCCAGCATATAGAACAGTAGAGCAATGGTTCTCAAATCAGGGTTGATTTGGCAATGATAGATCCTCCCCCAACCTTCCAATCACACAGTCCCCTGTTGCTCCTTTTGTTCACTTTTCAGGATCGTGGCACTAGTGAGTAGAGGCCAGGTATGCTGCTAATCATTCTACAAGGCACAGAACATTCCCCTACAAAAAAGGAATTATCCAGGCTAATGTGTCAATAGTGCCGCTATTGGGAAACCCTGCAGTTAGGTAAGAGTGGGCCTTGTCAGATGCAATAATTTAGCTGTATAGGTAATTTATTAGCCTCTTAACACATCAGAAAGCTGAAATTTGCTTGAATTTCACCCTGTAAAATCACGTAGAAATGTCAGAATGAGTTAATCTAAAATACCACCAGCAACTAAACTTAGTAAATGTTCTTAGGGAGAATTATTTATTGACCAGGGTAATATATTATTTTCTTTCTACATAGGCATTTCTCAACAGTGTTCCTTTGTTTCATAAAGAGAAGAGAATGGAGCAGTTCAGACACAGTATTCCTAGGTAAGTCAGTATAAAACGTTTCAAAATTATTTTCCTTTGCTTGCCTATGATTTCAAAAACAACTTTAGAATATCTTTTCCAAAAAGTTTATTCATAAAATTCTTTTGAAATTAAAAAGTGTAATGTGTTATTAAAATATTTATGTTTCATAAAATTTCTGTTCTTCTTTGATATTTCAAAAATCGATGTATGTGAATGCTGTTTAGTATTAAATGTAGTATTAGTATTAAAGATGCCATTTTGAAAAAAAAACCTTCTAATTAATGAATAAAGAGAACAAATCATGACTATATGGTGTGATGAATTTTTACAAACTGAAAAAATCCCTATAATCATATCTAGATCAAGATACAGAACACTGACCACATCTTAGAAGCTATCTTTATTCTCATTTCTCTTCACAAAATGTAACCAAGAATTGTTGACTTCTACCAAAATAAGCAGTTTTTAGTTTTTCAATTTACGTAAGTGAAATCCTATAGTATATAATCTTCCGTGTTTGAGTATTCTTCTTCTCAACCTTATCATGTAAAGCAGTTGGTTTCCCTGCGGACTGATTTTCCATTACATGAACTACTGCAATTTATTAATCTAGTTTATTCTCTACATGTCTTTTAATGGACATAACAGGCATTTTTATCAGTGGAGGGTGTATAAACAGAAATGGAACTGATGCAGAAATCAGGGCAGTGAAGTAATTGAAAGGGTAAAATGATAGCTAATAATATGGCCTCCCAAAATGCTCAGGCATAATTACTTAGAACATTTAGCTTTGCTTATAAAAAGTTACATATATTCATCATTTAAATTTTAAAATACAGAAATGTATAAAGAAGAGCATGATTACCTTAATCCTGTAATTTGGAGAAGATAACTTTTTTTGTGTTGCATATCTTTTACTCTTAACACTACATGCACACACATATGCAATCTATATATACATTTTATTTTGTGAAAAGATTATATTTTAAATATAGATGATCCGTGTGTGTGTGTAGTATATAAATTGTGTATCCTACTTTGTCATAATCATGAACCTCCTTTCATATCTAAGTTATACATCTGTATCATCATCTTATAGTTTTATTACATTCCTTTCTGTGCTAATTTCTGTTTTTACTATAAATTATCTCATCAATTCTTTATTATTGTCTGTATAGGTTGCTTTTTATATTCATTATTATAAAGACAGCTGCACAATGAATTTATACATATATCTGACAGAATTATATCACTTCTGTTGGATAGGAAATTTTATTCCAAAGTGAGTTGGCTATCTAAATGGAGCATATATTAAAGGCCTTTCAATCTGCAATATCACATCTTCCTTGAACAGATGTACACATTTATACTCCCACCAGAATTGAAAAGAATTATAGTTTCCTTCACTTTTACCATCATGCAATATGTAGTATTTATTTATATTTCTTCTTTGTTAATATTCAGTTCAAGTTCTTTGCCCATCTTTCTACTGAAGCACCAGTTTGTTTTTTCATTAGTATATTCATGCAATATTTTAAGAGTATTAGTCCATTTTCATCCATTATGTATATCGCAAATAATTTCCTATTTTATTGCCTTTTAATTTGTTTGCAGTGTTTTCTGCCATACACGTATTTTCATTTTATTTTATATTCACTTTTAACAAGGCGTTTTTCAGCCTAAGAGTATAAATAATAATAACTTTTCTACTGTTTTTTTTTTTCATTTTTTAATAATGCATTTTCTCTATTGTGAACCACATGACTACGTATGTTGTTGGTTATTTTTCTGGATTTTTGGATTTGTTTCATTGATCCTTTTGTCTGACGTTATGCTAAAACCATACTATAACAGCTTTATAATTACCCTTGATATTCAGCATATTATTTGGTGTATACCTGTGATAGCACAAATTTTGATAACATTATTGATACACAAAAATTTTTGCAATTTCGTTTTCTTTTTCTATGACAAATTTCAATTATGCTTTTGAAAAAAACCTTGGGGTACTTGATGGCATTAAATAATATATGTCAAATGCATAGCCTAGTACTGTACACGTTGACACTCAAAGATAGCTATAGTTAGTAACAGCCGTAGTAGCGGAAATTATAGTAAACATGTCAGCAGTAATTATATTAATGAATAGTCATTAAACTGTGTAATAGATTCAATTCTCAAAGAATACTTTAATATTTTCACTCACTTAAAATCTATATTCTTTGTGAAATCTAAATTTTCCCAATCAAATGTACATACTACTTAACACAATGCAGACCCAAAGATACACATCTAACACAATGTCTGACAGAGTTTTGAGTTTTCTAAGAGAGAACAAGCTTTGGAGGACCATACATGTATGATACAAGATAACACTAAGAGTATGTGTTTTGGGCAATGATCTACTTGTGCTTCAATCTTTCCTTCTCCAGATACTATCTCTGTAACCTTTGAGGCTCACTTCCTCATTTGAAATATGAAGACTGCTGAAACAATGAAATGAGCTACTGTGAAATAAGGTATGCAAATAGCCCAGTGCTTGATTATACTAGGTTTCTGTCCCAAGTTCTTCTCAAGTTTATTTGTATTTTATTATTTTTTTCTTCCTTTTTTCAGTTAGGCTTGAGCTGAATTTATTATTACTATTTGACGGAGATGAATTTTTTTTCTTCCTCTAATGTTTCCATTTGCAAAGAAACCATTTATTTATTTGCCTGTATATTTTATTTAATTATGTCCCTTTACACAGCAGAGTTAGAAATACATTTTTCTACCTGCTGCAAGGAGTTATATGAAAGACCAGTATTATGCCAAACATGTGAGCCTTTTCTCAAATAAGTGCAATGTGTTCAGATGCAAGGTAATTCCAAGAAGAAGTCATCAGATTCCTTATTACTCCCCTAAAAGGGCACCTTTTTAGGATCTGGAGGCCTGGGTAATCAGGATCCAGATCCATTAAGCCTGTTAGAAAAGGCTGAGTGAAAAGACAGAGTCAAAAAAGAAAAAGAGGATTATCGGGGGGAAATATATCTGGAAAACGTGGAGGAAATCAGGAGACAGAATAAAGTTTCAGAAACTGGGACTCATAATGTTTTACTGATTTTCAAAGTGATTATGATATGCCCAGTCCTATGCAAGGTGCTGGGCCAACACAAAAATCAGCAGCTGCCACCATTACTTGACCTGTCTCATTTTGGCAAAGAATCAGTTGCATCTAGAGTTGAGACATTCCTAAGCATCTTGTAGCCCAGAGCTCTCAAAGGCATGAACAAGCCTTTTTCTTAAAACAATCACAGCATCATCCATGTCCCTACAAAGGACATGAACTCATCATTTTTTATGGCTGCATAGTATTCCATGGTGTATATGTGCCACATTTTCTTAATCCAGTCTATCATTGTTGGACATTTGGGTTGGTTCCAAGTCTTTGCTATTGTGAATAGTGCCGCAATAAACATACGTGTGCATGTGTCTTTATAGCAGCATGATTTATAGTCCTTTGGGTATATACCCAGTAATGGGATGGCTGGGTCAAATGGTATTTCTAGTTCTAGATCCCTGAGGAATCGCCACACTGACTTCCACCGTGGTTGAACTACTTTACAGTCCCACCAACAGTGTAAAAGTGTTCCTATTTCTCCACATGGGCCTGTTTGGGGTGGAGGGAGAGGGGAGGGATAGCATTAGGAGATATACCTAATGTAAATGACAAGTTAATGGGTGCAGCACACCAACATGGCACATGTATACATATGTAACAAACCTGCACGTTGTGCACATGTACCCTAAAACTTAAAGTATAATAATAAAAAAAAACAATCACAGCAAATACCATTCCATACATTTAAATACAATGCATTATAGCCAAAAAGAAAAAGCCTGTTTCCAGAGTATTTAAGGGTTCGCTGAGATTGTCTTCAAGGGGTGGAAGATCAAAGTAAGGGATGTCACAAGAGCTAAAGTAAATGAAAACAGCAAATGAGATTAGAAGCTCACTCATACTTTCCTCTCCAGCTCTGCTGTTGCTATTCCCGAAGTTCATGCTTTAATTACCTTGTTGTAGGAAATTACAGGTGAGACCAAATTGTTTTCCCTACTGCTGCTTCTCTCCCTCCGCATGCATCCCATACACACCAGCTGATCACTGTTCTTGAAGCATCACTCTTATCTGATGCTTCCTTCCTCAAAGGTCTCTCCTGGTATCCTACAAACTAATAAATAAAGCTTATATATATTCTGGAAGTCCTAGGAAGTTTTTAAATAAATGTAGTTAGTGATAATAATAACACCCCAAAGCTTATGGTCCCCCATCTATAAAATGTAGATAATATAACATATTTTGCAAAGCTATTGTGAGTATAAATATGATATTTGTAAAAATAATAAGGAGGCAGATAGACTAGGAAGCCACTTGAATCTGATAAAATATTTTAAATAAATAACAAAGTAGGGAAAATATGATTTTAAAATTTTTATTGAATGACTACTATGTGCCAACGAATATTCAAGGCATGCTACTTGTAAACAAGGTCTCTCCTTTCACAGAGTTTATAAGAGTTTATTTATTTTGAGAGCTAAGAATATTAATTATCAGCTCCTTAGAATTTGTTATTCCCAAAGAATTTGTGAATTTTGAAGCACACCTGCTTTGTGTATTGCAATTAATTCCAGATGAATTTCTTGTTGCTTGTTTACATGCCTTTGGTTCTAAAGAATTCCAGATTAGTTACTAAAGTGGCAGGGCAGGGAATTTGTTGCTATGAAACAATGTTGAGTAAAACAAAGTTGAATTATTTAACCAGAAATACTGTGTTTAAAAACACAAAAATTCAATTTTGCAGTTTTACTAGCCCTTGAGCTGTTAAATTTCTCTGTTAAATGGGTAACTAAAACTCATTTAAGAATTTATTTCAAAGCAGCGCTGGGCACGGTGGCTCACGCCTGTAATCCTAACACTTTGGGAGGCTGAGGCAGGCAGATCACTTGAGGTCAGGAGTTCGAGACCAGCCTGGCCAACATGTTGAAACCCCATCTCTACTAATAATACAAAAATGAGCCGAGGCGTGGTGGCGGGCACATGTACTTTCTCCCTTGTAGTGTACCAGGCATATGGTATTCAGTGAAGAAATAAATGAAAGAAGAGGATTGGTATAGATAATTTCCTTTCATTTTTCATGTCATGAAGTAATTTTATAAATAAAACTTTCCTGGCTGGGCATGGTGGCTCACACCTGTAATCCCAGCACATGGGAGGATAGCATGAGCCCAAGAGTTTGAGACCAGCAAGACCCCATCTCTATTAAAAAAAAAACAAAAAACAAAATTAGACATATTGGTGCACCTCTGTGGTCCTAGCTACTTAGGAGGCTGAGGTGGGAGGATCACTTGAGCTCAGAAAGTCCAGGGCTCAAGTCACAGTGACCTATGATCACACCATTGCATTCCAGACTGGGCGACCGAGTGAGACCCTGCCTCAAAAATAAAATAATAATAATAATAATAATAATAATAATAATAATGATAATATTTCCTAAATTCAAAGTAAAACATTTTTAAAAAATTAAAGGTAATTTAATCACAATCTTCTTATAGTTACCCAAAAATTATTTATAATGCTGCATTTGTTTCAGTATATAAAGTTTTATTTTAGAAGTTGTTCCCTGTTTAGTCTGAATCAAGAAATTTTAAAAAATTAACACAATTTTCTTTTTAGAAAGAACATTGAAAAAACAGTAAAACATTTTCATTTCAACTAATTATTTTTATATTTAAACTCTTCGACCAGATTAATAGTAGGATAGGAATTTCACATTCCTTTAATCTGAATCTTTTTCTCTGTTTTATTTTCACAGTCAATTACAATCAAATATGAAGAGTCAACTATTAGAAAAGTTTTAAAAATCCTATCTTACTAAAACAGAATGCAACAAAGAAAGAAGAAAATAAAGAAGGAAAGAAGAAAGGAAGGAAGGAAGACATAAAGCCTGATTCAAAGTGATTTTATAAAAAGTAACAGAAGTTTTTAATAATGTAAATATTATTTTGTGAAAATTATATTAATGAAGACCCTCTTCACTGTGTATTTTTAAATGAAAATCTTCTAAACACTTATTTGCATTTTTCTTCCTCTATGTAATGCGAGGTAAATTAAAACAGATGGTTTCAGAAATGCATTCTCAAAGTCGAATAGTTATGGGTATGAACAGGAAAGACAGAGTTATATTAGAACTAAAATATTACATCTCTAACTCCTTTTTTCTCCATACTATATAAACGTTATCAAATTCATTGCAGAGTTCTATAAGGATACCATTGATATATTCTGTTTCCTCTAACTCTGGAATCTAAAGTCCAGAACCTTGAAGAATCTTCTTCCTGCACTCTATGTCTCTTGTATACACAGCCTTATTGAATTTCCCTGTTTGGTCCAACCTCTTATTAGCTAAAAAAATAATAACAGTAGTTTATATTCTCCCCAGTTCATCAGAAAGAAAGTCCTGCCACACCAGAACATAATGGTGAAAAATACATAAGGATAGAGCTTACTGCAAAAGACCTAACGCAAAAAAGTACCAAGTGAAAAAGCAAAACTAGTGACCAAAAGTCAATTTGAAGGTAAGGACCATGAATTCAGCATCAGTGAGGATGAAATACTTAATTTGTACATCGTTCCCCTTGTGGTGTTAAAACATCATTGACGTAACTCGTTAAGCTTGGCCCACTGAAGGCAGGTATATAGCTCTACTTCCTTCCAAATCTCTACTAAAATAAGAGCAATGAATTATAACCAGAGAGATAAAACGAATAGGGTTGAAAATAACAAGGAAATACATTGGTATATTTTTTGAAGATGAAAAATCAACAGAGGGGGTACCACAGGAGAGAAAGCTAAATACCATGTATCTTTAGATAAGAATAACTATGAGCAACTAATCTTAAGCCCCAGACCTACAGACACATTTATTCAGCAGGTACTACACAAAATGAAGTGACAGATATAAAATGGAGATATTAACTGAAGTTTACTTAAAGACCAATTTGTCCTTCAGATCCCCCATCTACCATCCCTGCCCAGTCAAGCAACTGCATCTTCTAAATCTTAGCTTAATCCTAAAGGCTTATTTCATGGAGAAACTTAAACAAGGGCTTCAAACTCAGGGTCCCTAGGTACAGCAATGATTAGGGACAAGATGAACTGAAAGAGAGAGAGAAAGAGAGAGATAGAGAGAGAGAGGATTAAGAGAAAGCCTACAGAGAGAATAGCAAATCTCCAAGCCCCTCGTCTCACCTGGTTCCGTGATAGCTGGCAGCCAGACATATACTCCCTAACCACCAACCCCACCCACTCACCACCACACACTCCTCGAAGCAACAGAAAGCTTTTTCTCTGGAGAGTCTTTGTGACCAGAGGAGAAAGTTATATGTTGTTTACAGAGATCTTCCTCTGAGGGAGGTGGAAGAATCTTCCACCCACTCACCTTATATCCAAGTAGACCTAACATATAAACTGAATTGGTAAGTAAAATCCTAAAAAGAAAAGCCCAGGCCCAGATGGACTTGACAGGTGAATTCTAGAAAGTAACTTTAAAAAGAAATACTACCAATTCTACACAAACACTTTCCAAAAATATAGTAGAAAAAAAAAAAAACAAAAAACATGTGCCATCTTATTCAATGAGATCATTACTACCTTGATACCAAAGTCCAAGAAACACATGGAGATAAAAAAATTTCTTAAAGGCTTACGTTTCTTAGAAACACAGAGGCAAAACATTTCTTAACAAAACAACAAAATGAATCCAGCCATACAGAAAAGGATTATAATCCATGAAAAAGTGGGATTTATCCCAGAAATGCAAAGTTAGTCTAACGTCTGAAAATCAGTTTATATAAGAAACCATATTAACAAAGAAAAAAATGATATAATCACCTACGTAAAAGCACAAAAAAGTATTTAACAAAATCCAACACTCAATTCTGATAAAAACTCTCAGTAAACTAGAAACAGAATGGAATTTTCTCAACCTAATAAAGGACATCCATGAAGAACCCACAGCTAGTATCCTACTTGATGGAAGGCTGACTGCTATCCCACTGTGATATGGAACAAGGCAAGGAAATCTGCCTGCACTACTTTAATCAAATATGGAGGCTATAGCTATTATAATAATGCAAATTAATTCATTTATTGACTAACAGCATCCAGATTGGAAAGAAAGCAGTAAAACTAGCCGGGCACAGTGGCTCACACTTGTAATCTCAGCACTTTGGGAGGCTGAGGCAGATAGATCACTTAAGCCCAGGAATTCAAGACAAGTTTGGGCAGCATAGCAAGACCCCATCTCTACAAAACATACAAAAATTAGCTGAGTGTGGTAGTGCACCCATAGTTCCAGCTATTTGGGAGGCTAGGGTGGTAGGATCACTTGGATCTGGGGAGGTCGGGTTTGCAATGAGCAGGATCACGCCACTGCACTCCAGCCTGGGCAACAGAGTGACACGCTGTCTCAAAACAACAGCAACAAAGCAGTAAAACTACCTTTATTTATCATGGACTATACGATTCTGAATGTATAAAATCTTAAGGAATTTACAGAATATTTTTAATAGAATAAATGAGTTTAGCAAAGTCAGAGAATAAAAGACCAATATACAAAAATCAACTGAATTTTATATACTAGCAATGAAAAATCACAAAATAAAATCAAGAAAACGATTTCATTCACAGCCCAAAAGAATAAAGGATTCGGGAATAAATTTAACTAAAGAAGCATAAGACCTGTACAGTGAAACTTACAAAACTTTGCTAAGAGAAACTAAAGATCTAAATAAATAGAGAGACCCACTATGTTCATAGATTCAAACAGTCAATAATAAGTTGGCAATTCTCCTAGGGTTGATCTATAAATAAACGCAATCCCTATCAAAATCCCAGAAGGTCTCAAACTTTCTCTAAAGCTACAGTAATCAAGACAGTGTGTGTTAGTCTTTTTTGTACTGCTATAAAGGAATACCAAATGCTGGTGCCATGCAGAACTGTGGTAATTTATGCAGAACCCAGCTAAGTAGTTTATAAAGAAAGATTTATTTGGCTCACAGTTTAATATGGCACCAGCATTTTTCTGGTGAGGTCTCCAGAAGCTTTTACTCATGGTGGGAGGTATAGAGGGAGCCAGCATCTCACATGATGAGATGGGGAGCGAGAGAGAGAAGGGGAGTTCTCAGACTTACACAAACATTTTTTGTGTGAATTAATGGAACAAGAACTTACTCATTACCAAGTGGATGGGGCTAAGTCATTCATGAGGGATCCAGCCCCGTGATCCAATGCCTGCCACCAGGTCCCACCTTCAACATTGCGGATCATATTTTAACATGAGATTTGTACATACAGCTGAACCATATCAGTGTGCTATTGGCTTAGAGATAGACTGATAGATCAGAATAGAGAATCCAGAAACAACCACCAAAATTAAAAAAACAAAACCAACTTATATTTATGGTGAAAAGATTTTTGATAAAGATACTAAAGCAAATTAACGGGGAACGGATAGCCTATTCAACAAATGGTGTTAGAACAATTGGTTAACCAGATGCAAAGACAAAAACAAAACAACAAAAAAAAACCTTAAAATACTTATAACCCTCATTTCTCACCATATTCATAAACATAAAATATCATATACCTAAATGTAAGAGTTAAAACTATGAAGCTGTTAGAACAAAATGAAGTTTTGTTCTTGTGAATTTTTTAGACATGACATCAAAGCTGAAAATTTTTACTCTACAAAGGACACCATTAAGAAAATTAAAAGACAACCCCAAAATGTAGATGAAATTTTTGCAAGTCATATATCTGATAAAAGCCTTCTATCTCGAATATAGGAATAACACTTCCAAATAAACTAGATAACAAACAACCCAAGGAAAAAAGAAAGGGCAAAATATTTTAATAGACATTTCACCAAAAATTATATTTAAATGGCAAATAGACACATGAAAAGATGTTCAACATATTAGTTATTAGGGTAAATTTTGTAAATTAAACCACAACGAATGATCACTACCTTTACCCACTAGAATAGCTGTAATCCAAAAGAATTACAACACAAAATATAGGTGAGGATGTGGAGCACTTGGAACTCTCATATATATTGTTAATAGGAATATAAAATATATACTATTTCATACGCTAGTTTGACAGTTTCTTGAAAAATCATAATATACATAAAATGGCCTGTAATTTCACTGCTAGTTATCTACCCAAGTGAAATAAATATATGTCCCCAGGAAGACTTGTATGTGACTATTCATAGTCATATCACACACAACAGTACCAAACTGGAAAAATTCCAAAATTAATCAACTGGCAATACAGATACATAAAATGGGGTATACGGATACAATAAAATACTACTCGGCAAATCAAACTGTGGATACATACTACCACATGAATGAGCATCAAAAACATTATGTGGTGAAAGAAGCCAGACACAAAAGACTACATTTTGTATAATCTCATTTATAGGGCATTTCTGGAAAATGCAAAACTATAGAAAGTGAAAGCCAACTGGAAGTTGCCTGGGGCTGGGGGTGGAAGCAAAGACTGACTGCATAGGCACAAGGGAACATTTTGGGATCGCAAAGACATTGTAAAATTGAACTGTAGTAATTGTTGCACATCCATAAATCATTATCCACTTACAGTGAGTAAATTTTATGGTATGTAAATTATACCATGACATACGGTAAACTTCTATAAAATGAAGAAAAATGCTAAGAAGGAGAAAGGCATACAGACCAGGAAATTGTTCTCTAGCACTGGAGAGAAAGGCGCTGTACATAAGCCTTGAAACTAACTAGTCACTTGTGACAGAAAGATAGAGGCTGCCAGGAAATAACAGAGAAAAAAATGGAATTTTAGACTAACTATTATATTTGTTGCCAATTTTCAGTGGAGTTTTACAACTACTTTAGAAACTGTAAAGATAATTGGTGGTAGAGACAATCAAAATAATTATTAATTCAAATAACTGTAAAATCAAGTATAAGAAAAAAAGTAACAATAAATAATACAGTGTTGCAATAAAATAAACAACAAATTTGTATTTACCCCCAAACTTAGATAAAGCATAACTCCTTTAAGATGATGGACCGATGAGACTGGGGTTGGGGAGGAAGAAGAGAATGAATGGGGGGTTGGGGGAAGAATAAAAGCAGGGATAAGAGCCCAGATCCTTATCTTCTATAATAATAAGCTACGCGTAAAATCTCAATGTGAAAAATCAACAAAGAGTACCAAAAGTATAGTATTTGGGAATATGGACAAAATTACCAATAGCAACCGTAAAGAAACCTGAAAGACATTGTCTTTGGAGCATACAACTGAAGAATAGGCAGAGGACAGCTTTTCATTAGCAGCCCAGTGATGCTGTTTTACTTTTAACTATTTTCACATACCATTTGATTTTTAAAAATTGAATTTTCAGCACAATCAAAATACATAACTCAATATGTTAGAGCATATAATTACACTACAGTGGAAATGTTTTAATATTCTCCATAATTCAGATTCTACTTTTTTTTTTCTCATGTCTCCCAGGCTGGAGAGCAGGGGTGCAATCACAGCTCACCGCAGCCTCGAACTCCAGGGCTCAAGCAATCCTCCCACCTCAGCCTACCAAGCAGCTGGGATTACAGGCATGTGCCACTATGCCTAATTAATTTTTAAAATGTTTTGCAGAAATGGGGTCTCACTCTGTTGCCCAGACTGGTCTCAAACTCCAGACCTCAATCGATCCTCCTGTCTCAGTCTCCCAAAGTCCTAGGACAAGGGGTGTGAGCCACCGCAGATTCTACTTTTTAAAACAACTTTTCTCGTCCACTCCCCAGTATGAATCTGTACTGGTCAAATAATTTTCATTGTCCACATGTGTAACTCACTCTTACTGTAATCTCTGCCTCCCATTAAACTACGTCTTCCTTTTTCTCATCCATCAAAATAGTACCCATTGTTCAAGGCCACATTTACATATTAACTTCAGCTTGAAGTTTTCATCATCCACTTAAGCAATATTTCAAATTCATATCATAGCTCTTGATTAGACAGTCTTTTAACACGGGGCAATTGTAGTCATCATCATTCAACAAGTACTTGCTGAATCCTCTGTGTGTACAAGAAATCATTCTGTTTTTGGACAAAGAGACTGATAAACAAATTTGAGAGCTACTGGGTACCAAAATGTAGACTATTTGTTTATATTTGCACAGTGAGGGAGAGGAGAATGTCCAAGTGAATCCAAAGTTTCTGTTATGAGAGGCACTGGGTAAATAGAGGACGCTATGGGAGGACCAGTTTAGGCTGTGGGAAAATAATGATTCATATTGACCCTGCAAGTTGGGGAGAATTTAAAGCCATCAGTGTGACAATTCTAAGTTGACAGTAGGATACATGATTGTACTTATCAGGAGCACCCTACCCTGTAAATACAAATGTCACAGCTATCTACGTATCTAATTGGAAAATGTAACCATGAGTGTGATTGACAGTCTTGTAGAGGAGGTTATAGAGTGAAAGGGCAATAAACAACCATCTCTGGGGAACTACAAAATCTGACATTCAGATCCCAGGGGCCGAACCAGTGAAACAACAAGAGGAGAGAGACTGGAGATGTGGTGTCATGAAATCTAAACTAAGAGAGTGTTTCTGAAAGGAGGGAATGGTTTAAAAGGGTCAAATTCTTCTGCATACTCTGTGAAATACCAACTGAAAAGATCATTGGGGACTGGGGCAAAAGGAGTGATTTCATCCAGCACAATGTAAGGCAGAAAACAGGCAGACAAAATAAAGAGGGGTGAATTCAGTATTTGATGAATTCTCCAAGAGAATGGGACTTTTTCTACCAAGTTAGAATGGGACTTTTTCTACCAAGTTAAAAAAAAAAAAAAAGGACCGAACTACAGGTTTGGTTCATTTTTAGTGATATCTTTCTACTCAGTTTCCTCAAACCAATCTATATCTAAGAGACCCCCAAACTAAAGTTCAAGTTCATTCTTTTAACAAATTAGCACCTAAAGTTTTCTTGCATTTGATACCAATAGCAATTAGCACCTAATTTGTTAAAAGAATGAACTTTAACTTTAGTCTGGGGGTCTCTTAGATATAGATTGGTTTGAGGAACCTGAGTAGAAAGATATCACTAAAAATGGACCAAACTCGAAGTTTTCAGGGGAGCCAGATAATATCAATGAGAAGATGCATGACTCATTAGTTTTTGAGAAAAGAGGATTTCAAACCCAATTTCTCCTTCAGTGGAATCCGTGAAAGTGGATGGAAAGCCCTGGATGAATAATGTAAACATTGCTTAGGTAGTCAGAAGATAAAATATGGAGAGAAGAAACAAAACACATTCATTGAAAAAAA
The DNA here is from genome assembly GCF_028885655.2 of Pongo abelii. Lineage (NCBI taxonomy): Eukaryota > Metazoa > Chordata > Mammalia > Primates > Hominidae > Pongo > Pongo abelii. Next base: position 199,037,543 of record NC_071988.2, read on the forward strand.
AAAACTCTTCAGAGAGCTTTTTTTTTCAGAAGAAAATATTTGTGATCATAGATGAAGCAAAGTTTTCTTACACTTAATACCAATAGCAATTTACATAATTTTTAAAGTGAAAAATTACATTTCCAGAAAATCGAAATATTCTGCTTTCCAAAAAACACACAAATGACAAACAGTGAGAAAACATTTACAAAGCACGTAACTGGTAAAGACTTGTATCTGAAATATAATCAAAAACACAAACATGGACAAATGATTCGATCAAACTCACCAAAGAAGATAAACAGTTTACAAACAAACAAAAAGTAATGCAATCCATTAAATTAGAGAAATGCTTATTAAAACCTTAATAAGACACCACTCCACACCCATTAGAGTGGATAAAATTAAAGATACAACACTAAGTGCTCAAAAGGACGTGCAGCAACTGGAACTCTCACATGTTGCTGTTGAAAATGTAAATCTGTACAGCCACTTTGCAAAAACAGTTGGGCAGTTTCTTACAAAGTTAAACATATACTTACTAAAATTTCAGTCCTGTATAGTATCTGTTTAGGTGAAACAAAAACTTATGTTCACATACAAATTTGCATGCAATATGTTTATAGAGGGTTTACTCATAATAATGAAAACTGAAAACACCCAAATGTTCTCTAGCCGAGCAAATGGATAAAATGTGATGGTACATTCATGTAATGGAATATCCAACAATGAAAAGAAGACTACTACTGATATCTGCCACAATAGGAACAAATCTCAAATGCATTATAACAAGTAAAGCAAGCCAGATTCAAAATGCTACATGATGTGTGATTCCTTTATATAACATTCTGGAATAGGCAAATCTACAGGGGGAGTAATAGAAGTCATTGTTAAAGGCTAAAGGTGGAGAATGAGTATGACCACAAAGTGTCACCAGGGAATATGTTTGGGAAGGGGAGAAGTGATGTATTTTGACTGTGGGGATGGTGGGTATACAACTCTAGTTGTCAAAACTCGCTATAAACAGTAAATTTCTCCATATGTAATTTCACCCTTATTAAAAAGAATGGATCCTAAATCTAAATTTTAAATACACATAAACTGAGAGCTAAATAGAATTTAAAATTTCATCTAAAAACTTAAACCCAAAGAAACTAAAAGGTAAATTTAAAGGGGAGACACAACCTTAATGCTCTTGATTTCTCAGTAATCTAAAGAACTTTAAAAAAAATAATTTTGCTTTCATTCTAGAAATAAATTGCTTGGTACAAACAGGATTTTACGAAATTTCTTTTTTGTTGTTTTCAGATGGTAAGATCTTATCTTCTGAGACCTCTGAGTTGACAGCAATATTGAATTATGTTGAAGATCTTGACAAAACTAGTAATCGGTGGTCTTATTTGTGTTTTGCTTCTAGTCACCAGCTAGGTAACTTTGAATAAGTTACTAAAATTCTCTGGGTCTCAGTTTCTCCAAATAAGACAGTGAGTGTAATAACTGTAAAAACTTCTATTGTTTTATGTTTTTATACATAAACATACAATAAGTATGGCCAAGTACAATAAATAAAAGATTAAATAAGAAAGTCACCAAATTACTTCCAGTTTAGGTGAAATCCACATGGTGTTTGGTTATATTATTATCTGTAATTTTGGCAAATAGTTTATAATTCGAAGCATATTTAGCAGTTACTGTAATAAATAAATTAGTTATTAAAAACCAAGAATTTAGCACTGAGTTTGTTCCACTACAAGTGCTCAGCAAACAGACTACACTATCACATTTTTATGTTAGAAAACCTATCTTTAGACTAAGAAATATACACGAGAATTTCTAAAACAAATAACGTTCACCTTTTGAAACTAAAAATAACCCCTTTTGTGGACAATCAATGTCAAATGTGAAGTCATTACGAACTAAGTGCAAAAATTGAGTGAAAGGAATTTGTAGACTTTAAGAAACTGCTAAAAATAGCAAAAGCTAAGTGGCAGAAGGAATTTACATTTCTTTAGGAAACCTAAAGGAATGTGAAAGTATTTGAAAAGAAAATGTTTAGAATGAACATGTGCGTTTATTAAATATTCATATCCAAAATTGAGGGTTTCAGTTATAAAATGGCTGTGGGAAAACAATCAACAAACTTCTAAGCATGTAATTTTATAATAATTTTTTTTTAAATTAGACACAATGATAATTTTATGCCTTTGTATGAAAGCAGAAATTTAATAAATGTAATTTAAAAGCATTCAGCCAATTTTTTTTTCTTTTTACTTTCAATGACTGGCAAAGCAAATGTTTCTGATTTTGCCAAAAATACTATCTATAGATGATGAAGAGGCCAGTTATTGCTTTGAAAAAAGGGTCTATTTCAAGCTGCCTCTGTCATGGAATTTTGCTGTTTTCAATCTGTTTCGTCTCCTCTGGGAACTCCTTCTTACATCACTTTCTAACTGTAAAATAAATGATCCAAATACAATCTTTAAATCCCCATGTCCTATTAAACTTCTGAAAACCAGTCTTTCCGGTATAAAGGGAAATTTGTCTTCTGTTCATTATATGACTTTAGATATTTTAAAAATATTGTTCTTTATCCAGCACTTACAGCCTGTAATTTAAGACTACTTTGCTTATCATTATTTCATCAGGGTAATGTTAGTGATTGTGTATTTTTATTTTAACAATTTAAATTTCCACTGTTTGGATGTAAAATGACAGCATTCTGACTCATCGGTCTTTGAACCAATGAGTTTCACTATTCACACATAAAACAGGAAAGAAAAGAAGAAGACAAAAAAAATACTAGTGGATATATGCCAGGACCACCTTTTCTTGTTTCAGCACTGGATGTTTTGGACAGAGGTTCTTAGACGAAATCTTCCCAGAAATTAAATTCCTATTTTTGCCCATTCTGGTGTGTAGGAAAAGTTCAATGGAAATTGTGAGACACAAAATGTAAGAGGTTACATATGCAGGCTTCTGAACAGGGGCAATTTTGAACAGAATACTGCAGAGTTGAAGTTGGACTCTGGAGAATTTAGCATTGACCTGAAAATGTAAGGGGCCATGGGACCACATAACATCATGCCAGCTGCTTCAAAGAGGTGCCTGCCATTTAGGTCATTTTCAAAATCATCATTTGAGAGGACTGTGAAATCGTTTCAGTGAATTATATAAAATTGTTTCCCGTAATCTTTCAAAATGTATTTTATGTAAATTGGCACATTTAAATAGCCTTCTATAATATCTTAAATAGCAAAGCCTTTGGAAACTAATTTGCCTTAATTGAAATAGGTGCACCTGTTCATTCAAAAGCGGATTTACATCATTACCTGCTAGACAAAAGACACTATCTCCACCATGAAGCCCCACCTCCTCCATGGAATCTAGGCCTAAAAAGTACTTCTCAATTAGGAGAAAAATCTTGGAAGTAATTTGCACCTAAGTCACTAATGCAAAAACAGAAGACCACATGCTTTTGGACAATGATAGCTTTGAATTTCACTGTTTCTTGAAGTTCCCCCATATTTCTAGCAAGCTTTCCTAGTAAAATGCCCATATTTTGTATAAATATCCTATAGCTAAATTTTGTAGTGTTTTCTCTTGATTTATATAACTTTAAATAACTACTAGTCTGCCTATGCATATAGGCAGATATATAATAGTTAAGAGACTAGCTTTTAGATTTGGAATTTTACTCAGCTGTACCACTTATCACCTGTGGAACTTGAGTACATCATTTCCTCTCACTGTGCCTCAATTAGTTCTATTATAAAAAATATAATAGATGCACCTGCCTTGTAATTTCTTGTGATGATTTAAAAAGATGATGTGTTTATAGAATTTAACGTAATGCTTAGTACACATAACACTTCATAAGTATTAAGATATTTTCTCTGAGGCATTAAGTGAATTAAGTATTTTAAAGTTTAAATTTATACACATTTAAAGAATAAAAGACTGTATCTTGGTTGTAAGTACTCATTTGAATGAAAATATTTCTTGTAGTGATTTAAAAATATTTCTTCTTTTGTCAAATTAATTTTGCATAATTTTTTGTTAAATAATTAATTGTTAAATATTTCATGACTGCTTCAAAATTTTTCATATTCCTAATAAGGTACTGTTCACCAAATTAAAAACAATTCTTAGCTAAACACATAGCAATAGAAAAAATTATAGACTAAATATTTATCAATGCACTACACAGTGAAGCATAAGTCATTTTAATTTTAAGGATGGATTTTTAAGTAATGACCCTTCCAGTTCAACAAATGATAACTCATGTTTTTATTTTAAGTATTCTTAAACAAAATATATATCAGTATATACATTTTAAGTGGTTATACAAAACATACACTATTTACAAACCTGACTGATAATATTAATGAAAAGACCACCCACTTTGTTGTATTAACTAATAAACATCCTAACGTCAAATGTAAACCAACATTGAAAAAGAAATGTAAACCACCATAAAAATTAGTTCATTGAAGGAGGGAATTATATTATAAAGTTTGTTGGAAAATATTCTAAATTTATTAACATTAATGTTAATGTTAATACATATAGAATATGTTTATAATATATAAATACAGAATATATTTATAACATATATAGAATAAATATTATAAATAAAGAATATTTTCTAACAAACTTTATAATTTCTTTTTAACATTTCTATGTTAAATTTGAGATGTTTCACAAATCAATAAAATATAGATGAATCCAGAATTTATTCAATGTTTCCTAAAAGATAACTTATGTCTTTTAGTGTTCATGTAATTTATGAATGTTCAAAATTAAAAAAAAGTTTGAAAAGAAGAAATACCTTTCTTCACTTGATTAAAAAAGGCCCCAAATAATAATATAAATTCATGTTCTGAACAGAATAATAATAAAAATATTTATATATTAAGTAACTATTGTAGGATAACTGCTTTTCTCCAGTAAAGCCATCCTTAGAAAATCATATCAATTCTTCACCATTTATTTTTTAGCATATTTTATTCCTTAGTGATTATTTGAAAATCACCCACGTTTTCAATTCCCATCATATATAATTACAAATTTGGTTTAAAATATATTTATATATCTTTATAAGCTAAAGATGCAGAAAGCAGAAGATGAACAGAATATGTTTTGCAAATGAGAGATATTGTGGCACATTCTTCAGTTGCTGAATAAAGGTTTAATGGTTATGATGGTGATAATAATTTAAACAAACTGAACAAACTGTCCTCTTGAAAGAATAAGATGCTAATACAGCTAACAAGGGAAGTGAAAGACCTCTTCAAGGAGAAGTACACACCGCTGATAAAAAATTCAGAGAGGACACAAGCAAATGGAAAAACATTTCAAGCTCATGGATAGGAAGAATCAATATCATGAAAATGGCCATACTGCCCAAAGTAATTTATAGATTCAATGCTATTCCCATTAAACTACCATTGGTATTCTTCACAGCATTAGAAAAACTTTTTAAAACTTCGTATGGAACCAAAAAAGAGCCCAGATAGCCAAGACAATCCTAAGCAAAAAGCACAAAGCTGGAGGCATCACACTACCTGATTTCAAACTATATTACAAGGCAACAGTAACCAAAACAGCAGGATACTGGTACAAAAAGAGACACATAGACCAATGGAACAGAACAGAGAACCCAGGGATAAAGCCACACACCTACGACCATCTGACTTTTGACAAACCTGAGAAAAATAAACAATAGGGAAAGGACTCCCTATTTAATAAATGGTGCTAGGAGAACTGGCTAGCCACATGCAGAAAATTGAAACTTGACCCTTTCTTTACATCATATGCAAAAATTAACTCAAGATGGATTAAAGATTTAAATGTCAAACTCCAAACTATAAAAATCCTAGAAGATAATCTAGGCAATACCATTGAGGACATAGGCATAGGCAAAGATTTCATGATGAAGACGCCAAAAGCGATCGCAACAAAAGCAAAGATTGACGAATGGGATCTATTTAAACTAAAGAGCTTCTTCACAGCAAAAGAAACTGTCATCAGAGTTAACAGACAACCTACAGAATAGGAGAAAACTTCTGCAATCTATCCATCCGACAAAAGTCTAACATCCAAAGTCTACAAGGAACTTAAATTTACAAGAAAAAAAAAATCCCATTAAAAAGTGGGCAAAGAACATGAACAGACACTTCTCAAAAGAAGACATACATGCAGCTGACAAACATATGAAATAAAAGCTCAATAGATCATTAGAGAAATGCAAAATCAAAACCACAATGAGATACCATCTCATTCCAATCAGAATGGCTATTACTAAGAAGTCAAAAAACAACACATGCTGGTGGTGTTGTGGAGAAAAAGGAACCCTTTACACTGTTTGTGGGAGTGTAAATTAGTTTAACCACTCTGGAAGACAGTGTGGTGATTCCCCAAATACCTAGAGGCAGAAATACAATTTCACCCTGCAGTCCCATTACTGGGTATATACCCAAAGGAATATAAATCATTATATTGTAAAATCATTGCCCATCAATGATAGACTGAATAAAGAAAATGTGGTACATATACACCATGAAAAACTATGTAGCCATAAAAAGGAACGAGATAATGTCCTTTGCGGGGACATGGATGGAGCTGGAAGCCATTATCCTGAACAAACTAATGCAGGAGCAGAAAAGCAAACACTGCATGTTCTCACTTATAAGTGGGAGCTGAATGATGAGAACACATGCACACACGGGTGGGAACAACACACACTGGGGCATGTTGTGGGGGGGAGCTTATGAGGGTAGGGAGAGCATCAGGAAGAACAGCTAATGGATGCTGGGTTTAATACCTACGTGATAGGATGATATGTGCAGCAAACCACCATGGCACACATTTACCTATGTAACAAACCTACATATTCTGCACATGAACCCCTGAACTTAAAAGTTGAAGAAAACAAAAAAAGAAAATCAAAGAATAAGATGCTAGACCCGGGCAAATGGTGGGAAAAAACCACAGATTGAAATTGAGAGAGGAAGGTTTTGAGATCATTAAAGAAATAAAATAAAACAAGGTAAGTAATAAGTTGACACTTGCAAGTCTAAATGCCAGGCTAATAGGAGGTTATGCTTTGTAATTTTAGTAGCCTGCAATGGCCAGGAAACCCAGGGGAGATTCTGGAATGTCTGCTCTAGGCCAGTGTGCCTCAGCATCCAGCTGAAATCAAACTTTCAAGAGTTTAAAGGCATTTGGTAGATCACCTTATAAAACAAATCAGATATAGGAGCTTTGGTAAATACCACATCTAAATTAAGTGGTGACTTGGCAGTTTCCACACTGGTTTGTGGCACTAACCATTTGTTTATAGTTTGATGATGGTAGAGCTGGCCCTGAAAGAAATCAACCTCAAGCCTCCTTAATTGAGTGGCAGAAAATGGACATGAGCCCTAGGATTTCTCTGTTTAGTAATTCGGGAGTTTTGTCCCCAGAGGCTGTGGAGAAGGGCTATGAACATGCCAAAACCATAGGTTTGAAATTGTTTTCAGCACACAAAGAAAAGAAAAATCTCATTATTTTGTAGTTATATAGACATGTTGATCAAAGCTAGCCTTCCCTAATAACTGGAATACTCACATTATTTTCTAGATGTGGCTCCAAATAACTTTACTTATTTTAGATTTGCCATTGTCATTTAGACTATTCACAAGAAAACACTGCCACAGGTCATGGAGACATTTTCAAAAGTAAATATTCCAAAAACGTCCTAAGCAAAGACAAAAATCACATTTGTCCGAAGTTCAGGTGATTTTTGTTTCATTGCACCTTAAACAGTTTTATATATGTAGAACCTCAATTAACACATGTTTATTACAATAAATAACGTTCAAGGAATGAATAGCAAGTACTCAACAAAAGTTTGTTGTATAACGTTATCATCGATTAATTAACCAGATTAAGAGCTTTCTGAATTTGAAAGTTAAACCAAAAAGAGGAATATAAAGGATCTTTAGATTTACATTCTTAATTCATCAATTATTTTTATCAATGTAATTAATTGTTCATTGTCCAATATCTCTTATGTATTGTTTGTTGCCACATGGAAGAGTGCAGGTATTTATTTTTAAACAAAATGCTCCATTTTGATAGGCTTTCTTCAAAATCACTTTATAGTAGATCAGAAAGTTATACAACACAGGGGAGATTATGTTTGTTACATTTAATCCTAACATTGCAGCATGGAAACATTTTTAGTGTATGGAACAGGAAAAAATGTTTGTGCTAATTCCTGCTGATTTAATTGTTGGAATAATGACTGGGTTTATGTCAATCACTCTAGTGCCCAGGGCTGTGTGAGCTGGACAATCAACATTGATGAAAATTATATTGGAACATTCCACAGGCACATTAAAACCTGAAAAATCCAGGCCAGAGAGTCCACTTAGGGGGTTGATTTATCTGGTATGGTTTATCTTTAGTGTCATAGCAATTGGGAAACTGTCAGGTAGCTACTGAGTTATGCTTTGTATGTGATGTCTCAGACCGCCAGATCTTAATTTTAAACTGAGTACACACACACAGTGTCTCATTCATCCTAAAACACATTATTCTCTGGATAATAAAAAAAGATAAAATGTAACCTTCACTTGAAAAACCATTAAATGTATATTGCAAATTGAAATGTTTGGTGCAACTGTTACTGATTGTACTGTTCATTAGAAAAAAGAAAATCTGAATTGCAACCAAGATCTACATAAAAGAAAGGAAAGGTGAACTAGAGAGATTCACATTATACAGTTTCTTGACATGTAACCAGATTTTGGAAGAAAAGTTACAAATTATACATTATTAAAGTAAGTCTCCTAATTAAGTAGTTTTTTTCTCCTCCTCCTTCTTTATATATTTAAGCACATAATTTAAGAGGAAGATAGTGATATGCAGATCAAAAATATTAATTCAAACCCTAGTTCCTCTGCTTTCCTTTTGTTTGCTTGTTAATTTTTTGTTTGGTTTATTTTAGATTCAGGGGCCACATGTGCAGGTCGGTTACAAGGGTATATTGTGTAGGGCTGCAATTTGGCTTCTATTGAATCTATCACCCAAATAGTGAACACAGTACCCAATAGGTAGTTTTCAACCCTTGTTCTCCTCCCTCTTTCCCCCCATTTTGGAGTCCCCAGTGTCTACCGTTTCCATCTTTACATGCTTATGTGACCACTGTTTAGCTCCCATATAAGTGAGAACATGAAGTATTTGATTTTCTGTTTCTGTGTTAATTCACTTAGGAAAAGGGCCTCCAGCAGCGTCCACGTTGCTGCAAAGCACATCGTTTCATTCTTTTATGGATGCATAGTATTCCATGGTGTGTATGTACCACATTTTCTTTATCCAATCCACTGCTGATGGGAACTTAGGCTGATTCCATGACTTTGCTATTAAAAATAGTGCTGTGATAAACATGAGTGCAGATGTCTGTTTGACAGGATGTTTCTTTTCCTCTTATATAATCCCACCCAGATACTAGTAGTGGGGTTACTGGGTCAAACTGTAGTTCTATTTTTAGTTCTTTGAGAAATTTTCATATTGTTTTCCTTAGGGTTGAACTAATTTACATTCTCACTAAAACTGTAAGAACGTTCCCTTTTCTTTTTCATCTACCCTCAAATAATCATTAATAATCATTCTGATTCTCAGCTTTCTTAAGCTTAAATAGGTTTCATAATAACTCTCTTGAAGGCTGTTCCAAAGATGAAAATGCTTAATATGTTTCAAAATGGCATATCACCATCTTTATACATTTTGTTAACACTAACTTGTAAGTTGTAAAATTGCAAAAGTCAGACCTAATCTTAATTTTATTCAAATTCCCCCATGATTGTTGGTGTTAAGTCTTGTTTATGATGATGTGAAAAGCCAAATACTGAATTTATTCAACAAAATTTATATGGCAAGAACTCAGTCAGGTGCTGGAGAAGACAAGTGGATGTCTCCTAAGTTGAGACAGCAGTAATTCTGATATTACGGAAATATTACAATGATAAGCAACTGAGTTCAGCGAACTACAGAAGAGAGCCCAAGTGGGTGCTGCATCAAAGGAACCGGAAGAAGCAGATACTGAAGGCCAGAAATACTCAGCAAGGGACTGGCTTCCCAGGGAAGTGAGAAGCACAAGAACAGATCAAGTGAGAGAGTCAAAAGGTAGACCTGGGCAAACACCCGTATTGAGCAGTGCTGGCAATTCGCCTAGCACATTCTCAACTTCTTGTGTCCTGTGGTAGGCCATCTGCATTCAAATAACTGAAGAAATAGTAGATGATAGAAGCTTGTTTCCAAACTATCTATTTTCATATTAAAAAAATTAAAATGCTAAAAATATTTGGGACAAAAAAATCTGTAATAAAGTGTGTATGGAGGTATTTGATATGCCCTGTTAATTAAAAAAAACTGAAATAATGCCCCAAAAAAATTGTACAATAGAATCATAAAGTAAGCATAAATGATTAAAACCCTTGTCATGACAACTGACTAGAGACGGGATGTATCATGCACAATTATGTAGTCATCAGATATAAATAATGTATAATATATGTAAATAACATTAGTGAAAAACAATATATAATAATATAATCTGTATAAAACAATATATTATACCGATATATAAATATATAAATTATATAATATATAATATTATATATAGATATAGATATATATGTCTGATGCTCCAGGATAGTAGATAATTGGCTTAAATCTCTCCAGCAGCAGTGGCATTTTATATTTCAACTTCTACTGTTTTATCCATATGGATATAAATGTATATAGGCATTTAATAGTATGTGTTATTCTGTGATTTTAAAATATTTATTCTGCAAGCTAAATAAAAATCACCTTTCTAACCACTTCATAATACCTCAGCAATGTAAATGTGAAACAAATATTGTTTCTGTCCTATGACCCCAATCTTGTGTGGACTCCACATTTAAGTCCACACAAATTTATCAACATTTTCATTTCCAAAAATGTTGGTCATCATTCCAAAAGGGAACAATAGCCACAATTCCCAGAAACATTTGTTACTATATTTTTAAAGATTAGCTATCCATTCTCAAATTCATTACCTGACTCAAAATTTTCATGTTTACAGCATTAGTAAAATTTGAATGTAGTAAAAATCCCATTCTAAGGAAAAAAATGTCACTTTATGTTGAAAATGTTTGATGGTGATTAACCCTGGATTCTCATTTATATGAATCCATTGACTCTGTCTGGCTATGAAGTCACTAGATCAAATTATTTCAGTGAACTAAATTATACAATACCAGTATCCAATTTATAAACATAATTTATTACTAAGCTATGAGTAAGAATATACAGAGTGCTCAGAACATCTAGAGAATTCAGGGCAGCAGGTACATAATTTAAAAAGAAAAAAAAATAACCTATTTTCTTAGAAACCCTCAAGTGTCCAGGGCTAACTTTTCCTTCTGAAATATCAAGGTTCTTTTCTGAATGGAAAAGTAACTCTCCATTCCGTTTATAACCGAGGGTTCAAGTGGGAAGCAATGTAGTAGGCCTATAGGTACAAAGTTCAGTAGGCAAGGCCCATTCCTGTATAGCCTTAGGATGAAAGATGGCATTTAGCAGAGGAGATTTTGGCATCTCCATCCCAATATTTTTATAAAGTCACTAATGAAGAAAAAGATATCAACATATGTTTATTATAATATTAACAATTATTAGTATGTTTATTATTGTTGACCAGGGTATGTGCTAGTTTTTAAAAAATACATTATCATCTCTCCTATAATACTTCAGTGTAGATAATATTAATTTGTTTTATAAATGAAGAAGCTGAGGCTTAGAGAGAGGTTAAATAGCTTACAAAAGGTATGCAGCCAGTAAGTAGGAAAGAGAAGACTGACTCAAGCCCATATGCTTATGATTTTTGCACTAATTACAAAGCCTGCGTTACTTACACCATATTACATTATTTCTACACTAATTCCAAAATCCCCTAACTTTTACAATCCCTAGTTGTAGTGCAGCCTTGATAACTGGGTCCCAGCCTTACCTTTTCTGTCTGAATTCTCCAGACAACCAGCTTTTTACTGGTCCACAATAGAGACTGTCCTACGTGCTAGTAACTGACCAAGGTTTCAAGGACAGGAAGTCCTGAATCAAACATCTCAGCCACTTATCCTTAGGGACTTCCGAGTTTTACCCTTTTCTTGAATCCCTTGGGAAGCTTTATCAATTCCTTTATAAGTCATCCAGTTGATAATTACCTGCCTGAATATCTACTGGTGCTACCATCACTATATCAATGATTATAAAACTTTTGTTAAACAATGCATATATATAATTTCTTTTTTGTTAAAAAAATTTTCAACTCCCAGGTCCACCTCCTGAATTATTTGTTCATCATTTGACAATCAGGCATTCCATGTGATTAGATCTCTGGAACACTCATTCGACAGCGCACACTGTGCTGCGTGTTTCACCTGAACCTGCCAGGAACCAAGGATTTATCTGCCTTCACTGCCTGCCTAGAGAAATAGCCAGATAGAGTTCCAGGAACTGTCACTAGAAAGTGTCCCCAACTAATGGAGCACACATCCTGGCCTGCTAACAATTCATGAGAAAAGCTCAGGTACTTTAGGTATTTACAGGTTCATCAGAAGACAAAAATGTGATGTCCTGCTAACACTATACTGGGACCTGCTTGGGTCTGTCCTGAGAAGATCACAGATGGAGTATTATGTCCAGTTGTAATTGTCACATTTTAAGACAGAGGGGAATGATCCAGATGGGGATGACAGCAACAATAAGAATATGGAAAGTCAGGCTGTATAAAGTGTGGTTCAGAGAACAAGAGAGATGCAGCATGGGAAACAAAAGCCTAAAGAAAGAGATATCTTTTTGCAAATAATGGCTGTGGACATATGGAAGACTTCTTTTCTATTACTGAGAGGACACAGCCAGTACCAGTGTACAATGGCAAAATTTTAATTCAGTTCAAGAAATAGTTTTCTAAGATCTAGGGCTTCCCAATAATGTAAAGGAGTGATGTCAACATAAAACAGAAGTCAAGTAATTTGTGAGGTATGCCAAGACAGATACCAGGCCAGGGACAGTGAAGAAAACATTAGTACTAGAAGGTAATACCACAGAGCATTTTCTATTTATTAGTCACCATTTGTTTTCATCATTTTCAAAAATGAGACAAGCAAGGTGTCTCTGTGGCACACAAAAAATACCTCATCCCCACCTTGCCTCAGTCTGTGCTACCTTTCTGCTCTCTGCTTATATATATGATTGGTCCAGGGGTAGAGAAAGTTAACTCATGCTAGGCCAATAATGTCCACCTTTATGAGAATTCTAAACTTATTTTTAAAAAAACACAGAGCTGGGCATTCTCTGGAAATGAACAAACAATATGTCAGAGAGAAAGATATGAAATTCCACTGATATCCAGGAGCCAGCAGCAACCTTCCAGAGCCTTGGCTATGCAGTTTTTATTTGGTGTTCTGCACTATCATTGCATTAATTTTTAAAGGAAAAAACCCTCTTAATTTAGTAGTTTGTGAGCATCAGTTTCCATTATTTGCTGAATAATAATATACTTTTAAAAACCTCTTCCTCTTCCTTATAATTCTTATATTTTATTGATGTGTCTTCTCTCCTGGTACTTACATTTTAGAAAGTTGTGCAAATTAGGGTATATGTGATAACACCAAATGCTAAACAGCCTTTTGATTGGTTGATGCTATGGTTTCTAGTATGAGTAAAGCAACCAAGAGAAAGTTGGTTGCCATATTAAATTCATAACAGCACACAAACAATATCAAACCCCTACTAAAATTCCAAGCAACCACCAAATTTATCAAAGGTCACCATGCATCAGTTATTCATATAAAGCTAGTAAAATAAGGCAGATGCCAGATGTTGATGAACTCCTGTTTGCTGAATTTATTAACCAGATGCAGAAATTTACTCATTGCTTGAGTGCTTCGATATCACAGAGATATGCACTTTAAGAATATGCAGATAGGGAGATTAAATAGCATCACTTGACTGTGCGTCTGCTGTATGACAATGCATAATAAGTGGTATGCTTTTGCTTCGTGTTTCCTATTTACATAATTCAAAGCTTTGACATCATGGAAATATATCATGCGATTGTATTCTGTTACATCATGCATAAAATCTAACAGTGTAGTTATATAAGCTTTGAAAACAGAAGCATAGGGAAATGAGATGCACTTAAACACTAATCAAGATAAATGCAAATTGAAGGCATGAACTGAATATGTTCTTCTTCACCAGGACTATGTAGTAAAATAAACTAATTTGAGCTATTCATACATAAATGATGATCCCAATCTTATTTTGAATAATTAATAATGAGTAAACATAAAGGCAGAAATAAATTAGATAAAAACAAATCCCTTAAAAAAGAAAAAAGAAATAGCACAGTCTTCATTCAAAAACTCTAAGGACTGTGACTGCAAACCCTGGGTCAGAAGGTAAGATTAGGCTTCTTAAGTGCCCCATGTAAATAACAATCAAGTTTTAAGGCTGGGCGTGGTCCTCACACCTGCAATCCCAGCACTTTGGGAGGCCAAGCTGGAGGACTGCTTGAGCCTAGGAGTTCAAGACCCGCCTGGGCAATATAGCGAGACCCCAATCTCTACAAAAAAATTTAGAAATTAGCCAGGCTCATTAGCCATGAGCTTGTAGTCTCAGCTACTCAGGACACTGAGGCAGGAGGATCCCTTCAGCCCAGGTTCAAGGCTGCAGTGAGCTACAATTGTACCACTGCACTCTATCCTGGGCAACAGAGCCAGACCCTGTCTCAAAAACAAATGAACAAAAATCAAGTTCTCTTTCATTAAGCATCTTATAAGGAGGGAAGACAAATGAGGGTCAGGAAACAGGAGGAAGCTGGCTTGGGGCAAACAATAATTACTTTGCTAATTACAAACTGAAAGTTCAGCCTAAGATTTTTAAAAATACTATTTAAAATTTAAATATTAAAATATATAAAAATTTCATTTAAACAAATTTTTAGAACATTTCCTTTGGTATTAGCAAGGGCTTTTAAAATATATCTTGAGGCATTTAATATGTATATTGAAACTTTGGGAATTTTACACTATGCCAAGACTGCAGCAAAATGGTTTTGTGTGGACCCCACATAGGCCCATTATTAGGTGATGAAATACATACAATTTATTTTAAAACAAGATTTTTCTATGTTTTAGAATCAACTCAAAGATAACTGTTGAAGTGAAGAATGATTACTTTACCATAATAAATAACAAAGCAAACTGACATAGAATGACACACAGGAGCGTTCTAGAATAAACAAAGATATCAATCCAAATTTGAGCTTTGCAGGGTTATACACTATAAAATCTGCTATACTTGTGGCTTTATCTAACCTCACTAAAGTTTCAGTTTCTTCAACTATGAAACAAGAACAATAATATCCATATCACCAGATATGGTTTGTGAATTAAACATACAAATAGTAGTGTCTGGATATTTCAAGTAGTACGTATACAGCATAAATATAGCAAGGAAGAAAAGAAGGAAAGAGGAAAGGAAAGAAGGAAGAAAGAAAGGGAGGAAGTTTGCTTAATTTGGCATTAATATACACATAAGAATATAATAGGTATTAAACTGCACTTTTTACAATTAAGGCTTTCAGGAAAACAACTTTTCAGAATAAACCCCTATTTCTGATAGTAATCAGAAATGCTCTGTGAGCACTGTCACGTATTTTAAAGCTTTTGCTAAAACTCTTTACCAAAGTAAAGTGATATGAACTTTAAAAGAAGTTTCTGAATATAAATATTTTATTGATATAGTCTACCCACAAAATTTAAAAAAGTCATATACTTTTACAAAATTCTTCTAAAAATTACTTGAAGATTTATGACAAATGAATGAGTATAAAATATTTAACTACAAAAGACTGTTAGAATAAAACCATATAAAATATAAAATAAAAATTTATGTAAATGATGGGTAAACATATATAACAAGATTAAAAGGTCATATTATTCTTGAAAGAAGAAGTTTATAATGCAAGTCAATAATGCAATAATCTCAACCTAAACTTAGATAATGCTAACAAAGACTGAGAGTGAATGGAAGCTAGAGCTGAAATTAGAAGCTGAGTACAGACTTGGTCTCAGATAGGGAAGACTCAAAGATGTTGAGTCCTTTTGGCCTAACAATGAATACAGGAGAATGGATGTTGATGGAAACCTTTAAAATACTCAAGTCCCCTCCTTCCACTGACAATTAAAAGCCTGGAAAATATAAAAGAGAAACTCAAAGAAAAGAATAAACCAACTATTAAACTTCTTTTAAATAGAAAAGAGATGTTACAGTGTTGGAAAAAATCAATTTGAGATTATTTATTCACAAATGCTTTGATATGCTCCTTTCATTCCAAGTTATTTAATTTTTTTATTTTTTTAAATGTCAAATTTTGTGTACTTTTTAGCGCACTATAAAATGTGTACTTCATTTACCCATAAAATGATCTTCATTACCTAAAATTAGGCTCTCAGAATAAAAATATTTTCTTTATTCTATCATCTATTAGTGTATGTATTTAATTATAGCCACAAAGTTCAATTACTTAAGAATTTCTTATCTTGAATGTGAGGTACATATGTATCCAAAAATATTTATAGAATATAACATTTTCAAGCACATAAAAAATAAAATTTTAGAAAGTGGTCAAATATATACCAAAAATCCAATTGTAAGTCATTAAATATGAAAACTGAAATTGAGATAGCATGTCACTCCCTCTTGTTATACAGAAGAGAATTTGGTTGAGTCTCTTACATGATTTTTTTCTCTGTAATAACATAGTTAAGTAGCAGCAGAAGCAAAAATAAACTCCAGAACCCCTACTTAACTGTCCCACCATGCACTATATTCTATAACATATCGTTTCTCTTCATCTTTGAAAAAAACCTGTTAGCTTTACATTGAATTACTGAAAATTACAGTGTAAACATTTATTAAAAATTATGCCAAAATGCAGGATTAAAAAAATAGATCAGTAAACAATCTTCAATTAATGGAAAATTTGAAAGAACTAGAGATTTTTTTTATTTCTAAAATTAAATTTTCAGCAAAATCCAAAGAGAAAATAAATATTGAACATTTTAAAATTAATCCTTACAGGAGTCATAACACTGGGTACACGCAGAAAGGTTCATTATTAGTGTGATCTCTGAAACTAAATGTAAAGCGGTTGTTCAGATAAATGAAGACCACAGCCCTTATTGTGTTGTGACATATCAGTAATTATGACTACATGGATTTATCAAACTCACACATTAGTGATAATCAAATTAGACTTTTATAAAACTACATGATGATTACAATAACCTAAAACAAAATTATATTTGTTTTGAAAGTTTAAAATAGAGACTGAAGAAAATATACTATATAGATACTAACTTGAAAAAACTTTATGTATGTAGTAATACTAATGCCAGTAAGAAAAAAATGTAAAACAATGCATCAAAGGGTTCACAATATAGTAAAAAACATACAGTCCACTGAGAAGCCATTTCAATTATAAACCTAACATTACTACCTTTAGATTTCTAAAGGAATTGCATGCCTAAACTCTTCGGGGGAAGCAGGAATTTAGTAAAATAGAAAAGATCCAACATAAATCTAACAAGTTTCTTCTCATAGGTATATATACAAAATCCTGTCTGGATTGACATCCTTTTTAGATACACAAAAACTATTTACGAAAACTGACCACCAGCTGGGTTCCAAAAGATCACAAACAATTTCAAAGAATTGGTGTCTTACAGAACCAATGTTTTTGACCATGATGTAACTACAATAGAAATCATTAATTAATAGATACTGCAAAAACTTTCTGCAAAAAATTTCTATGCGTTTGGAAACTTCAGTAGCCCATGGGTTATAACAGGAAATCCCAATAGGACAAAAGAGAAAAAAAAAAGAATAAAAAGAAAGAGAACCAGAACTTTACAATAAAAGGAACACTTTTTTAAACTTGTGGGAAGAAGTTAAAAGAGAAATGCATGAAATACATTTATTAAAAACTGTAAGACTGAGAAAAATAAATTTAAGGTAATTCAACTTCAACTCAAGAAGTTAGAAAAAGAATGAGAATGTACTTAAACAATCTAAAAGGAAGGATTTAATCAAAGCAACAGTATAAAATAGTGAAATATAAACACAGAAATAGAGAGAGCCAAAAAACCAAACAAAATTCTTTGAAGAGACTAAAGAGTAAACAGTCTTCCAAGAATGAAAGAGAAAACTTACAAAGAATTTCAGAATTGAAACGCGAATAGCTATTTATAGAATGGATGGCAAAAATCATAAGGGACTACTGTCAGTATTTTCATAAAAATAAATTTGAAAATTCAAGGCATTTCAACCACGTAATTCACAAAGGATTAATAGAATGATCAAAGAATTCCTACAAACTAAAAGGACAAGCATTCTGTTTAATAAGGAAACATCAAAATGTCCGCTACAGTACTAACTGCAGTAGCAAAATGTTTGAAGAAAATGAAATATCCTCTGCCAGAGAATTGCTAACCCTTGGGTCACACAACAGATTTCTATATACATATTAAAGCTATAGGCATCAACAAGGCTTAATCCCTAAAATAAAACATAAACAAAAACAGAAAATAACATGTTGAAGAATGTATGTTCAGCACAACATACTTTACAAAAAGTTGGATAGATCAATGATATGTGTAAACATAAAAAAACGCACAAAATATAAATACTAAATTCAGAATATTGGTTAACTTGGTGGAGGAAGGGGAATGAGATTTCTGAAGGCTTATATGAGGGTCTTCAATTTACCTGTAAGTTTTTTTCTCATAACAATATCTGGAAATATAAGACAAAATGAAAGAATTTGATAGAGCCCCACCATGGGTGCCTGAAGCTTTTAGGTCCCTGTCCTCATCTGTATATTTGGAATATGTCATAAAAGAAAAAAAAATAGATGGATAAATTTCATATTTCTTTCTGTTTTTATAAAATATAAGATTAAACCCAATTTAGCTTACATTCTGAAAAATTCAGTATACAATTCTTACCAAAATATGTTATTTTTTTAATTTTCCATGAAATTGTGTTAAAATTTTTGAGCTGTATCTTTTCTGTGATAAATACTCCAGTATCCTCAATATTAAATTGAAGGCCTCCATGGAGTTAATGAAGTTCTTTAAGATTTTAAAGCACTAAACAAGTGGAAAATGGCAGACAGGCTGCCCCAGCTCCTGAAAGGTGCTAGGAAACAGCAGGCACAATTTATATGGAAAATAAAGACCTCAAGAGTCACTCTTCCTCCAGTCTTGAGATGGCTTCTACATAGCTCATATTGGCACTCCGAACGGCCTGCTGACTTTCCATAATCTGAGTGTAATAGAGACAACACCTTTTGACTCCAAACATTCTAAGGTTACTGCCAACAAAAACCCATCCTCCACTCTCAGTGTTCAGTAGGAGCACAATGCCTGTAGAGATGAAGGGATGAGACGCAAAGAGAATCACTTCCTTGTCTTCACTATCAAAATGGAAATGTCTTTGAGTGAGTCTTTAGTCAGTTCGGTAGTGATGCAAAGATGAAGACATCCTCTGATTAAAATTTCCCACATAAGATGTAGATGAGCACATCTACATCTTACATGGAAAATGTAAGTTATATCACACAAAACTAAGAAATAATAACTTACACACAAATCTAAGTTATATCACACATAACTAAGAAACAGGATTTTCCCATGTTAGAACTAGAACTTGGCTAATAAAATCAGGGGGGCTATAGGGAAAGAGCCTAGACTTCCAAGTCCACTGACTAGGACACTTAGTAGCAAGATTTGTGGCCCAGTCGCTATTTGTGAAGTCTGCTTCCTCATTTGATAACAACAATACCTATGATCAGATGTTATTTTAAGGACCAAAACTATAGTACATGACATAGAATATGTTCAATAAAAGATTGTTAGAATTTATTGATGGAGGGTAGAAACTAAATGCATGGAAACAGGTGCATAACAGCTAGTTGTCATTGACAGCAATTAACTAAAACCTACAAGGAGGAGAAATTTTGCCCTGCCTCTACTACCTCCAGGCTGATCCCGCTGAAACAGTCAGTGACAGGCAGCTGCTGTGGCATTCCTAAGGGCTGGTGAATGGTAGTGCTGACTAAAAATCAAACAGCAAATTGTTTATTATTGTTTTGCTTCGGGTCTATTTTGGGGAGGGCCAGGAAATGGCAGAGGGTGTGAAGGAATGATGTAGGGTCCACAGGATGAAACACTCGAGTGCCAATTCCTTATGTATGGGCTTAAGAAGAGAGAAGCCAGCAACGGCACCTTATGGAATTGATTAGCTGTGTGAATTCCTCACGCATGAGTCCATGGCAGCCTGGAGTAACACTATGAAACTGCTCAGCAGGCAGCTCTCTTGGTCACTGGCAGCTAAGATGACCCTTTCATAGGGATGATTTGTTTATTTCTGTGCCCCAAAGAATCTTTGCAAACATAAAGACATACAGAAGGGAGAAGATGGCATAGAATATTATTTTACCAAAGTTTTAGGAAATTGAAAATTAGAACAGTTTTATAACTCCTCCCTCGTGAATGATGCAGAGAAGTTTACCATTTAATAGTCCACTAAAGTGCTTTTATTCCTGCATACATGAATTGTTTTAAAATATTTCTATTTAAGGCACAGAAAATGCAAATTAAAATGCATAAGACAATAACAAGGACAATTTTTACTCTCAGTTAATAGTCAATCTTTTAACTGTTATGACTTACTCATCATAAATATAACATATACTTGCCAGTTTGATACAGAAATTATCAGAAATCTACAAATTGACTAGGATTATGTAGTTTAATTTATATCTTTTGGATATCTGATTTCTTTTAGCACTATTGTTTGCTAACAAAGCCAAATAAAATTGCATGTACTATGTTGCAGACTACAATGTCCTTTCGCCTAGGTTATTCAAATTAATACTTATAATGAACTCATGAGGGAAGTCAGAATATTATTACTGTAACCATATTCCAGATGATGAACATAAAGCAAAGAGAAATTAAAAGTTATCTGAGGTTAAATAGAGAGTAATTTGGCAAAATTCCAACTTAGTTTTGCTTACTCGAATTTCAAATTCTTTCAATGGTCAAAACACAGCATTTATCACTGCAGTGACATATGGACAGTGGAAATACTGCTATGATCTTTAAAACATAGGTCTTAACTTGTTTGTTTTTAACTTGAGGTGACTTTACATCTGGTTTATTAGGTAGCTCATTAGTTTCTCATTGCTGCTGGTGTAAAGTACTACAAGTTTAGTTGCTTAAAACATTAGAAATGCATTTTTTTACAGCTTTGCAGGTGAAATTTCTAAAATGGTTCTCACTGGGCTAAAATCGAGGTGTCTGGCAAAGCCTGTAAGGGGCTCTAGAGAAGAATACATTTTCTCCCCTTTTCTAGCTTCTACAAGCTCCATGTACTCCTTGGCTCATGGCTTCCTTCCACATTCAAAGCCATCAATGACCAGATGAGTCTTTTTCACATCACATCATTCTGAATCTGACTCCCCATCCTCTCTCTTTCACTTATAAAGAGCCTGAAAAGACACTGGAACCACGTAGATAATCCGGGATCATAATCTTTCCGTCTCAAGATCCTTGATTTAACCACATCTGCAAAACCCCTTCTGCCATGTAGGTAACATGTCCACAGGTTCCAGGGAGTAGGCTGTGGACATCTTTGGGGGCCATTATTCTGCTTACCACAGGTAGATTTGAGTTATCAAAAAACTACCTATCTATACCAGTGTGAAGTGGGATGAATAAACATAGGAAAATACTTAAAAGTTTCTTAGGATATCCACTGATAAGTCCTAAAGAGAACTGTTATATATTACATAAAAATATAACTTTCTCAAATATACCTACAATTCCTGAAAATACAGATTGTCACAGGGTCTGCACCAACATATACATTCAAATAGAAACCCATGAACTTAAGAGCATTGTCTGTATATTCTATCTGTCCTATTACAGGTAAGTAATTTCTATATTTCACAGTTTTCATGTAGTTACTTTCATCTGTTGGTTCCAGTTCGCATAGATGTATACATTCAGAAATGCATGCCGATTACCATGCATATATGAGTAGTTTAGAAGATCTTGTTAACAGCCTGCCTAGCTGTCCATGGTCTCAGTATTTCAGTAGATACCAGTCCAACTTTCATCTGTTATCATCTCCATTTTACTCCCTGAGTTTTTGCTCTTACTGCCAGAACCCATGCTGCCCACTTACAGCAGACAGGAGACAAGGAATTATGCTCCCCAGAGCAGCCCTAAGCCAAAATTTAACAAGAGTTTTTGTATAAATACCCAGTTCCCTTGCATCTTGGTCAGGATAAGTCTGAGTTGTGTGTTCTACACTGTTTCATAGAGTCCCCCAGTAGAATTAAACTCCAGATACCCATAATGATAGCTTGCTTGATAACATACCATTTATTGGGTCCTCTCCCATCCTGTCTCATTTTACCATTTTCCTGCCAAAGTACCCTGGGATTGCCTCCCAGATAGACTCCTTGCCTCAATTCCCTGTCCCAAAGTCTACTTCTAGGGAAACCCAAATTAAAACACTCAGAAATACTTATAGATAATTGTTATCATCCATTGACATGCTAGGTAAATACTAAACTATCATACATGCATAATCCTACTGATACACAAATTCGTATTCATGTCACTATGAATATTCAACCCATATGTTCATTTCTCTATGATGAATGTATTACCACATTACTGTACAGCCAGTCAGATATTTTTAGGTTGATGATTCATCTAAACAGCTGAATTATGTATCTAGTTAAGTAATGCATTACAGTAATGATTTATTATGTGAATGCTATATTCCTAAGCCAGAGATTATTTTATAGATATATTAGTTGATACAGTAAGTTAAGAGAATAATTTGGTACATGGGAGGGAGCATAATGTGATGTAGACATCAAAGACTATAGGTAAAATTCTAATGTCTGACACACATGAGCTCAAATTCTGACTCTGCCACTGAAATAAATGGATAACCCTGGGCTTATCTCCCACATTCATGACTTTTTAAATCTATTAAGTGATAATAACAATATAAATTTATAATATTCTGAGATTAGAGGAGATACTATTTTCTTATTTAATAAAATGTACTAAATGCTTATAAGCAATTTTTTGAATGTCAAAAATTAGTCTAGGTTCTGGGCATTCAGCTATGAACAAAACACTTCAAAGCTTCTGGAGTTTCTACTAAAGAAGTAGAATCAATTAAGGAATAAACAATAAATAAAAGAAGAAAATGAAGTGTTGATGACAATAAACTGAGGGTCATGATAGAAACTGGGTGGCTACTTTAGAACAGATAAGGAAGGGTAGATTCCCTTAAGGAATTGGTAGCTGGGACCTCCACAAAAAAGAGCCAGTCATGCCCATCTAGGGGAGAACATTCCAGGCTCTTTGAAAAGAATGTGCTTACATGTTAGACAAGAAAGAGCCGTAGCCTTTTGAAAAGAGCGGGCATGGCATGTGGTGGGGATGAATAAAATGTACTCTGATTCTGATAGGTCTTATCATCCACGCAGAGTTTGGATTTTAGTCCAGATATGATGGAAAGAAGTCACTGCTAGGTTAAGATGTAGAAATGATATTATCTCATTTACAATGAAACACACCCTGGTTTCAAGAAGGAGATTAGATTTTAAGGGTGTAAAGCGAGAAAAAGACAGGACAATTAGGTTCTACTGCAATCACCATAGCAAAGGATGATGACAGCTTAGCCTAGGAAAATAACAGGTGAAATGGATGGATTTGGAATATATTTCAGAGGAAGAGAAGCTTTTTGACTTCCTGATAGATTGCTGGAAGGTTTAGGCAATCAGGTAAAATGAAAAATCAAGGATGTTCATTAGATTGGTTATATGAATTATATACAAAGCACTCTGCTCAATTCTGGACACATATTAAACACTCAGTAAATGGTAGCTAGACAATAACGCTTGGTGGCTAGAAAAGACAACTTAAATGTAGACTGGTAAAATGAGGAATAAATGGACAGAGTATGTTAACAGGTGATGGAAATAAGTATTCATTATTAATTATTCCTTACTCATACTTTTTTTTCTAGGCACCATTCATAATCTAGACCTATATAACTAAACAGTGAATGTTAGGGGCCATAAAGGAACACACATGTGGTACTTGTCTTCAATTCCATTTCAATTACATGCCAATTGAATGGAATAAACAATAATAAATACACAAGAATTAGAAGACAAAGGTCCCTAGATCTGTGATAAAAGCTTATAATATCAATATGAGAACAACATTATCCACCTCTTCTAATCTAAGTCATGCCACTCTATGCACAGAGCATAAAACTATAATGGGTAATTTGATCTGTTAACAATGATTTCAATAATAGAAAGCAAGACTCATACTGCTAACACAATAATATTGGTTCAGTCATAGATAATCAAATTCTAAAATCATTCTAAATATGTATTTCCAGGGCTAAAAAACTTTAAAGAACATCAGCAAAAAAAAAAGTGCTCTTCATTAACAATTTTTGTGATTATTCACCACCTTGGGTTTAACTTTTAAATTCTCTTTCTTCTGGTTGAATATTCCTTCTGCTAGTTTTCTTCATTGTCTTTTTCAGGCTCCAATTCTTTCTCACAGATTTAATTCTCATAATTATCCTTATGTTTAAAGAGCGATAGTCCTCTTTAATCTACCTGAAATTATAATTAACCTAATTAAAGATTTGGTGTCCTAAAGGAAAATTTATATTCAGGAAAAGTATAGATTTACCATGTTTTGGGGGAATATTATTCCATTATATTTAATGTACTGCCTTTGACTTAATCCCCATAAAGGTAAAAATGTAACTCCACTGGACATATCCTGAATCTGAAATTTCATATTTCATAAATCTGAAATTATGTATTCTACTTCTCGCCACTTTCTTTTGTAAATTACTCATTCATTCAATAATATACATTCTTTATTACTTGGTTATGTGTGAAAATTCTTTGTATTTTTAACCCTTAGAAGTTATTTAGACATAATCTTATTAGAGTGAGAAATAAGACATATTGACAAATAAGTTATTAGTAGAAGAAAGCAAAGATTGGTTACCAGCAGCAAACAATATTCTATCATATATTTGAGGACAAATATTTCCTCAGTTTTGAAGAACAAATAAGCTAATTGCCTCAGTTTTTCTTAATAAAGTTTATTCATAAGCATTGTGAGGTTTGCCACACTTTAGTCACCTTACCGATCTACCAAATGAATATCTAGAAGTTTAATTTCTTTCCCAATAGTAAATTCATATTTAGATGAACAAGTACCAAGCATCAATCATACCAGACACTTCCCAGAGCTAGGACATGCACATTTTTTAGTCTTGGCAGCTGGTGCTAGAAAACCTCTGTCTTACTGACTAGAACTGAATTAAATGTGGTTATCAATCTTGATTGTTGTCAGGGAGGATGTAAGGTACATTAATAAGTAGCTTCCCAAATCGACAACTTTCTGACTTGCTGCATTTCTTGCTCTGAGTAACCTATCCCCAGAAAGTGGGCTCCTCTTCTAACCCTAGTGATTACTTTAGTTTGTGTCCTGTATGCAAAGTCTGATACTTTTCCATGATGTCTACCTCTGGCCCCACATTGCATTCAAAAACCAGTCGTCATTTACATCCATGCTGGCTTTTTCTCTTCAGATGCCCAGGTTCTAGCCCTTTCCCGTACTCATACCATCACATGGCCATTGCAACAACAAAACCCTGGTTTCTTTCATGTATTTAGCTTCCAGTTGCATTTGCTCAGCTCTATCCTTGGCATTGCAAGCTCATCCCACTGCCATCCAGGGCCAGTGATAATAGCCACGATTACTCATCTAAAAGTTCATTGTTAGCAAATTATATTTTAAATGCACTAAGAGAGTTTCCCATTGAAAAGACTGAGACTTTCTGAAAAGCTAAGAAACTAAAATAATACCTCACTGAAGTAAAAACTCAAAAACTATACTCTTTCTTGAACTTTGGAATTGTCAGGATAAATTTTTTTTCTTCAATTTACGTTTAGAAATTAAATGTAATAGACTACCCTTTGAAAGACTTCTTAGACCTGCCAATTTTGGGGTTGAGCCCATATATTTGAGAGAGTAGGGGGAAAAAAGGTACTTTGTTCAACCATAAAAAAGAAGGAAATCCTGCCATTTGCAAAAAGATGAATAAAACTAAAGGGCATTATGCTTAGCGATATAAGCCAGGCACAGAAAGACAAATATGCATGATCGCGCTTAAATGTAGAAACTTAAAAAATCAAATGATAGAAGCAGAGAGTAGAATGGTGGATACCAGGGGCTCAGGGACTGGTGGGGTGGTCAACAGGGAGACGTTGTGTCCAGGGTACAAAGTTTCAGTTAGACAGAAGCGATAATTTCAGAAGATGTAATGTACTCATGGTGACTATGGTAAATAATAATAAAGAGAGTAGATTTCAAACATTCTCATCACAAAAAATGATAAGTATGTGAGATGATAGATGTGCTAATCAGTTTGATTTAATCATTTCACAATGTACGTCAATCAAAATATCACAGTGTACACCATGCATATATCCGAGTTTTCATTTCTCATTTTTAAAAAGTAAATAAATAAATAAATAAATAAAATAATTTAAGTCTTCTATCTCCAAATACATCACTAGAACGAGACATGCTTTTTGGAGAGGAGAGATGCAGCAATTGGTTTATATCGCATTTGCCAGTGAAATAAATTTAATTATTGGGACTGTTTGAATAAAATATACTAAAATATTTTTAAAAATTTAAAATGTTAACATGGTATCATTGACGAAGGCATAGCTTCCAAATTTAGAGAAAATATGTAAAGAAATAAGTGTTTTTTACACAGAAAAATTAAAAATAGTTAATAACAAGGAGGACATAAAACAAGTCGAAATGAGGTAATGCAGTTTTAAAATCATATTCTTGAGGGATAGATCAGGAGATGAAAAATAGGGTATTTTAAGAGATATTTTAAAGCAGGCTATGAAATAATAGGTTTTATTTTCTCTGAATATAGCTTTGGAAAATATAAAGCAAAGAATGGTAAGTTTTAATGATGATATTACAGATATATATTTTAAGATATTTATGCTTTTTAGAAATTACCTACAAAGATCTTAAAGTTCTTCTGTAACTTGAAAAACAATTCAAAATATAGGCAATTTTTAATTGAATTTTATGCATAGGTTTCAATTAAGATACTAGGCAATAGGCTTTTCCCTAATAGCTGCTCCCAAAGAAAAAAGAATTTCTCTAGGCAAAGCCATCTTTTAGCGGTTGGTAGATTTAATCTGACTCAAGCCTCGCTAAAATATCTTCCAATGTTTTTAGGTTATACTGTCTATATATTGTTAATAAATACTTATCAGCCCTGTAACTGAAGTTTCCCCAGAGTAGTAGGTAAGAAAGAAATGTAATGAGAATTCCACTCCACAGCAAGCTTTTTCTCTTTCCTTTTCTTATCCAACACTCCCCCTCACATATCTATTCCAGAATTTTTTCATACAAGCTAAAGCTGTTCTCTAAAACACAGAATGAAAGACTTAGCCCTTTCTCTAGCCAATTTTTCCCATGCATGTGATATTGCCAAAGTCATATTTATTCCCCTCAAATACTCCATTCATTAATAATCTGCTGACTCCAAAACAATGAATTTTTTTTTAAAGAACCGAAGAAACGCGATATTGAGGGAGCTTCAAATGGCACTGATCTTAGTTGGATGTATTCTAAGCTTATCATCACTCACTCGTGGTACTAGCAATGATTGTTTTGCACATGGCAAAATCATACATAGGTAGGAAAAAGAAGTTTACAATACTGCAAGTCTGGCCCAATGGGCAAAGGTCAAAGATCCTATGAATTTGAAGTGATTTCCTCCACTTCAGAAGTGGAAGGGAAAAACGTTCTGTATTTTCTTGTGATTGATTTAATAAAAGCAAGTGAATATTAAAAAAAGTATATGATTATAGATCCTATACAAAATTGTCCTAAAATTGTGAGAAAATTAAATTATACTTATACAATTGATGTACTCATATATTTACCTTTACTTGCAATACCTTTTCTCTCAAGTACATTGAGATAATATTCAATGTAAGTATCAGTGAGAACTTATTTAAGTCCTCAGTAAACATTCTAATATAAATATCCTTAGCCTAGGATCATAAGTATAAAAATATTGTGAATATAAAATCATAATATACAAACTGGTTCATAACCATATGCCCATGCAAGTTTTCTGAGGGGTAAATACATGAGTTTTATAGATGCTCCCTAAATAAAGAAACAAGGAAACTATGTCACAGTTTTATTAAGATTGCAGGAATTTGTAATGTTGAATACTACATTAGGGGCAACAGTGAATGAATAAATCAGGAAATACATGATTTTAAAGGTGCTCCCTAAATAAACAAGGAAAACTATGTCGCAGCTTTATTAAGATTACAGGAATTTGTAATGTTGAATACTGCATTAAGGACAACAGTGAACGAATGTGTGTGGGCCCACGTGTATGTATCTTCTGTCTCTGATTGTCAGCCAGTTTCCCTACATTATACATGTGCCTATGTAACCTTGGAAAAATAAACATATACTTAACACCTTTGTTAACTTTATTCTTATAGGACACAAAAATAATAAAAGGGAAGTGCTTTCAGGCAGATGGAAAGGATCAGAGAAGAGAGGAAGGCATGGAATACAAAATGAAACAGCAGAGAATGCTAGAATTTAGAGTTGGAAGAAGCCATCAGCCTGGAAGAAAATCTGGCCCAAGACAGAGAAAGGTAAGAAAGCAATTAAGAGTAAGCTCAGCTGTCTCTGACCTATCCGTTTTCTTTAGAATACATTTATTCCGTGTCAGCAAAGCTCAGGGAAGAGGTGGAAATCTGTTTCACCCCATACCTATGACTGAAGAGGCTCTGGCTGCACAGTGGATACTGTAGTAGCTGATGTCAGATGTAGGCTCAGAACATGAGGCCTGAAAGTCACCAGGTCTTAGGAGGGACAGTTCTAAAATTTCTTATAAAAACTGCATCAGTTATTTCTTGGTATGGTTTGAATGTCCCCTCCAAAACTCATGCTGAATTCTAATTGCCAACGTAAGGATATGGGGGGGAGGTGGGGCCTTTAAGAGGTGATTAGGTCATGAAGGCTTTGCCCAGATGGGTGGGTTTAATGCCTTTACAAAAGGGCTTTCATGTGTCATGGGTTCTATCTCTTTGCTCTTCTGTCCGTCTGCCATGTGAGGAGCAACATTCCTCCCCTCTAGAGGATGCAGCCTTCAAAGTGCCACCTTAGAAGCAGAAATGGGGCCCTCACCAGGCTCCTGACCTACCAGCAACTTGATCTTGAACTTTCCAACCTCTAGAACTGTGAAAACTAGATTTCTATTTTTCATAATGTACCCAGTTTTAGGTATTCTGTCACAGCAGCACAAATCAGACTTAAGACATTTCTGTTTCTAACAGTTTGGTAGAAGAAACTCTGAAAAAGTGCATCTATTTATCTACATGCATGCACACATAGGTACTTCTATATGTTTAAACATATGTGTGTCTGCATATAAAGATCTATTAAGAAGGTAAAGTATTCCTAGGGGTGCAAAAATAAAGTGAAATAATTCAGAGAGTATTCAACACTAAGTCATATTCACCCTGGAACAGATGCTCCAGCTGGTGAACCTAGGCTTTGAACTTGACAGTTTAACAGGCAACACAGCCCAGAGCTCTCTTAAAGAGTCTAATAGTAGATCCCTAAGTTAAGCTAGAACAAATCTGTAGTCTTCTCTCAATATAAGGGAAAACTAGAAAAATAACTCTGATCTACAGAAGGAGACTGCAAGGAAATTTGCCTGTCTCAACATTTGCTCTGGGTAAAAGGAAGAAAGAAATCTCCTCCTTGGGATATAATCACAAGAAAGCTCTCATCCTAGTTGTGTGGCTCAAGCAGGCTTAAGCCAAAAATAACTTTGAAAGTGGTCTTAATTTATAGCGTCCACAGGTGCCGAGCACAAGCAAACAAAAAGCTGCTCTAGAAAAATTTATCTTCAACCAATTCCCAAATACAATTCCAAGGAAAAAGGGTCAAAAGTGAAAGATCAGAAAGCACAACATTTCTATTAATAATAAATGCATATTTAGGGGATATTATAAAACATAATCTCACCACATTGAAAATAAGAGAAAATGAAAAAAACTACAGTTATAAACATGGATGAATCACAGAGATGATATTAAGACAAAGCAAGTTATAACAATGCAAGTTGCAAAGAGGTGCACAGAACATCATTCCAATTACATAAAGTTCAAAAGTTCAAAAATACACAAAACTCAATGAAATATTTATAAGGAATACATATACATAAAACTCAATGGGACTGGTAGTATTTTATTTTTAACTTGAGTAGTGGTACACTGGCATTCATTTATTGTTATAGATCTTAAGTATATGTTATATTCTTTCATATGTAATCAACATTTAATAGAAATATCTTCAAATGATTTGGTTCATATTAACCCATTGGAAGTAAAGTAAATATTATTACTACTTTCAGAAATGTGTGATTTAACCTTACAGGTTCCATAAGGTTTCTGTATCATTTGAGACACATTTATTAAATTTACTATGTAATGGTTATTGTAATCAGTTCTTTAGGTGAATATTTTCCAATTAATCCTCATAAGAGTCCTCTAAAAAAGGTCTTTTTTTTCTGATTACGGGTGATAAAACTGAGTTTTCAATGGAACGGTATCTCAAACATAGTAAGAGGAATTTAAACCAAAGGCCTATCCAAACAAAAATGTGTTCCCTTAGTCACTAAGCCATACTAACGGCACAATAATTTTCAAGGTAGTTGATTTAGTAACTTCCACTTCTGACCATGATGGAATAGCTTGTGACAAAACAATGTTCCCACTGAGAACAACTAGAAAATATGAGATGAAATGAAAAGCAACAAACACCTATTTGAAGATATAACCATAGAGACAGCAAAGGTTTCAGTTGCCAAGATCCTGGGCAGAAAAATAAAGTAAGAGAGGTGAGCAGACATTATGAGAGCAACATTTTCCCTTGGGTAATATAGCATGATAGTCCTTGGATGGGTAAGAGGCTGAAAATCCAGGCGGAAAACAACAGAGTTAACAAAAGTGAGACTGCCAGCATTTTCATAGAGCTGGAGAGACAAAACATTGAAGTTTGGGCCTTTAAAGGCAGTCAGATTTGAGGGGCTAAGATCACGGACAGAGGGTACATAAGACAAGAGAGAAATAAGGCTCCCTGATACTTAAGGTTTTCCTTTTGAGGCACTAGGTTTTCAAATTATCCATGGTAAGAAGCAAAGAAGCTAAGCAAATATCTTCTGAAAAGCACAAGAATCTATTCAACAGTCTCATAGTGCAGAGGTTACAAAAATTGAAGTTCAGAACCCACCAAAGAAAAAAAATCTCATAAATTCATAGGCTCTGAATGGGTATCCTGAAAGACAACTCCCAAGGAAAGTGTGTAGGCCATACCAGACTGATACACACAGGCTTCAGAAAAGCTTCTAGCCATGTCATATTCTAATGGAACTGGAGTGATCTGTCCCTTTTAGCTGATTACCAGAGGATATACTGAATCCTCTCTAGAAGGAAAAAACTGCATAATCTAGACAGTTATAATTTTTAAATAAAACGTCAAACATTCAATCAAAAGTTTTCAGCAAATAAGAAAAATATCCACAAATAAGACTAACAAAAAAATAGAAAAAATAGACAATAAAAATGACACTTCAATTGTGCTTGATATTAAAATAGGTATTGTATACTTGGGAAGCTGAGGTGGGAGGATCTCTTGAGCCCAAAAATTCAAGACCACCTTCAGCAACATAACAAGACTCTGCCTCAAAAAAAAGAAATAGGTATTGTTAAAGTACTACAACTAGTACGTTTGAGAAAACAGAAAGGAAGATGAAGAATTTGAGCAAAGAATAGAATTTATTTTACAAAACAGAAATTTGAGAACTGTAAAATGTAATAACTGAAAATAGGTCTCAATATATGGAATTAATGATATTAGAGCTAAAGAAAGGATTAGTGAACTGGAAGACAGATCAGTATAAAACATCCAGAGAAAACTAGAAAAAAAAAGCATAATAGACATAGATGATAGGAAAAGTGACACAGAGATATAGAGCAGATAGTGCAAATTTTTAATATATATTTAACTGGAGGATAGAGACTATAAAGAAGGGATATTTAAAGAAATAGTGTTCTAGGAGTTTCCAAAATAACAAAAAGCATCAAGCTATAGATTCAAAAATTGCTATGATCATCAAACAGATTAAACACAAAGAAAGCTACA
Source organism: Pongo abelii (assembly GCF_028885655.2). Taxonomy (NCBI): domain Eukaryota; kingdom Metazoa; phylum Chordata; class Mammalia; order Primates; family Hominidae; genus Pongo; species Pongo abelii. The sequence goes on from NC_071988.2 coordinate 199,070,038, forward strand.
CCTAAAATACTACACCATAATAGAACTACTGAAATCCAAAGACAGAATTTTTTTTTTTTTTTTTTTTTTTTTGAGACAGTCTCGCTCTGTCACCCAGGCTGGAGTGCAGTGGCGCGATGTCGGCCCACTGCAAGCTCCGCCTCCCGGGTTCACTCCATTCTCCTGCCTCAGCCTCCCGAGTAGCTGGTACTACAGGTGCCGGCCACCACGCCCGGCTAATTTTTGTATTTTCAGTAGAGACGGGGTTTCACTGTGTTAGCCAAGATGGTCTCAACCTCCTGACCTCGTGATCCGTCTGCCTCGGCCTCCCAAAGTGCTGGGATTACAGGAGTGAGCCACCGCGCCCGGCCCCAAAGACAGAATTTTAAATGCTAACAGTGAAAATCATTTCTTGTTCAAAGAAGCAACAATAAGATTGATAATGGATGTAATAAAAAACAGAGGGTAATAAGGAAAAAAATCTTTAAAATATAGAAAATAAATGCCAATCTAGAATACTATACACAGAAAAAAAAAAAAAAGACAATGAAATGCAAAAACAAATATCCTTTGCCATAGCTTCCAAAATGTCTCATACCTAGGTACCGAAAAGGAAGATATGCAAGGTCTCTACACAAAAAGAAAAACTTAAAAATGTTTATGTAATAGGATAAGTGCTATAAGGCCAAAATAGAAAGCTCATTATTGCTAATATAGCAGTTTTCCCCAAATCAATTTTTAGATTCGATGGAATCTCAATATCTATATTCAAGATGATATTAAAGAACAAACTGTAGGTATTTCTGTCAAATATTAAGATACAATGAAGCTGGGCATGGTGGCTCACAGCTATAATCCCGGCACTTTCAGAGGCTGATGCAGGAGGATCAATTGAACCCAGGAGTTCAAGACCAGCCTGGGCAACATAGTGAAGCCTTATCTCTACAGAAGATCACAAAAATTAGCCAAGTGTGGTGGCGAGCACGTGTGGTCCCAGGTACTCAGGAGACTAAGGTGGGAGGATTGCTGGACCCTGAGAGATTGTGGCTGTGGTGAGCCATTACTGCACTATTGCACTTCAGCCTGTGTGACAGAGTGACACTCTGTTTCAAAAAAAAAAAAAAAAAAACAAGGAAAAGAAAAGATACTATGAAACTTCAGAATTTCAGACAGTGTGATACTAATGCCAGAGAGCATACAATCACAAAACAGAGTCCAGAAAGAAACCGTACAGAGATATGATTTATTTACAAGGGTAACACTACAGAGCAGCAGAGAAATATGCTAAGTTACCTAGTTATCCAAATTAAAAAGAACTAGTCTTGATTTCTACCCTTCCCACTACACAAATATCAATTCCAGTTGATCGTAAATATAAATCTGAAAGTGAAAAAACAATAAAGCTTCTACAAGACTATTTTCACAACATTGGATAGACAAATGTTTCTTAAGCAAGACATAAAAAATATTAATCACAGAGGAAAAACAAGAAAAAAAAAATCACCTTACATTAAAATTAAAGAAATCTGGCCAGTAAAAAAACAAAAAAAAAGAAAGAAAGAAAAAAGACCAGTAAGAGATGGAAGAAGATATCTGCAATACACAGCTTTAAAAAGTCTGGCAACCAAATCACGTAAAGGAATTGTAGAAATCTAAAAAAAAAAAAAAAAAAAAAAAAAAAAAAAAAAAAAATACAACCAAAAAGAAAAATGAACAAAACACTTAAACAGGCATTTTATAAAAGAGGATATCCAAATGGGCAACAAGCTTGTAAAAAGATGTCCAACTTCATCAGTTTCCATGGAAAGGCAAAATAAAACCACAATCAGATGCCATTACATCACCACCAGAATAGCTAAAATAAAAAAGACTGACAATGCCAAGTATTTGGCTGGGATGTGAAGAAAAAATAGGTTGGATATTCATTCTCCTCACTCTCCTTCTGCCTCACCACATTTATGGTGCCTCACCATAGTTAGAGAAATGTGTGCACTCTACAGTTACAGCTTCTATTGACAGCCCCTCTCCTACAGTGCCCAGCAATTTCCAGGGCTGATAGCACTATTCGCTCACCTTGCCCCTGCAGGACTAGGGTGGTTAGGACTTCCCACTGTTGCTAGTACCTGGATGCTTCATGTTCTTTTGTTCTTTTCTGTTTCCTTGACACTGTCCACACCTCCATAAAATGAATAAGTCGTTAAACTCTTTTAATTGAAACACTGCCAGGGCAATGACTACTATTACTTGATAGAGATTTTGGTTTTTACTTTTTGTGAAGTAAGGAGCTATTCTAGGGCCTTACATATAACAGGAGAGGAATACAACGTGACTTACATCCTAAAAGGATTCTTCTTTCTGCTCAGTTGAGAATACACTCTAGGGAGGTGAAGATAAGAACCAGTGAGATCGGTAAACAGAACACTGCCCTGATCCAAGTGGAAGACGATGGTGGCTCAGGTCAGAGATGTAGCAAGCGGTTAGACTCTGGATATATTTTTGAAGACACAGCCAAGAGGATTGGATTCCCTGATGAGTCTGAATGTGGGGTAGGAAAGAAAGAAGTCAAGGATGATACCATGAATTTTGACTTGACCAACTTGGAGCAATTTGTTGCCACTGACTGAGTTAGGGGAGGCTATAGGTAGAGCTAGAGCAAATTTGATCAGAAGTGGAGAGAGAAAAATTTCAATTGGGAATGTTTAAATTTGAAGTGTCTGTTAGCCATCTGAGTGGAAATGACAAAAGGAGCTAGTTATATTTTAAAGTTAAGAAGACAGATTTGGACTAAAGATACAGATATGAAGATATCTAGAACCATGGGACTGGGTTAAATCACTAAGAGAGAGAATAGAGATGAAAAATAATAGAGAACAGTGGGCTGAGCCCTGGACACTTCGACATTAAAAGTTCAAGGAGAGTAGCCAGCAATGGAGAATGGGATGGAGTAACCACCACCAAGGTAAAATGAGCGCATTGAAGACAAAGCTGAAAAATAATGATCAATCATTGTAAATGCTGCCAAGTAAGAGGATGTTTTATACATATATATATACATATATATATTTCAAATTTTTCTGAGTCCTATGATATTTTGGCATCTTAAAAAAAAACTTTATGGCTTGGGAGAGATGGCCCTCCAGGGGCTGCCAATCCTTAGAGACAGCAAAGACCTCAGAAGGGAGAACATCTTTGGTATACAAATTACCCAATCCAGAGCTATACCTCCTTTATCTGGCCATATACCCCAGGAGACAATATTCTTCTGCCTTAATTTCCCATGGTCAGTTATCAAGCAACTAGGGATTAATCCTATACCTTAGAGCCTACTGAAATTATTCAAACCAGCCAGTTCTAAACTGTTTACCCTACCCTACACTGCCTTGCCTTTACCCTGAAACTCCAGTAAAGGCTGTGGCATAAGCTCTCTCCTCTTTCCCGTCTTCTGCCACATGGAGAACCACCCCCCACCCCCTGTGCTGTGGTCTGTAATGTCAGTGTCCCTCCAAAATTCACATGTGAAAATATCAACCCCAGCGTTTTGGTATTAAGAAGCCAGACCTTTGGGAGATGACGAGGTCATGAGAGTGGAGCCCTCCAGAATAAATTGGTACCCTTATAAAAGAGGCTTGGGAGAGCCTGCTTCCTCCTTACCACTATCACCATGTGAGGGGGACATGCAACAAGGCACCATCTATGAAGAGTGGGCCCTCAGCAGACGCCTAATCTGCTGGCTCCTTGATCTTGGACTTCCCAACCTCCAGAACTATGAACAATGAATTTTCTGTTCTTTATAAATTACCCAGTCTAAGACACTTTGTTACAGCAGGCTGAACAAACTAAGACACCCTGTGACCCTGTGTGGCATGTGGTGACCTCGTGTCTAAGACCTATGAGTATAATAAACGTTGTTTCATTGCGCCTCTCCTGTGTGTCCTCTTGCAGTCTCACCTGTGCCATCACAGAAAAGCTCACAGAACAGAGGAGTTCTAATAACTGTTGGCTTTAGCAACATGGAGGTCACTGGTATCTTGGAGCTATTTCTTATTTATATTTGATAAATATGTAATTAGCTAGCAGATATTACATTAATAAATGGATATTTAGATTAATCTTATTCCATCTGTGGGGCCTTTGGTCACAAAACCTCAAATGAGAACCATGAGGGCATGAACGTGACTCACAGGGATGGAGTTAGAATTCTAACAGGCCCTGGAGTGGGAACTAATGCTTTATCAGTAGCTAACGTGAGACAGTGCTTTAAATGAGCTCTGTTACAATGTTGTAACGTATACACTATTTTGCCCAGTTCACAGCCTGACTCAGAAAGCCTGACTCACAGAATTAAGGTCATACAGCTCCTAAGGCGCCTCACTAAATTCAAATCCAGTTCTGATTTGGCAGTCTATGCTGTTTCAACCTACTCTGTACTCTCCAGTAATAACATAAAATAGAATGATTAAAGAAGGTTAATCTGAATTATCTGGGAATCAAATATGGGTCCCTGAGCTCCCTGAAAATATGATTTCCTAGTAACCCATGCCAAAAAAATAAGTCAATAAGACATATTCCTATAATGCTTGGGAAGAAATCTCTATTTACTAGAAAGAAGTCCTCAGATTAAAAAAAATCTGATAGTTACATGTGATCTTAATAGTAGTTCTGCAAACTTGATTAAATATTTAAGCTTCCAATTATAGTTGGATCTTATCCCTCTTTTCCCATTAGGCAGAAAATATTTAGAAAAGCTACACTAGCCAAAACCAGGTTAACTTCTTTCCACAGCTACCTAACGACTTCAGTCAGTATTATTGTTTAAAATTAATAGGCTACATTTAACAAAAACTTTATATTATTAAATTTCTTCTCAAAACATGTTTAGCAAGAATATCTGGCTATTCATCTTTTTAACCTCGACAACTCATTTCCAATGCAAAAGGGCAATTCCTACTATTAACAGCATTGTTTTTGTGGAAACAGTTTAAGATACTAGTCACTAGCATGATTTTCTAAATATACTTAGCAGGTTTATTTGGCTACATACGAAGTCTCTTTTAAAACCTGACATAATATTTCCAGTGACCTGAATAGGGTATTTATCTGAGAAAGCAGAACAGAATAAAGTCTCAATACAGACTTTCCAGATAGAGAATAAAAATAGTATCTAATATATTTTCAACTTTGAAATCATCTATTTCTATTATAGTGTCCTCTGGATCACTGCCCCTGAAAAATAACTGAGCTCCTATTTTAGCAATATATACTCTCTTGAGGTGGTTTCAGAAGATTAGGACACAGAGTTCAATAAAAGCTATGAGAATTCCACTGCAGCTGGCAAACACTGAGGCCTGTCATAGACTTTTCTTGTTTTTTCCACATGATGAGCAACTTCTCCACTCCTCTCTTCCATTCACAGGGAAGCCAGTTCTGACTTGACCTCTGAGGTACCCACGAGAATGTCCATTCTTCTAGCCCTCTGCCATAATACAACCTACTATTGTCTTTCATTCAATTGAAGGTGCAAGTAACTGATACACACACACACACACAAAGGTATTGCTCTCAAGGACATTTACTTAATTTTTAAAAAAGGAATCAAAGCTTGAAATAAAATAAATTCTACTTTGAGAACAAGTTAACCTTGTTTTTGCTAGTACAGCTTTTCTAAATATTTTCATCCTAATGGGAAAACATCAGCATATGTGATAATTACCCTTATTCAAGGCACATTAAGAAGAATAATTCAAAACATTAAAGAAAATACTACAGTTGCAGGGGAAAAAATTTAAATAATGTAAACTGGCCAACCCCTAGTAGATCAAATGATGATCTATGGAAACTGACCAAGGGAAAATATCTAAAGTTCAAATGCCCTTATAATAGCTGTTTTCTGCCATCTTTTAAATGTCTTTCCATGTCAAATCCCTCTTAAGTTTGATATACAGTCTACTTGCCAAAAAAAATTGTTTAACACGTATATAATTATGAATTTGAATAATAAAAGCAATATTGTAAAATATCAAAAGTAGTAAGGAAATAACAGAGAAATGTATCCAAGGTTTCCATTAACATCATAAATGCACTAAATGCATTTTTGTGAGCTTAGGTTTTCCATTTTTGTATTTCTTTCTCCATGAGTAATGTGTAAGACACTTAGAGAGGCACAGGTAGACACACTGCAGCCACAAGAAAAGTCTAAGGTTCTTGTTATCTGGTACCAGTGCTGTGGACACGCCACTTGGAAGGAGGAACCACTGTTTTTCCTCTGTGAGGACAACACATTGCATCTGTACCAGGTGTTTTATGGGAAGAGTGAATAAATTTTAATCATTCATCCCCCTCTTATGCTTAGATGTTTGTCATGATCACACAGTGTGGGATCTACAAATCAACACAGGAAAGTCGGAATTATGGTATTCTGTTATCAGAGGAGCCTGTGATCTGACAATAGCTGATTCCCCAATTTTCATATGACACTTGTGTGAAGAAAAAGGACAGAAATCTCCATCAGTACCAACTGTTCTCAGAAAAGACACAGCCTAACAGAAAGAAAAGAATGAGCACGTTGGCTGCAGAAAGCCCTATTACAGTTTACACATTAAGAAATGGAGAGGAAACAATCCAAAAGAAGTCAAAATTTGAATATTTCCTGTTTCCAACGTCACAAAAATTACAGAGTAAAAGTGAAATCAACAACAATATCTTAAAGAAAATATTTTAATGTTATATTTACTTAATTTGACATTATTTAATTGGTCTTACACTGAAATCGACACTACTCAAATACTTTTTCAAGAGGAGTGGCCTTCAAGTTTTTCCTTTCTCTGTTATGCAATTTGACACAATGAAATTAGCAAGTTTAAGTTATCATGTTTTATAAGGTTTTCATGTAAGTGCTACCACTCCAAACTGGAATTTTAATCTTTTGGACAGTCAGAAGGTCTTACATGGTAGCATTCATCTTTCTTTCTTAAAAACAATACTTCAGTAACATTAATCTTTCAGGTGGGTATACAAAGAGTGCATCAACATTGCAAACAACCTGGAGAAAACAAATCTAGAAAGTACAATGACACAATGTCACAAATGTAGTTGCCTTCTGCTATAGCGTGAATGTGTTCCCCAAACTTTATGTGTTGGAAACTTAATCCCCAATGCAAAAGCATTGAAAGGTGGGACCTTCAGAAGGTGATTAGGTCATGAGGCTCTGCCCACCTGAATGGATTAATGGTGTTATCTTGGGAGTGGGCTCCTTATCACAGGAATGAGTTTGTTATATAAAGTTCCACCTGTTCTTGCACACTGGAGCAATCTCTCCTGATGTGATGCCTTCCACCATGAGAAGACAGAGTAAGAAGGCCCTCACCAGACACAGCCCTGCAACCCTGGACTTTCCAGTCTCCAGAATTATGAGGAAAACTAATTTCTTTTTATTCTAAATCATCCAGTTTGTGTTTACAGCAACATAAAACAGACCAAGATACCTACCCAAAGTACATTCATTCTTCTTTTGTTCTTTGCGAAAAGAATTTCAATATTGTTAGAAGATGCATGTATTTTCTTTATCGGCTTCTCTTACAGCCAGGAATGGCAAAAATGCACTTCTACCTGAGAAGATGTAAGGGCAAATCTACTGGGGATTTCAGAGAAAACTTTTGCTTTGGTTTGAATGTGTTAAGGCAACAACCTCCTCTCTCACTATTCTTTCTTCCTTGAAATCAGACGTAAAGCTGCACAACAATCAGCCATGTTGTGACCACGAGGAATGAAGCACAGAAGGCCAAACTCTAAAAATGATCAAGTGAAAAAAGCACAGGAGTCTGGACATTGATGATATGATGTTGCTCCATGTGGTACCAGCCCTTAAATGCCCACTGGGGCCTTTCAGTTACTAGAGAAAAATAAACTCCAATTTGCTTTAGCCACTACAGTTAGATTTTGTTACACACAAACAAATCCCATTTTAACTGATACTCTCAAAATAGTTAGTGAAATCACCAGAGAATGAAATAAACTTATTTTACGGTTTGATCATATCTATAAAAATAATAAATGTCTTCCTAGTATACAAAAAAACAGAAGCAGGGGAAAAATTTTAGAGAAGGAAACCAAAGAAAGAAGAATAAAAGCAAAATTTTAAAAAGTGAAGGCAAATAGAGAGGTTAAATAAAGATAGCACTGAAAAAATCGATGGGAAGCAGCAATAATTTTCACGTATAGGTTTGTTGTTGTTTTTTAAGAGATAGGGTCTTGCTCTCTTTCCCAGGCTGGAGTAGAGTGACACTATCACAGGTCACTACAGCCTTGGACTCCTAGGTTTGAGCGATCCTCCACCCTCAGCCTTCGGAGTACTTGGGTACATGCCACCATTCCTGGCTAATTTTTTTTTATTTTCATTTTTATTTTTTATTTTTGTAGAGATGGGGTCTCACCGTGTTACCCAGGCTGGTCGTGAATTCTTTTTTAATTACAGCTGAGTCATTAGGGTGAGGTTATATTGAATATACCTTACTTAACACAATAAAAATTTGAGTTATTAAACTCAACAATGCTCATCTTTAGAAGTCCAGAAAATTCACTTATAGAGGCGGCTTCATTTGTTTAGAATATTAAATAAATGACAAGTTAATATACTCTGCTTGTGAAATTTACTGGTTCCCTGTGCATTGCTAGGAAAAATAAAATAACAGAATCAATAATACATATTATACAGTTTATTTATGATATGTCACTACTTGCAATTATTAAATAATGTATGCTACAGGACTACTTAATATTAATTTAGCAGATAATTTTAATAGAATGAAACTGCATACTAAATAAAAATTTTGATTGATATTTTGAATTATTAAACCCAGCAAAAATTATTAGAATTAACTTTATGAGTGTTAGTTTTTAAATAACATAGAAAAGAATATGTAACATCATTAATAACTTTGGAAGCCAAAGAGCCAAATGCTCGTCACTCAGCCACTATTAGTTCGTTATGCTAATTACACAGTCTATGTGTTTGGAGTTTGTTAAATGTTTATTTTTGTGGCAAACAACTATCTTTGCATATGTGAAATGGGGACAACATGTGAAAGAGGAGAATATGAAACCAAAAATTTAAGTATGAAAGAATCAAGAAATGGAAAAATATAACCAATCCTATAAAATGATCCTCCTATATACACTCAATAAGTAAAAATACACTTCATGGTCCAGATTGTCTTGAAGATATATTACACATTAGAACATATGCTTTACTGTTGCTTTCTGCACTTGAAACATCTTGATTTGTATCCTCTAGATTGTCAGGTAAGAATATCGTTAGAGATCAATTGGTCCAGCCTCAGACTAGGGCAAGCTTCAGCCCGATTGATCAGATGTGAACCCCTCATATGGTCAAAGTGCCTTGAGCAGAGGAAATACACTGTGCAGATAATACTGACTCACAGGTATTATAACAATCTACCAGATGGGAAATAATGTGGCAGAAGTGACTTTTAGACATCTACCCTGGAGTGGAGGATGATAAATCCACTGCTCCAAGTAGAAACAAGTAACCTGCAGACAGAGGGCTTGTCAAGTATAAAATCTTTAATCATTTCAGATATACTACAGATTGGCCTATGGGCTCCAGCTCCAGAATTTTACAACTGAGAAAAAAAAAGTAATGAAAGAAAAATATGTTGTGTTCATAAATAAACTATTAGAATAAATAATTTAAACAAGATTATATTTCTTATTTATCATTTGATGTTGATTTTTTTAACCCAAAACCTTAACTTGAAACTTAATCAGTATAAAAGAGCTTGAGTATATTTAAAATTGTGTTGGACAGCCTGTCGCTTAGGAATAACTCAGTATGCCAGCCAATCACATTTTTGGAATCACCTCTAAACATTCCATTGACTTTTATAATTGCAGTTAAAACAGTTCATGTGACATCTGCAAGCAGTTGTTGACAGATGAGAAGATAAGCTTATATGCCATGTATTGTATTTCCAGCTGTTTTAAATTTAAATTAACATTCTTTCGTAATTTCTCATTTTGATGATTATGATGACAAATTCAGGCTTGCAAAAGCCTAGACTCAAACTAGATTTTTGAATAGTTCAAGTGTTTAATTACTTATTAATTTGAATGAAGTACATAATATATTTTCTTGTTTGCACTTGTTTTTACTATCAGTTCTGAGACTTCTCATCTAAGTCTGTCCTCTCTCAGTTCTTTCTAGTTACCATTTCCCAAACAATCAGAGATGGTCAAGGGTCATTCCCACGCTATTAACACTTTTAAAATCTAGAAGAAACAAAGGTATAGGCTTACCAAAAAAAAGAACCTTTATTTATTTGAAATGTGGCTATTGAATAAAGCTTCTTAAAGTATGTATAAAATATAAACACATAACATTTTAAAGGAATCTATCAGCCAAGCAAAGAATGTTAGGTTATAAAGACACAAATTATCTTAACCCTAAGGGTCAATAAATTAAGATCATGATAGTACAACTTTGGAAAGTTACTCCATAGTCGAGGCAACACATTAATTATTAAAATCTTGCTTTACATAAGTCTGAAAGTGTTCTTTTGAGAAACAAAGGTAAAGTTTTAAAATTATAAAACATTTTCTGATTTCCATGGAAGGAAATAAGGGAACAAGAAGAAAAGCAGTGCCTTAGCAAAAAAAAGCAAAAGTTTTCCCATAAATCCCTACTAGATTTTCTCTTATGGGCAAGAAATATTCGAGGGCAACATTAGCTGCAAAGGACGCTGGGAAGTGAGTTGAGTTTTTTTCTTTGTTTTTTAAACTGGGTACATGTGACCTCAAACACAATTTGGTCAAAACTACATTTAAAACCTCCAATTAACACTTTGAATTACACTAAAATAAAAAGGAGCCAATGAACAGAGGCACAATACAAAACATATGATCAAGTTCACAATGAGTAGAAGCAGCCCAACTGTGCCCTATATTTCACAGGTGTGGCCAACGCCACCTACGGAAGAGCCTTACAAGAGAACCAAAGCCAAAGAGAGAGAAGAGTATGTGTCAGAAAAGAATCATCGCATCCTGATACTGACACACAGTGGACCAAGCCCTAGCTTAACAACTGTCCTTTATTAAATAAAATATGATGCAACGGCCAAAGATTTATGGCAAAAATAGAAAACTGTTAACATTCATAAAGTTTTAGGTGTGTTTTATTTTGCTTGGCTTTGGTTTTTTGTATGTATCAAAATGAACAACTTAGACATGCTAAAAGTTTTTTCATAGTATCAATATTTATAGTTATTCTATTATTTATCTTTAATATTTTAAATTATAAATAGCACAGTGAGTGTTGTATTGTTCTAATATCTCCTGCTTTAATATTACACAGCATAACTGGACAGATGTTTTAACTTCACTGAACGTTAAAAACTACTGGCCGGGCGCGGTGGCTCACGCCTGTAATCCAAGCACTTTCGGAGGCCGAGGTGGGCAGATCACAAGGTCAGGAGATGGAGACCATCCTGGCTAACATGGTGAAACCCCATCTCTACTAAAAAAAATGCAAAAAATTAGCCGGTCGTGGTGGCGGGAGCCTGTAGTCCCAGCTACTCAGGAGGCTGAGGCAGGAGAATGGTGTGAACCCAGGAGGTGGAGCGTGCAGTGAGCCGAGATCGCGCCACTGCACTCCAGCCTGGGCGGCAGAGCGAGACTCCGTCTCAAACAAACAAACAAACAAAAAACTACTGCATGGGCTTTGAAATAGCTATGTAACTAATTGTTATTTTTTGCCTCAGTCTAAGTTCTTGTCTATATTCATATACCATAACAAATGAGTCACTATTGTCTATACAAAACTTTTAAATACCTAAAACACTTTACATCTTGGAATCTTATAGAGTTGGAATTTTACTGAATCTTATAGAACTGTTTTCCTCAGATTTTATATGATACCTACATACTGGCTTATAGGCAATAACTAGCTAAATAATAAACAAATATTATGAAATGACATATAGACATATAAAAGCAATTCTTGTTATATATAGGCCAGGCGCCGTGGCTCACACCTGTAATCCCAGCACTTTGGGAGGCCGAGGCAGGCGGATCACAAGGTCAGGAGATCGAGATCATCCTGGTTAACACAGTGAAACCCTGTCTCTATTAAAAATACAAAAACTTAGCCAGGCATGGTGGTGGGCACCCGTAGTCCCTGCTACACGGGAGGCTGAGGCAGGAGAATGGCATGAACCCACGAGGTGAAGCTTGCAGTGAGCCAAGATTGTGCCACTGCACTCCAGCCTGGGCGACAGAGCAAGACTTTGTCTCAAAAAAAAAAAGCTATTCTTGTTATATGTAGAGGATCTATTTTATAGTCAAAATGTGCCTAAATATCTGGTTCTTCAGCTTATTTTACTTGAAGGTATGACCAAATTCTAAAATAATCTTTCAAATACAACAACTTGGTATCTTTTCTGTTTATAGTTCAAAATGAAATTTTTTCCCCACAATTATGATCACTGAGATGCTGAACTTGAATCAGAAAAAAGCATAAATAGGAAAAAACAACTACAGAACAGAGGACAATATGACTTCACGTGCTGATGGTCTAGCTGTGGCAAATGCAGTTTTCTCACAATAGACATAGTTGCTGGCAAGCTCTGATGACTAAACTGTGCCGGAAGTTACACAGAATTTCTGTTGCTATTTGCTCACAATTATAATTGGGAGCAAGAAAGACAATGCCAAAAGGAAATAAAACACATATTTAGGAAAAAAAAAAAAAAGTAAATAGGAGCTTTTTCTAGTAAAGAATGCTAGTAGAGGGAAAGTTGTTCCTTAGGATGCCCCCAGGACACCAAAAAAAAAAGTCTTCAACAGCCAGCCAGAGGCCAGAAATCCCAAATTATTTAACGTTACTACATATATTATAATCAAATGTTGGATCAAGTAGGAATAACCCAATTAAATAATTTTAGCTAAATCATCTAACTCTTATGGCAAGTTATTTTGTTGAACAACTAAAGATTTATAAGGGCTATTGTAAATAATATTTACCTCTTAATTAACACATTCCCAGAACAGAAGTCATGCTTTGATGACTAAACATGGCCCAGTGTCAACCCCTGCTGCAAGACATTTGCTCTGATCTAAACACCCCCTAGTTTGCATGTACAGGGACTAAACCTTCTCAGTTTTCTAAGAATATTTCTTTCTGTCCTCATAAACTCGAGATATTCCCCCTAAAAAATACTGATTTCAAAATTTAGCAGTGGAATAAATCAGTTTGACAAAATTTTAACAAAATTTTACATGTTGCCAAAGACTGGCCACCTTCTGCCTCCACCACCAATCAATCAATCATCACAGAACAGGAAAAAATGTCTAATTCTTCAGATTAAGTGCACACGCCATATGCTAGAGTGTATAGTGCTGTATTTATGAATACAGTATATGTGCTAAGTTTTTCAAGCCATAAAACTAGCTAATATTACATTAAAATCAAAGCTATCCTAATATAATAACATCATGTATAAATCAAAATAGTGGGAAGATGTACAATTAGAGATAAAAAGACAACAGAGCCAATAGATCCTGATTTTCCAAAAGAATTTAAATTTAAATTTAAGAAAATCTAGTCCTAATATAAATTGTAGTATTTTTTATAGGATGATATTTATATAAGTAATACAAGGTGGTGTAAACAATGAATAATTCCTCACCGTGATGGACATAGTTATTTTGTCATTAGTAAAAGTAGTTTGAAGTAAGAAGTTTTTGGAAGAAGTTTTTTTCTGGAAGAAGTTTAAAATGTTTTAATTGCAAAATAGTATACTAGAGTAAAAGATGGCATAAAAGGAAAGAAAAAATGTGTAATTTATAAAGAAGATTTGCATAACACGTGTCTAAAATTTTGGTTTAAAAAAGAGTACTACCCTATCTGTGAGCACCAGGGGCACATCATCAAGTGGGGTGAAACACTTTCCTCTGGAGTGAAACATTAACCTCTAAGTTACAATCACTTTTAACCTTCTGAGGAGACCATGCTCCTGGAATGACTGCACATTTTTCCTATTGCACATAGCAAGGGAACTGCTAATGTCAGTGGGAAAGCAAAGCCCCCAGATAGGGAAAAAAAAAAAAAAAAAAAAAAAAAAAAAGATAAAAGGCTCCCTATCGATTTAATTAACTCAAATGTTAATACCTTAGGCTTAGGAAACCAGAAACTGTTCTGGACAAGAATAAACATAAACATGGACAGAAAACAATGTGCCAATGTACCACCAGTGAAATCATGTGTCTTCAGAGCTTTGTGTGCTATTAAGTTGGAGTGAAACCCACAGTAACATGTATTAAAGCCCATGTTTAAGACTTCTTGGTCATATTTTATTAAAGAACAACAGCTCTTAAACATGTACATCTTTAACTGGAACTTGTTGCAGTTCTTACTAATGGCAACTGATTGCTTGGCATTTTACAGGGGTATCTATTAAAACTCTTTTCTAGGCCAGGTGTGGTGGCTCACGCCTGTAATCCCAACACTTTGGGAGGCAGAAGTGGGCAGGTCACCTGAGGTCAGGTATTCAAGACCAGCCTGGCCAACATGGTGAAACCCAGTCTCTACTAAATAATACAAAAATTAGCCTGGCATGGTGGCGTGTGCCTGTAATCCCAGCTACTCGGAAGGCTGAAGCAGGGAGAATTGCTTGAACCCGGGAGGCGGAGGTTGCAGTGAGCCGAGATTACTCCACTGCACTCCAGCCTGGGCGACAGAGCGAGACTCCATCTCAAAAAAAAAAAAAAACAAAAACAAAACTCCTTCTAACCTATTTACTAAGCACCACTAAGCACTAAGCACACATTTAATACTCATGTGTAATACACAGTGCACCAAGGACAGCATGGAGTTCATCTCGACATCACAGATTTAATTTTAGCTGTACATATATTAATTTATATCATTTCAATTTTTGAATGGAAAATGAAATTATATCTATACAGTTATATTAAATTTAAATCAGGCATATGTGTCCTCCTCCTTCCCAACACATTGCAGATATTTAACAGGGGTGTAATAAAGTTAAACTCAACATCAAGGATACATTTAATTAGGAAAATAGCACAGAAAAGCAAAATTTGAATTTCAGGTGTTTTGCACTAGAGGAAGCCCGAGCATCAGTCTTCTACATGTGTCATCTTAACATGACTTGAGGCTGTCACACTAACACTGTTCCTAGTTTTAGACAGATAGAAGAATAAATGTCAAATCAACATGGCACAAAAAATCACCAATCTTAAATATTTTTAATCTTTAATTTACTAAGTTATGTGTCACTGTGTGCTATATTATAGTAACATAATAAATATACTGTGCTCTCATGGACATGAGCACAAAGGTACATTTTTCTAAAGTAAGACAGAATTGGTCTCTAACAGAGCAGGCTTCACTGCTACCAATATTAAAGGAAAAAAAATATTGCATTAAAATTTATGACATCATTATTTGCTTTAATGTGTATCTGAAGCAGCTTCAAATTACCCAATTGTAAGTGTGATGGTCATGACTCATGAATAATTTTGGCATTAATAAAATTCTAATTTGGCATGGACAGACACCAAAATTAAAAGAGAGATCTAGGACTCAGAGAGAACAAACAATGAATCACTATTATGTTAAAACTAAAATTTGGCTCTGAGACAAAGGGATTAGTGTGTTTTTTAGGGAAGTCAGAAATGTCATGACCTGCAAGCAAACATGAATCTCAATAAGTGTTCTCTTTTTTCAAAACATAAACTTCGAAAAGGACTTTTAAAAGGATAAAGTAACTAAATACACAAAACAGACACAAACAAAAAGAAAGAATTAAAAATATTCCATGTAGGCAATGATATTATAGTAAATTAAACCACAGTGATTTTAAATAGCCTCGCATCTGGTATCTGATATTAACTAGCTACTTCCAAGAAACTTTGAGTGAGTGGAAATAACAATCCCTTTTACAGGTTATAGGAATTCAATCACAGGATTCATGGCAGCTGTGTGGTCACTTCAGTTAAAAGAGAGTAGTCAAGACCATTTTCTTTAACATTTCAGTCTGATTTGCCAAATTCATCCACTCTTGGGGCAGGGAGGGATGTGGAGGGGCTAATTTAATTGTAAACAAAGACAAGGGAAGGTGAACTGTTTTCACTATTGTTCACCAAGTGAACTATTTGGTAAAATCATTACCAACACATCCTTTTAGGTAAGGTAATTATGTTTGTCATTTCAGTAAAAGGGCATTAAACTTTGAACACTGCTTGGCTGAAGCAGATTAAGTAGTTGGCTTCCCATACCCTATTCAATTACCACAAGGGAGAAAGCGCTGCTTGTCTCAGAGTGGCACTCACTCACACGCATAACTCTTCCTCAACTACCGCAATGCCAAGGTCTGATTATTTTCACAAATGTTTCATCCTTTTCCAATATTTTAGCAAGTTGGAACCAAAAGTATTATCAAGTTCAAGAATGTTTCTTCTACATAAAAAGAATATTAAATAAGCAGTTATTTGAATCCTGTTTCTAACAATAAAAACGTAAGCAAAGCACTTGTAAGAGAAAAAGAAATTAGGCTGGAACAGCGGCTCATGCCTGTAATCCCAGCACTTTGGGAGGCCAAGGCAGATCACTTGAGCCCAGGAGTTTGACAGCAGCCTGGGCAACTTAGTGAGACCTCATTTCTACAAAAAATTTAAAAAAATAGCTGGGTGGGGTGGCATGTGCCTATGGTCCCAGCTACTTGGGAGGCTGAGGTAGGTGGATCACTTGAGTCCAGGAGGCAGAGGCTGCAACGAGCCACGTTCATGCCACTGCACTGCAGCCTGGGAAACAGAGTGAGGCCTGTCTCAAATTTAAAAAAAAATTTTTTTAAATAAAAAAAAAATTGAGAGAAAAATAAATTAGCGTGACAATGAAAAATTACTATGAAGAAAATCACATTAAAATGTTAATTTGAATTCTATAATTGGGAAAATATAATAGCACTGAACTATAAAGCTTCATTTTATTATATGCTTACATGCAATTCTAATTCTGAAATACAAATGTTAATATGAAAATCACTTTTAAAAAGATGATACAGTATCTCCATAGAGATATGAATGAATAATATAGTATTATCTAATTTTTAATGTACTTACATACTACCTGAGGGTCTATTTAGTGTTTAGTGCTTCGTTCCAATTCCAGTCAGAAAAAAAATTCTGTTTAAAAATGTGGTATCTGGTCAAAAGTTCTAAAATACTCCAACTAACATCTACACTGGAATCCTAGGGAAGTGAATACTTTCTGGATGTTACTGAATCAAAAAAATATGCTGTCAGCTGTTCAAGAGCTGGGAAGTGTGTCCACCACTGATTCTTCATCCCTTTTTCCTGTCTGCTCAGGGGCCTCCAACGCCCCCAGCACTGCAGTCTTCAGCACAGGGTAACCATGCAAGTCACAGCACTGACTGGCAAACTGACAAAGAGAACCACTAAACAAAATCAACTATTTGGAATAAACTAGAGTACTCAAGCAAATCAGCTTACTCTCAGAGAAGGAAAGTATCTACTCCATAATTCATCCCAGTGTCCGCACATCTCAGACAGCACACACTGTACTGGTTACCATTCAGGAAGAGGGTCCCTTAGGAACAGTGCAATCACATTTTCCTAAACAAATTCACACAAGTTTAACTCTGGCATATAGCATTCTACCATTAAGTTTTCTTTATATTTTCCTCAGTGAAATTGTTGATATTTTAGGTATTCTGTGATGATTTCATTGTAAATTTAGAATGCATATTTATTTTTCATGGCAATAATATAGATGAGATATTTACACATCAAAGTAGCAACATTAGTATGTTTCATTAATAAACATTTAAACTTGAAAATGTATAAGCTCTGAATATATTCAAGATGAGTTCATATTAAATTATATGGCATTATAAAAAGCTTATGTGTACCAAAGTCCTTTTCAGCCAAATGACCTAAGTATGAATGAAGCACGTAAGGAGACAGCATCATCCCAGATTCTTTGGTTTGGTGTGGTCTATGGACACCTGTGCTGCCCTCCAGGAGAGGAACAAACCCAGGCACCCAGGGGAAGTGGGAACATATTATAGGCAGAACTACAGCATGTAGCCTCCAGACACTGAATGATTAAACACCCTGCATTTCCTTCACCTATTTCAAAATCAAACATCAGTATTACATCCTCTTGCTATATTTTAGAAATTGGGAAAATTGTCAGTAAGCTTATAATTTTAAAAATTTAATAAATTAGTTGCAAGGTGCTGAAGAATCACAGTTATGTCATATGTCTAGGACACAGTACTTACATGCTATATTCTTTGTTTGTTTTCTGATCATGAAGACTATCTATTTAACACAAATTTACAGAAAGCTTACTACATGCCAATCATGGTTCCAAGGGCTTTATATGTATGCACATGCTGTTTTTCTTTTTTTTTTTCTTTCTTTCTTTCTTTTTTTTTTTTTTGAAACAGAGTCTCACTCTGTTGCCCAGGCTGGAGTGCAGTGGCGTGATCTCAGCTCACTCACTGGAACCTCCGCCTCTTGGGCTCAAGCCATCTTCTCACCCCAGCCTCCAGAGTAGCTGTGAATACAGGCACATGTCACCATGCCCAGTTAATTTTTCTATTTTTTGTAGATACAGGGTTTTCCCCATGTTGCCCAGGCTGGTCTCAAACTCCTGGGCTCAAGTGATCTACCTGACTGAGACTCCCAAAGTGCTGGGATTACAGGCGTGAGCCACCACACCTGGCCTATATACACATTCTTATCCTCAAAACAACCTGATAAAGCAGGCATTAATTATATTCTGCATTTTGGAAGAGGACTTTTAAAAGGATAAAGTAACTAGGCTGGGTGCGGTGGTTCATGCCTGTAATCCCAGCACTTTGGGAGGCCGAGGCGGGCGGATCATGAGGTCAGGAGATCAAGACCATTCTGGTTAACACAGTGAAACCCCATCTCTACTAAAAAAAAAAAAAAAAAAAAAAAAAGTTAGCTGGGCGTGGTGGCGGGCACCTGTAGTTCCAGCTACTCCGGAGGCTGAGGCAGGAGAATGGCATGAACCTGGGAGGTGGAGCTTGCAGTGAGCTGAGATCGCACCACTGCACTCCAGCCTGGGTGACAGAGCCAGACTCTGTCTCCAAAAAAAAAAAAAAAAAAAAAAGGATAAAGTAACTAAATACACAAAACAGACACAAACAAAAATAAAAAATTAAAAATTAGCATCTACTCATTGTGCTACAAAGAAGCACAGAGAAACTAAGTAACTTGTCCAAGGTCACACAGCTACTAAGAGGCATAGTCAGGACATGAATACAGAAAGGCATGTCCAGACCCTGTGCTCTTATCCACTGCACTGTATCTCTAAACAAGTTAACGTCGCCGACACAAGCAACAGTTATGTGACTGAAAC
Organism: Pongo abelii; assembly: GCF_028885655.2. Classification (NCBI taxonomy): domain Eukaryota; kingdom Metazoa; phylum Chordata; class Mammalia; order Primates; family Hominidae; genus Pongo; species Pongo abelii. The sequence continues at coordinate 199,089,464 of NC_071988.2, forward strand.
AAGCAGAAATATTGGCACTGAGTTCTTCCAGGCGCTATCACAGGCAGTGTAAACAGAGTGCATAGGTTCTGCAGTTAGCAAAATAGCTAGCTTTGATCCCAGCCTATATCACTTATGACTGCATACTTTACTACTGCATAAAAGTAAGAGAAAATGGTAATTTAGGGACGGAATTTTAGGTAAATTAAATTACAAAATAAATGTCTAAATAGAAACCTTTCCAACTATAGAAGTCACAAACCACATCTTTCTGGTCTACCCCAAAATATACATCTTTCCACCTGTCCAAATGAGGACAGGTTGAAGCCAAACTCCTTTATAAGTGAGTCTTTTAAACTTGTAAGTATTGCTTTTTACACAAAGTTGTGCGTTTGAATATTTCCTCTTTCAGTATGTCCTTTCTCTAGTAGGTGGCATCTCTTGAGTTTGAGTAAATTATTCCACCATATTAAAAAAAAAACTTTTATAAGAACAGCTAAAGTATTTATATTGTTTATTTGGTAGTTTACCCACCTCCTCACATCCCCACCCCCACCTTTCTGGTCTCATTGTTAGCAGATTTTAAAAAGTAGGAATTTCCAGGACACTTCAGGGTTATCTCCTTCTCTTTTTTTAATTGCTCACAGACCTACAAATAAACGTGTGTGCAAATATGGAGATTCTAATCTTGTACACTTCTGATTGTCTAAATATTCTATTTCAATGAACTGTCTACAAATTCTTAAGCGTGCAAGAAAGAACACGTAAGTCACACTTGGCAGTCTGAAGAACTATTGAGAGGTGTATGCACGTATATGTGGGGGGGGGGGGTCTGTGTATGTGTATCTAAGCATGACCACTGTTTACACTGCTTGCTTTGTTTGGAATGCAAACCATAACGGCAGAGATGTCTACTTCTATACTTTTGTAAATGTATCCAGATAGCACAATGATGGGTGCCTACAGTAAGTCAAAAGTAATCACCACTATCATCACCAGCAATCAGGAGCACATAGAGGAGTTCGAATACCATATATGGGTGGCCACTGTAATGAGAAAGGCAGAGTCACTGCCAGACACTTTAAGAAACCCTGCAGTTGAAAATGGCTTCTGAGAAGCTTCTGGTCGGCTTTCTTAGACACTTCTGTGCAACAATGCCAGGTTAAGCTCCTTAAAAACCTTACTTTCAGCATACCACTAAAGAATCTTCTTTGGCTCCTGTTGCTTTCAACCCAAACTCAGACTTTCTCTTTGGTTTTCACACTTCCCACCATGTTCCCTTCAGTTTCCCTTAAAGCTCTTGACTTTTGCACCAAAGGGTTTGCTTCTAGTTCCCCAAATATCCCTGACCTTTACTTCCTCTGTACTTTGCTGTCATTCTTCAATATTCAAAACATCCCTCTCTCCCCCATTTCTGTAATTAGCATCTACTCATTTTTAACATTGGGTCTCATATCATTCTACCTTTCCCAGGCCTGCCCATGCAGCTCCCAGAAGGCTAGCCAACAACTGGTGGTAACTCACAAGACTCTCTTACAAAACCACTTACATGGTCTGGATTTATAGTTTAATTCACTTGTAGTATTTTTAATGGGTAAATTTATTTTCTCCAAAATGATTATAAGCTTGTTATAGACAAGATCACTCACTCTACATTTTTTGCATCACACAATGAACTGTAATTTCCTGCTTAGAACTGAAGCTGCCACTAGTAAGAACTGATTAACATGCCCCTGAGTTGAAGTAGATTAAAGAGCAAATAAACCTGGTACTAACGGGTAAAAAGGAAATAGGAACATCCACATGGCTTCTTTCTTGAATTCCTGGATTACCTTTCCCTGCTTCTTCTAGGCAGCCCCAAGGCAATAAAGTAACGGAGGAAGGCCTGTGGAACAGGGCTACAATCCATCTGCTTACCCAAAATGCCTGGAGACTGCAAGAGTCTCTGAACCTGGAATTTTTCTGGAAACCAAGTGCATAGACATATTAATACTCACACCCCAAAAACAAACAGGACTGATGGCAGCATCATGTAAATAAATACATTACTATTTTCCCAGTGAAGATTAAAAACATTTAAATTAGAGAATAATGACGATAAATAGCCTTATGTCAGTTCAGATCAGGATTATAGCACCAAATAATTTAAGAAAATGAGATTTTGGGGCCGGGCGCAGTGGTTCACGCCTGTAATCCCAGCACTTTAGGAGATCAAGTGGATCACCTGAAGTCAGGAGTTTGAAACCAGCTTGGCTTACAAGGCAAAGCCTTCTCTCTATGAAAAATACAAAAATCAGCCTGCTCTAGTGGCACATGCCTGTAATTCCAGCTACCTGGGAGGCTGAGGCACAAGAATTGCTTGAACCCACGAGGCAGAGGTTGCAGTGAGCCAACATCATGCCACTGCACTCCAGCCTGGGCAACAGAGCATGACCCTGTCTCAAAAAAAAAAAAAAGAAAAAGAAAAGAAAAGAAAGAAAAAGAAAATGAGTTTTTGGATTTCAAAATTGGAAAAAAAGTATCGTGGGTAACTCCTAACACCTGAAAGCCACTAGGGCACGAGCAGTACAAGGAAACAGTACTAATCCACTGACAAAGCATTTAATGTACAATTTGATTAATTCCATGATGGATGCCCAATAAAGCAAATTAAATAAAAACAATCTCTGCTTTCTCATGGTTAAACATAAACTCTGAAAAAAAAAATTAATCAACCGAGGAAAGAAGCCACCCCAAAAATTTACACTAGTAAGTTTCAGAAAAACAATTACACAAACCTAAAATATTTATAGTAAATTTTATAATTACACTATAACTCAAACTCATCAGCATCTCTCCTTGTTTAAAGTCTCTGCTATATCTGTCTTTCCTAATGAGAAAAATCAATGATACCTTAATCCGCAATTTATACAAATCTCTACTTACAAATATGTGTTTGTAACAAAAGGTAGACCCATATAGTATTTATAAAATGCACATCTACAAGGAATAATGTAACTGGTGAAAGGTGAAACAATATATGCTCAGAAGTCAGAGGAAGTATAATGCTTCTGCCAACTTAAATTTGTTCTTTCCAAATCCACTTATTTGTGAAAGGTCATTTGGCAGAGGTAAAATCACAATCTTTCACTGAAGTTACTTTAGCACAACTTTGAAAAACTGTTTGTCAGAAAATCTTGTTAAGCCTCCAGTTAAGCAGTCGTTCTTATAATATTACCATGGATTAGGTCATTTATAATTTATCTTTAGTCAAACGAACACCATGTGGTAAAGCCTGGAAGAAAGTCTGGGTTTATTTCCGTTTGTCCCATTGTGGGGAATTAGGACCTAAATAAATGCAACAAGGTGCCCCTAACTGCAAAGTCACACACAGTGCTTTTCTCTGCCTTCCTGCACGCTGCTATAATGTGCCAAAGGAGACCAGCAGAGGGGCTGAAAGGAGTCTGAATCACAGGCCCAAAGGCCCAAACCCATTACCACATTTCTCTAAAACACACATGCTTCTCGATTTACAATGGGGCTACATCCTGACAAATTCCTCCTGAGTTGAAAATACATTTAATATACAGTAGAGTACCTGTTGTTTACTCTCGCGATCACATGGCTGACCAGTCACAGCTCACTTCCATTGTCCAGCATCCAGAGAAAGTATTTTACTGCATATTATTAGCCCAGGAAAAGATCAAAATTCAAACCTTGAAGTGTGGTTTCTACTGAATGTGTATCAACTTTGCACCATTGTAAAGTCCAAAAGTCCTAAATAGAACCATTCTAAGTCGGGGACTGTCTGTATATGCCGTACAACTTTTTTTAAAAGGAAAAAAAAAAAATCTATTCTTTTTCCTGATTGTCATTCAAATCTTGGGTTCATCATCCTTAATGAAATAAAATAATGTCCATATTATGGAGGTGTAGTGAAAAACAAAACTAACTTGCAAAGCTCTTTGCGAAGCGCATAACACACGTTATGAACATCACAGATAATGATTATAAACTCCTACTCTCAATAAGAACCCCAGGACTGCCAAAGGCAAGCAGGCAAGCACAGTCCCAGGGATTCGGGAAACCCTCATTAGTCTCACGCCAGTTCCTCTGTTGGCAAAAACCCCAGCAAGAGCTGAGAAACAGCATTCCAGGTTGGACACATGGAGATAACTAGGAGGCCAGGACCTTCCTCTCAGGAGGAACTAGAACCAGAACTGGAAGTCCAAAATGAAATCTAAATCCACTACCCTCCATCTTTCTCAACTCAAAAGGACAGGATTAGAGATCTATGGGTCTTAGACATATGCCACTAAGATCAGTAATTAACTGCTTTCTATGAAGCAATTTTGATAACTGTCTTGTGAATAAATAGCCACCAATCAGATGTTCATATTTCAGAAGAATATAATGGAGTGGAAATCAAAATGAAAGATGAATTGAACTTTCTATATCTAAAACCTCATATAACCAGCAGCACTCAGAGGAATGTCAGAAATCTCTTATAAGAGTGGATGTTGACAAACATACTCAATCATGTACTATAAGAAAAACTGTAAATAGAACAGCTTTGGACTTGCTATTCTCTTTTGTTCCCATCGTGTCCAGTTAATTTTACTTTTGCCTGCCTTACTTTTTTGACACTGTCTTGTTTGTGTTAACATCCTTCAGAGAAACATTTTAAGACTTTTCAGTAAGTCATGCAACCACAAATAACTAGAAATAGGAATCCAGTAAATGCAAATATAAGTCAAGGAATAAGGAGATCTTCATTGTATTTGTGATTTTTACCTACGATCTTTTGTATGGCTTTACAGGTGGGCTGAAGGGCTGGATGGCTAACCTTGGTTCATAGCTTGTGTGCTATTTTCGATTTTTTAAATATTAAAAAAGCTCCTAGGTGAAAGTTATGAAAAAATTGCATCTATTGGGATTATAGATATTTAGCATCTTCTGTTTACCTTCTGAAATATTTTCTTGGGGTTCATGTAGTTATAGAAAATTCACAATTGATTTCTCCCCAGTTCTTCTCTAGTGCTTAAATCTAAATGAGGCGTTTGTACAGGCCACTAGGGAGAGACATAGAGTCTTCACATCAGTTTCTTGGCAGTTGTGTGACATTTTTCATAGCAAGTACACAGCAGTTTCACTGAACGCATTAATGACACATGCCCTGTCAAGGCTCTATTCACCCACTGGGGAACGACACTTTAACGGAGCAATGAAATACTGCTTTGTGGTCTATGGAACTCAGAGATGATGTTTCATATGGGAAATGATGTTTAATCACATGGGAAAAGAACCCATATCACATGCAGAATACTAACCCATACTCACCATACAGAATATAAAAATGGTTAAATATGAAAAGCAACATTTGCAAACAAAAATGCATAGAGATTTTCACGGCAATGGTAAAATTTGCCACATCACCAATGGCAAATTTTGCATCACCAATGAAGACACTTTTGAAAGTTAAAAATAAGTTAACTTTTTTATCCTCCAACCCCATACCTATACATAACACACGTAAACATACACACACACACACACACACACACACACTCAGGGTACATTAATTCTAGACTCACCCAGCAGTGAGTGACTCTCATACAGGCTATTGGCTTATCAGGGAATGCTTCTCATTTTACTTTCTACTGCACATTTTCTTACTGTAAACCAAAGTAAGTGACCATAGCCAATACAGAGATGTTGTCTTACTAAATCATACTTTCACTAGTTTTGACTTTGCAGAAATAGCAAATAGGTACTGCAAAATCAAGGACTCAAATTATCAGAAGCGTTATTGAGCCGATTATTACATTTCTGCGGTATTTAAGAACAGAAAGATATTTTCATCACTATAGTTATGGCAATGTAAGTATAGGCACTGAAAATTATTTTTGCAATTCACAGAATGCAGTCTGTTCTATTTCATTTATATTGTTTTTACTCAAGAGGCATTCCTTTAACCCCTATATTAAATTATTACACATTCCAACATTTTAATGTTTTCCCAAAATTTAAATATAAAGGTAGTTTGATTTTCAAAAATTAGTCTTCTCAATCTTTAAGTGCATTTCAAAATATAAATATAAATAAAATATTTCAAAATATAAGGCTATTTATTTTCTACACATTGTGTACGTGTTAATCAATAGTCAAATTAAAGTTGACTGTAACACACCACAGGTACCTCTCCACTTGCCACCAGTTGAAATAAACTACTGCAGTATAGTTCCAGCAAGGGGTACTGCAAGTGTTTGAACTGAAATGTCGAATATAACTTCTTTAGGAACTCTCTTAAGCATACTCTACATGGTTACGGCAGGTATGAACTTTTTAGATAAAGATATACTCTTTTAGAAGAGCCAGTAAGAAGCAGGAACAAACACAAATCCTTTTTGAAAATCAGGATGCCTCAAAAGTATTTTGGCAACATTTTCAGGCAAAGGATTAAACACCTCTTATTTAAAAGAAAACAAAACAAACAAAACACCCAAACAAGAAAAAAAAATACTTAGTTTTCAGTATCTCATGACCAGATTTTAGGAATGAAGAGCTTATAAAGTTGAAACAAGCCTTGCATTGCTTGATTGTGATCTAACTGACTCTAATCTCCTGTTACATCTCAAGTCTGACCAACTTCAAGTGAACTCTGAAAGCCCTGGAGCCTGATTACTGAAGTCCCTGACACTTTTTTCTAAAGTCGCTCACAGCGCCTGGTGCTCCGCAGACTATGAACACTCCAGGAAAGTAAGGCTGGGTTGACTGATCACCAGTGTCCCAGAATCTGTTTGGAGTCCCATGAATCAGCTGGGGAAAGAAACGAGCATTTCCCGACCAAAATGAACTCATACTCTCCAGAGCCCCGCTGACTGGGCAGGGTTCAAGACCCCTTGGTTGCCCCAGAGGAAACCAGTCTGAAATAGATTTCGGGATCGCTCACTGGGCACCTCTCCGGGCCCTTCACTCGTGTAACTTGCTTGCCTCTCTAGTAACAACTTTCTATTTAAAAAGAAGAAGAAGATTTTTCTCTAAAGCAGCGTGCACTGAGCTCAGTAACTTTGGATCCCACGTACACAAGCTTAAAGCACACACACTTTCCCCCGCGCAGGTTCTCGGGTCCGCCGCAAACCCTAACGCAAACCCTAAGGCAAACTCTCGGGTTCTCCGCAAACCCTAACGCAAACCTACCGTGGCCTCGCCCGCGTCGGGCTCCGCGTCCGAGAGGTCGAGTCCGGACTCGAAGGCGGCGGCGGCGGGCGCCTCGCGAGGACCCGGGAGCAGCGCAGCGGCGAGCAGAGAACACGCCAGAGAGAAGAAGCCCAGCAAGTGCATGGTGGAAGGACCGGGGGTGGGGGACCGGTCCGCTGGCGGGGGCAGGGGTCGGGGCGCGGGCGCCCCTGCGAGGCCGCGGGCCCCTCCTGGTCCCTCTCCCCCGGGCTCCTCCCGGCGACCCCCGTGGGCGAGCCGGAGGCGGCGGGAGCGGGTCCGGGGCTCCGCGTTCCCAACTTTGCAGGGCGCCCTCCCAGCCAGTGCCGGGGAAAGGCGGCGGGTGTCAGGTAAAAGCCTCACAGGAAACCGGACATCCGAGCTCCCCGCATTCGGAGCCCGCGAGGTGAAGCGAGGGCGAGCGAGGACGCCGCCGCGGTCCGCGTCGGTGTAGCTTTTTGGAGAGGCGGGGGGGGACACCAGAACACCCCGCGATGATCAGCCCCTCCAAACCCGCCAGAGCCCTCGTCCCCCTCCTCCCTCCCCTTCCCCGAAGTGAGAGGAGCCGGGCCGCGGGCGCTGCGGCGGGGGCGCTGGCGGCGGTGCCGGGGGCGGGAGGAGGGCGGCGGGGCGGCTGACGGCGGCGGGGCCCGGGAGCGCCGCGGCGCAGGAGCCTCCAGAGCGCGCCGGGCTGAGCAGCGGCGGCGGCGGCGGCGGCGGGCGCAGGGGCAGGGCATGACTGACGCGCCCTCTGCCTGCGCTTATGTGAGAGAAAGCGGCCGAGGGAGGGAGCGTGCCGAGCCCGGGCTGCCCTCCCCTCTCGCTCTCCCTCGGAAGCCGTCTCCCTGGAGCTCCCCGTTTCCCTCGCCTCCTCCCCGGCGGCCCCACCTCCCCCGGCCCCCCTCTGGATCTCTCCCTCCCCGCCCCCGTCCCCTGCGGGGAGCGGGCGGCCGGAGGGGCAAGTTCAGTCCCCGAGCTGGCGGTTGGCGGGACCGGCTTTAGAAGTGATGCGACCACCCCGGACCGCGTGGAGCGGGGAGAAACTGGGCACCGTGCGGTGGAGGGAGCCCCCGCTTTATCGTCGGCCACTCCCGAGTGCTTGTCCTCCCTCCCGCACGCCTGGCCCCCAGCGCCCTGCTCAAAGTTTGGAAATGTCCTGGGGGTTCTAAAAGTTCCAAGAGAAGGTCATCACTATGTCAGAGAACCCTATGGGACCTCGGAGGGGTCCCCTCTCTCCCTTGGTCTGTGTAGTTGAAAGTTGCCTGATGATGCAAGAACCGCAGTTCTCAGGATGCAGTGCAGGCTGTTGGGATGGATGCTAATGATCCCTTTGGAATCCTAAACTTCTGACAGGTGAAGAGAAGGACCAGAATCTTCGTGGAGAGTAAAGACACACATTGTCAGCTTCTGCAAGAAGTTGGTTTACTTGAAAAAGGGGGTGATAAAGAGATGTGTGTGAGACATATTCCAGAAAGGATGTAACATCCAAAGAAAAGTGACTGCATTTCCCCATTGGAAAAGCACTGGGGTTTCCGTTGGGCTGGTGGCATTGGCTAGCTGCCTCCTTGGGGCAGGGTGAGCAGGTTACAGAGGACCACGCTAAGGGGTTTCAACAGTGTACAGAACATCAAAAGTCTGCCTTTTACTCCCAATCTACTTTTAAGTACACTGATGTTATAGGTCCATCATATCTTAGCAAAAGAAGAGACTTTCTTATTTGCTTCAACTCTAGAAGATTTGAAACTCCTCACCCATAATTTACTTGAAGGCTTAAATATCTCAAAGGACAGGGAACCTTCCATTCTGTGTGGCTGTTCACTCCCTTTATTGATGAGCAACACTGCTGAAAAGCATTTCCTTTCATCTCTCTATTGCTTTTGACTCCTGGAGTTTTACACAATAAATCTAATCTCACTTCCACAACTGAGTCCTTCAAATATTTTGAAAATATTTACCATGGTCTCCCTAAGCTAACTTTACTCCTGGCTAAATATCCCTTTTATTCCCCAAGATGACAGTTCCAGTTTCCCCCCTTAACCATACTGTTAGCTTTCCATGTTCATGAAGTATGCGGTTGAGAACATGGCTCACTACTTAGCGCTGTAATGAGCGTGCAGAATGGACAGTATGCCTTTGTTGACACAGCCTTGGATTGAGTTTATTTTCTGGCAGCCAAATCACAGTGTTGACTCACACTACCCTTAAAGTCAACAAAATTCCTCAATAATTTTTCATGTGTACTGCTACTTAGTCACGTCTAAATTGCCCTGTATTTGTGGAGTTAAGTTTACTGTATCCAAGATGCTTTTTTATGTATCTTTATGAAATTCCATCCCATCAGACTCGGTCCATGATCCAGCCTGTTGAGATGTTTTGTGATTTGGAACATGGTCAGTGTATCACTCTCTTGCTGTCTTGCTGCTCCATGCATAGTTGATCAGCCTGCCATAGTTATCTTCAGACACTGATAGATCTGTGAAAAGAGAACAGCTAAGGGCAGACTGGGGTAGGATTTGAATAGAAGGTGGAGTTTCCATTCAACCATTTGCTATTACAATGATTCTAAACTTTGATTGCACTTGGCATCACAAAAGGAGATTTTGAAAAAACAGATGCTTGAGTACACCTTCTGCCTTTCTGGCCTAACTGGTCTAACTGGAGTAAGGCTTGGACATCAGAATTCTAATAGGCAAACAAAATTGAGAACCACAGGCATTTCCAACACCCACAGGCCTAGCAGCGGGTGAAGACTGGAAAATCAACAAACTCAAAATATATCCAAAATATATTAATATCATATTAACTACTGTATTATTTAAATACAGCAGTAAGCTGTATTCAAACTTTCTTCTCACAAAAATGTTATCTTCCTGCTGCTATATTTTGAGTCAGAAAATGCTGGCAAAAAGTTTACTCGAATAAAAAAAAGGTCTCCAAAAACAATCATGCAGTAGTTGTTTAAGTATGTCTTAAAGTTGGTTGAGCACGGTGGCTCACGCCTGTAATCCCAGCACTTTGGGAGGCCGAGGCGGGTGGATCACGAGGTTAGGAGATCGAGACCATCCTGGCTAACACTGTCCATCTTAGGGAGACCATGATAAATATTTTCAAATGTCGGTGAAACCCCATCTCTACTTACACACACACACACACACACACACACACACACACAAAGAATGTCTTAAGGTAAAAATGAATAGTTGCTCAGGACTTTTTGTTTTTTTTCTTCCTTATCCCCTGGAAACACTTTTTGCCACTAGCAGATTTTAAAGGTTGAGAAAGTCCTTTTCACTGGTTTGTGAGTTCATCACTAGCTTCATGCAAGACCTATTTTACAACAGGTCTTCTAAATCTGGTTTTTCAAAAAGCATTGCTCAGTCAGTGGAGAAAGAGAGGTAGCAGGGCCCCAGCCAGAATAACACCTCTTTTACATATTGAGTTTTTGTTTTCTTTGATGATAGGTTTTGTTTTTTGTGTTTTGTGTGTGTGTGTGTGTGTGTGTGTGTGTGTGTGTGTGTGTGTTCGTTTGAGATGGAGTCTCGCTCTGTCTCCCATGCTGGAGTGCAGTTAGAGTACAGTGGCGCCATGTCAGCTCACTGCAACCCCTGGGTTCAAGCTATTCTCCTGCCTAAGCCTCCCAAGTAGATACGGGAGATGATAGTTTTGGACGGCAAAATAATGATGATAATATATCCATTGTACATTCTCTAATATCCATTCTGACCATCTACTTTATTTCTCATTTGTTATTCCCTACCTTCTTGCTTTGTTAGTTTTACTTTGATGATTCATTTCAAGCTTTTTTAGCTGAATGCTTAGTTCATTTTTCTTCTTTTTAGTTTAAAAATACAAGTTTCGGGCCATGTGTGGTGGCTTACCTCTGTAATCCCAGCATTTGGGGAGGCTGAGGAAGGAGGATCACTTGAAGGTCCTTTGAGACCAGCCTGGGCAACACAGCAAGACCCCATCTCTGCAATCAATCAGTCGATCAATAAAATACAGGTTTTGTCTAAATTCTGCTTTACCTGTATTTCTCAATTTTGACACGTAGTGCTTCCTTTGGCAAACAGTTGCAAATATATCTTAATTTGTTTATATTTTTAACCCAAAAGTTATTTGTGTTTTCTTAGTTTAGGGATATATGATTTTTACCAATTTCTAATTTTATTATATTTAATTTTTGCTATAAATGATGTTGCTTTTAGAAATGCATTCAGGCTTTCTTTGTAGTCCTGGACATGGCTGATCATTGCAACTAATTCTGTGTGTGCTTTATTTTTGTTGGGTATTAATTTTGAGCTTATTATAATATTCAAATCTTGTTTGGGAATGACGTTAAAATCTCCAGTTATAATTGTTGACATGTTTTTCTGTTTCTGACTGTAGTTCTTCCTGTTATTTTTTAACACAATGGGATACCATATCATTTTGATCTAATTTTCTTCTTAGTAGTATGTAATGTCATTTTTTTAACTTCTGATATTTTTATTTGAAGTTCTACTTTTTCTGATATTAAAATCATAGGCTTAAAGAATTGAGATCAGCTGTGAACATGACTTAGGTAAAACTATGAACCAGTCATGTACACATGACTTAGTTGTTTCTTCTAGGAAACATTAGCCTGGAAAAGATAAGACTGCAATCCAGTATTTAAATTCAGTGTTTGCTTCAGGAAATGCTGGCAAAACACTATATCGAAGACAATAATATTCTGACTCTGGTAAACAACTTGCTTATTAATGACAGTTTTCTTACCCAAACTCTCATTTACAGGTGATAACCGATCCTAAACTACTAGATCATGAACTTTGCCCAATCTTACTCAATTCCCCACTTTGAAAAACCCACCTTAAACTACTCGTATCCAGACTCCAAAGCTCTACAACTATTCTGCTTCTGACTTACCCAAGACACCCTAAGACCCTGTCCAGGTGGCACTCTCCCTTACTGCTGTAGGTTCGGCTAAATGGAACTTTTGTTTATTAAAAAGTTTTCTACTGATATTTTGGGGTGTTCAACAACTTGGACGTCCCATTGAAATCCTTCTCCCTTGTAGCTCAAGCAAAGATCCTAAATTCAAAAATAGTGCAAATCACTGAGGCCTCTTGAGCTTCCTGGCTTGGTGGGGGGAATCACTCTGACTACAATGAAGGGTTAAGTCTTCTGTTAGATTTCAGTCCCAGTTTCTTTTCATCAAGCTACCAAATGCTAAAAGATCTCCTTTCAAGAATCCTTTGATTATTTGATCAGACTTGAACAAATTTATCCTCAATGGATATCTGCCTTCTTACTAACTATTGCTTTTTGTCACTGCTGCCTTCGTAATTTTCTCATGGGAGTCAAAAAAAGGAAGTTCATAAGAAAGAGAATAAGCACAGGTCCTGTTAAGTCAATTCACTGAGCCATCCCTTGGGACTAGATGCCCAGAAGGATTGGTATTGACTAGACAGATATTGCCATAAACTTTATCAAAAGCTTATACAAGGATTTGAAGTCTTGTTTTGTCTGTGAGACGCTGATTTTGAATGAGATCTCCTGGTCAAACTTTCCATCTTCCCAAACTGCACATTTATCAGGTTTGCCACTGGAGACTACCTAACCTTTAGTTTGGGGAGCCAAGGGCATGAGGTGCACAAACAACTCATTTGACCACCCATTGCCAGATCATTTTGCCTTTGTCTCAGACTAAACCCAAGTTCATATCCCCTCCAAGCCATATTCCTGCCTCCTACATGTATTTTACACTATAACTAATACTATGTATCTCTGTCTAAACAGCTTAATTTTACCAACATTAATTTAGAATTTCAGAGGCCATTTGAGAAACCTTTTGTAAGAACAAAACTGTTCATTTGAAAGGTGCCTTATGGAAAGAGAGTGAAATTCCAACATTCAATGATATGTATGTTCTGATTGATATAAGAAGTCTTACAATAAAAATACAGATTCCACAATTGCTTCAGTAATTGTTCCATGGAAGGTGCAAATGAAGAAATGTGAAAAGCTCTTTTTTATATCTGCCCAAATCACCACTTGACTCAAAAAGATTTTACCTTTACTATTCCTGTTCTCTCACCCAGTTGCCCTCCAAGTTCCCTTTCCCTGACACTCTTTCTGATGTCCCTTTTCTTCTGGCCAGCTAGAAACACTAAATGCTCAATTGGCTCTTAAAGTTGACCAAATCAGAATAAGCTCATTATGGCAGATTTTAAGCCCTGGGTTGGGTCTAAGCTAAAAGTCATTTTCAAAAACTTCCAAAGTCTATGCAAGGTAGGTATAAATTTACAGAGAAATTTGCAATAGTTCTAGGAACACATAATTCAGGGTTCCCAGATCTCTATCAACTGATTTATAGGTTATTATGAACCTCAAATGCAACAAAATGTGTTGGAAAAGACAGTGTGAATACCTTGAGTATGATTTAAGAGACTCCACATTTCAGAGTAAAACCAGAGGAACTTAAAAAAGCTATAAATTTTAGACAAAACTTTTGGAGTTTATGCACCAAAACAAAGATGACAGCATTGCAAACCTCGGGGGATGCTCCATCACACCTATAGAAAATATTCAGGTGTAGGTCCTGGAACATGTGCAGTGCCAGCTCTTGCCTCACTTTCTCTGAGTGGCCTAATGTCAGAAATGGGGAAATTTAACATGCAAGCAAAACTGTAAAGGAAGATAATCCTGTTGCTAGTCCTCCAAGTCCTCATGGAATGAAACTAAAGGGGAAAAAAAAGGAAGTAGGAAATCAGTGACGCTCTTCCAAATAAGTCCCAAGGACTCAGTTTCCTATTTGCCCTTAAACGCTCAAGGAGAATTTCTGTGTCTTAAAAGGTGGTCTTGTGAATGTTTGATCCTGGCACTATCATATCAACCAAAAGACTTGTCACTGTCACATGACCTCTTTCTCAGAGTTAAACGACTCCAGTGGTGGCTATCTCTAATAATCCACAAATTCTCCCTGTTTCCTACTGTGCCTGTCATCTTCAGACCTTACTGAGGAATGTTCTTCATAATCTGTCACTTTCAGAATGGCAGTTTGTTGTCACCAGTGGACCTCAGGTGGAACCTTGCAAACATTTTTCATTAAATTTCCCACCTCAAGAAGGACAAACTGATCACTGTACTTTGTCAACATTGGTAGGGTAATTTTATTGAGGTTGCTGAGAATGTCTCCAGTTGCTAGTCTCTTCTGCACCAGCATAATCTAGTTAAACTGTAAAGGTGGAGACTGAACAAGAACTCAAGTGTCAGGGTACCTTTGAACCCTTACAAATGGGTTTCATACAGTCACCTCCTTCGTATGGATTTTGAATATCCTAGTCAATGTTTGCTAATTTCCAAAGTGAGAGGAAAGTTTTGTCTTTGAAGTCTGGATATTTCTCACCCAATTTAGGGCTCTACCATACTTTGGGCAGACATGGCAAAGCACCACAAGGGACTCACACAATATACTCAGTCTTATCACCAACAGCTATGAGTTGCATTTTCTTCATATTCTCCCAAGGAATCTTGACATGACCTGAAAAACAAAGACTTTGTCATCTGGAAAAGACAGCATAGAAAAAATTCCTAGAAACCACATTGGAAAGAAAGAGCAGATAAATTTGACTAGAACAGCAGTTAAACTTGAGGGTATAGATGCGTGGATTCATGTCTCCCAGCTAAAAAGACACAAGGTTTGACCCACTGACAAAAGGATTGACATTCCATTAGAAGATTAAAAATTAGGGATTCTAAAGTATTTTTCAGAAGCAAGTGGCCCTTGGAATAGAGGCAGCTTCTACCACGAAGCTTTGTTTCAAGATGGCAACTGCAGGATGTGGACAGCTTCCACTCAAGACTTACAAAGACTTACAAAAGTCTTTGAAGCTTGGATAGTTCTTACCCAATTTGGGGCTCTACCATACTTTGGGCAGACATGACATTATAAGGGACTCACGCAATATATTCAATCTTAACACCAACAAATACGAACTGCATTTTCTTTTTTTGAGACAGAGTTTTGCTCTTGTTGCCCAGGCTGGAGTGCAGTGGTGCGATCTTGGCTCACCGCAACCTCCGCCTCCTGGGTTCAAGTGATTCTCCTGCCTCAGCCGTCCGAGTAGCTGGGATTACAGGCATGCGCCACCATGCCCGGCTAATTTTGTATTTTTTAGTAGAGATGGGGTTTCTCCATGTTGGTCAGGCTGGTCTCGAACTCCCGACCTCAGGTGATCCACCCGCCTCGGCCTCCCAAAGTGCTGGGATTACAGGCGTGAGCCACTGCGCCTGGCCCGTTAATCCCAGCACTTTGGGAGGCCAAGGCAGGCATATCACGAGGTCAGGAGATTGAGACCATCCTGGCTAACACAACAGTGAAACCCCGTCTCTACTAAAAATACAAAAAGTTAGCTGGGCGTGGTGGCAGGCGCCTGTAGTCCCAGCTACTTGGGAGGCTGAGGCAGGAGAATGGCGTGAGGTGGAGCTCCACCGGGAGGTGGAGCTTGCAGTGAGCTGAGAATGCGCCACTGAGCTCCAGCCTGGGCGACAGAGCGAGACTCTGTCTCAAAAAAAAAAAAAAGAAAAAAAGAAAAAAAAAGATATGCAGACTTACAAAAGACTTAACAAAATTTACAGTTTTACAAGACTTACAAAACTAGATTTTAATGGCTGGCGTTTTTTTCCTTCTATATTTTCTTTCATCATTGAAGGCTCAAAAGTCTGGGTAGTTAACCAATGGTTGTTATTTCTTACCCAGTAAAAATTCATGTTCTCTAACTTGAATATTGCTTTCTGTATCTTTAGTCGTTCCTTGATATGAAAACTCAGATATCAAGAGAAATGTATGCATGATGTGGCCAAAACCAACAATCAAGCACACTTTTCCCTAAGAGTGCCAACCTGCTAGTACCAATCATTTGTTATGAAATACTTGATTTCGTTCATAATTGGACTCAACCACTAATTGAATTTTTATGTGAAAGAGAACACAACAGAGCAGGTAACCAAAATCAAAACCTCCCTGGGAAGAAAGATTTCTGCCTCCACTGAAATCATACTCAAGGATCCTTTCTCAAAGATAACATCTGCAAAAAACTTTCATGGAGAAAAGCCTCAGAAAGGGAACAAAGAACAGATGGTTTGTATTTAAGATCTGACTCAGATTTACAAACCTTACAATGAAGACTTACTATGGAGGTAACTCTTTTGGTTGTCTATCATATATACCCTGGGTGACCTTTGTTGAACCTCTTTTTGTCACATAGGGTTTATGTGAATACTAAATTAGTTAATATGTGTAAGGAACTTAAAATAATATTTAGTACCTAGTAACCTCTCAATAAACTTTGGATAAAGCATTAATAATTGCAGATGTGTTATTATGTGTTATTAATATCATGTCTGATATACTAATCTTTATTTCTTCCTTATATTTACAACATTTTTTCTGTTGTTTTACCCTTGTATTTAAGTGACTATTCAAATGGTATCAGATTTGAACATTGACTTTCTTTTTTAAGCACCTTGAAAATGTCATTCTATTGTATTCCTTCATCAAATATTGTACCAAGAAATCTAAGCATAATAATAGTTTATAGCCATATTATCTCCCTTATGTATCTGGCTGTATTTTTAGGGGTGCTACAAATTCTAATGTATTTGTTACTCCCCCAAATCTTATGATATAGAAATTATTATAATCTATATTATGTCAACAAGAAAACTGAGCTATGAAGAAGTTTAGTATCTTGTTTAATGTTTCAGAGCTAGTTTTTGATTGAGCCTAAACTCAGGGGATTAGGCACTGCCCTCTCCTTCCCCTTTATGAATGTAAACATGATACTTTTCCTTGTTAGATGGTTAGCCATTCTTGTTGGAAAATTTTGGAACATTTTCTTTGTTTTTTATTATATTGAATTTTACCATTGTTTGTCCATAGGGAAATATTCATAACTTCTTTAGCACAGTTTTGGCCCTTTTAATCAGTGTGTGTGTGTGTGTGTGTGTGTGTGTGTGTGTGTGTGTGTGTGTGTATGTGTGTGTAATTTCTAAGAAATTATTAGTCAAATAATCTATACAAAGTATCTCTCTTGTTATAGTTCTCTAGAATTTCTTGCATACAGATATTGACATTTTACCTTTATAATAATAGCTTATAGCCATATTGTGCCTACTCTGTGTCTGGCTATATTTTTAGGGATGTTGCAAATTCCCATATATTTAGTACTCCCCAAAATATTATTATATAGAAATTACTATAATCTCTCTCTATATATATCAACAAGGACACTGAGTTATGGAGAAGCTCATGTGTTAACTTTTCTTATATTCCTTCTGTCTATCCATCCTTTCCTAATTGCATATGGAGATTCAGTTGTTCCAGCAAAATATATTGTAAAGACTATTCTTTTCCCACTGCATTGCATTTGGACCTGTGCTAAACATTCATTGTCCATATATGTATGGGTTTATTCTGGATCTCTATTTTGTTCCATTGATCTGTTTGTCTTTAGCCCAAACACCACATTGTCTTGATTACTTAAGCTTTAAAATCAGTCACGAAGTTGTCTAATGTTAATCATCCAATTTGTTAATTTTTGCCAAAAATATTTTGACCAATCTAACCAAACATATGTATAATATGTATTTCCATGTTAATTTCATAACCAGCTTATAAGTTTCTACCAAAAAAAAGTCTGCTGGGATTTTGTTAATGATCAAAACTTGATATAGGTCAATTTGAGTACAATTGGCATCCTAACAATATTGAGTCTTCTGATTCATGAACAAGGTATATCTTGCCAAATATGTAGGTCCTCTTTAATTTCACTCTGCAACATTCTGTAGTTTTCTTTTTACAGGTCTTATATGTCTTTGACAGATCTGTCCCCCAATTTTTTATAATTGTTTATGCTATTGTACTGATTTTTTTTAATTCCTTTTTTTTTTTTTTTTTTTTTTTGAGATGGAGTGTCACTCTGTCGCCCAGGCTGGAGTGCAGTGGCATGATCTGGACTCACTACTGCAACCTCTGCCTCCCAGGTTCAAGCGATTCTCCTGCCTCAGCCTCCCAAGTAGCTGGGACTACAGGCACACACCACCACATCTGGCCAATTTTTTTTCTTTTCCTTTTTGAGAGAGAGACAGGGTTTCACTATATTGGCCAGGCTGGTTCCAAACTCCTGACCTCAAGTGATCAACCCACCTTTGCTTCCCAAAGTGCTGGGATTACAGACGTGAGGCACTGCATCCTGCCTAAAACTTCAATTCTTGATTGCTAATTATGACTGATTTTTGTATATAGATCTTGTATCCTGCAGCCTGGCTAAATTTACTTGTTAGTGCTGGTAGACTTTTTGTAGATTCCATAAGATTTTCTAAATAGCTGATTATGTAGTCTGTGAATAAAGACAGTTCTCATTCTTACTTTCCAGTCTGGATGCATTTATTTTTCTTTCCCAATTCCACTGGATATAATCAATAAAATATTGAATAGAAGTTGTGAGAGTCTGCATCTGTTGAGATGATCATACAGTTTTTCTTTTTTAGTTGCTTAATATGATGAATCATATTGATTGGTTTTTGAGTGTTAAACCAACCTTTTATTGCTGAAATAACTCCAAGAGTTTGTATAGAATTGGTGTTATTTTTTCCTAAATGTTTAGCATAACTCAATTAGCCGTCTGGACCTGGAGTTTTCTTTGTGGTAAGATTTTTAACTGTAAATTCAGTTTCTTTAATAAATATAAGTCCATTCAGATTATTTATTTCTTCTTGAATGAGCTTTTGTGTTTTGTACCTTTCAAGGATAGCTTTTATTTTATTTAAGTTGTCACATTTATTGGCATAAAGTTTTTTATAATATTACCTTATTATTTTTAATATATGTGGAATCTATGATGATGTCACCTCTCTTGTTGCTGATATTAGTAGTTTAATAGCTTGTATCTTCCCTCTCCCCAACCCCTATCAGTCTGGCTGGAGGCTTATCAATTTTATTGATTTCTCAAAAAACTACTTTTTATTTCATTGTTTTTTCTGATTTTTTCCTTTTTTTTCCTACTCCATTGATTTTGGCTCTCATCATTATTTTTTCTTCAGTTTGGGCTGGGATTAACTTTATGTATTTATATATTTATATTTACATATACTTATATTTACATATACTTATATTTATATGTAAGTATATGTAAGTATAAGTAAAAATAAGATACATGAAGCAAAAACTCAGTTGCAAGAAGAAGTGAATAAATCCAGTTCAAGATATCAAAACTCTCTCTCAATGGTTGATAGAATATACAGACAGAACATCAGAGGGGATATAGAAGAATAAACACCATTCATCAACTTGACCTAATTGACAAGTATAGAAAATTCCACCCTACCATAGCATAACATACATTTTTTCAAGTGCAGATGAAACATTTACCAAGATAGATAATGTTCAAAGATAGATAATGTTCAAGATAGATAATGTTAAAAAAAATCAAGGCTAACAAAAGTTTAAAAGATTCAAGGTAAATTTACATATACTTATATATAAATATATATAATTATATATATAATTAACCCCAGCCTAAACATATATATATATATATTTTAGTATCCGAACACAAGTCACTGATTTGAGACCTTTTTCCTTTTTAGTGCTGTAACTTTCCTTCTAAGTATTCATTTAGTAACTTACCACAAAATCTGATATGTTATGCTTTAATTTTCATTCAGTAAGAAATACTTTCTAATTTGCCTTTTGATTTTTTTCTTTGACTTGTGGGTTACTTATAATTGTGGCATGTAGTTTCTAAATATTTTTGAATATCCTGGAAATCCTTCTGTTGCTTCTAACTTAATTTTATTATGAGCAGAAAACGTAGTTTTTATGACTTGAATCTTTTAAAATTTGGTTAGCCTTGATTTTTTGGCTCAGAACATTATCTATCTTGGTAAATGTTTCATCTGCACTTGAAAAGAATGTATGTTATGCTACGGTAGGATGGAATTTTCTATACTTGTCAATTAGGTCAAATTGATGAATAGTGTTAATTCTTCTATATCCCCTCTGACCTTCTGATGTTCTCTCTGTATATTCTATCAATTATTGAGAGAGAGTTTTGATATCTCGAACTGGATTTATCCATTTCTTCTTGCAACTGAATCAGTTTTTGCTTCATGTATCTTTAATCTCTGTTAAATGTGACTATGTAACATACTGTTGGGAAAGGAAGACATTTTGAGAATAAAAAAGGGCTATAATGATAATTACACTGGAACAATAGGAATAAACCTAAATTGTCCTGAGAGCATATATTCAATCCCTGTTGAAAATGGTGGTGAAGTATTTTTCTCTTGCATAATAGGGCCTGTGGGTAAGAAGTCCATGCTGATTGTGGTGACTCTGCTTTCCCCAGGGCTACAGGGTTAGTGAGGCTTTCTGCTTTGCCACATGGCTCCTATCTCAGGATTGCCTCATGCTCACAAGACAGAAGACATCACATGCAGGGTCTAGAGTTCTCATTCTCACCATTCCATCACTGAATCCCACATATGTTGCTTCTTCACACTGGCATATTGAACAAGGAAGATTTGTGGTGTGTAACTAGAAAACAACTCTATTTTTTCCCTACCACATACTCACATTTACTTTTGCCAATTGAATCAAAATTATGATGAGCCCAATGAGTTGTTTAATTATTCCTAGAGGATAAAAAGTCTCCCTGTTCCCTCTAGACATAGAAACAGTCTGAGTTTTGTAATTTATTATCCTAATTCAGTTTAACAATAATATCTGAAAAAGAGTTCCTGTCTTTGCTAAAAATCACAGCTTTTATCCTCTCCCTAATGATATTACAGTCTCCTACCAACAACAGAAAAGGGGTAGTTCTCATTGTTTTACTTTGCTACCCCTCCACCTCCTTTTGCTAGCTACCTTTTCTGATGCCTTCAAGTCACTATAAGAGAAGGAAAAAGAAGAAGGTAGAGGGGCAAAGGAATAGGAGGAAAATTACTTCCTCACTTTTACTATTACTAGCCTAATGCTGTGCCTTCGGTATGCTTTAACTGAAAGCACAGTATTAGGCTGGTAAAAGTTAGGAAATAATTTTCATTCAGGTTGCAGATGTTTAGAGCTAACTCTCTTGGATTATTTTGGTTTTCTGAAAACCCTCTTATCACTGGAGGTATTACACCTGCAGTTTGCTTGAACTGCATGGATTCATTAATTTTCCAACTGAGGGCTTATGCCATTTCTCAGTCAGATCACATAGTGCCATGTAGGACTTGTTAAGGATATTAATTTTGGGGAAATTAATGAGAAGTCAAACATTGGTCATAGAATGGACCAAGGATGGAGAGTGGCATTATCAAACTTACATTTTTAAATGAATACACTGACTACAGTGACAAAAATAGACTGGAACAGTTTTTGAGCAAATAAAAGTCAGAATACAATTGTGAGAATTCAGTCCAGAGAGGATCATAAGTTTAACAAGAGTACTGGCAGCAGATGTGGAAATAGGTGGATAGACTCAGGAGAGTTAAGGTTTACAGAATTGTCTGCTTTATTGGGCATAGGAATGAACAAGAAGAAAGTTGTAGGGCTAAATGTCAGGTTTAAAGCTTTTGCCATTGGATTGATGGAAGTGTCAATCAGCAAGATATGAAAGCTGAACAGGACCAAGTTATGCAGGGAGATTGCAAGTTCCACATTAGATATGTGGAGTTTCAGTTACCAGTGATGCATCCACATGGGAATATTGGATACTTAGCCAACGATATAATAGACCGGAGCCCAGAAGAGGGGCCTGTTTTGAAGACATACATTTGAGAGTCATCAATGCATGCTAATTAGAGCTGAGGGAGTGAAGCTAATTACTTTGAGAGAAGGAATAAAGAGAATGGAAAAGCCTGAGACCAATCCTTGGCAAACACTATCATAAAAGTCAGGAAGAGGAGGATGAGCCCACAAAGGCATGTGACAAGTGGACTAGGAGTTAGAAGGAAAGCTGAGAAACTGGGTTGTCACAGATGTCAAAGGATGAGAGTAAAGGAGGATAGACGTAGCCACTGGCAATGTAAAATCCTGCCAATTAGGTAAGATGAGCTCTGGCAAAAACTCACTGGATTTCTCTGCTGATCTCATTTAAATATTTTGTTGTAATGTTGGATGCATAAGGCAGATTTCAGTAGGTTGAAAAGAGAAAGGAAAACAAGGAAATAAAGACAATGATCATGGAAAATGCTTTTGGAATGAAAATATGAGGGGATGGGTTAAGTGGTAGCTGGTGTGGGAACTGATGTCAAATGTTGATATATTCATCTTTAATTAAATATGATGTGTGCATTGCAATGATGTTTTTAAAGAACATGGACTTTCATGGGCAGATATGCAGGATAAAGTGAGAAATAAAATAGGAATGCACTCAAATATACATATATAAATATTATTCTAATTGTTAACTGTACAAGCAAAGAAAAAATGACTAAGAAAATACAGTAAGTTTTTAACAGTTTATCTCTTGAAAGTAGGTTGGAGAATGACTTTTTCTTGTATTGTTCTTTGTGTATTTCACAAGATATATACATAGTTAATAAATGCTAAGTCAATATGTACTAATTGTGTATATATAGTATATGTATATTATATTAGTATACAGGTATATAGTATATGTATACATATGCCATATATACACACTATATACTTATATATAGAATACTATATACATATATACATTATATACACATGCTATATATACATACTATATACATATATAGTACACATATATACTATATATAATGTGTATATATAGCATATGTGTAGAGTATATACATGTAGAGTATATATGTATATACTCTATAGAGATATATATGTATATACTATATAGTCTATACATATGTGTATATATACTCTATATGTACATACTCTATATAGAGCATATACATATATAGGCTATATGTATATACTATATACTCTATACATATATAATAGGGGTATGTATGTATATACTATATAAAATATACATATCCTATATATATTCACAATTAGTATGTATTGCTTTAACATTTATTTTAAAAACATTCTTCCTCTGAGACAATAAATATGTGTGAAATTGCTAACATGTACGTTAGAAATAAATTTTCAGTGCCGCAAAAGAAATAGCACTGAAACATGAATTTTCTCAGCAAGGCAATTTTACTTCTATAGAAGGGTGCATCTCATGGATGGAGCAATGGTGACAGCACACCTGAACAAGGGAGGGGAAGGGGTTCTTATTCCTGATGCAGGTAGCCCCTACTGCTGTGTTGTTCCCTTATTGGCTAGGGTTGGACCGCCCAGTCTAAGCTAATTCCGATTGACTGTTTTAAAGAGAGCGGGGTATGAGCCAGAGTGGCGGGGTGAGCAGTTCCAGCGGGAAGGACGGTTATGGAACAGGTAACTAAAAGTGCCTCAGGTCAGAGTAGGTGACCAGGGGTGACTCAGGACAGAGCAGGTGACCAGGGGAACAGATGTGAACTACTGATTAGAACTGGTGGAAAGGGTTTTTACTGAAACTAGGGACAAGGAGGCGAAGAGAACAAGGAAGTTAAACTTTAAAATGGAGAACAAAGGGCAAGAAACTTAACATACTGACATACTGATTCTTTGAAGAGAAACTTGGAACTCACTGTATTTAACAATGTAGAACACTAATTAAAGATAAAGCTTTATATAAATTCCTGAATGAGCATAAGCATAGTAAAAACTATAGTAATTTTGCAAGTAACAATCAAGATTGGAGGGAAATGAGAAGAAATAACCATGAAGGAAGTAAAAACTAGGCTTTGCAGGACCAGTGGGGAATTGGAAAAGCAAGACCATGAGAAAAGAGCAATCTACATGTTCTGGGGAAAGGTGCTGGAATGGAGGCAGTACACAGATTGGAATTAAACATGGTGGAGTTGGGTAGAAAGGTGGAGATGCATGTGGAAGGATGTAAGATGACATTGCAAAATTTGGGGAGAAAGGAAGCCAAATTAGAGTTAGCTGAAATTTAAAAGACACTTGATATTGACCATAAGTTTAGTTACTACTCTGATTGTAATGACCACCCTCTGATAAATTTTAAACAGTAAAGTGAAATGATAAGAAGAGCATTTTTGAAGAATGAATTTTTATCATTATTTAGGCCAGAATGGAGGTATGTTAGGAGATAGAGAAAACGAATTTAAAGGTTGAGAAATAGGATAAAATAATTTCCCCAAAAACTTACAGGACAGGTGGCAAAGAACTAAACTAGGTTGATTATGTGAGTTTGAACTTAAAAAGGATTGCTAGAGACTATGAGTAAATGAGGGTACTGTTACTCATTGAAGAGCTACTATGTGAAAGTGAGAGACATCGAATTTTCATAATCATCATCTTAGTTTCTCCTAACAATCCAGTGGGGGGCTTACTACCTTTTATATGGATGAGGAAACGGAGTTAGAAATATTAATATTCATTTGGCTGAGTTCATACTATTCGGCAAAACTTAGGTGTGTATCTCCAGAATTTGTCTTATTTTTCTACTCAGCACATTACACAGAGCCCTGTGAAGACATAAAAGCCAAACCAAAATATAGAGAAGTAGGGATAAATAACTTTTGGATCTGTTGAAGTTGGAGTGCAGCAGGATATATAGGGGAGTACAGCACTACTTTTGGTTAGCGTCCAAGTCTTTTTCATTGTTTGGGGTTTGCTTTTTTTTTTTTTTTTTTTTTGGCGGGGGGAACATCAATAAACTAAGGTATACCACACACACACAATTCAGTAGCTTTCTTAATGCCATTTCTGGAATTCAAGCCAAAGATTTTAACCCAAAAATATTGATGGAAATTCCTTCATTCCTTTATTCCTTCTTTCTTCCCTTCCTTGTTCCCTTCCCTCCTCCCTGCCTTCCTTCTTTTTTACCATCAACTTTCCTCCTTTCCATCCTCCTTTTTTCTTGTATAACTATTTTCCCTTATCTGACTGTAGAGCCATTCCTCTATCTATTAATGATCTCTATTCCTCCCTATTTTTCTAAGAGAATTTATGGCACTTTATAATATGACAGTTTTATTGTTGCTTTATATTATTCTGTTGATATTGTATTTTGATATGCAAACTTTTTTTTTTACATTTTTATGAAGTCCAGTGTGTCTTTTTTTTTGGTTGCCTGTGCCTTTGGTGCCATATCAAGAAATCATTGCCAATTCAATATTGTGAAGCTTTCTCCCTGTGTTTAATTCCAAGAGTTTTATAGTATTAGATCTTATATTTAGGTCTTTGATCAATTTTGACTAAACGGTATATAAACTAAAATCAATTAATATTAATAAAATAAGATTAGGATAGTAAGATGAAGAATGACTAAAGAAGAAGTAATTAAAAGTATGTGAAATTAATGTCAAATATATTTGAGTGAATTATTTTATCAGAGATTTTTATGTGTACTCATCCAAATGGTTACTTGCATTTAAAGACAACCTTAAGTTCATGACAGAGTATATTTAGCCATCTGTTTTTTAATAGGTTATTTTTAAGACTTCAGTTTTAAAGAAAACAATAAGGTTTTTATAGGAATTTCATTATAACAAACTGGCACACATATAAATATATTGTTGTTTAAAATTAGAATGATTTCACCCATAGTTATTATGTTTTAGAATACAGATAAGCTGCAAAAGAAATCACAGGAAATGCCTCTTTTCTGAAAGAACACCATAAAACACTGTAGATAACATCACTCGCTTTTTGTACTGAATAGGTCATTTAGAGTTGACAGCATACATGAATAATTACATTTCATCTTATATTTTCTCTATAATAATGAAATGTTTAGTAAAAATAACATTTATTTTGAAAGAAATTCACAGAATATTACAGTGTTTAAAAATGACAATCATGTCTAAGAAGGCACCAATAATTCTGAATGTCTATAAAGTAGTTTGCACAAAAGTCAAGCTGGTAAAGTTTCTTTAAAGTTATTGCATCCATTTTCATAAGGAATATTGGTCTATAGTATTCCTTTCTTGCAGTGCTTTGTCAGGCTTTGGTATGAAGTAATGCTGGCCTCATAGGAGTTAGAAAATGTTGCCTCATCTGCAATTTATTGAAAAAGTTTTGGAAGGATTATTATTAGTTATTTAAATGTTTGGTAGAATTCACTGTTGAAGCCATCAAGTCCAGAACTTTTTTGTTCAGGAGATTTTTGATTAGTGATTCAGTCTTCTTACTAGTTACAGATCTATTCGCATTTTCTATTTCTTCATGCTTTGACCTTTGTAGGTTTTGTATTTCTAGGAATTTGTCTATTTCGTCTAGGTTATCCAACTTGTTGGTGTACAGTTGTTCATACTATTCTCTTCTAATCCTTCTTACTTCTGTAGAATCAGTAGTAATGTCCCCACTTTTATTCTGATTTTAGCAATTTAAGTCTTCTCCTTTTTTTTCTTAGTCTATCTAGCTAAAAGCTTTATCAATTTTGTTGATCTTTTCTAAAAACCAACTTTTGGTTTCACTGATCTTCTCTATTTTTCTATTCTCTATTATTTCATTGATCTCTGCGCCTAGCTTTATTATTTACTTCCTTCTTCTATCATTGTGTTTAATTTGTTCTTTTTCTAGTTCTTTAAATTGTAAATTTAGATTGTTGATTTGAGATTTTTTTTGTATTTTTTGATAAATGCATTTACACCTATAAATTTCCCCTTAGAACTTGTTTTGCTGCATCTCATAAATTTTAGGATATTGTGTTTATAATTCCATTTATTGAAATTCTAAAATAGGCAAACAAAACTAATTTAAGGAGAGAATCAGAACAGTTGCCTTGAGAGAGGTGTAATTGACGAGGGGAACATAATCATTATCTGGAAAGGTAGAAATGTTCTATACCATAATGGATCTGGGTCAACATAGCTGTAAACATTTGTGAAAATTTTACAGCTAAAATTTCAGTACATTCAGTGTATGTATCTTATACCTAAAATAGACTTATAATAATAGTAATTGTCATTATTCTTAACCATAATATAATTATCATTAATACTATTGTTGTTGATATTATTGAGTGGCAGGTGGGGAATCAATCAAAGTATAGATTTAAGAATAGCAGAACGTGGCTGCACATGGTGTCTCATGCCTGTAATTCCAGTGCTTTAGGAGGCTGAAGCAGGAAGATTGCTTAAACCCAGGAGTTTGAGACCAGCCTGGACAACATAGCAAGACTCCATCTCTACAAAAAAATTTTAAAAGGTAGCCTGGCGTGGTGGTGCACACCTGTGGTCCCAGCTACTCTGGAGGCTGAGGCAGGAGGATCTCTTGAACCCAGGAATTTGAGGCTGTAGTGAACAATGATTGCACAATTGCACTCCAGCCTGGGTGACACAGTGAACCCTGTCTTAAAAAAAATAGCAGAATGTTTATAAATATTGAAGCTAAGTAATGGCAAATGGGTATTCATTACATTCTGTTTACCTTCTATGGTATGATCTAACATAAAACAAAATAATGAAATTAATAATCTAAGGATTAACTCTCCAAAATTATGTTATGATATTCCAGAAAAGACTACATACACATTATATACAAATCCATCTATGCTTCAATCAATATTTTATAAAGCTAATCTGACCCTTGGGAAAGTTCTAGAGTAAGCTGTTTTTATTACTTTTTTTTCCATTTACGTAGACTAGTATACAGTACAGACTGTAACCACTCTGAATGGTTATGCCAAGAACTATTAAATGTATCACTATCCCTCAAGTCTTCTGAGTGCCACATTCTATTATAAATGCGAATTCGATTATACTTTCTTGTTCCTTACAATTCATGATGATTGCTGCCCCTGTGTAATTCTATTAAACATGATGTCAAATTGAAACTATAATTCTAGTTTGCAAAATGTAAGAGTTTATGTTTCATGGTTTTCAATTATTCATCTTATACTTTAGCCACAATCCTTACTTGATTGTAATCTACCAATCTCACCTCAAATAAAATTGCAGACATAAAGTCAAAACAAGAAATTTGTATATTACAAAATCATAAAAAATTAATGAGACATGATAGCTGCAAAACATTATGAGGTCATGGTTATTATTTATAACTTCCTCCATCTCTCTGTATTTCACATTTGCTTTGTTCTCAGAAAACATTGTAACTGGTCAGGATTCAATATCAGGTAATATAACCTAAACCTTCATTGCCAAAAATTCTGAGTGCTTGCTGGTCCTATCTGTGTGGAGTTGCAGTACCCATCAGTGAACGTATAAGGCAGTACTAAGAGGTGCCTGTACAACCTCAATTCTCAAAGGGTAGTCCTCCAACAAACAGCCTGAGCATCATCTAGGAATTTGCTAGAAATTTTGGATCTGGCCGGGGGCAGTGGCTCACGCCTGTAATCCCAGCACTTTGGGAGGCCGAGGCGGGCGGATCACGAGGTCAGGAGCTCAGGAGACCATCCTGGCTAACACGGTGAAACCCCGTCTCTACTAAAAATATAAAAAATTAGCCGGGCGTGGCAGCGGGCGCCTGTAGTCCCAGCTACTCAGGAGGCTGAGGCAGGAGAATGGCGTGAACTCGGGAGGCGGAGCTTGCAGTGAGCCGAGATGGCGCCAGTGCACTGCAGCCTGGGCGACAGAGTGAGACTCCGTCTCAAAAAAGAAGTTTTGGATCTGATGCCCCAACCCAGACCCATTCTAACTAACTCTGCATTTTAAACAGATTCTCCAGGCGATTCTTCATTAATGGCTTGTCAAACACTTCCCAAGTGTAGATAATCATTTGAGTCTTTGATATTGAGTTCTGTGACTATTTTATAGCAGCAATCCTATTTGCCCTCAGTAATCCTTATATATCATAACGAACTTGGTAGCACCTGATGATCACATTTACTATTATATTTATGAGACATTCATACAAAATGGAAGTTAAGGGTGCTTCCAGTCAAAGGCAGAGTAGGACGCTCTCTAGGTGGAGAGAATTGAGGGGTTGATAAACCCTCAAATATTCCCACTGTGCTACAGAAGCTTAGCATTTCTTTTAAGGCAGGGGTGTTGAAAGCAACCATACTCTGCATAATGCCAGGGTGCTGCTAAGCATCTTCTACAGCCACTGTGTACAGTAAAAGGCAAAGCTAACAGGGCTGGACTCCAGAGCCCCAGTGCTTCAACTGGGGTAACCCCCACTGCGTCCATGTGTTATATTAGAGATTCACTTAACTTTTCTTTGGAAAAACAGTTTCTGCTAAATAAAATTAAAAATTGAAAATTTCTAGGTTGGCATATGACCAGAAGGTCATCAAATTACATACAGTTCTCAGGCAAGGTAACATATTAACCCATAATCATGTATTGCTTCCGAGAAAGAATCCGTTAATCAGGTTGGTTACTTGAGAGAACAGGGTGAAAAACAATTAAAACCAGAAAATTTACTTTTAATGGCTTGATAAAATTGGCTTGATAAAACTGACCCAATTTTAATATGTAATAAGAAAACTTGGACAGTCAGATAATTATTTGTGAAGTCAGGGTAATGGAAAGAAAAGTATTGATTAAGAGGACTATATGTGTGTATACATGTGTATCAATATATAGATACTGAATTTCAGATTTTTTCAAAAAACTAAATTTCCTCCGTTTAAAAATGTTCTTTTGACTTTTTTATTTAGTATATATTGTGTAACGGTTATCACAATCAGATTACTGAATACATCCTGTTCATCTTATAACTGAAAGTTTGTCTCCTGTGATGGACATCTCTCCATTTCTCTCATCCCCCAGTCCTTGCAATCATTGTAATACTCTTAGTTTCCGTAAGTTTGACTTTTTCCACATTCCACATGTAAGTGAGATCATACCGTATTTGTCTTTCTGCCCCCGACTTATTTCGCTTAGCATAATGGCCTCCAGGTTCATTCATGTTGTCACAAAAGGCTGAATAATTCCCTTATGTATGTGTGCCACATTTTCATTATTCATTCGTCCATTGATGGACACTTAGGTTGCTTCCGTATCTTGGCTTTTGTGAGTAATACTGCAGCAAGCACAGGAATGCAGTGCCTCTTCAACATACTAATTCCCATTTCCTTTGGATATATACCCAGAAATGCAATTACTGGATTATATGATCATTCTATTTTTTTATTTTTTGAGGAATATTCTTACTGTTTTTTATAACAGTTGGACTAATTCATATTCCCAACAACAGTATACAAGGATTTCCTTATCTCCACATTTTTGCCAACACTTGTAACCTTTTTTCTTTTTTATAGTAGCCATGCTGATAGGTGTGAGGTGATATCTCATTGTGGTTTTAATTTGCAATTCTGGTGATTAGTGATGCTAAGCATTTTTTCATATGCCTGTTGGCCATTTATGTATCTTCTTTGAAAAAATGTCTATTTGGGTCCTTTGCCCATTTTTAATTGAGTTATTTGGAGGGTTTTTGTTTTTGTTTTTTTCTTTTTGGCTATTGAGTTGTCTGACTTCCATTTATATTGTGGAGATTGACTTCTTATCAGATAATTGGCAAATGTATTCTCCCATTCCATAGACTGCCTTTTTATTTTCTTGGTCGTTTCCTGTGCAGGTTTTTTTTTTTTTTTTCAATGTGCTTTATTACAGTGTCTGTAAAGATTGTCACCACAAAGAAAAAGGTGACTGCTTCAATGAAAAAATTCCATGAAATTATTTTTAGACACCATATTTTTGTTTTTAATAGAGGAAAATACATGTAAAGAAAAAATGAGTTTGTGTGATTAAAAAGAGAGCGCTGTTTTATTCTTTGTGTATATGAACCATGACTAATGGTTAAGAGAGTTATTTTAAAACACTAGATGTATTGGAGGTCGCAGCTTAAAATTGGCTGACGTCCTAAATCTCTGATACATTAATTCTATTATATCACTTTACATTGCAGGCTATATGTTTAGTAAGATGTATTATTTAAAATTTTAACGTTTTAAATTTTTATCTTAAGTTAATACGTAAAATTACCTATAACATAAGCTATGACCCAACTTGACATCCTCCTTCCAGGTAAGAAAGAATCTGCATGAGAACATAGTCAGGGAAGTAAGGGACAGACAGGGAACTGGGGTCATTAGAGTAGTGTCAATTATAGTTTCACCATCCAACTGTGTAATCCCACGCCAATCCATGCCCAGAATCAGGCAAGAAGTGGGAACAAAGTGTATCCTTAGTATTTTGTCCTAGCTAGCACCCATGTACTTTTTTTGTTTGTTTGTTTTGTTTTGTTTTTGAGACAGAGTTTCGCTCTTGTTCCCCTGGCTGGAGTGCAATGGCGCAATCTCGGGTCGTGGCAACCTCTGCCTCCTGGGTTCAAGTGATTCTTCTGCCTCAGCCTCCAGAGTAGCTGGAATTACAGGCATGTGCCACCATGCCTGGCTCATTTTGTATTTTCAGTAGAGACGGGGTTTCTCCATGTTGGCCAGGCTGATCTCAAACTCCCGACCTCAGGTGATCCACCCGCCTTGGCCTCCCAAAGTGCTGGGATTACAGGCATGAGCCACCATACCCGGCCACACTCATGTACTTTTAATAACTTTATTTTTGTTACTGTATCATAAGGCTACATATCAAAACTATAAAAAATGAATAGCTCTGGGGTTTGTATGTACCAGTGCTCAGTAGGAAGAAAGAACAAAGTGTGATTATCTGGAATCATTTAAATTTCTAGACCAGCCCTGTGCATAGAAATATAATGTAAGCCACAGACATGAGCCACAGAGAAAATTTTAAATGTTCTAGTAGCCATCTTAAAGAAAAATAAAAAGCAGCAGGTGAAATTAATTTTAATAGTATATTTCATTGTATCCAATAGATCCAAAATGTTTTCATTTTAACCTGAAATCAATATAAAATTACTAATTGGATACTTATTTTGAAGTCTTTTTAATTGTACTAAGTCTTAAATATCTGGTATATATTTTTAGTTACAGCCCATCTCAATTCAGACTTGCTACGTTTCAAGTATTCAATAGCCACGTGAAGCTGGTGGCCACCACGGTGCAGAGCACAGTTCTAGACCATTATTCTCCCTCCCGTGCAGTACAGCCCACACTATTTAGCCACATTTCTTTTTCTCACTAACCTATACTGTTTCTTAAGGAAGTCCATGCTAATCGATCACTTTGCATACCCAATTAATTGATAACTTTGCATAGCCAATGCACTACTTCGTCTTTAACTCTGCATTAGCTACATCATTTAAATGTTTATGCGGATAAGCAACTCACATTTTGACTTTCAGTTCCCTGATCTCTTCAAATCAAATGCATTTCCTCTCTCTTCAGCTTTAGTCATTCCATCTGAAGACCAGACTATGGACTTTGCATTCAAATGCATCCATTATGGCTCTCAATGCTTATGTCTTTGATATGGTTCGCTCAGACTACAGCCTCCCACACTTTCACTTTCAGTGTGGCCAGTCTCTCATTTTCGCTCTTTGTCGACATTGAGGCCACAGCCCTCTAATCCTCTGTCTACTCCCTCTAGACCCTTTCTTCTTCCTAGTCACATTTATGTACTGAGCAGGGATGGCAGAAGTCCACAGAGCCTGGTCTGAGGATGGTCTGAGGATGGTCTAAGGAACAGATGTCAGCAGAGCTGAAAACCGCCTCTAGGATATGATGTTACCTTAGATCAGGGACTTTGCTGTGTTCTTTGTGTTTCTTGTTACCAGTAGGCCCACGATAGACCTGTTCCACGCCATTTCACTTCAAAGATGCTCGGACATATGTGCATGCTAGGAGCAGCTCAGCTTGGTTCCAAGCTTTGACACTGCTACATGCCTCTGTTGACCCTTCCAGGGTGATTCCATCAGCCTCCATGATTTTAAATAGCATGTACCCTGCTAGCTTCAGTACCAGCATTTCCAGTCCTGTCTTTAGCTTGCATATTTCTTGTCTCTTTCTTGATTTTTCCAGTTGTTATTGTCTTCTCCCTGCTCTTCTCCTCACATTGTCTCCCTTTTTTAATGTCTTTCCTATCAAGTTCAACAAATAGAAAACCGGGAGCTATCTTCCTCCCAGCTTTATCTCTTCATTCCATATATTTAAGCAACCAAATTCTGGTACTTCTACAGAAATCACTCTTGAATTTCTCCCCTGTTCTCTCTATTCATAGTAAGCATCTTAGTTCAGGCCCTGACCTTTATACTATTACAAATAGCATCAGTATTGGTCATCCTGAGTCCAGGTTGCAAACCAGTCGCCACAGTGCTGTTAACATACTCTTGTAAATTGTAAAGCTGATTATCTTATCCTTACGCTTAGAATATTTTATCC
This sequence comes from Pongo abelii, assembly GCF_028885655.2. NCBI lineage: Eukaryota > Metazoa > Chordata > Mammalia > Primates > Hominidae > Pongo > Pongo abelii. The sequence goes on from NC_071988.2 coordinate 199,122,928, forward strand.
ACTTTCTATTGAGTATATCAGAGGCTTTCACATGCATCATTTTAGAGCAGAATGATTTTTAGAAATGAAATTAGCAGTGAGTTTAAATATACGAAATAAAGCAAAAGTAGCAGAGAGCCTCACCAGAAATTAAATTTGTAAGAATAGCCCATTGATCCATTTTTAAGATAGACCATGCCAGAAAATGTCTATGACCAACTGAAAGCATCCCATTGATGCTTTAGAAAAAAGGGGAGAGTTAGGAACCCTGGAATCCTCAGAAGAATGAGTGCAGGGTGCATGGACCTATTTTTCCTGAAGATAATGTGTGTTAGGTTTTTTATACTTCTATGGTTTAAATAGAAACTATGATTCTCTCCTAAATCAACTGCTGGGAACTGGAGGGGACTGTGTATCCTAGATCCTTGAGGTGCAATCCTGCCCCACCCTCATGAAGTCAGCTGCTTCTCTGGCAAGGGTTATGAACCATATTTCTGTAATGACAAACTATTTATTTTTAGTTTTTCAACTCTCTTTTAGTAAACCTTGAAATTATTTTATCGTCTCATACTATGAGATTATTTCAAGTTTTGCTTACTCCTTCCAAAGATTTTGAGAAACAGCTATTTTTAGTTTACATAGAGAAGAAAGTCATAGATTCTTAAAAATTATATGTTTTATCTGTCAGCACAATCTTTCACAGTTTTTTGCCTGTATGGATTGATTTTGTTTTTGCTGACTGAACTATCAAAATGGCCCCAACAATTGTGAAAGTATACAAAATTCAATTTCGAATGCATTACTTTTACACAACTATTTCCAGAAAAACAGAAAATGTCCCAATAAATAGTATTTTCAAATGAAAAAGCTAGAGTTTAAATATATATCCTTAAATAGATAAAATTTAAAGAAAAAATTTTATATATACGATTACAAAATTGGGCCAAAGAGATAGATTTTTTTATAGGTTTACATTTATATTGGAAATTCATGCAAATTTTCTAAATAGAGTTCATGACTTTTCGCTGACATTTTCAGTTATGGTTACTATGTTTAAGGAAAATGAAAGCATATGAATGTAGAAGGAGTATGAATATAGACATAATTTCATTTCTTCTGGAATGTTCTTGACAAAATTGAGGTGGAAAGAGAGCAGGAATAGCCTTTCTGAAAGAAATATTTGCTATCCACCTGGTATTTCATTTTAAAAATTTAAAATAAGATCACTTTATTTTAAGTTATTGCTGCTACTGCTGCTGCTGCTGTTGTTGTTGTTGTTGTTGTTGTTGTTGTTGTTATAGCTGTAATCAGTCAGCCCAAAGCAAGAAATTTTGGAAGTTGATAAAGGTTGCGATTTCTTCACTCCAGCTACTTCCTGGTGTACAGAACAACTCAAGATTTGCTGGGAAAAGCTGGGAAACATTGCAAAAAAGCACAGAAATTGTCTCCCTGTGAAAAGAAAAGATCAAGATCCCATTTCCTCTTCCTTCTGAGGTAATACCAATAGAGATGCGTAAGCAGGAAAGTTTAAGATTTTCTCATGGGGCATCTCATCCTGATACAGACCTGAAGCTGACAACCAGGCACAATACCAAAGCCTAGGTTGTTGTGGGGAAGGGCTGCTTGTGGGATCAATATTCCTGAAGACAAAAATCTCTCTGTGTTCAATTTCTAATCTGCTTGCCCAATGCTTTGTGCTTAACAGGCATGCACAAATAATTTTTTTTAGTGTAAAAGTAGGAATTCAGGTATCTAAAAGTATGGAATGACTATAGCTGGATGTAACACTGGAAAAGGAGGATCAAGGAGATTTGCTTACCTTTCCCTTCTCTCAGAGTTACCTTCAACAGGCCTTGCTAGATCAGTAGTAAGATGATGAGACTTGCAGAGCAGTCAGCAGGAGCCACATGCAATACTCTTTGCATGCAATGGTGGTTCTTGCTCCAGATCTTCCTCCCTGTGGTATTTGGAACCAGTACTGCCTTGCACATCAAGCTTCCGTGGCAATGATATTTTCAGGACATTCCTCTGATGCATCCATGCTGTTGGTAGTGATACGTAAAGCTGGACTTCTTATTGGTCAGCCTTGGAGTCTCCAGCTTGGCAACACCTGTTCAAAAATAAGCAACCAGCATCTCATGACACTGTGCTGTCCTCCAGCATCAAGATGATGCTCCTGAATTCTGACAATACCTCTACTTCAGGAGCAGAAATGCCTGAATTATATGATCAACATTCTCAAGTAAATGGGATTATCCCAGGACATGTAGGTTCACATTAATGTAATTAGCAAAAGAACTGTGATCTTTTTGGCCTCTCAAGCTGGTAAAGCAGGAAATCAAAACTCTGTTCATACTCTCATAATGTGAGTTTCATTATTGCGGGAGACCATGCTGTTTATTATGAATTTATCCAAGAAGAGAAAACATACCTGACACAATAGAACATGCTAAAGAAATATACCAACCTTCCCATTTGCCTGGACAAGTTAAATCCAACTCGCAAACCTGAGTTGAGAAATATAATAATAATAAAATCTATATGACGTTTAAGAACAGGTTTATTTGTGATTAGAAAATGACAGAAAATTCAGAAAATTAATTTACCTATCAGTATTCCTTTTATAGCCAATTAATTTAAAATTTTATATTCTGTGCTAGGACGCTAGTTTGTGCTTGTAGAATATACTATATAATCCATAAATAGCCGTGACTTTTTCATTCAAAAAGATTGGGCATTGAGTTTGCTATTGATTTTTCATATTGATTTTAAATAAATATTCTAAAATAAGATATGAGGGTCTTATCCCAAAGAAAATGAATTTTAAACAAAAGCATCAACTATGCCTTGTTTTCAAGAGAAAACCACTGGATTGCAAAAGTAGATATAGTTTTAATATTGGCCCTTAATTCTTCCTGTAACTGTTTGGAAACACAGTGTGCCTGCCATCAGTATCCACGCTATGTGATAAATCAAACAGCAAAATATGTGAATGTGATGTGTCTGTCTTTTAAATGACTATTCTATTTTATTTTCCACATTTCTGTACACAGAGGAAGTAGATAAAATGTCACCTGTAGCTAATCATGAGGACGCATTTTATTGAATACTTCTAGGGTAGAATCTAGGGCATTTTCTGCTGAGCTGCTATCAAGCTGTGTTAGGTACTGGATCTACCAATTACGTTTATGTTAGGTTACTTACAAGGGTAGCAATAAAATAAAACAGTGAGACAAGGAAAGAAGAAATCTCTGTTGCCTTTGCTCCTTGAGTTAGTAAAGGCAAAGAAAAAGTGAAATTCTTGATAGCTGTCTGCACTGAAACATTTCAGCTCAATTCTCTTTCCCAAAGATCAAGCAAAGAAGGCTAATCTTGTTTTCTAGACACTTAACTCTTTTTCTTAGGCATCTTTAGTCCTTATTTTGCCTGAGAGCCTCTTAAAGGGAATATTGTATTTTAAAGTGACTCTTTAGTAATACAAACACAATAGTCCCGAATACATCAGTGTCACAGTAATCGTGTTCAGAAGTTCACACAAGCTGAATACCAGAAAGCTGAATGCCTTTCTTCCCAGTGGCGTGAATACTCACAAGGCATACCATTTTAGTGGCAAATTCACTGCTATTTCATCTACAGAAATGATCACAAGACAACTGCGATAAATGGGAATATGAAAAGATGCATCAAAAGTAAAAATAGGGCCGGGCGCGGTGGCTCATGCCTGTAATCCCAGCACTTTGGGAGGCCAAGACAGGTGGATCACTTGAGGTCAGGAGTTCGAGACCAGCCTGGCCAGCATAGTGAAACCCCGTCTCCACTAAAAATACAAAAATTATCTGGGCATGGTTGCGGACGCCTGTAATCCCAGCTACCTGGGAAGCAGAGGCAGGAGAATCGCTTGAACCCAGGAGGAGGATGTTGCAGTGAGCCGAGGTCGTGCCACTGCACTCCAGCCTGGGTGACAGAGCGAGACTCCGTCTCAAAAAAAGTTAAAAAAAAAAAAGAAAAAAAAAAAAGAAAGAAATGGAAAACATAGCCTTTTCTTAACATTTATCAACATTAGTGTTGTTCTATGAAAATTTAGATTTGGCTTACTTTGCTTATCAGATGAGTATGATAGCCATTTCACTACCAATGTGTTAGGTTTTAGATTCTAGATTAATGGCCCCCAATTCCTAAGTGGCAGAGATGTGCCATCAGACCTCTTAAAAGTCAGCAAACAAGAGAAAGCCATTTCCTCCTGTAAAGCATGTGTCTCTCTATACAACATAGATGAAGAGCCTATTCAATGCTATTATAAAAGATAATTGCCATCTTTACTTAAAGTTGAATGATAAAGTGAAATAAACAATTCATTTGAAAGATTATTAGGACCTCTTTTATCAAAGATCAGAGGCTTTGGATTATGGATACCTAAATTTGAATTCAACCTCTGCTTCTGGTAGATTTTGTGGCTTTAGGAATATTTGTTCCCCTTCTTTAGAAAGTAGGACTCAGGGGAGAGACCAAACTTTGAGGTAATTTAAATGACCACCTGTAAAATTTCTCAGACACCAAAAACTGTTGATCTGTGATTGTTTGTACTTTTATAAATTTTTAAATAGAAATATTGAATCATGTTATATCAAATAAAACATTATTTACTTGGCATAATGATGTTTATAATAGTGTTCTAAAAATTGTCAAATGATATGTAAGATGAGTTATTATTGCTGAAATAACAAATTGAGTACAGTGTCTTGCCTTGGGAGAGCCCAATCTCTCAAAGTCCTGGGTGATGATGTAGCAGAGCAAAGCAATTCTGAATTCTGGGTTTCAGTTGCCTGGGTTTGAATTTCAATTCTGCCACTTGCCATGTGGCAGACATTGGACATGTTACTTAATCTATTTACACTTCACTTGTTTCATCTGCAAATTAGCAATAATTCTTATAAAACTAAATCGTGGGCTGTTCTGAATTAATATTTGTAAAGTACTTAATATGGTGCCCAGCACACAGTAAGTGGTTTGAAAGGGTTAGATAAATATAAAACATTCAACATCAAGATGTCTGGAAACTACCAAAGTGGTACATTTGAATTTTACTGATTCGATTTTAGCCCTAATTCTGAGTTGTTGTGTGGCTATCATCAGAACAGTGTTTAGAGTGAGTTGACCCAAAGCTGTGAGTGTGGGGTAAAAAATGATGGATCAGCAATTTGGGACACATGAGCTGATCAGTGAGAAATGTGGGATCAGGATAAGATGCAAAGTGGCACCATCTGAAACCAAGGATGCAGAAGAGTGTAAGTTTATAAGATAGTTTTGGGGCTGTGACTGAAAAACTACCACTGACCAGTCCTCTGTGCCGGATGTAATGGAGCCAGTAGAACCCCATCATAGCCGTATAGTCACCACCAGGTTGGGATCCCTGCATCTGTTTTGGCCTGATGTACCCCAGCAACTCAGACATCACAACCTAGCTCCTCACTCCTGTCTTGCCTATTTAGATTTAAAGGACCTCCCAGCCTGCGAATCAGACACCACTCTCACTATCAGGTTTTCCTGGCAGAAACCCATAATAGGGGGTAACATTTGAGAAGAATCCTTAAATTCCCTGGAGTACAGACTTGGCCCTTGCCTGCTCACATCAATAATGACACCTCAGTTCTAGGAACTTGTCAAGAAGTCACTATTTTACTTTTGCCAAAATTTTGTTAGAGCAATGAATTTTGTGTTAATGATGTTTGGGAATACTTGTATATAAAATAAGAGTGCTTGATGAGAGGGATGTCTGGAATTGAGCATATGAATGTTTATATGCTGGAAAACTCACTAATTTTGGCAATCAGCTTAATAATTATTTGTGTAAGTTCTGTACAAAAAAATTGGTTTTCTGAGGGTCACAGAAAGCTCTCGTTTTTCTATAGGAGAAAAATGGATACATAGAAATAGAAAATATAACTAATTGAAATAATCATCCATGAAAGTAACTTAGCTTGGCTGGGCGTGGTGGCTCACACCTATAATCCCAGCACTTTGGAAGGCCAAGGCGGGTGGATCACGAGGTCAGGAGTTTGAGACCAGCCTGTCCAAGATGGAGTAACCCTGTCTCTACTAAAAATACAAAAAAATTAGCCGGATATGGTGTTATGTGACTGTAATCCCAGCTACCTGGGAGGCTGAGGCAAAGAATTGCTTGAACCCTGGAGGCGGAGGTTGCAGTGAGAGTGAGCCGAGATCGCACCACTGCACTCTAGCCTGGGCGACAGAGTGAGACTCCGTCTCAAAAAAAAAAAAAAAAAAAAAAAAAGAAAAGAAAAGAAATTAGCTTACTTAGCAAGTCAGGACTGTAGTCCACAAACAAGTAGAGTTCTCTATAAGAATTTAGGTTCTTTATAAAAATTTTATTTATAAAAAATGTAGTCCTAAAGAAAAATTTGGTTTAAAAGTAATTTGGTGTTTTGCTCTTAGATTGAGGGTTATGAATTATGCTGGCAAGAAGATAAAATTGTTTCAAAGCTGGCACAATTTTTATTGTGAAGTTAAGACCTTTCAGCAGAGTGTTCACATTGCTATTTTAGATGTTTGCCTAAAACTAAGGAGTTTGTGGTTTTTATCTGCCACAGAAGTAATATAATCCCAAATCAAATTAAGCTACTGCTATGTTACTTCCTTAGTTTTAAAATTCAATATTCTTGACATTCATGACAGTTCTCTTTTTGAGAACTGATTTTCTGCAGTTCAGTGATACTCCATAATACCTAATAGATGCAAAGGTAAATATGGTATGGGCACATCTAGGCAGTTTGGGCTGAATACAGGAAGAATTCAAGCCCAGAACTAAACCACTGCCTTTCAAAGCTGATGTCATAGAAGGAATGAAGAGAGAAACCAGTCAGTTTATTTTGCCCCTGCCCTGACCTTCTTACACCAACCACCTGGGGTTGAGCCAAACCTCTCAAGTTAAGGACACACTCCTCTATGAGACTGTCCACACTCCAGACGCCAGCTGCAAGTTTGAGGTTCCCCAGGCCACCTTCACTACTGAGCAACCGGCTACAAATTTGGGGGTTTCCATGATCTCTTCACATTTGATTCACTAAATTAACTCACCAAACTTAGGAAAGTGCTGTATTTATGATTATACTTTTATTACACCAAAAGGAAATTAGAATCATCCAAAGGGAGAGACTCACAGGGTGAGGTCTGACAGGGGCCTTACCTGAAGCTTCCATTGTCCTGTCTTTGTGGAGTCCTAGATGGCATTCTATTCAACAGACACTTGTGTGGCAATACTCAAGAGCTGGCAACCAGGGGTTCTCCTGAGCTTCAGTGTCCATGGATTTTATTGGGATTTCATTACATAGGTGTGATTGATTGAATTTTTGGCCATGCTACTCAATCTCTAGCCTTCCTACCTCCCTCAGGGATTAAGCTGTTATTACCCAATTCAAAGGCCCAACCCTCTAATTACATAGTTTATCCTTCTGGTAATCCCATTCTAATTCATCTAATTAGCCTCAACTAAGAGCCCACGATGAGTCATCTTGTTAGTATAAATTATCAGGTGTTATCTGAGGGGCTCACTATGATTAAGAAAGACACTCCTATCTCTTAGGGAATTCCAAGAATTTAAAGGCTATCTATCAGGAGCTGGGGACAAAGATTAGCCAAATTCTTTATCATGCAGCCATATCTAGTTAAAAGTGCCTGAGTTTCTAAAGAAATGGGTTCAATACTTTAATGGTTTTTTTCTTGTCCTATTTCTATTAATAATGGCCTATAATGCTCTCTGACCCCTACATTCTTCTCTAGGTTTCTTAGTAGTGAGGTCTAACTTGCTTCCTTCCTCCTGAGCTCTGAAACTAAGGAGAGAACTCTAGATAATAGAATGGCTGATACTTACAGAAAAGTACCACACAGTAGGTGTCACTCTAAGTGCTCCACACTTGTCTCTCAGTTAAATTATCACAAACGTTCTATGAGATAAGTACTATTACTACCCCTTTATTGGGATCAGATTTCTCTGCATATATCAGATAATAAAAATAAAGCAAGGCTGGGTGCGGTGGCTCACGCCTGTACTCCCAGCATTTTGGGAGGCCAAGGCAGGTGGGTCACTTGAAGTCAGAAGTTCGAGACCAGACTGGCCAACATGGTGAAACCCTGTCTCTACTAAAAATGCAAAAATCGGCCGGATGTGGTGGTGGGCACTTGTATAATCCCAGCTACTCAGGAGGCTGAGGCAGGAGAACTGATTGAACCTTGGAGGCAGAGGTTGAGTGAGCCAAGATTGTGCCAGAGCACTCCAGCCTGGGCGACAGAGTGAGACTCTGTAAAAAAAAAAAAAAAAAAAAAAAGCAGTGACAATACCAACGACAACCAGTAGCTTAAATATATACAGTTTCTTTTCTCACACAGAAAATGTGCAGAGGTAGATAGTCCATGATGGACAGAGAACATATTTTTCCCCTGCTCCTGTTCTACCCTTCATTGCCCTTCACTGTACATACCAATATAGCTGTTCTACCTCCAGCATCTATACAGAACAGCTATTTATAGTGAAGCTATAAATAGAATAGCTAGCATTCTATTTATTGCATCAGAAGATGTCAGTGACTTCTCCATTTAAAGAGACTTTCCCAAAGGGCCATGCAGCATGCATACATACCTCTGACTCCCTGACTTACCCAGCAACTTGCAGTCCTGCAAGCTCCGTTTATGGTAAGTGCTCTATACAGGGGTGCCATTTTTAAAATTGTTTAGACTTTATTTTTAATGCACCTTTTCTATGTTTAGATACACATATATTTACTATTGTGTTCCAGTTGCCTACAGCATTCAGTGCAGCATCATGCTGTACAGGTTTGTAGCCTAGGACCATAAGCTATGCCATATAGCCTAGGTGTGTAGCAGGCTATGCCACCTATGTTTGTGTAAGTACAACCTATGATGCTCACACAACTATCAAATTGCCCAATGATGCATTTCTCAGAATGTATTCCCATAGTTAAATGGTGCAGGATTGTATTCTAAATGTCCAGTTTTCAACAAAAAATATGAGGCATATGAAGAAAAATGCAAATATGGCCCACGCACAGAAAAAAACAATTAATAGAAACTGTCCTCAGGAAGCCCAGTTATTATGTGGAGATTTCAAAAAGTTTGTGAAAAAATGGAATTAAAAGATAAAAATAAAAATAAAAATTATAAACTTTATTTCTCAACATAATAAGCTCCATCAAGTTCAAGACACTTTTATAAGTGATGATACCAGCCATTTAGTTCATACTTAAAGAATTGAGGGTCCTGGGAATTTAACCATATAAATGCAGTCTTTTTACATATTAACTGAAAAAAATGGATGTTCTTTACAGAGATTTTTAAAGATTAGGAAACAAAGAAATGTCAGAAGGAGGCACATCAGGACTGTAAGGTGGATGTTTAATGACTTTCCATTGGAAGTCCAGCCATATTGCCCTTGTTTGATGAGAGGATTGAGCAGGACCATTGTTGCAGGGGAGGACTTTCTGGTGAAACTGTTCTAGGTATTTTTCTGATAAAGCTTTGGCTAATTTTGTTTAAATACTCTCGTAACAAGCAGATGTTATTGTTCTTTGGCCCTCTAGAAAGTCAACAAGCAAAATTCCCTGAGCATTCCCCAAAAACTATTGCTGTGACCTTTGCACTTGACTGACCTGCTTTTGCTTTGACTGGACCACTTCTACCTTTTGGTAGCCATTACTTTGTGCTTTTTTTTCAGGATCAAACTGGAAAAGCCATGTTTCATCTCCTGTTACAATTTTTCAAAGAAATTCTTCAGGATGTTGATACCAGTTGTTTAAAATTTCCATTGAACGCTCTGCTCTTGTCTGCAGCTGATCTGTTCACAACAGTTTGGCACCCATCAAGCAGAAAATTTGTTCAGTTTTAAATTTTTTCAGCCAGAATTGTGTAAGCAGAGCAAATTGGGATGTTGATGGTGTTGGCTATTGTTTCCCCTGATAATTATCAGTCCTCTCCAACTGGACATGAACAAGATGAATTTTTTTCTTGCAAATTGATGTGGATGGTCTGCTGCTGCAGGCTTCATCTTCAACATCATCTTGTTCCTTCTTAAGCTGAGTTTGTTCCTTCTTAAACTGAGTTATTCATGGTAAAATGCTGATTTGTTTGGAAAATTGTCCCCATAAACTTTTCATAAAGCATCAATGATTTACCGTTCTTCCACCCATACTTCACCATAAATTTGGTGTTTGTTCTTGCCTCAATTTGAGCAGAATTCATAGTGCTCTGATAGTGACTCTTTTTAAACTGATGTCTTATTTTTCCTGGTGCTTCAAAATTATCCTGTTCAGACATGTTAGTATGAGTTTATTTTGTTACCAAAATTTTTTTTGAAATCCATGCATACTTTATAGGTTTTTTTCTATAATATGCCTTTTTGAAGACCTCTCACATATATGGACTTCAAATCATTTATTTTAAATGTGTTAAAAGAAATAAAGGAATCAGTGGCTAATGCACCAAAGGAGATCATGAAAATAATGTCACACCAAATGGACATCAATGAAGAGACAGATTATGAACAGGACCCTAATAGGAAAGTACAATAATTGATAGGAAAAGTTTGCTAGAAAGACTAAATAGCAGATTTGAACAGGCAATGGAAAGAATCAGAGAGCTTGCGTATCAATCAAGTGAGATTGCTCAGTCTGAGTAACAGAATTAAAAAAGGAATGAAAAGTGAAGAGAGCCTAAAGACCTATGGGATACCGTCAAGCATATCAACATAAGCATAATGGGATTTCAAGAAAAATAAGAGAGAGAAAGGGGGCAGAATCAATATTTGAAGAAGTAATGGTGGAAAACTAAGACACATTATATGCAAACTATCAAAAACCAAAGTCAGAGAAGATTTTGAAAATAGCAAGAGAAAAGCAGTTTGTCACCAACAAGCAGTTTGTCACCTACAAGGGATGCTTAATATGAGAATAACTTCTGATTTTGCATGAAAATCTATGGAAGCCAGAAGACAATGAGATGACATATTCCAAGTGCTGAAAGAAAAAAATAATTCTATATTGGGTAAAATTATCCTTCAAAAATAAAGGGGGAAATCAAGATATTTTCAGATAAATGTAAAAATGACAGCATTCATTGCTAGTAACTTTCTTGCTCTGCAAAAATGCTAAAGGGAGTCCTTTAGGCTGAAATAAAAGAATGCTATACAGTAACCGTTTTTTTCCTATCTAACTTAAAAGACAACTGCATAAAGCAATGGTTGTAAAACTATATTGAAGGCACACTGCATATTAATACGTAATTTGTGATAATATCAACAAAGTAGGGAGATTGAGTGGTATAGGAGCAAAGCTCTTATAAAATTGAAATTAAATTGGTATTAATCTAAACTAGATTGAAGTCAAAATTTGAACTAGATTGGTATTTGTTTGAACTAGATAAAATCAGGGAGAGTGATGCCTCCAGCTTTATTCTTTTTGCTCAAGACTGTATTGACTATTTGGGGTTTTTTGTAGTTCCCTTTGTAGATCCATATGAATTTAAGGATATTTTCCCACTTTCGTAAGAAATAACATTGCAATTTTGATAGGGATTGCATTGAATTTTGCATATCACTTTGGGTAGTAGGGACATTTTTTCAATATTAATTCTTCCAATCCATGAGCATTTGATATCTTTTCATTTATTTGTATTTTCTTCCATTTCTTTCATCAGCATTTTAGAGTTAACAGATATTTTGCCCCCTTGGTTAAGTTTACATCTAAGTATTTATTGTAAATGGGGTTTTTCTCTTAATTTTCTTTTCAGATAGCCCATTATTAGCATTTAGAAATGCTACTATTTTTGTATGTTGATTTTGTATCCTGCAACCTTACAAATTTTTTATCAGGTCTAAAAGTTTTATGATAGAGTCTTTAGGGTTTTTTATATATAATATCATGTTACCAAAAAATAGAGACAATTTCATTTCTTCCTTTCCTGTTAAAATGCCTTTTATTTCTTTCTTTTGCCTAAGATCTGGCTAAGTATTCCACTAAATCAACTCAAAATGATGAAAAACTTAAATATTCAGGTCTTACCTGAAACCGTACAATTACTAGAAGAAAACATAGGAGAAAAGCTTCATGACATTCTTCTACGCAATAATTCTTTTAAAGATATGACCCTAAAAGCACAGGCACCAAAAGCAAAAATAGGCAAATGGGATTACATCAAACTAAAGGCTGCTGCACATCAAGAAAAACAAATAACAAAGTGAAGAGAAAATCCACAGAATGAGAATAAATACTGGAAAATCATGCATCTTATAATGGGTTAATATTCAAAATATGTAAGGAATGCAAGCAACTCAATAGCAAGAAAATATATAACCTGATTTAAAAAATGGGCAAAGAACCTGAACAGACACTTCTCAAAAGAAGAAACACAAATGGCCAATAGGTACATGGAAAAATGCTCAGCATCACTAATTATTAGGGAAATCCAAAATAAAACCACAATGAGATATCACCTCAGACCCATTGGAATGGCTTTTATTAAAAAGAGGAAATAAAACAAGTGATAGGGAGAATGGGGAGAAGAGAGCTCATACATTTTTGGTGAAATTGTAAATTAGTACCTTTTATGGAAAATGGTATGGAGGTTCCTCAAAAAGCAAAAAATAGAACTACTATATGACCCAGTAATCCTGCTTCTGGGTATCTATCCAAAGGAGCTGAAATCAATATGTCAAAACGATATCTGTACTCTCGTGTTTATTGCAGCCTCATTCACAATAGCCAAGATACAGGAACAATGTAAGTGTCCATTAATGGATGAATGGATAAAGAAAATATGGTAAATATACACAATGGAGTAGTATTCAGCCTCTAAAAAGGGAGAAATTCTGTCATTTGCAACAACATGGGTGAATCTGGAGGACATTATGCTAAATAAAATAAGCCAGAAACAGAAAGACAAAGATCATCTGATCTAACAAAGTTATGGAATTGGAGAGTAGAAGAATAGTTACCAGAGGCTGGGGGTAGGGTAGGGATAAAGAGAATAGGGAGTTGTTGATCAAAGGGTTCAAAGTTTTAGATTGATAGGAGGAATCGGTTTTAAGATCTAGATCTATTCCACTGTAGGGTGGCTATAGTCAATAATAATGTATTATATATTTCAAAATAATTTAGAGAGTAAATTTCAAATGTCTCACCATAAAAAATGATAAGTAAGTGAAGTGATGGGCATGTTAACTAGTTTGATTTAATCCTACCGTACTGTATACATATATTAAAACATCACATTGTACCCCATGAATGTACACAATTATGATTTGTCAATCAAAAATTTCTAAAAATAAATCCAATAATATATGCAATATATATACAATTGTTTAGCCATATGTGAAAAAATGAATTTGGATGACCACCTCACACCATTTTACAAAAATTAACCCTAAAAGTGTCAAATAATACGTTTTAATTCTTATGTAGGAATTAAAGCTATACAATTCTTAGATGGAAACATAGGTGTAAATTTTTGTGACCTTGGATTAGGCAATGGTTTCATAAATATGACACCAAAAGCACATGCAACAAAAGAAAATAATAAATACATTGACTTCATAAAACATTAAAAACTTTTGTCAAACAAAGGACATTATTAAGAAAGTGAAATGACTACCTTTAGAACGGGAGAAAATATTTGCAAATTATATATCTGCTAAAGGTCTAATATCTAGAATATAAAAAGAACTTCTACAACTCAACAATGAATGGCCAAATGACTCAATTTTTTTATATGAGCAAAGGACTTGAACAGATAATTATCTTAAGAAGTCCTGCACGGCCGGGCATGGTGGCTCATGCCTGTACTCCCAGCACTTTGGGAGGCCAAGGCGGGCAGATCACGAGGTCAGGAGATCAAGACCATCCTGGCTAACATGGTGAAACCCCGTCTCTACTAAAAATACAAAAAATTAGCTGGGTGTGGTGGCGGGCGCCTGTAGTCCCAGCTACTCTGGAGGCTGAGGCAGGAGAATGGTGTGAACCCGGGAGGCAGAGCTTGCAGTGAGTTGAGATTGCGCCTCTGCACACCAGCCTGGGCGACAGAATGAGACTCAGTCTCAAAAAAAAAAAAAAAAAAAAAAAAGTGTGGTATATATATATATATGCAATGGGTTATTATTTAAGCATAAGAAGGAGTAAAGTACTGATACATGCTACCACATGGATGATCCTTGAAAACATTCACTTGTGCTAAGTGAAAGAAACCAGATGCAAAGAGTCACATATTGTATGATTTTGTTTATATGAAACATCTGGAATAGGAAAATCCAGAAAATAGGTAAATTCAAAGAGGCAGAAAGTATTACTCATGGGGTGAGGGGAGGAGGAATGGGGAATGACTCCTTGATGGGTAAGTGCCTTCTTTTTGGGGTGATGGAAATTATCTGGCATTAGATAGTGGTATATTTTGAGTATTATGTAAGCCACTGAAATTATATACTGTAAAATGGTTTAAATGGTGAATTTAAGTTATGTGAACTTTATATCCAGTTTTTAAAAAAAGATCTTGCTCAGAAGAAACATCTTTGCTCCAGGACATCCATCTACCTTCTCAGTCCAAGGCTCTCACCAGCTTCTTTTACATTTTCCCAGGAATATTATAACTTTTGAGAAACAAACTCCTTTTTTAAACATCGCACTGGTAAAAAATCAAGAAAGTGAGAGTTCCATGTTTTGCTTTTAATCGGTATAAGGTATATTGTGAAGATAAACTCAATTTGAATAATTCTGAATAAATTAGTGGAAAATAATGACCTTATTGTTGGTTAAGTGCAGGGAAAATAAACTATTACGTTTGGATGAACTTAGGCTTTTCCTTGTGAAGGTTGCCAGACTAGCTATTATTAATGTACTGTAACTTCCACAAGGTTTCTTTCTTCTGGTGAAAGATTTTTTTTTTTTCCATTTTCTGATCAAAGCACTCCACTTGACAACATTCAAAAATGAGTGTGCCTGTGCCTTCTCCAAAACACCTTTGGTATGTCGGTGAGACCTCGTCATCCTCTAGTGGCTATATTCAAAAGTTACATTCCACATAGATGTCCACTTGAGCTTTAGCCAGTAGATACCGTCCCCAGCGCTCACCATGATACTCTGAGCAGTTTCTTCTGGATGACTTCCAGAGCGTCACAGCTCACGTGAACTGAGACTACTCTGCTTTAACTCCATTCTAATGGAATGAAATACTCTGTTCTTCTTTTCTTTCTCACTGTTTCTATTCTCTTTGCACCATCTCATATGCCAAAATATTCTGTAGAATATTTATATTCTATTTTGAGCTACAACAGTCACTATTATATAGATTCCTAATACAC
Organism: Pongo abelii; assembly: GCF_028885655.2. Taxonomy (NCBI): domain Eukaryota; kingdom Metazoa; phylum Chordata; class Mammalia; order Primates; family Hominidae; genus Pongo; species Pongo abelii. Next base: position 199,138,280 of record NC_071988.2, read on the forward strand.
GTTTCTCAATATTTAGAAAAAGTGATAATCATAATAGTGTAAAATATTCCAGTCACCGAGTATGTACTATGAAAACATTTTCTCCTTACACCAAACAGCCATAGCAGGGTTTTGTTTTGTTTTGCTTTGTTTTGCTTTATTATCCGACATGTAGTCTCTTCAAACAAAAGTGTATTTTAGATCCCACAAATAAACGTATTGAGACATCAAGAAACAGGTAATAATTTATAAAATTTTGAACTTGCACTTACTTTTTTTACTGATTCCAACCAAGAAAAGAGTAATGCAAATGTAAATCCCTTTAAAAATTCTATCATGAAGACAGAAATAGCTGCTGGATTTAAAATCTAATTTATAATGTAGTGATAAGAATAATAATGTTAAATGTCATATGACTATGTAGAAACAGCATGTAGTTTCAAGCAACTAATGAGCTCTTTTGGAAATAAATAATTCTCTTTTGGATAAATAAATGTTCTCTTTTGGAACTAATTCAATATTATCTTTTAATACCTGAAGCAGAGGGGTACCAGAATATTGCTGCAAATATCTGGGGGCAAGACTTTTGTCCAATATTAAACATGTCTGTAATATAAATATATTCTTTAAAAAATTATCTGTTTTTTTATAGGAAGGAACTGTGTTGTATATTTATTTCAAATATTCTATACTTAAAACTGCTGTTATAGGAATATTACAGGAAATATTTCTGTGTGGTCAAAAGAAGGCAAATTAGGTATAAAATTTGCTTGGATGTATTAACTTGAGCTTTGGAAAGAGCCAGGAAAGACATTGAGATTTTTTTTGCAGCTTTCCAGTCTTTCCGCCTTTCTCCTTCCCTTGTAGCTGTAGGACTGCCTCTCCCCACTCCTCACACCAATTTTGCTGTCCTGCTGGGAACCCTCTTCAGAGAGAACAAGATAGATAGATAGATAGATAGATAGATAGATAGATAACAGAGAGATAGATAGATAGATGCTATTGTAAATAACATTCTACTGTCTCTTTATTAAATACCACGTTCCCAATTATTTATGTGTAAATTATCTGCAGTGTCTGTTAATAGTCTGAATTTCTCACTCTTATTGCACTTTATTGTCTTGGTAGACTGGGATCACCATCAGAGTACAATTACCTCCAGGACAGGAAGATAGGTCAAATTTAATACAATGTGATTGCATAAGTGTGAGTGGATTTTTCCTTGCTATTGATCAATTTCACTAGCTAAGATATTTGATATTTGTTTCATAATGCTAAAAATATGTGCAAATATTCTCTTTTAGCAACACATTTATTGTCAGCCCTCCATATCTGTGGGTTCCACATCTGTGGATCCAACCAACTGCAGTTTGAAAATATGTTTTAAAAATGGATGGTTGCATCTGTACTAAACATATATAGTATAGACTTTTTTTAACTAACAATTCCCTAAGCAACGCAGTATAACTATTTACATAGTGTTTACATCATATTAGGTATTATAAGTAATCTAGAGATAATTTAAAGTATATGGGAGGATGTGCATAGTTTCTATGCAAATACTACATCCTTTTATGGGGACTTAGGCATCCGTGGGTTTTAACACCTGTGAGGGGTCCTGAAACCAATTCCCCAGGGATACTGAGGGACAACTATATTCTCTATTACTTCCTTTGATGAGGTTACTGACCTCCACTGATAAATTCTCATGCATGTGTAATGGACTTAACTCAAATGTTTTTGTAAACATATAGTATTCGTGAGCAATTTCTATGGGTTTTATTTTTGCTGTAAGTTGGATCACTCACTAGACTGTGAGCTACTTAATGTCTTATACATCTTTATAGTTTCTGTGTTGCCCACAGTAGGTAGTCAATATTTGCTGAACAGAAGTTAAACATTTTTTAATCACTATATATGATATTTCTGTGGCATAAATGGGTTTTTAATGTGCTAAAGTTTCATATGCTTAAAAATGTGTTCAAAAGAAAACTATCTTTGTGTCAAAAAGATTTATACAGTTTGCTTTTTAAAGTCTGTGTGAATGAACCAATACTCTGTCTTATGTCACAGCTGGGCACTCCAATTCACCCCTTTAAGTCCAGCACTGCTAATTCCCTGACTAGCTTCCCTAGGAAAGGATATTCTTTTAAGTCTGGTGCTATGCTGTAAACACACTCCTGTTTATTCCAGCTAATGAGAAACAGGCTGTCTGGAAATGTGTCTCTGAGGAAAATACTGAGCAAATCTTTAGAAAATAAAGCTCTCCAGATTGATTGAAAAGACAACATTTGGTAACATGGTGCAAGCAAAACTATAATATCAAGCTCAAAAGAAGGCAAATTAGGTATAAACTTTGCTTGGATGTGTCAACTGGAGCTTTGCATCTGTCCGATCTCGCCCCTTTCTCCTTCGCTTGTAGCTTTAGGATTGCCTCTCCCACTCCTCACACCAACTTTGCTGTCCTGCTGAGAACCCTTTTCTGGTCTTGTTATCTTTCTTTAAGATCAGCCAAGCTGTCTCTTCCTCTTTTTCTTCTGGTAATAAGGTGTCTAATAGTTTATAGCCTTTTAATCTAATGGCTCTTCCTGTGGACAGTTTCAAATCTCTTCTTTAGATACTTGCATTTGAAAAGCCACTAACTTTTGAAACATAGTTGTTATTATCAAAAAGTTTTGTAGGACTGTGCCTTACTGAGCATTGATTTTTGTACTTGGAGAATAGTTTTATCAAAAATATAAATTATTTCACTTATTCACTTAGGGTAAAATGCCTAACAGTAGACAAGTGACAAGACTTAAAAAAAAAAAAAAAGCAGTTTCTCATCAAATTCTAAATCTCTTGAATCTCTCGTTTTCATAATTCTTCAACTCCTTGAAAGCATATGAACTGCTTATTGGTCATTAACTTATTTGTAAATGCAAGTGGAACTCCCATTTTAAATACATCCCCATTGATTCTAAACCATACTCTAAATTTGTCTGTGTTGCCCATTCCCTTCCAACTTTAGCCATCGCTGAAACTTCAATTGCTTTCCTGATGCTACCAAAAGAGCAGTATCATCAGTGACCCCTCACTAATCATGTAATCTTCCTTCAGAAAGCATTTATGTTTTTTGTTATTTTCCTATAAGAAGAGAAGAAAGTCTGTTTTGGACTTCGTTCAGCCAACACTATCAGGCAATTTCCACTAATGAAAAATGTCATGAGCCATGACAGAAAAGTTTTACTACTTTAAGAATTTTTTCCATTTCATAGCCAAAGAATATCTGAATTTTGGAGATAACACATAGATATAGAGTTTTAGGTTCTACAAAGAACTAGGGTACAGAAAAATAACTTGGTCATTTCCCCAGGAAATACTCCGACTACCAATACCACAACGACTCCTAACACCACTACTGTAACAATTTCACATTTCACAGTATTTTCCCTCTCCATAGCTTCAATTGCAGCCAACATGGAATCCAAAGAGAACCAGAACTTTCGTTGTGAGAATGTTTTACACTTATTCCATTTACACTTAACACTTAATCATAAAAGTAGAACAGGTAATCTCAATGATATTTCATTGGAGGCTCTAAGAGGCTAAATGAATGACTTGATTAAGTTTACCAGGTTTATAGCAGAAATCTAATATGTCTACATTTCTGACCTACAAATGGCCAATGGGTCCAAATTTATGGGCCATAGACCTTCTTTAACATAGGCAACTTTAAAGTAAGTTCTATAGACTTACTTTAAAGAGGTTCATATCTACATATATATATATTATAAACGACATAAATATTACAATAATATCTTTATATTTTTCAATGTGATAAAATACAAATTAACTTTTAAATTTTATTGGATTTAGAGTGTATTTTTATTATATATTTCTTAGGCAATGATTAAAAATAAAGTTACTACTACTATAGTGTCTGGATTCTTTTTTAATGTTAATGAAAGATTTTCATACCAAAAAATGTTGGGAACCCCTGTACTAAATTATGATTCAGGTTGCTGTATTTAATTATGATTTGGGTCTCTGGGCCACAAATAAAGCTAGGAGAAGAAAAGAACTTATCTATGAAGAAAGCAAAGCTTCTTTTGGTTTTCTATCCACCTTTTCTGTAGCTTTTATTCCTATCTGTCACATCCTCACCCCGTACATGTCTCTCTTTCCCCTTCCATCAGGAAAAACAAACAAACAAAAAAACCTCATGATGTTTATGGAAGCTACATGTGTTTCTACTAACAATATTTATTGAATGTCTATTGTGGATGTGGTAATGTGCTATACACCTTATACACATCAACTCATTTTATTCTGACATCAGCCATATAAAATGGATATTATTCGTCATATGTTGCAGATGAAGAAACTGAGGTTCAGAAATATTTACCCTTCAAAGTCACAAAACTGATGAATTGCAAATTCATGATTCAAAATCATGGCTGACAAATCCCAATGCCTGCATTCTTTCAAAGGTAAATATTTGAATTTTTACATTTTTAAGGCTCAGGTATGAAGTTAAATAACTTAGGTCATTCTAGAATATAGGGTTTCATTTTGCTATTTTAAAGTAGCATCTGTTCTTTGAACATAGAGGTTGTGTCTTCTTTGTTCACCTGTCAATCTTCAGCACATAGCAAAATGTCTGGCATATACCAAATGCCCAATGAAGGCTTTTTAAATCCTTTCTCATTCTTTCCACTTTCTACATTCAGTTAATCATTCTCTCTCAAAAATGTCTCTCAAATTTTACTTCTCTTTATTTCTATTGCCACTGTATTTGTATAAGTTCTTGTTGTGAACAGAATCATGTCCACCAGAATTCATATGTTGAAGGCTTAACACCCAACATGACTATATTTTGAGATAGGGCCCTTAAAGAGACAATTAACATGTAAATAATTGAGTGTGTGGTAGTTAATAAAGAGCCAGTAGAATATTAGTTACAATAGCATGCACCACATATACATCTTGCTCTCTTTGGGTTTACACACAATTACTTACTCTCCTATCCGTGTAACTGCAACAGTAAGTATTGAAATTTGGGTCATAAGGGTGGGGCCCTAACCCAATATGACAGATGTCCTTATAAGAAGACGAAAAGACACCAGCAATGCATGCACAGAGAAAAGGCCATCTGAGGACACAGCGAGAAGATGGCCATCTGCAATCCTAGGAGAGGCGTCCCAGAATAAACCACCTTTAAATCGATTTCAAACCTATTGTGGAATTATTCATGCTAAATATGCCATAGTGTTTATATTTCTAGGCCAACATGATAAGCATATTAAAAATGACTCCAAAGCAGATCACAAGTAGAATCTAAATTATTGACTGGTTTGCTTTTTAGAAAATTATGTAGCAATTCCCTCACTTAGGCAAATTTAATTTTAGGCTACTTTGCATGGTTTCCAACTGTAACTTTCCACGGGAAAAAAAATACAGGAAAATGGGCATGATATACTTAACATCGCTGAAAATGCATAATGACTCCACCTTTCCCAATATTAGTCAAATGTTACATTCCTAAGAACTTCATTTCTTGAATCATCAAACTTTGTTAGTGAAGACCTAGGTATGGAGGTTAAAAATTGTTTTTACAATTATTAGGCTACAAATAGTTATTACATAAAATTTGTAGATGCAATAGAAATTTTCTTGCCAAATATTTAACTAATTTGACTATAGTGTAAAATCTTCTTATAGTGGATGATCTGATAATTCTTTGCTCACTGAGGACAGCAGCGTAGGAGTAAAATTTTAGTTATTTTTAAGAACCCATTTCTTAAAATGTATGGCATGAATTGTACTCATTACTTCCAGCTTCAAGTATTCCACCAGAATTACTCTGTTTCTTTGTTTGTGGTATAATCATGGGAAGTTCACCTAAGGGCAGAGTGGTAAGTGTAGAAAATCCTGGTTTGTTGTAACACATGGGGACTATATTTGGCCTTCCAATAAAGGATTACTTGGTCTAAAGTTTTAGCATGCAGCATCTAGTATTCAGGATAAAACATCATGTTTTTTCTTAAAATCCTGGTCAAAGTTCTGGTCAAATAGCATACTAAATTTTTTTTTTTTTTTTTTTGCCCAGGCAAAACTGCATTGTCATTGTGTCAGTGATATCCAGTTACTACCTTGTTAATAGCCTATACCCTCTAGTAGGCTTAAAAAAAAAAGGTCTTTGTAGGGTGGGGATACAGATGAACATAAATTATAATTAATTAACAGGCCACAAGGATTGCCATGAAAATAATAGCTTCCTGGGTCCTTCAAATCTAATCTACCATCAAACTTTCAGAGTCAAAGCAATCTCTTTGACAGCCACTTGAGTTAATTTGAAATTAGATAAATGGGGAAAGCATAGAAGCTTTCCTTTTATTGAATATAAATTAACTTCTAAGACATGGAAAAATAACCTTTCCTGTGATTTTGTGATTGGTGATCACATTGGAAAATTGTTCAAAGGTATTAAAAATACTAATTCAATAATGGATAATCTTTTACAGCTTTTATTTTTAGTGTCCCTTGGAGAACCCAATTCTTTAATTACTCTTAAAGAAGAAACACCTTTTCATAATCCTTAATTTAGGTTCAATAGAGCAACAACAATCATTGGATCAAGACAAGTCTAGGTTTAAATTCTGTATTTTTAACTTGTAGTAACCGCTGTAGATGCCAAGTTTCCCTTCATAAAACTAGGGTAGTACAGGCTCACTATCCCTTATTCACAATTCTGAAACCCCTAAACCACTAGAAGCCATTTTTTTCTTACTTTGCAGAAAAACCTGATGTGACCCAAATCCATTATCTGAAAACCTGACTAGCACTGATGTGAGGCTACTTACAGCCTTTACTTATTCTATCCTGTGTAGATATGCATACATTTCACTGAGGAAGTATTAATGTTGTTTACCACAGAAAGACACCCCAGGCCTAAAACCCAAAGATTTCGGAATCCTGAGACATATTTAGCCGGAAGGATTTTATATAAGGGATGATTCATATGCAGAGTAAAAAAGCAATCAATATTAATTAGTAATGCTTGACCCAAAGTAGATTTTTTCAACAAACACATTGTTTCCTGTTCCTTCACAGACAAATGTTCTGTGCAAAATTATATTAGTGTTAAATGATCCACTTATTGCCTTACCTCCCCAATAAATGTGTGATGACATCTTTAAAAAAAAGAATAATTTTGGTTCAGATCTGTAAGATATAACAAACTGTAATTATGATTTTTGGAATGATTCCAACACAATATTACAGTTTTTTTAAGGCCATGCCATGGACAACTTCTTATTGTCTTACCTCACTGGGCACGCCCAGTGCTGGCCGTGTATTGTGACTTCCACAGACAGGAAGGCCACTAGGATACTGAAATGCTAGAAATAACTCAAAAATAAAAAATAAACACCAGCAGTAAAAAGTTAGACAATGGAGAAAATGATTTAGAAGGAAAGCCTAAATATTTTAAGTCACTGTTTGACTATGAAAATGGGTAAAGAGAATGGCATATTCAGAAAGTATCTAAACCAAAGTCAGTGAGAGAACTACTCAATATGACACTAGAGTGAATAACCTTAAAGGAATGTTATTCTCATTTATCAATTCAAGGTGACGACAGGACCAGTTCATCATTTCGATTTCAAGATTTACTGTTTTCCAAGAGTATCTTGGCTATTGCCTCGTTCTCATGAGTCTCTAAATACCGTTCACTAAGCCCAAATTAATTGTCTGAAGGCACATAGTGAAGCAGTAATACTGGTTAGCAATGTTTGTTTCATCAATGAAGCTACTGCTCTTTCCATAAGTATGAGTAATAGGTTAAAAATGTGCAAAGGGAAACTTGGGAAGTCTGAGGGATTTTCCAACTCCAACAACCAATTCTCTGATTCTCTGGACACCAGCTGGGTGTATAACAACTCAGTTCAATTCTGACACCCAGAGTTAGCTCAGATCCCACAGCTTAAAGGCTCGGTCCCACAGGACTACCCCCACTTCAGGTGTCTGTCATAAATCCTGGGCCTCCAGTACTTCTGACCAACTGGCTATAAATTCAGGATTCTCCTGATCCCTTCCTAAGGTTTGGTAATTTGCTAGAATGCCTCACAGAACTCAAGAAGACGCTTCTCTTGTGTTTACTGGTTTATTATAAAAGATACAAATGAACGTCCATATAAAGAGATACATAACGTGAGGTTCAGAAGGGTTTCCAAGCAGAGGCGCTTCCATCTCCATCTTCCATGGGTGGACAAGTTCACTAATTCTAAAGCTCGTTGATTCCTGTTATTCAAGAGTTTTTATAGAGCTCAGTCTCCAGCCCTTCTTGCCTCCCTAAAAGTCAAGGGTGGGGCTGAAAGTTTCCACCCTCTAATCACTTGGTCTTTCTGGTAACCAGCCCCAACCTGAGGCTATGTAGGGATCCCATCCAAAGTCAACTAATTAGCATACATTCTGCTGTGGAAAGGAGCTCTTTATGCATAAAACAAGACTGTCTTATCAGGGAAATTTCAAGAGTTTTAGGAGCTCTGTGCTAGGCACTGGGACAAAGAACAAATATATTTCTTCTTTTTTTTTTTCTTTTTTTTAAATTATACTTTAAGTTTTAGGGTACATGTGCACAACATGCAGGTTAGTTACGTATGTATACATGTGCCATGTTGGTGTGCTGCACCCATTAACTCATCATTTAACATTAGGTATATCTCCTAATGCTATCCCTCCCACCTCCTCCCACAAATATATTTCTTATTACACTACAGTAGTTCCCCCTGCCCCTTATCTGTGGTTTTACTTTCCATGGTTTCAGCTACTTGTGGTCAACCACAGTTTAAACATAGTAAACGGAAAATTACAGAAATAATTAATTTTAAGTTTTAAATTGGACATCCTTGAATAGTGTGATGAAATATTGCACTGTCCCTCTCCAGCCCACCCAGAACCAGAATCATCCCTTTGTCCAGAGTACCCATGCTCTATATACTGCCTGTTAGTCACTTAGTGACTGCTTTGACTGTCAGATCAACTGTTGGCAGTATCATCGCAGTATTTGTGTTAAAGTAACCCTTATTTTACTTCACAGTGGTCCCAAAATTCAAGGCTAGTGAGCTTGGATTTGCCAAAAGAAGCTGTAAAGTGCTTCCTTTAAGTGAAAAGGTGAAAGTTCTTGTGTTAGTCCATTTTTGCATTGCTAAAAAGAAATATCTGAGACTGGGTAACTTATTAGAAAAGAGATTTAATTGTGTCATCCTTCTGCACACTGTACAAGAAACAGTACTAGCCGGGCACAGTGGCTCACGCCTGTAATCCCAGCACTTTGGGAGGCCAGAGCGGGCAGATCACTTGAGGTCAGGAGTTTGAGACCAGCCTGGCCAGAGATGGTAAAAACCCATCACTACTAAAAATACAAAAATTAACTGGGCATGGTGGCACACGCCTGTAATCTCAGCTACTCCAGAAGCTGAGGCATGAGAATCGCTTGAACCCAGGAGGTGGAGGTTGCAGTGAGCCAAGATCGCACCATTGCACACCAGCCTGGGCAACAGAACGAGACTCCATCTCAAAAAAGAAACATAGTACCAGCATCTGAAATTGTAAAGGAGAGAGAAACTTGTTCATAGTATATAAAAGATTCAGTATTATCTGAGGTTTCAGGCATCCATAAGGATTCTTGCATGACATCCCACGTGGACAAGGGGAAACTACCGTATAGGAAGGAATTTTAAAAAACTATTTTCTGAAAACCTATTATATCCAGATCAACTATAGCATGGAGAAATCATATAAGTACTATTCGTGTTTGACTAATTAACACTTCAAAAAGAGAACCAGAAAATCAACAGAGAAAAATTTATACTGTCAAGGAATGGGGAGGGGGAGCATCTAGATTTATTATCTCTCCCAGTAGAAAGAATGGAATGTTACATTTCACACGTGAGTTTTTTTATGGAAGACTATTTTTCAATGTTAAAAATATCTCCCTCTCAACATCAGCTAATTTGGAAAAAAATAATTCAACTACATATCAGAGGACTATTACCAACTTCCAATGTAGTGAAACTTGGCAAATTATTATACAACAGGGAGATAGGATTTCATGACCTTCCTATTTTTTCTTTACAAAATGCCAGGGAAACCTTACTGTCTCACTCTAGCTGGATATTAATGATAATTATTTTTTGGTACAAACTCTTTTCAGATATAATGATGTCCTCCATTTTCCTTCTTGCATTGGTTTTACTCCCATGAGAGTGATTTCCATTCCCTTATTGCACAAGGCAGAAAATCCCCACAAATAGCTGTCAATCTTAGTCTTTTGCACAGAAATTTTTAAACGTCTGGCAGGAAAACCATTCTTAATCTTTTACAATTGTAGATTAATATCTTAAATTTGTACCAAGAAGGCAGGAACCTATGTGAAAAGAAGTTGAGTGTGTTAGTCATTCTGACTCAACACTAAATAAGATTATTGAGGACTTAATCAACTTAAATTTATCTTTAGAATATGTCAAAAATTTTCTTTAACTACATATGGCCTTTTATATGTTATTTTTTTCATGGAGAAAAAAGTTGAGAACTCAAGTCCCTGGTTATCTGTATATAGCCAACTGGCTATAAGTCAGGGATCCCCACTAATCCCTGAATCTCATTATTTCCTCCATATGCAAAGAAATAAAAACAGTCAATGCAAGCACAGTAGGCTCTTGGTATCCGTGGGTTATGTATCCTCAGATTTCAACCAACTATAGATTGAAAATATTTGAAAAAAAGGTAAAAAATAACAATACAACAATAAAAATAGTACAAATAAAAATATAATACAGTGAACAATTATTTACATAGTATTTTTATTGTATTAGATATCATAAGTAATCTAGACATGTTTTAAAGTATACGGGAGGATATGCACAGGTTATATGTAAAAAAAAAAGTACTTCTTTTATTTAAATTAGATTCAAACAAGTTCCTATACATGTATATTTATATGGTTAGCAAATTTATTCGTATCCATGGATTTTGGTATCCAAAGGGGATCCTGGAACCAATCCCCTGAAGATACCGAGGGACAACTGTACGTACATAGCATCGCATTGGTCCAGAATCCAAATAATGTAAACATTTGCTATCATAGGTTTAAGGCAAATAAAACAAAAATACTTTTTTAAAAGTAGTCAAGTAATTTTAAAAAGTTATTTTATTTAATTTCACTGTTCTGTAGCGTATACAGGCTACCTTTGTCGGCATTGTACTGTGTATCAACATAAGAGAAAGTTTTGAAACTAAGCAGGCCTCAGGTTGGATTCTAGTTTGCTACTTTCCAACTGGGTAAGTTGGGTTGAGTTAACCAGCCATGTGAAGTCTCGTTTTCCTCATCTAGCAAACGGACATAAGAGCACCTACCTCAAGGTGTAGTTGAGAAGACCAATGAGATAATATATGTCATAAGCACTTAATAATCATTGTTTTCACTCTAGTTTTTTTACTCTAAGTATTCGTAACTTCTAAGTTTTACAGCATCTGTAGTTAAGATCAGTAGAAACAACGCCACGGTGACACCTGTTGCAGGAACACAAGCAAGTCTACATCTTCTCCAAGCTAAACTGCTGAAGTGTCTTGGGTCCCTTGTTTTTGCCTTCTGCTTTACTTTTCCCTGACTTTGGTTTCTCTGGATGTAATTTCTTTCTGATACAAGTTTGTCCTCAGTTCTACTTTTGTTTCCCCCTAATAACCTTTGGCATCTGAACTTCAAGCTCTTTTGTGTTGAATTTTTTGCTGCCCTCTGTTTATTTTATTCATTTATTGTTTTTCCTGATGCAATGTGGCTAAAATGCAGCTCCAGATGCAAAACAATTTTAGGTAAATTTTTGTTCAAGATTATCACATTAAAATTTAATAGTCATAGCATATTCTTGCCTTATAATTTACTATGAAAAAGCCCTCCACATTTAATATTTGAAATAAATCTACATGAGCTAAACAAAAATCATACATATATACTAATGAGTAGAATACACTCTAGGTAATCAATGCATTGATCACCAATTAGTATTCACAGGTGTTCTAATATATAATGTTTAAGGTATACAAATCTATATCAAAAATGTTATTCTTATTAACAGTTACAAAACAATGCTGCTAGTCATTCAATAATGACAGTATTTATCTTCTTCCTAGAAAATGTATTTTTAATGGTGAGCATTTTGCTTAGTATGGCCAAAATAATACTAATAAATCATGTATTTATTTCAAGATATGCCAAAGCCAAGAGGTTTATGAAACCACTTCATCATTTTTTGCTTGATTTTTCCCTCACATATTCTGCCAGGAGTTATTGTAAATTCAGTCCTAATTCGATGAAGACATTCCCAGTCACCTCTTCCTCATATTCTTATGTACACTAGCCAAAATTAGTCAGATAAGTAAAGTTTTCCTTTGACGAGGGGATTCTGATTCTTAAGCCAAAAATAATAGATTTAATGCTGGAAAGTTTTAACAGAAAAAATAAACAGAAGATTTTTTCAAAGGGAAATAAAAATATTGAAAGTAAAATAAATCACAGCAATAAAGCTGCAATAAACATTTGATTATTAAAATTCATTGAAGAGGTCACATTTCTATAACCTACAATAAAATAACATTTCTTTTTTCTGGGTTAAGTACTATCAAGGCTTTTGGCTTTAAGGCAACTTCCTGAGGCAACTTACATTGGGACTCCACAATCAACAGAAGCTTTGAAGGTCCCACCAGGCACACAAGTGGAGTGGAGTGACGTGGCTGTGGGTTTGATCTGAATGGGAACGAGTTTCTTAGGAAAGCCTAATTCACCAGTTCAAATAATGCTTGAGCAGTAATCTTACAGCTTATGTGCTTTGTAAGAGAAGTCTTTAATGCAGGTAAAGACAGGATAAGTGAATACAGGAACAACCAGGAGAAAAGTATACTTTAATGTACCATTTAGGGGATGGAGAAGAAAGAAAATAAAAAGAAACAATTATTTCAAGGTCTCATTAACCTTCCTCCACTCAATCTATGTCAAGTAAACATCCCATAGCGATTATGAAGAAATAGTACAGGTCGAGCATTTCTAACCACAAAAGCTTCAAAATATAAAGCTTTTTGAGCACCAACATGATGCCACACACAAGTGGAAAATTCCACACCTGACCTTATGTGATGAGTCACAGTCAAAATGCAGGCACACAACACAGTTTATTTAGCATCCCTAAGTGAATAAAGACCCTCCCAGTCTTTTTCAGCTGCAATATATCTTGTCTTCACACACCCAGGTTCCCCCATGCAAGCACGCCTACAAAGGGTAATAGAATGGCACACATGCAGACCATACATGTCAATGGCAGGTTCTCTGTGATGTCTGAAGTGGTGCTAAGCTCTATGTGCATTTCTCTTTGTGTTTTTTGCTTATTCATTCTGCATTGTAAAGGCACTGTTGAAAATGCCAAAAAGGCCGAGCGAGTGGCTCATGCCTGTAATCCCAGCACTTTGGGAGACCGAGGCAGGCGGATCACGAGGTCAGGAGATCGAGACCATCCTGGCTAACACAGTGAAAGCCCGTCTCTACTAAAAATACAAAAAGAATTAGCCGGGTGAGGTGGCGGGCACCTGTAGTCCCAGCTACTCGGGAGGCTGAGGAAGAAGAATGGCATGAACCCAGGAGGCGGAGCTTGCAGTGAGCTGAGATCGCACCACTGCACTCCAGCCTGGGCGACAGAGCAAGACTCCATCTCCAAAAAAAAAAAAAAAAAAAAAAAAAAAGCCAAAAACACCTGCAGATACCCTACAGGTAACAGTGATAAGAAAAACAGGGAACATTTATGTTTATCTATAGCACAGGAAGTCAACCTATTGGAGAAACTGGAAAGTAATGTAGGTGTGAAACATCTTACAGAAGAGTATGGTGTTAGAATGACCACCTTATATTGACCTGAAGAAACAGAAGGATAGACAGTTGAAATTCTATGCTGAAAGAAATGAACAGAAGTTAATGAAAAATAGAAAAATACTGCATAAAGCTGAAAGTGAAGATCTTGATTGTGCATTGAAAGAGGGGATCCATCAGCATCACAGTAACACATGCCACTTAACGGTATGCTGATGATGAAACAAGCAAAGATCTATACATTGGATAGAACTGTGATTCAACAGTTTCATTGCAGAAATTTAAGTGAAGACACAGCATCAAATTTTTAAAGATTTTTGGTAATAAAGCACTGTTGATAATGAAGCAGTGGAGAAATTCCTTGATGAGTTTGCCAGGGTCACTGCTGACGAAAATCTGATGCCAGAAGTCTGTAATACTGATGAAACATCACTAATTTGGTGTTACAGCTGATGAGACAGACTTTACAGGAATTAAGGAAAACTGGGATGTGCTAATGCAGCAGGCATGCATAACCATAAACTTGTTGTGATAGGCAAAAGCTTGCACTCTCACTGTTTTCAAGAAATAAATTGCTTACTAGTTTATTATGCTAACAAAAAGGAATGGATCACCAGAGCTATCTTTACTGATTGTTTTCACAAATGCTTTGTACTAGTGGCTCATGCTCACTGTAGGGAAGCAGAACTGGATGACAACTGCAAGGTTGTACTATTCTTTGACAACTATTCTTCTCATCTTCCAACTGAAAGTCTCATAAAAATAATGTTGATGCCAGGAAATTTCCCCCAAATTTGACTTCATGAATTCAGCCATGCAACCTGGTATCCTTATATCAATGAAGAGTAAATATACAAGTACTTTCTTGAACAGCAGGCTAACAGCAGTGAACAAAGGCATGGATGCAGAAGGTTTTCAAAAGGTGTTTAGCATGAAGGATGCAATATATGCTGTTACCAATGCTTAGAACACAGTGACTAAAGACACGTATTCCTGTTTATTCCTGGTACAGCCTCGGGCCTGAGACTATGTTCACTAATGATGATGAACAAGGTCATGGCTTTGAAGGATTCCATTTGTCAAGTGCACAAAAAAATGATGTCTGACCTCATTACATATGCAAAAATACACCTTCAGAGTTCAGTAAGCTGGAAGAAGCAGATGTGTCAGTTTATAAAATCAAAGGGAGGCTTCTAAGACAAAAACCATTGTTAGTGAAGCAGATGACTTTGAAGAAAACATTTTAAAAAGTCATCCAGCATAATGTCTCTTCATCTCTAGAGGACCCACCCATTTCCTGGTTTCTCGACTGCTTCGGATATTTCTTCTCACCTAAGAAAGTAAAACACAGTGTACAGTGCATTTTAATCAAACAGAACATCCTAGGTGGAGACTGAGAGCCTGCTGGTGTTTATTGTTGCTGTTGTTTAACAGCTGATACAGGTATCTGGTGCGGCTGCTATGCTGCTCAGTTACCCTGAACACGTTATTGTTTTACTGTATTTATGACATGTCCATTTTTTTTTTTACTGTTAAGTACCTATGTGTGAATAAGTGTGAGAAAATGATTGCTTGTTGGTAGCATACAAATTCAGTCAGGAATAATGGTGATGCCAAACAACCACAGATTGTCCACATGGGTGACAGAGATAGGGACACCTTTACTTTCACATAGTTCAATGTACACAAACTTTGTTTTATGTACGCAATTATTTAAAATAGTGCATGAAATTACCTTCAGGCTATGCATATAAGGTATATATAAAACATTAATAAATTTTATGTTTAGACTTGGGCCCCATCCCCAAGATATCTCATTGTTGAGTATATGTGTATGCAAATATTCCAAAATCTGAAAAGTTCTAAAATCTGAAATACTTTTGTTCTTAAGCATTTTGGATAAGAGATGCTCAATTTTATTTATGAGCTAACTGAGACAGATTTAAAATGGTTTACTAAAAGTTTTACAGTGAATTAATAGGAGAAATAGAGCAACTGGAACAAGTTCTCTTTTAGAGTCCCAGAAAAATCTGGAAAGATTATTTTGTTTAAAAGTATGAGAACATTACATGAGAAGTACATTATTTGGTCATACCAGAAATCACTAGTAAGATACCACAATTAACGTAACAGAAGGAAAACGGATGATTTATACTCATTAACTTATTTATGGATAAGTACAGGTGTTTTAAGGAGAAAATTACTTATACAACATAGTTCACTTGTGATATACTGCAAATAACTAAGTTTCTTTCCTCAGAGCAGAAGAGAAAGGAACATTTTAAGTGGAAATAGGTCTCAGGTGTTAAGAAGGAAGAAAATGGTTTTTCAGTATATACTTCATGTCTAAAGGGATAGTTGAAAACTTCCAAACAAAAATTTAATTGACCATAATTTTCCACACATAGATAGAAATCTAATCTAATAAATTTAGCAGCTATGCAAATATAGATATGTATATGAACTTGTCTGATCTTATTTAAGTAAAGGAAGCACTTTTTTGTAAATGACAATCTTTTGGGGTATGTAAAATTTATTATATTATCTTTTCTTCCCCAAGATGTTACATAAGTATCACTAGTTCCTGAGCACTGAGAAATGTTTGAAGTCAGAGTTAGCACAAAAGCTGCATGTTTGTGTTTTGGTTAATGTTGCTTAAATGCCATGTTTATTTTCTGGCCTTCAGACTCTTGTCAACTATCATACCAAAGCACTTGAGACTCTTAATAAGAAATAAATCATCTCATTCTTTGCATAGAGATAGAGTTTAAATGTTAACATCTCAGGGAAAAACAATAAATAGTGAATTAAGTTTATTCTGAACTGTAACATCTGATATTGGAATTTTCTAATAACAAGTGTTTTCTATGCTCAGCCCATGAAATATTTTGAAGGTCAGGGGCCCTAAGATTCACATATAGTTGGGTTTAACTCATAGAGCACACATTCTTAGATGTGATACAAATTTAGAGATCAATGCAATTTAGAGAGTAATGTCCAGCAGCACAAAACCATCCCAAAGTTCAGAGTTTAGGGTAAAATGTGCTAGAAGACATGATTTCAACCTGAAGTCTAGATAAGGATTCCTACTCCTTTCTCATTGTTCAAGAGATGTGAGGTTATGCTGCTACCCTAATTTGATTCACATGTCATGGGATCCTTGAAGAACCTAGAGTTGAGAGACAGGGAGAACACTCTCCTTCTCCCCACAGTGTTAGAAGATTTGGCTTAGACAGACTTAATGGCTGGAAACAGGAATCAGAGAAGGGGTCATTGTCCTTCTTACTGAGAAATTAGTTAGGAATTAACATAGTCAGCATGGAGCCTATTTCCTAATTTTGAGGTAAAATAACCACAGTGCTAATATAAACCAGATTTTATACAGCTGGGACTCCAACATGCATGTTAAAGGGAAAATGAGATAATGAACAGAGTTAATGTATTCACTTCAATGTGTTCCTCTCATAGATATGAACACAGAGCTTGTTCTTAAGAGACCAGGTGAAGAAGAAGATATTAACATTCTTCTTTACCCAAAAAGTGAGGGAAAATATTGCTATGAATAAGATTAGGAAAAGATTGCTTAAAGTTAAATTTTTTTCCTGCAGGCCTTCTCATAGACTATCATACACTAAACTACTTTATGAATCTTCGTGAGGAGGGTTATATTAAGGATTATGTTCAAACATATTTGGCCATGAAACTCTTTATTAATATTTCTCAGGAGCAGTGAACCAAGAGATTCAGTTCAGGAAACACTGATTACAAATGAGAACTAACCTCAATGATGAAAAGGATGTAGAATGTGTGAGCTATCAATTCTTCTCACTCTACAAGTTTTGCCTTCCTCAACAAGCAAAGCATTACAAGGAGGCTATTGCAACATCAATGCAAGAGATGAGGGTGTAGCATGATCTTATCAAGTCCATTGAATTGGGAAACTCTAGGGCAACATTCTCATTGTATTCCAAATGAAAGTTGTACCCTGAAGTTGTGGAACATGGAGGACCTGAGGCAATAGTAGTAAGGGCAGTGAGAAGTTGCTGGATTTAAGGTATATGCTGAAAGCTAAGCTAATAGAATTTGTTTTAACTTGGATTTTGGATGTGAGCCAAAGAGGAATAAAGGATGATTTATATGTTTTGGCAGAAGCGTAAAGTGAATGGTCATCCATGAGAGAAGCAAGTTTTGGCTTGGAGGGAAATAGAATTCCATTTTGGACTTTATAAGTGTTAGATTCATATCTAAGTGTCAAGTGTCCAGTTTGACATGTCTCTGATCTGAGGGCATATGGAAGGGTTGGAGTGATAAATTTGTGAATTATCAGATAGAAGATAGTATTTAAAGTTGTGGAAATAAATGTTATCATCTAGGGCATGGAGTATTTAAATGAAGGGTGAGTCAAGAGGACACTTAAACACATAAAAGTTAGGGCATGAGAAGAATTAATAAAATAAATATACATGCAATGGACCAGTGTAGTAAGGAGATAAATTTAAAAGGCATGGTATCCTAGAAACCAAGCAGAAAAATATTTCAAGAATAAATAAGGAAGCTAGTATGTCAACCAATGCTGAAAGTTAAATGGAAATTATTGATCACATTAACAATCAAACAATGAGAAAGAAAGCACAGTATCAAGATAATTAGGGTGAAGAATATAGGCAGCAAGTAAAGAGAAGTCTTTGGAAAAATTTTGCCAGGAAGGGAGGCAAAGATTAAGGAAACAATGGTGAACCTAAGGATTTATTTATTTTTTAAAATTAAAAAGGATTAAAGCGTGCTTATATGCTGAAGGGAATGATCCATTCAAAAGGGAGGAAATAATATTGCAGAATAAAGCAAAGCCCCTTTTTGAGTTTAGAAGGTATGGGGTTCAGTCCACAAGTCAGAGATTTGATCTCAACCTGAAGAAGCAGTGGCAGATAGTGGTTAAAAACAACAGACTCCATTTCTCTGATGGCCAGTGATGATGAGCATTTTTTCATGTGTCTTTTGGCTGCATAAATGTCTCCTTTTGAGAGGTGTCTATTCATATCCTTTGCCCACTTTTTGATGGGGTTGTTTGTTTTTTTCTTGTAAATTTGTTTGAGTTCATTGTAGATTCTGGATATTAGCCCTTTGTCAGTTGAGTACGTTGCAAAAATTTTCTCCCATTTTGTAGGTTGCCTGTTCACTCTGATGGTAGTTTCTTTTGCTGTGCAGAAGCTCCTTAGTTTAATTAGATCCCATTTGTCAATTTTGGCTTTTGTTGCCATTGCTTTTGGTGTTTTAGACATGAAGTCCTTGCCCATGCCTATGTCCTGAATGGTAATGCCTAGGTTTTCTTCTAGGGTTTTTATGGTTTTAGGTCTAACGTTTAAGTCTTTAATCCATCTTGAATTAATTTTTGTATAAGGTGTAAGGAAGGGATCCAGTTTCAGCTTTCTACATACCACTAGCCAGTTTTCCCAGCACCATTTATTAAATAGGGAATCCTTTCCCCATTGCTTGTTTTTCTCAGGTTTGTCAAAGATCAGATAGTTGTAGATATGCGGCGTTATTTCTGAGGGCTCTGTTCTGTTCCATTGATGTATATCTCTGTTTTGGTACCAGTACCATGCTGTTTTGGTTACTGTAGCCTTGTAGTATAGTTTGAAGTCAGGTAGCATGATGCCTCCAGCTTTGTTCTTTTGGCTTAGGATTGACTTGGCGATGCAGGCTCTTTTTTGGTTCCATATGAACTTTAAAGTAGTTTTTTCCAATTCTGTGAAGAAAGTCATTGGTAGCTTGATGGGGATGGCATTGAATCTATAAATGACCTTGGGCAGTATGGCCATTTTCACGATATTGATTATTCCTACCCATGAACATGGAATGTTCTTCCATTTGTTTATATCCTCTTTTATTTCATTGAGCAGTGGTTTGTAGTTCTCCTTGAAGAGGTCCTTCACGTCCCTTGTAAGTTGGATTCCTAAGTATTTTATTCTCTTTGAAGCAATTGTGAATGGGAGTTCACTCATGATTTGGCTCTCTGTTTGTCTGTTATTGGTGTATAAGAAATCACAATGAGATACCATCTCACACCAGTTAGAATGGCAATCATTAAAAAGTCAGGAAACAACAGGTGCTGGAGAGGATGTGGAGAAGTAGGAACACTTTTACACTGTTGGTGGGACTGTAAACTAGTTCAACCATTGTGGAAGTCAGTGTGGCGATTCCTCAGGGATCTAGAACTAGAAATACCATTTGACCCAGCCATCCCATTACTGGGTATATACCCAAAGGATTATAAATCATGCTGCTACAAAGACACATGCACACGTATGTTTATTGCGGCACTATTCACAATAGCAAAGACTTGGAACCAACCCAAATGTCCAACAATGATAGACTGGATTAAGAAAATGTGGCACATATACACCATGGAATACTATGCAGCCATAAAAATTGATGAGTTCATGTCCTTTGTAGGGACATGGATGAAATTGGAAATCATCATTCTCAGTAAACTATCGCAAGGACAAAAAACCAAACACCGCATGTTCTCACTCATAGATGGGAATTGAACAATGAGAACACATGGACACAGGAAGGGGAACATCACACTCTGGGGCCCGGTGTGCGGTGCGGGGAAGGGGGAGGGATAGCATTAGGAGATATACCTAATGCTAAATGACGAGTTAATGGGTGCAGCACACCAGCATGGCACATGTATACATATGTAACTAACCTGCACATTGTGCACATGTATACATATGTAACTAACCTGCACATTGTGCACATGTACCCTAAAACTTAAAGTATAATAAAAAAAAACAGACTCCAATGCTAGATTACAGTCCCACTTTCAAATAGGATACCACTATACACCTATGCCTTAAATCCAAAACTCAGATAACACTGAATGCTGGTGAGGATGTGGAGAAACAGGCACTCTATTCATTGGGAATGCAAAATAATCCAGCCACTTTGGAAGACAGTTTTGCAGTTTCTTGCAAAACTAACATAGCCTTATTACATGAGCCAGCAATTGTGCTCCTTGGTATTTGTCCAAATAAATAAAAAACATATGTTCACACAAAAACCTGCATACAAATGTTTATAGCAGCTTTATTCATAATAGGTGAATGGATAAATAAGCTGTGGTACATCTATATGATGGAATATTGTATCCTGCCAATTATTTCTTTCCTTAGATGTTTCCCCAGGAATTAGAATATGTAGAACATGTATAACACTGAAACATCAGATATATATATAACAAAACAGTTGCTCCTCATTCCTTCCAGATGCAGTGCAGTCTGTATAAATGAAAACTAAATTAGACATGAGGCACTCCTTTTTCTGTTGGAAGAAGAGGGCTGATGATGGACCATTTTAAATGGGTTACCCTTATTAGTATACTAATGTCACTAAAATAATAATACCAATAAATTTGGAGACTTCAACATTTGGCCAAGATGGAGTAAGAAAGACTGAATTTGCTCTCCTGAGTAAAACAACACATAAATGAATACAATTAGTAAAAACATGCTATTTACAGTACTGGACATCAGAGAAAGAACAGTGATCTCTGAGAGGCAAAAAAACAAAAAACAAACAAACAAACAAAAACAAACAAACAAGGCAAACTAAGCAATTAACTCAGGTTACTGCATAATTTAGTTTTCAGCTGTAGTGCAATGCAGATAAACCCAGACAAAGTGCTGTGGAGTCCCTGAGTTGAGGAGACAGAGCTAAGAGTCCATAGAAACCAAGGCAAGGCAGCTGGAGTTTCCAAGCCAAAGTAATAGAAGAAAACTAAGCAAATAGAGGACTGTAGAAACACACGGAAATGTCTCTACGTATTCAGCAGAGTATTGATCAAAAAATGTGTGCATGTGAGGAAACTTCCTAAGGCTGGGGAAAGAGTCATAAACAAGAATGAAAGAGCAGGAACAGTGTCTGCAGAACTAACCAAATTGAAAATCCTCAAATTAATGGGACATTGGGTACAGTACTCAAATAGGCCTTGCCTCTGGAGAGTTCTGGACTAATCACAGCCCTGGTTCCACCTAAAAAACTGAAAACATAAAAGGATCAAACTGTTTTTAAGCAACATAACTATATCCCCCAACAAAGCACAAATATATGTATAGGATTATAAAAATATAAAGTTCTCCAAAGAGAAAACCACAACGTTTGGCACCCAATTAAAAACAATCAGGCTTGTAAAAAAGTAGGAAAATGTCAAATATGATGAGAAGAAGAATCAATCAAAAATGATCCAGAATGGCATAGATGTGATAGTGAGCACAAGGATATTAAAAACAGTTATGCTACTTACATTCTATGTTAAAAAAAGAAAAAAAAATTTAAGTAGAGATAAATAGAACAAATTATAAAAACTACATATTCTGAAATGAAAACTTTTACTGGATAGGATTAAGAATAGATTGAAATTATAATCCCAGCATTTTGGGAAGCCAAGGCAGGCGGATCAGAAGGTCAAGAGATTGAGACCATCCTGGTCAACATGGTGAAACCTGTTTCTACTAAAAATACAAAAATTAGCTGGGCATGGTGGCACGTGCCTATAATCCCAGCCACTTGGGAGGCTGAGGTAGGAGAATCACTTGAATCTGGGAGGTGGAGGTTGCAGTGAGCCAAGATTGCACCATTGCACTCCAGCCTGGGCAACAAGAATGAAACTCTGTCTCAAAAAAAAAAAAAAAAAGAAAGAAAAAGAAAAGAATACATTAAATTTTTCAGAGCAAAAGTTGGTAAACTGGAAGACATAGCAATAAAAAATATCAAGAATAAAACTTACAGAATAAGAATTTTTGAAAATGCACACAGTGGCTGGGCACGGTAGCTCATGCCTGTAATCCCAGCATTTTGGGAGGCCAAGGCGAACAGATAACTTGAGGTCAGGGTTTGAGACCAGCCTGGCCAACATGGCGAAACCCCATCTCTACTAAAAGTACAAAAAAAAATTAGGTGTGGTGGTCAGTACCTGTAATCTGTAATCCCAGCTACTTGGGAGGCTGACACAGGAGAATTGCTTGAACCTGGGAGGCAGAGGTTGCAGTGAGCTGAGATCGTGCCATTGCACTCCAGCCTGGGTGACAGAACAAGACACCATCTCAAAAAAAAAAAAAAAAAAAAATGAAAATGCACACAGCATAGTAACCTGTAGCAGTGGCACAGTTTCAAGTCGTCTAAAATACATTGTGACTGGAGTGCCTCAGGAAGAGAAAGGAGTGAGGAGGAAATATATCTGAAGAATTAATGTTTGAAAATTTTTAAAAGTTTGATAAAAATATAAAGTCAAATATCTGAGAATATCAATAATCTTCAAGTAAAACAACAATAACAAAATTAACCAAAGAAGATCATAATAAAATTGTTTATAACAGTGATAAGGAAAAAAATTAAAAGTAGAAGGGAAAAAGAGATGTCAAATTCAGAGAACCAAAGATAAGATTGACAACATATTTTGCATAGGAACCAACACAACCAAGAAGTCAATGAGCAATATCCTTAAAGCAGCAAAAGAAAATCTGTCAACCTAGAATTCTGTATACCCAGCAACAGTATCTTTAAAAACCTAAGATGAAATAAAGATTTTTTAGATATGCAAAAGCTGAAAGAATTAATGATCAGCATACCTACATTATAAGAAATTTTGAAAGTCAAGTAAAAGATGATACTAAGTGAAAATATGGATTTTTTTTTCACTCACAGGAATGAAGAAGAGATGCTAATTACATGGATCAATATGTAAGTTTTTTTATTATTTAGATCTTTCAAAGGTAATGGGTATCCAAATAAAAATAATAACAATCTATTCTAGATGTTCTAAAATACATGAAGTCAAAATTTGTGACAAATAGCACGAAAGCTGGAAGAGGAAATATGAGTGTTAACATTTTTAAGCTAAATATGATGTGAAATAATAGCTCATGAAGGTAGACTATAATAAGTTATAGTGGCTGTATTTTAAATATCCCAAACAACACCTGAAATAACCAAACAAGGGAGATAAAATGGCATTATAAAAAGTACTTAATCCAAAAGAAGTCAGGAAAAATGGGAAAAAGGGAATAAAGAACACATAGAAAAATAGAAAACAAATAGCAAGAAGATAGATTTAAACCTAACCATATTAATAATCATATTAAATGTAAATGTTCTAAATACCATAAATCAAAGTCAGAGTTTGTCAGGTTGAATAAAAAGCTAGACCTATTATCCGTAATATCCCCTTACTATACTTACATAATATTATATGTAAAGTCTGTAATTATGTCATTGCTCTCATTCCTGATATTTGTACTTTCATATCGTTTCCCTATATTTTTCTTGATTCAATCTGCAAGTCCTATAGCTGCAAGGAACTGAATACTTCACATAGTAATTGGTATTCATAAGTATTTCTGGTGAGAATGTAAATGGTGCAACATATTTGTAAACCAGTTTGACAATAAAACAGCTATCAAATGATTCAGTCATTCCACTCCCAAGTATTTTCTCAAGATAAAGGAAAATATATGCTCCTACTAAGAACTGTACGTGAATAGTAATAGCAACTTTGTTGTAATAATAAAAAAGTGGATACAATCCAAGTGTCCATCGGCATCTCCATGGTTAAACCCATTGTTATATCCCCACATAACAGAACACTTCTTAGCAATACAGAAGAATGGACTATCAATATACATTATAATATAAATTAGTTTCAAAATCATTATACTAAGTGTAGGAACTCAGGCCACATAAAAAATTATTTTATTAATGCATTAATATAAAATTCTAGCAAATGCGAGGTATAGTGACCAAATACAGATCAGAAGTTTTCTAGAGACAGGGAAGGCTGTAGTAGAAAGAAGTGTGCAGGAGGTAGGAATTAAGAAGCAGGGGGCAAGGAAGCATTGGGGATTGACAGATATGTTCTTTCGTTTTTTTTTAGATGGAGTCTCACTCTGTCACCAGGCTGCAGTGCAGTGGCGAGATCTCGGCTCACTGCAACCTCCGACTCCCTCGTTCAAGTGATTCTCCTGCCTCAGCCTTTCTAGTAGCTGGGACTACAGGCGCGCGCCACCGTGCCCACCTAATTTTTGTATTTTTAGTAGAGACAGGATTTAACCATGTTGACCAGGACGGTCTCAATCTCTTGACCTCCAGTGATCCCCTCGCTTTGGCCTCCCAAAGTGCTGGGATTACAGGCATGTGGCACCATGCCTGGCGGAGAGATATGTTCTTTTTCTGATTCTGGTGATGGTTTCATGAAATATACACATGTCAAAATGTTTCAATTTGTATACTTAACTATATGCAGCCAACTGTATTACAACTTTCAGTTTATAAAACTGTTTATAAACAAATAAAGCCTTTTTGTTTCAGTCCCTGAACTGTCTGTTTTCCTGTTTCCGGAATAGATTCTTGAACTCTGCAAAGACATAATACAAGTACAATAACTTGACCTATATCAAAATTAGCCTTGACCTTGTTCATTGGTGAAAAGCTACTATTTGCTTTTGGCCTTTGGCTTAGCCTTGGGAACTCATAAGCTGAATGCCTGTCTTACTTATTTATTTACCTGAACTTATACTGCATGTTGAATGATTGTAAAATCCTTGCAATCTTTTAGGTTGCCATCAAATTGAATCTCAGGAACAAGAACAAGATGTGTCATGAAGATTTATTGTTAATATCTGACTACTCACTTTCAAATTTAGGTACACATTCTAGATAGATGCACCTCGAAATGTGTTTCATGTATTGGAATTTTATCAGTCAGTTGAAGAATATATAAATATCATTTTAAGGGTAAAATTGATAATAATTAATAATTATGAAAGCTATTAATTTTATGTACAAATCAATTCTTGAGAACTTTCAGGTAGTCAAATAAATACAGTGGCAGTTAATTGGTATATAATGAAAAGTAACATAGATGAAAATTCAGTTCTGGTTATCATGAAATCCAATTTAATTGTACTTTGGAACATTGCTATATTCAAGATTTATTGGAAATTTCTTCCAAAATGTGTGTGAAACAGTAAATTCAAGAAGATAGTAATCTAAGTGAGGGCAATAACTTTAAATTTGCTTCCGAAAATACTTCAAAAGCATGTACATCAGCAAGGCAGAAAGCTTCAATGTGTGGGATTGCTACAAAGAAATTGTGTCATTATCATCAACCCAACAATTTTTATCTCTCAGAATTAGAAGAGAAACAAGTTTACATTAGTCTCTACTTTTGCATAGAGGAAAGGAATATAGCATTTTAATAAAAACATCAAGAAATGTACTCTCTGCTTGGAGATTCATGACCTTCGGAAAATTACTGGCTTATGTTCTGCAAAACCATAAGCCAATAATGTAGATTTGTTTTAACGATGACTTTAATGTTGTGCCAAAAATCTCTTCATTTCTTGTTTCACATCTCACAATTTTATGAATTGCCATTTGATATGTTTCTCAACATTCTCTCAGTCAAGATTCCAATTAGGAACTCTCTCCATCCTTCCTTTTTGTAAATTTGTATTCTCTCAGAACATCTGTTTTCTTCTTTACTACACAGTCTTCACCCCTTTCTTACACAGAATCATATAAAAATTCCCTGATAGGCCAGATATATATATATATATTCATATATATATATTCATATATATATATATTCATATATATATATTCATATATATATATTCATATATATATATTCATATATATATATTCATATATATATATTCATATATATATATATTCATATATATATATATATATACCAATACTCCTGTACTCAACATTCAAAAGCACCGTGTTTCATAGAAAGCAGTAATAGATTTTAAATAACATTTTTCCCTGGTACATATCTCCCCTGAGAAAAATTATAGACATCTATAACATAAGATTCTGTCTCCAACTATCATGAAGAAGCAGATAATAGCACAGAGGCAAATATTATGTGACATATGACTAATACTTACTTTTGTCCCTGAGCTACATCTAACTCAAAGTACAACTGATCTTTTTTTGCATGGGGGACTTCTGCGAGTCTGCCACATGTTTGGATAAAAATTTTATCTTGGTTGCCTCCCTCACCACATCAAGTTAGACAAGAAGCACACCTGCAATAGAGTATTTCTAGAGTTCATGAGGATCTGGGGAAGGAAGAGTTGCTATTACTTCAAAGGTTGGAGCATTAAGGTTCAAAGTTCCTGAAATAGGAAGCCAGAATTCCAGGAAAGGTTCTCTCTGACAATTCTTCAAAATACTCTTCCCTCCCACCTCTTCTGGCTTGGGGTATGGCAAGCACATGTGTGCTCACACACATACTAACAGTCAAAAGAAATATGCCTGGCAGATGTCCTTGACCATTTGGGGGCCCTGGATTCAGTGTGCCTAAACTGAATGAATGTATCCTGCCTACATGAGGTCTGCTATGTGTCAGATGTGGGTGGCCAGATGGTTACAGTTCTTCTGTTTATAATGTCAACTGCTCACTCTTCAAAAAGACCACTGTAATAGCCCACCGGTAAGCAAAGCTATGCTTATTAGCCTTCTTCAGTAGGGAGAGCATCACCTGTAGAGTCTAGTTTGTTTCTCAATAGGGAGATTAGAGATGAGTTAACAATAGGATTTGGAGATTAAAGATCAAGTAGTTTAAGGAGGACTTTCCATGTAAGGATGTGATTGAGACAGGGCAAATTCATCATACAGTTGTTTAGAATTGGTGAACATGAGGTGATCTTGAAGTATGTCTTGATAGGTAAACAGCTGCTTGATAGTAAGCTGTTAGCTCAGATGAGCAAACTATGGTGAGAAAAGGGCCATTTATAGTTATGTAGTTCAAATAAGTCAGAGAATAATTTATATAGTCAAAATAAACTGACTTTCAAGAATTTTCTGAAGCAAACCATAAAACTATTTATATAATATTTCCTAGACTACATTGTAAAGTTATGTTGACACAGTTGGCCTAAGTCCTTGGTCCTGACAGTTCAACCAAATGGATATTGGTGGCTTCAGTTCTCATGACCAATTCAGCCTGATAGAAGAAAACTGGATACATGTTCATGGTTTGTGTTGGGGTGCTTTCTTTCTTTTTTTCTTTTTTTTTCTTTTTTCTTTTTTTTTTAGATGGAGTTTCACTCATTGTTGCCCAGGCTGGAGTGCAATGCTACAATCTTGGCTCACTGCAACCTCCACCTCCCAGGTTCAAGCAATTTTCCTGTCTCAGCCTTCCGAGTAGCTGGGATTATAGGCACCTGCCACCACGCCTGGCTAAGTTTTGTATTTTTAGTAGAGACAGGATTTCACCATATTGGCCATGCTAGTCTCGAACTCCTGACCTTAGGTGATCCACCCACCTCGGCCTCCCAAAGTGCTGAGATTACAGGTGTAAGCCACCACACCTGACCTATCTTGGGGTGCTTTCTAATCAAAGGTGGGCATCTATTATCTCTACTTTCCATTTGTTGTCACTTCTCTCCACTACCTCCACCCCTTTGCCAAGCAGTCAAACTTTCTTAGTCATTTCTTAGTGGAGAACACTTTATGTTATTGCTAACTGTTTCACTCTCTTTCATTGCTTTCTTACTCAGTGAGATACAGCAGAATACAATGGTTCATATGTGGGCTCAAGTGATAGATTTCCCCAGTGTGTGTTCTGTGTAGCCTTGGGCAAAGTTACTTAGTTACTCCACACTTCACTTTCCACAAAATCATGATGGTGGAGGGTTGATATGAGAATCAAATAAGTTAAATAGGTGAAGATCTCAGAACAGAGCCTGGCTCATAGGGTTGACTTTTATCACAATGCTGATTATTTCACAGCATTGTTGTGATGCTTAATTAAATGAAAGAAAATGTATAAAGAAACCAGAACAGTGGAAATAATAAAAAGTGTTGACTATTACATTATGTGTAACTAATTAACGTGTATTAGCTCTTTTTGATCATATGTAATGCTATCCATAAGTCAGTGCAGAAGGGCAGGGGAGGCTTCAAAATTATATGGGGCAAGTATTCTTTTATTTCAAAATTATTTAGGATAACATACAGGAATATACTTGGCACCTAATATATGCCAATACAATGTTTTCATGTTATGGAAGAAAGGATTTAGAATCAGATAACCGTAAGCCTGAATTCCTGTATTTTGAGATCTTACACATCAAAAAGTTAATATCTCAGCCTCATGAACTTCCTATAAAGATGGGCATAGTAACATCAAATTCATAGACTTGTTGCCAGAATTCAATGAAATGATGCAGCGAATTGTACAGAACATAAGGTTGTAGAAAACTACTATTTCCTTTTTTCCTCCTCTTCCTTTTACCTCAATAGTCTCCATTTAAGTTTTCTGTAAAGTCAAAAAGTCAAATTAGATTATCTTTCAGCTCTAAAATTTTCTCATTCTATACTTAAACTTAGAACTACCTCTTCTTTCTCTTAACTTTCAGAGAAGCCCTTTAAATCTGTGTTACCTTGAGCCATTTAGCACTGAAATATATGTGGCCTGGGTTCATTCTCCAGGAATGAGAATCTCATATCTTTCCCAAAGGCAGGCACTATATTGCGGGTTTCTCATGTATAGTTTACCATGCGAAGCAATGCTGAGCATGCACTTGTCAATAAGTACCTATTGGCTTGTTCAGTATCATAAATCCATACACAGTGAATCAGCATCTACTGAAAGGTACAAATACTTTGAAGTGTCATTAGTGCTATATAAGTGAAAGACTCATTTCATTTTGTTCTAGACATTCTTGAACACTTTCCTTGGGTCATTGAACATATTTAATGTATTCATTTAAAAGCATAGCAAGAGTACTTCTTTTCAAGGTCTTAGTGATAGATTTTAATGAAGAGTATAACGAAGGAGTCTATAGGGCTGAGCCCGCAGCAGGAGATAATAGAATGCAGCTGAATACATGAAAGCATAGTCTCCAAGGCTTCAAACTCCCGGCTTAAATGATGTTATATAGTTTTATTCTACTCAAGCTTGGGTAGAAATTTCTCATTTCAAAAGTGACTGAGGTTGGTATTTTTGATAAATGGTATCTTAGCTCTCATTTCCCAACATCCTCTCTTCCTAAGCTAAAAATAAAAATGAAATACAAGAGATAAATAACAAATCTTACTGATATATAGAATGATGCTTTCATTGTTTCAGACCAGGGGAGTGGAGGAGTCTAAGAGGCTAGGGGTAATGGTAGGTTCCAGATATATTTCCTTTAATCTTGTACCAATAGTTCCATTTTTTTCTCATGTTCTCAATACTTTATTTCTAATGCTGAATCTTTTTCATTATGCTTGATATCTGAATGTGGTCATAAATCTTACTATATAGCACCTAAAAATTCCTGTCAAAGTAATTATTACTTTAAAATAATAAAATGTAGCAAAGAAAACTTTTGTTATTTACTAATAAAATTGTTGCAAAACATAGATTGGGTGTAAAGTTATATTTTTCTAAAAATAGTTTTTTGATATCACATAATCATGAATATTATCTTAAATTTAACATCATGAAGAAATATAAAATCTGAGCAGACCAATAATGAGTAGCAACATGAAATCAGTAATAAAAATCCCCAATCAAAGAAGAGTTCAGGACCCTATGGCATCACTTTTGAATTTTACTAAACATTTAAAGAAGAACTAATACCAATCTACTCAAACAATTCCCCAAAATTAATGACTTGGGAATACTTCCAAATTTCTTCAACGAGGCCAGCATTACTCTAATACCAAAACCATACAAGGACCAAACAAAAAAAGAAAACTATAGACCAATATCCCTAATGAATATATATGCCAGATCTGCAACAAGATGCCAGCCAACTGAATTCAACAGCACATTAAAATGATCATTCATTGTGATGGGGTAGGATTCATCCCATGGATGCAAGGATGGTTCAACATACACAAATCAATAAATATAATATGTCACATTAATGGAATGAAGGGGAAAAACCATATGATCATTTTAATAGATGCAGAAAAAGCATTTGACAAAATTCAACATCCCTTCCTGATAAAAACTCTCAATAAATTAGGTATAGAAGATAAGTGGTCAACAGGTATATGAAAAAATGCTCAACATCTCAAACCATTAGATAAATGCAAATCAAAACCACAATGAAATATCACTTCACCCCAGTTAGAATGGTATATTAGCCCATTCTGCTATAAAGATACTACCCAATACTGGGTAATTTATAAATGAAAGAGGTTTAATTGACTCACAGTTTTGCATGGCTGTGGAAGCCTCAGGAAACTTACAATCATGGCAGAAGGGGAAGCAGGCATATCTTACATGGGGCAGGCAAGAGGAAGTGTGTGTGAGTGCAGGAAAAACTATATTTTATAAAACCATCAGATCTTGTTAGAATTCACTCAGTATCATGAGAACAACAGCATGGGGGGAAACTGCCTCCATAATCCAATCACTTCCCTCCTTCAACACATGGGGATTACATGTCCCTTTCTGGACATCTAGGAATTACAATTAGAGATGAGATTTGGGTGGGAACACAGAGCCAAACCATATCAAATGGCTACTACCAAAAATACAAAAAATAACAAATAATGGCACAGATGTGGAGAAAGGGGAACACTTAAACATTGTTGGTGGGAATGTAAGTTAAATATTAGCCATTATGGAGTCTGATTATGGATGTCCCTCAAAAAACTAAAAACAGAACTACCATAAAATTCTGCAATTCTACTACTGGACCCAAAATGATCCAAAAATCATTTTGTCAAAGAGATATCTGTACTCTCATGTTTATTGCAGCAGTAGTCACAATAGCCAAGATATGGAACCAACCTAGGTGTTCAACAACAGCTAGGTTGATGAGTAAGTAAAGAAAATGTGGTAGATACACAATTGAACATAATTTAGCCATTAAAAATAGAATGAAATCCTGTCCCATGTGGTGAAACGGATAAACCTGAAGAGCAATATGTCGAGTGAAATAAGCCAGACACAGAAAGACAAATACCACATGACCTCATTCATATGTGGAATCGAAAAGAGTTGATCTCATAGAAATAGACAGTAGAAAGATAGTTACCAGGGCATGGAAAGGGTAGGGGTAGAAAGAGCATAGGAATTTATTTAATTTTTTTTTTACAATATAGTTCAACAGCCCAGAATTATCAGTTAGATGTTTCCTTCTTCAGGTAACAGAAACATAAATTACTGTGGCTTAAAGAATAGTTTATTTTTCCTTATATACTAAGAATTCTATCTGTGGTGGCTGCAGGAGCAGGTTCCATAACTCAGTGAAGTCGGGGTGACGTCTTGGTGATTTCTTGGGCCATTTCCTCATAGTTAAAAAGATGAGCTGGGCGCAGTGGCTCATGCCTATAATCCCAGCACTTTGGGAGACTAACATGGAGAAACCCCATCTCTACTAAAAATACAAAAATTAGCCAGGTGTGGTGGCACATGCCTGTAATCCCAGCTACTCGGGAGGCTGAGGCAGGAGAATTGCTTGAATCTGAGAGGCAGAGTTACGGTGAGCTGGAGATTGCACCGTTGCCCTCCAGCCTGGGCAACAAGAGTGAAACTCCGTCTCAAAAAAACAAGCAAAAAAAAAAAAATTATAAAGAGGGCTACTGCAACTCCAAGGTTCATGTGTGCCTTTAAATAAAAAAGAAGGAAAGGAGGTACAGACCATTTTTTAAATCAAAAAAGCAAAAGCTTTCTGCCAGACCTCAGAAAGTGAAAACAACAACAACAACAAACCCAAACAAACTAACAAACAAAAAGCAAAAGCTCTCACAGAAATTTCCTATTATATTTAACTGGACAGAGTTGTGTCATATGAAACTCATAGACGTGAGAGAATCTAGGAAAGTGAACATTTAAAAATTTCAGTTTTGATATCAGAGGTAGAAAAGGGAAAAAGACTTAGAAATAGGCATTGAATAAGCTCAACCCATAGTGCCATCCACATCAGTTGTAAATGTAGGGAACACAGATATATGTATAGGTCCAGATATGGGTTTTTCAGGTGATCCCACAAAGGACAAATAGAACAAAAATATTAAGGAACCAGCCAAGAAAGTGCTTGAATTGATAATTCATAGAAGTTAAGGGAATCCCAGAAAAGGATTCATCTATAGGGAAACAATAAAGCATCTAGATTTTTTAAATATGTGGAAGAACAAAGCTGACAAAAAAAGCAATGGAGAAAGGACTCTCTATTCAATAAATGGTGCTGGGACAACTGGCTAGCCAAATGCAGAAGACTGAAACTGGACCCCTACCTTACACCGTATACAAAAATTAAGTTGAGATGGATTAAAGATTGAAATGTAAAACCCAAAACCGTAAAAACCCTGGAAAACAACCTAGGCAATACCATTCTAGACATGGGAACAGGCAAAAAATGTCATGACGAAGATGCCAAAAACCAATTGCAGCAAAACAAAAATTGATAAATGGAATATACATAAACTAAAGAGCTTCTGCACAGCAAAAGAAGCCATCAACAGAGTAAACAGACAACCTACAAAATAGGAGAAAATTTTTGCAAACTATGCGTCTGAGAAAGGTCTAATATCTAACATCTATAACAAACTTAAACAAATTTATAAGAAAAAATGACCCTACCAAAAATTGGGCAAAGGACATGAACAGACACTTTCCATACATACATGTGGCCACATACATGTGGCCAAGAAGTATATGAAGAAAAGCTCAACATCACTGACCATTAGAGAAATGCAAATCAAAACGACAGTGAGATAGTATCTCACACCTGTCAGAATGGCTATTCCTAAAAAGTCAAAAAATAACAGGTACTGTCAAGGTTGTAGGGAAAAAGGAATGCTTATACACTGTTGGTAGCAGTGTGAATTAGTTCAACTATCATGGAAAACAGTGAGGTGATTTCTCAACGACCTAAAAACAGAACTACCATTCAACCCAGCAATCCCATTCCTGGGTATATACCCAATATAATATAAATTACTCTATCATAAAGATACATGCACGCATATGTTCACTGCAGCACTATTCACAATAGCAAATAAATGAAATCAACCTAAATGTCCATCAATGGTAGACTGGATAAAAGAAATGTGGTACATGTACAACATGGAATACTATGCAGCCATAAAAATGAACAACATCATGTCCTTTGCAGGAACACAGATGAAGCTGAAGGCCATCTTCTTTAGCAAACTAGTGCAGGAACAGAAAACCAAATACCACACGTTCTCACTTATAAGTGGGAGCTAAAAGATGAGAACACATGGACACATAGAGGCCAACAAGAGACATTGGGGCCTATCAAAGTGTGAAGGGTGGGATGAGGGAGAGGATAAGGAAATATAACTAATAGGTATTAGTCTTAATACCTGGGCAATGAAATAATCTGTACAGCAAACCCCCATGACACAAGTTTACCTATGTAACAAATCTGCACATGTACCCCTAAACTTAAAAGTTAAAAAACCATGGAAGAACAATAGTTGTGAGATTTACTAAATGAGAGAGGTAGATGGGATAGTGGTGTGGTCGGGAAGTAAGAGTTTGAATTTGCGATCTCAGGTGTTGGAGCTTACTATCCAAATTAGTGATCCAGCAGTAGAATTTAATCAATATGGAAAGCAGGAGGAAGCCATCGTATGTTTTGGGAGAAAAGAAAGTAACATGAAAGCTTTTCTGTGAGTACCTAATATGATAGCAGGTTGCAAAAATGTTTTGGAAGTAACAAAGAATAGAACCAATTATGGAAACCCAAGTTATGGTTTCTGCTTTTATACTTTCTTCCAGGAGAAGTAACTATTGTCCAATAAGCATCATTTGTGCTTTATAATTTATGTGCTTTTTTCATATCACAAAGTCTACCTTTAAGCCCTGTCAGTTAGATGCCAGTCACATTGATCCCACATTGGATCACGGAATGGATCGTGGTTGATCCTTTTCATGAGCAACCATCCTCGAGCTGTGTTGTCAATAAGTCTGGTGCTCAGTACTTTAGCTCTAAGACATGTATTGGTGAATAAGATTGAGCAGATGTGGAAGGCCAGGGTCTTACTTTGTTTTAAATTAAGGGACCTTCTGATTAAGGAATCACAGCTTGTTTTCACAAATATAGTTTTGAAAGGGGATTCCACATGATGACACAGTTCCCAGACCATTTCTTGTAAATCTCAAATATTGTCAGTAACTGGCATCTAATATAAAACCAGCAGTGCTTTGTAACTATAGAAGGATTAGTGGAAACTTGTCTGAGGCAGAAAAGAAAATGAAATTGACTTGCATTTGCAATCTTTTTGGGTAAATTCATTCAGTTGGTTAGAGAAAGATCCTAATTTCCTGAGATTGTGAAATCACCACTTACTGTTAGTTTTAACAGGGAGACAAATTCAGTTCCCTTAATCAACATGTCAAGTCTGTA
Source organism: Pongo abelii (assembly GCF_028885655.2). Lineage (NCBI taxonomy): Eukaryota > Metazoa > Chordata > Mammalia > Primates > Hominidae > Pongo > Pongo abelii. The sequence goes on from NC_071988.2 coordinate 199,173,551, forward strand.
TACTTAAGATATATTTTTAAATTATACTTTTTATTATTTTTCATAAAAGTTATTTTATTAGAGAAAAACAAAACAACCACAGCAAACAATCTTAGTTCAGACTCTGTTCTCAGTGACAAGGTTTCATTAGCTCAGTTACCTTCTGTTTAGTGGAGTTAAACTAATTGTTTTTGGGGCATGCCTTTCCCCAGATTTTATAAAGTTAAGGAATGTAAGATGATGTAAAGGCAAGCTGCTCAGCTGGGGAAGCTCAAGTTTTAAATAAAATCATTTTAAAGGCTATTTTTATTAGCTAAAAGGGAAAGACCTTTTCACAGGGAGATCTAATTTCTTTTAATCTCTCCTGTTCAGTCTCTTCTCATGAGTTTTTCTAGAATTACTGATTGTCAGTTCAGGTTCTGTTTTCCTTACACTCTCTTCCCTAGTCTCTACTTTAATTTTCCCATCTAAATAACTGGATCTTAAACTACAATAAATCCATTTTAACCAGACTTATTTTTCTTTGTAAAGTTATCAACAGTGTTCAGTCAATAATAGTTGTAACTTTAGAAGTAGCACTTTTTAGGTAATAAACTAAGAAAAAATAATAAAACAACTTCTAAGTATAAAAATTGGGCTTATTTTAGCGACTGCTGTTTAGTAGACTGAATCATTATCAAAAAAATCTGACTAATTCTCTCGCCTCAGAACTGTGCTGTGATCCCTGTCAATCCTATACAGTAAGCCCCAGAATCTCATCTCCAGAATTCTTTTCCTATTCAATTTACTTTTATTATTTTGGCCTCTTTCCTCTGCACCCACCGAACCCCAACTAAGTAAATTTTAGAGAAAAAGATGATGATTTCCTTCAACTTTTTTTCCGTTTTTATATCTTTTCAGTGATCCTTGTAGCTTCTGCAACTTCTTTTCTCTGTTCAATGCATCAGAGAAATTTTCATCAAAAATAAAACCTGTCGTCTATAAAGCATCCCTAATTAAATGTAAGTAAGACATAGTTTAAAATATCAAAAAGATACATACAGCATATGCCTGTGGTTCCAAAGCAACAGATTGAAAAGTGGAGAGTTCCACCCATCCATTTGGAAATTTTTACTAGTTTGTTTCATTTTGTTTTTGCTGAGTTGATTGATTTGGCAATTTATTTTATGGTCTGGGCAAGGCTCTGTTTTCACATTGCCAACCAACTGGTCAATCCATTAAAGAATCACTCTGATGAATTTGTTCATGTCATGAAAACAAAATAATTTGTTCATAGAACTTTTTCTTTTTAAGTCAAAATGTTGGAGATCATATTTATATCAAAACATGTGCAATATCTGTTTTTGCTGTAACAAAAGCATTTTTAAATAATGCTGTAGCTCTCACAGCATTTCTTTAGATATATAATTGTTTGCTTGTAGTGTATTCATTTCTTCTAACTTTGTGTTTACAAAGAGCTTAACACATTGTAGAAGCTTAATAAAAATGTATTAGGTTGATAATGATAGGCCTTTTCTTGCTGTTCTTACTCATTAAAGACTTTAAACTGCTGAACTGCACGTTTTAAAATTGCTTTCCAGGCCAGGCATGGTGGCTCACACTTGTAATCCCAGCATTTTGGGAGGCCAAGGTGAGCAGATCACTTGAGGACAGGAGTTCAAACCAGACTGGCCAATGTGGTGAAACCCCATCTCTACTAAAATACAAAAATTAGCCAGGTGTGGTGGCACATGCCTGTAATCCCAGCTAACTTAGGAGGCTGAGGCACGAGAATCACTTGAATACAGAAGGCGGAAGTTGCGACAGAGTGAGACTCTCAAATAAATAAATAAATAAATAAAATAAAATAAAATAAAATAAAATTGCTTTCCAGATTTTTGAATAACCAGCACATTCTGAGTCTTCTGTCTCCTATATAGGAATATTTCATTTTATGTATTGACAATGATTTACTCAGAAGTTCTTCAACAAATGTTGGTTATATGCATTTAAACTTTACCTTTGCTATATTTCACTAATCTTTACAGTCCTCACTGAGATATCCAATATCCAAACTGAGGCTTAGAGAGATAAAATGAATTATCCAAGGTCACATATTTATTAACTGAGAAATCTTCACTCTATCGTAAAGTGTTTCCTAGTTGTCTGCAACTGTTATCTCCCTTTGTTTAATTTTTTATATGATTTAGTGTTTGTGGAATTCTTTGAAAAATGAGATAAGTGTATTGAATTCTAAAATTGGAAGGGGTATCACATTTCATATTTTGCTAGTAAATTTTTCTCATTTCTTGCAATAAGAGAAATATCTTCTTCATCTCCCCCAATAGCATCTGTGCAACCTCAACTCTTAGCTGATGATCTCACTTCATATTTTCCCGGAAAATAGAAGTTATCAGACAATTGTTAATCTAATGTCCCCACTACCAAATCCACTGGTCAAGTTAAATCTATCATGAACTTTATGAAGATAGATAAATTAATTCTATCATTCTATTTTTTTTTTTTTCAGACTGGGTCTCACTCTGTCACCCAGGCTGGCCTGCAGTGGCACAATCTCAGCTCACCGCAACGTCTGCCACCTGAGCCCAAATGATCCTCCTGCCTCAGCCTCCTGAGTAGTTGGGACCATAGGTGTGCACCACCACACGTGGCTATTTTCTGTTTTGTTTTGTTTTGTTTTGTTTTGGTGGAGACAGAGTTTTGCCATGTTGTCCAGGCTGGTCTCAAACTCCTGAGCTCAGGTGATCCACCTGCATCAGCCTCCCAGAGTTCTGGGTTTACAGGCATAAGCCACCATGCCCAGCCAGTTCTATCAATCTTTTTCACATAGTTTTCCATTTTTTTCTTGAGAAATTTTTTTTTCTTTTAGCTTTTGTGAAATTACCTCCTGCCTCACTGGTCATTCTTTCTTTGTCTCTTTTGCTGCTTCCGACTACACTGCCGTATCAGTAAGTGTTGGACTGTCCCGAGGCCTGTTCTTTGGTCTCTTTCTCTAAATACACTCATTCCTTGGAAAAGCCCATCTAGTCCCACAGCTTGGAAATCCACTTAGGTGGATTATACCTGATGTTATCCTCAATCCCTTAGCCCTCCCTTAAGCTCAGACAGATATCAAACTGCATACCTGACATTTTCACATTGATGTTTAATAGTCATCTAAAATATCCAAGACAGGACATGTGATTCCCCCAACTCCTGACAACCTCATTTTCCTCTACTATGCCCATCTCAATTTAGGACACACTCCCTCTAGTCATAGATCTGATCATTAACTGACACTGCTTCTCTTCTTTCTACTTCTAAATTTAATATACCAGCAAATACTATTGGCTGTACTTAAATAGACATCTTAAACTTGGCTAGCTAACCCATCTTCCTTGCTGCCATACTAGTCTAAGCTGCCATCATCGATCACCTGCATCACAACAATAGCTTTCTAGCACTTTCCTTGTGCTTTTGCTCCCCTAAACTATGTTCTCCATACCAAACTCAAAGTCACTACATCATTAAACAACTGCTTATTGAGAATGCACCAGGAATTAAGTACAGTCCTAAGCATTGCAAATAAAATAGCAAAACAAATTCAACCAGAAATCTCTTCTTTCTTTCCATTTGCATTTCCAGGGGACACTCAGTTTATATATATGTGTATGTGTATGTACATATGTGTTTGTATATATAGATAAATAGTATATTTGAGACAGTGATTTAAAAATAAAGCAAGATAGAGAAAGTAGAGTGCAGGGTGAATGGAAAGCTATTATTTTCTATAGGCTTATGAAGAAAGGATTTGCTGATAAGGTTATATTTTATACAGAACCTGAAGAAAAGTGGGAATAAGTCATGTATCTGGGGAAAGAGCAATTTAGGTAGAACCAGCATTAGGAGAAGGGGCCTCACGGCAGGGTCACCTTGGTGTTTTCAGGGAACACGAAGGAGGCCAGCTGGGCAGAGTGAACAGGAAGGCATTGTAGTGGAAGCAGTAGAAGACAAATCAGATAATTATCAGTAGGTCATATCATGCAGGCTCTCTTATAAACCAGTATGCCTTTTGATTTAACATTAAGCCAATGAAAAATTTTTGAGCTACAAAACAACATTTTTAACATTTAAATATATTACTCTGGCCACTATGTGGAGAATGAGTGGGAAGGGTAAAGCAGGCTGGCAGGCCAGCTGAGAAGTTCGCATCATCATAATCTAGGTGAGAAGTTTTGCATCACTGTTATCCAGATGACACAATGGTAGTTTAAACCAGGTTGCCAGGGCTGTGGGAGGCACAACTGGTCAGAGTCTATGTACATTTTGTAGGTAAAGACTATAGCTTTCTTCTGGTGAATTGTAGTGAGACACCAAGGCTCTTGACCTGAGCAACTGAAAATGCTTTTATTAATGAGATAGGGAAAACCATGGACGGAGTGGGTTTTGAAAGAGAAAATAGAATTTGGATTTTAGACAGGAAATGTCTGTTAGACCTTTAAGTGAATTCTAGCAGATATTTATATAAGTCAGTATGAACTTCAGAAGAGAGCTGGGGACTGCAGATAATAATTTATGAGATGCCAACGTACAGATGGCATTTAAAATTTAACTTGGATAAAATTACTTAGAGTCTAAATATAGATGGGTGAGGGAGAAATGGATTCTGGGGCACTCTAATATCTCGAAGACGAAAAGAGGAGGAGTAGTCTACAAAGACATTATTTGTTAAATCTCTACTTATTGATTGATACACTTTATTTATATTTTGTTATAGGTTGTGAATGTCTAGGTCTTATCCTTGTTTTCCCTTTTCTTCTACTTCCTGATTAATAATTAAAATGAATCATCATTAAATTTATATAGGGATTTACTGCCTTCTATTTATGATAACATATTTTAAAAAATCCCTTTAAAATAAATATTATTTATAAGGTAAAAAACACAAACATGATTGAGGCATTTAAAATAAGTAAGACAGAGAGACAAATCAAAAATATTCAATAGTGGGGAAAAATAGTATAAAGGAAGTTATGTTTCTACACATCCACTGATAGTCAAGTTCCATATTCATATACTCTACAATAGGCAAAAATTGTAGAGTACTAGCAATGTATGTTCATAAGAATCATACAACTCATGAGTTTTTGACCTGAGATCTTACCATCGGGAAGTCCCTTTCAATAAATCCATCAATTTATTGAAATGGTATGCATTATTTTTGCATTTAAGAGCATTTTTTTCAGAAGAGAGAGGGGTGCATAGCTTTATTCACATTTTCTTTTCTTTTTTAATTTTACTTTAAGTTCTGGGACACATGTGCAGAATGTGCAGATTTGTTACCTAGTTATACATGTGCCACGGTGGTCTGCTATACCTATCAACTCACCGTCTAGGTTTTAAGCCCCACATGCATGAGGTATTTGTCCTAATGCTCTCCATCCCCTTCCCCACCACCCTCTGACAGGACCCATTGTGTGATGTTCCCCTCCCTGTGTCCATTGTGTGCTCATTGTTCAACTCCCACTTGTGAGTGAGAACATGTGGTGTTTGGTTTTCAGTTCCTGTGTTAGTTTGCTGAGGATGATGGTTTTCAGCTTCATCCATGTCCCTGCAAAGGACATGATCTCATTCTTTTTTATGGCTGCATAGTATTTCATGGTATATATGTGCCACATTTGCTTTATGCAGTCTATCATTGATGGGCATTTGGGTTGATTCCAAGTCTTTGCTATAGTAAACAGTACTGCAATAAACATATGTGTGCATGTGTCTTGATAGTAGAATGATTTATAATCCTTTGGGTGTATACCAGCAATGGGATTGCTAGGTCAAATGGAATTTCTGGCTCTAGATCCTTGAGGAATTGCTACTCTGTCTTCCACAATGGTTGAACTAATAATATACATTCCCACCAACAGTGTAAAAGTGTTCCTATTTCTCCACATCCTTGCCAGCATCTGTTGTTTCCTAATTTTTTAATGATTGCCATTCTAACTGGTGTGAGATGGTACCTGATTGCAGTTTTGATTTGCATTTCTCTAATGACCAGTGATGAAGAGCTTTTCTTCATGTTTATTGGCCACATAAATGTCTTCTTTTAAGAAATGTCTGTGCATGTCCTTCACCCACTTTTTGATGGGGTTGTTTGTTTTCTTGTAAATTTGTTTAAGTTCCTTGTAGAGTCTGGATATTAGACCTTTGTCAGATGGATAGATTGCAAAAATTTTCTCCCATTCTCTATGTTGCCTGTTCACGCTGATGATAGTTTCTTTTGCTGTGCAGAAGCTCTCTAGTTTAATTAGATCTCATTTGTCAATTTTGGTTTTGTTGCAATTGCTTTTGGTGTTTTAGTCATGAAGTCTTTGCCCATGCCTATGTCCTGAATGGTATTGCCTAGGTTTTCTTCTAGGGTTTTTGTGGTTTTAGGTTTTATGTTTAAGTCTCAAATGAATCTTGAGTTAATTTTTGTATAAGTGTATGGAACAGGTCCAGTATACGATTTCTGCATATGGCTAGCCAGTTTCCCCACCACCATTTATTAAATAGGGAGTCCTTTCCCCATTGCTTGTTTTTGTTAGGTTTGTCGAAGATCAGATGATTGTAGATGTGTGGTGTTATTTCTGAGGCCTCTGTTCTTTTCCATTGGTGTATATATCTGTTTTGGTACCAGTACCATGCTGTTTTGGTTACTGTAGCCTTGTATTATAGTTTGAAGTCAGGTAGCATGATACCTCCAGCTTTGTTCTTTTTGTTTAGGATTGTCTTGACTATACCCCTAAAACATCGTGAACCACTCTAAATATACAGCTTTTAAATAAATTTCACATTTCTTCCAAGTAGAGCTCACTGGTAACATTAAAAACTCAAATTTATACTCAGAAGACACTGGGGATAGGGGAACAAAAGGAATAAGAGCCAAATTGTTACTGATTTTCAACAGGTACATTTGAAAGAAGCAGAGTTAGAGTTGTTATTATGGTGGTAGTGATTAGGTTACACAAATAACTGGGCAATGTCAACTCTTGGTATTCTGTGTTACCACTTCAGTTCTCAGTTTTCTGTTTGAAAAAGGACTTAAATTTTTCTTCAGCTGATTTTAGTTGAACATCCCCACTAAATATGGTAGAATGTGAAAGGCTATTTTTAAATATAATAAACCATAAAAAATGCTTATGGTCTCAGAAATCCTGCTTGTCCTCTTAATGATGCACACATTGGATTGTGAGCTTGTGGTAGAATGGAGTTTGAGTTTTGATAAAGGACAAAAAATTAATAGGACTTTTATTTTGTTTCTTTGTAATCCACTCTAAGGTTTCTAAATCTCAAAACTCTATAATTAAATTTATCTATTGAAATTCTAAATTTTTGTCGATTGTCATGATTCATAGATATTCTTACATGAAAACAAACAAAAAAGACTCCAAACAATGCAAAACAAAATATTAAAGCACAAAAGAAGTAATTAGACTAAAAATGGTATGTTAACTTTGATTACTGATACCACCAGGAAAATACCTACTTAAACCTTCTAAGCAGACCTCAGAAGATACTCTGTAATCTAATGAAAATTAGTTTTATAAAGTCAACAGGAGTCCTATTATAAAATAGAAATGTATGAACAACAGAGTCCACCATCTTGGCTGTTGTCTTGAAGTCATCTACAATGATGAGCCCTTCACAATGTTTTTCTGAATGTTCTATACTGGACTTCCATTCAGTAATAAAAGATTTGGCAGATGGAATATTTTCATTCTTAATTTAATAAACTATATGTCACAATTTTTGTTGTGTGATGCCTTTTGCCATTTTTAGTAGATAGTAGCAGCTGTAGAATTAATTAATGTGTACTTACTTCTGAGCCAAAATATTAAAAACAGAAATGATAACCCCTAAATTCTCTTACTTTGCCAAATGGAGTATCTAGAACCACGCCAAAAGTGAATGTTGAGAGAAAAAAAAAAGAATAAAAGCTCTCTAAGCAGCTGAAATATTTATTGAAAGGCCATTATGCTATGTCTTTCTGCTCTTCTCTGAGAATCTATCAGACAAATGGTTGGATAATAGTGCAGACTTCAGTTGACTTCCTGGTCCACAGAAAGTAAGTCCCACAGTCACATAATGAAATCAGGGAAGTAGGAAGTGTTAGAGAATGTATGACTGTAGTGCGGCTAGGGGAGGGGAGGCAATTCATAGTCTGAGAACAAGGGGAAAAATTGGAAACAAATTTAATTTTAAAATTGGATTTAAGAACCACAAATCCAAAACAGTCTGGAGCTCCTTAATACAAGTTAGAAATACCCAAGTGGTATTGAAAGTAGCAGAGAATACAATTTATGTTATAATGATGTTCTTGGTTTATCCTAAAATTTGACCATATTTAATATTTTTGTTTAACCAGGAGAGAAACGGTCAATGCTAATGATTCATACCCTGAGAATCAGTTGTCTATTGATGGAAATAGCCAACTTGGGAGAGAGACAGACTAGATTTTACTTTAAAGTCAGCTATATTTTATATCAGTGCCCTCCAATAAATAATTTATTTTTCTTTTCCCTGCCTTCGCTGCCTTCTCTGCCTTCCCTGCCTTCCCTTTCTTCCTTTTCTTTCTTTCTTTCCTTCTTTCTTTTTCTTTTCTTTTCTTTTCCTTCCTTCCTTCCTTCCTTCCTTTCTTTCTTTCCTTCTTTCTTTTTCTTTTCTCTTCCTTCCTTCCTTCCTTCCTTTCTTTCTTTCTTTTTCTTTCTTTCTCTCTCTCTTTCTTTCCCTCTCTTTCTTTCTTTCTTCTCTTTCTTTCTTTTTCTTTCTTTCGACTGGGTCTCTTTCTGTCGCCCAGCCTGGACTGCAGTGACACAATCTCAGCTCACTGCAACCTCCAGCTCCAGGGTTCAAGCAATACTCACGTGTCAGCCTCCCAAGCAGCTGGCATTATAGGCACCCGCCACCATGCTGGGCTAATTTTTGTATTTTTAGTAGAGACAGGGTTTCACCATATTGGCCAGGCTGGTCTTGGACTCCTGGCCTAAGTGATCTTCCCACATCGGCCTCCCAAAGTGCCAGGATTACAGGTGTGAGCCACCATGCCTGGCCATATACGTAATTTATAATAGACACATTAAGTAAAATGAAGTAAGTGAAATTACTTTGAATAATATATTTTCTTTAATTTAATATATGTCAAATTTTATATGATATATAATCAATATTTTAAAATATTTATGAAGTGTTTTACAATATTTTGGTATCGAATCTTTGACTCTAATGTATGTTTACACTTAGAAAAAAAGTATCTCGATTTTGGTACTAAATTTTCACCTGAAATGTTTGATCTGTTCTTAGACTATATAAAATTTACTGTTGAAAATGTAACTATGTACCCAAATTCATCCAAACACGCTTAAAATTTTCTAATAACCGATGCAAGCATTAGTTTTTAAATAAAATTTAAGGTAAGTAAACCTAAATAATATCAAAAATTCAGTTCTTGGGTTGCACTAGCCACATTTCCAGTGCCCAATAGCCACATGTGGCTAGCACTGCAGTCTTTGATGGTGCTGTCCTGTGTGGATGTCTTTGGACAAGATTCTACAGCCCCAGTAAAAATGGGATAGCAAAACCAAAGAGTCAAGGTTTTGAATAATTAGACATAATATTTAAAAAGAGTCTATCATATACTCATGACTCAATGAATAAGGAATAAATATTTTCATACAAAATCATTAAAAAATGTTAAGAAAATGAGTTTTAGATTTAAATAAAATTCATTTACCTGGGATACATTGCCCAGTGAGACCTGATTAATAAGATCTTAATGGATAAAATAAATGTCAGGTGATACTGAAAAAGATGTGTTAATGTACATGAGAAACTGACAGAGGAGGTGAATATTTGGAGTAACATTCAGAAGATCACTGGATGGTTTAATTTTCTTTTTTGGAAACTTCAATTTCAAGGGAGCAGTAAAAGGTAATCTTTAAAAAATAAAATTATTAAGCAGAGATAAGACACTGTCTGATTAATAATTAACTTCGTAAAAAGAGAAAATATTTTATCCTGCCTTTTTACTAGGAAACTGTATAATTAAAACCACACTATATGCTATTATGTATGGCAATTTTAAGATTATATCTCTGGACATATACATAATAAGCAAGTCATTTTCAGTGCTCTCATACAGGCATGGTGCTTAACTACTGAATGGTGGAAATTTTGTTTTAAATTATTTAAAATTATATTTAATAGAGGTTGCATATAATTCGATTGTAAACTTGCTTCTTATATAACTTTACTGTTTCTTCTTTTAGCTTTAGTGTAAAATTAGCCAAAGCAGAAACTCACATTATGGAAGTTCCCCTGAGAAAAGTAGTTTTCTAAAAGTATTTCTTTGTTTTCTTGTTCCCAATAGCGAAAAGTTTTTGTAAATAATGGCTGAAAACATCACATAAGATTTGCAGTATTTAATTCCCTTGAGATTAAAAGAATATTTTCCTTTAAATTAGTGGTGAGTTTTATCACCTTACATATACACAGATTCCTAGATAAATCCATTGTATGATTTTCAAAATAGGTATTTCTGATATATTTTTATATTTGATCCATACCTCATTTTTTTTTCCAGACCTGCAGGGCCTGTACTATTACTGTGGTTTTCTAGATGAGTAAAATCAGGCATAGTGAGGTTAAGTGACTTACCCACGGTGGCTTGTTGACAATAGGGCTAGAGCCAGAACCCAAGCTGAGAAGCCAGGATTTTATCCGCAATTCCTTAGAGCTAAGTTACAAAGTATTTTTAGTATTTCCACTCGCTCCATGTCATTTAAGCCAACAAATAATGATTTACATAAGGCGATAAAATAATGTATTCTACAGAGACAGAGCAGGGCTTGTATAGTTTTGGAGAAAGAAACAAAATCTCTTAAAAACTGACCTCATTGTTTAAGCTTCTTTCCAGGAAACTTTTCTATATGTACTAATTTTCTTGACCAGGCTCATAAAGCCCTGACAAGTTCATATTCTCTGTATCATTTTTCTTCTGAACCTTCTGGGGCAGTAAGAGAGCAATGATGCTTGCTGCAAACATAGGCTTTAGAATCTGACAGAGATCACCTCCCTCTGACCTCAGTAACACTGGCCCCTGCTCAGGGCCTCAGGCCTTTGTGACTCAAATACAATTAGAGATTGAGAAGCACTTCCATCTGTGTGCATGTGGCCACTTGTGATGCGAGACAGAGGCAGGACTGAGAAGACAAGAGGTGGGCTTCGTTCCTGAGAATATCCAGGAGTCCAAGAGATCTAAATTGGAAGATGGCCTTCCAATTTAGAAGGTCAGTTTCCAATTTAGAAGGCCAGGTTTTCACGAAGCAATATTTGTCAAGGTAAGAGTATGATATGGTTTGGATGTTTGTCCCCTCCAAATCTCATGCTGAAATGTGATTCCCAGTGTTGGAGGTGGGGTTTGGTGGGAGGCATTGAATCATGGGAGTAGATCCCTCATGAATCGTTTAGCACCATCTCCTTGGATGTGAGTTCTCACCTCAGTTAGTTCATGTGAAATCTGGTTGCTTAAAAGAGTCTGGGAACGCCCCCTTCTCTCTCTCTTGCTCCTACTCTTGCTATGTGACATGCTGGCTCCCCTTAGCCTTCTGCTATGATTGCAACCCTCCTGAGGCCTCACCAGAAGCAGATGCTGACACTATGTTTTGTGTACAGCCTGCAGAATCATGAACAAAAACAAACCTTTCTTTCCTTATAAATTGCCCAGTCTCAGGTATTTCTTTACAGCAATGCAAAAACAGACTAACATAGAGTATATGAGATATTTTGCTCAAAATTTTTTAGTTTGATTTGCTAAGTATTCAGACCTATGGAATATGAGTCTCCACCTATAATTTTGCCCTGATCCCTAAAAAATGTTGGAGGCAGATCCTGCAAGCAGAAGAGCATTTGAATTCTAAACTACTTAAACAGCTTCATAAGCTTAAGCAAACACCTTCTATAGTTTTATTCTTCATCATCTTTAAAATATGGACAATCAATAATAGTATTGGCTCCTTAGGTACAATGGTAGATGTGGAGTGTTCAGCTTAGTGTTTAGAGCATTTAGTGTCTTCTTCTCCAACCGTGAGCAATGATCAGTTTTGCTTTTCATGGGTTTAATGCTGATTCTTGTTACCTTGTGACATTTGATTGAAGTTATATTTAGAAGAAGGTGAAGCTGACTTGACTGAGAGGGGATGGATCACTTCTGAGCTGCAGAAAGAATGTTAACTGATGTACAGTCAAAACCTGGAGTTAACTGAACATGTCTTCATCTATGACCTAGTGTAGGACCAAAGTGAGTGACACAGCCACATCCAGCATCATGACCAGATAGATGATGGACCAACAATATCCATCAGGGTGGATAGAATTCCCTTCCTATTTCTGGGAGAAAGGAAAGCACCTAAAGAAGCAGTGAAAGGCAGGGGAAATTCTTTCTTGTCCTCTGGGTCTGAAGTCCTATGACTTCTGTCAGACTTTGCATATCTCCTTGTCTTCCTAAGTGGGGAATGTGGGAGATCCTAAAGCCTAAGACCCAAGAATAACAAAGTAGGGGAAAAATGTTCTTAGTGAGATGGGAGTTCCATGAAATGTCCAAAAGGAGAGGAAAAAGTAGAATTAAGGAAAGCAAGAGAGGAAGTCAGGGGAATGTAGCATCCATTGGGCTACATTGAAGAAAGTTGGAGTTTGTATTAGTCCATTTTCATACTGCTATGAAGAAATACCCGAGACTGGGTAATTTATCAAGAAAAAGAGGTTTAATGGACTCATAGCTCCACATAACTGGGGAGGCCTCACAATCATGGCAGAAAGTGAAGGAGGTGCAAAGGCACGTCTTCCATGGCAGCAAGCAAGAGAGTGTGTGCAGGGGAACTGCCCTTTATAAAACCATCAGATCTCATGAGACTTATTCACTATCACCAGAACAGCACAGGAAAACCCACCCCCATGATTCAATTATCTCCCATCGGATCCCTCCCACAACACGTGGAGATTATGGGAGCTACAATTCAATATGAGATTTGGGTGAGGACACAGCCAAACCGTATCAGAGGTAAAGCTCTCTGCTAATTCCTGGGAAATGTGACAGTACATCTCTGAGGAAGTATGACAAATAAGGAAAATGCATGTGTGTATGTATGTGTATGTGTATATGTGTGTGAGAGAGAAAGAGAGAGAGAGACAGGCAGGGAGAGAGAGAGAAACAGAGATGGAGAGTTATACATGCCTTTATCTGTTTTCTGCTTGGTGTGTCTGTGAGGTTGTTTGTGTGGGTTTATAATATTGGTGTCGGTAACAGGTATTTAACATTTGTGAGCTCAGGGGGAGCTTTTAAAAACACAATTCTAGCACAAAAATCTTTATAAGAAAATATTTTATTTATTTTTAATTTTCACACAGAAATGTTAAATGCTAGTGCAAAAACTTTCTAGATATATCTCTAATAGCTTTCACCAAAAATATATTAATGAAACTCTTTCTGTCATCTTGGGATTTTTCTCATAGTGAGTAAGGAAAACTTCCAGCTTGCAATAAAATTATCCCTCTGTGACTACAGCATGAATCAGTGCCATTTATTAAGGTGTTAAATATTATTTTAAGCCTAGTCTTTGGAGTCCAGTTTTGTGACAAGCCACTCAGGTTGGAGGAAAATTTGCTCAACACTACATCCAGAAATTAAACTTGAAATTTTCAATTAATTGGGCATTAATTCAAGTTATTAATATTTATAGTGTTTCTCCCCACTTGATATGGTTTGGATCTGTGTCCTCACCCAAATCTCACTTCGAATTGTAATCCCCAATGTTGGTGGTAGGGCCTGGTGAGAGGCAACTGGATCCTGGGGATGGATTTCCCCCTTGCTGTTCTCCTGATAGTGAGTGAGTTCTCATGAGATCTGGTTGTTCAAAAGTCTATGGCACCTCCCTACTCTCTCTCTTCCTACTGCTCCGGCCATGTGAGATGTACCTTCTTCCTCTTCACCTTCCACCATAATTGTAAGTTTCCTGAGGCCTCCCCAGCCATGCTTCCTGGACAGCCTGCAGAACCATGAGCCAATTAAATCTCTTTTCTTTACAAATTACCCAGTCTCAGGTTATTCTTTATAGCAATGAGAGAATGAACTAATATAGACTAATATACCCCTCTAATATATAATATGTTTGAAATATGGTATAGGAAATTAGCCTTTTGCCCCAACTATACAAATTTTATAATCAAATAACAAATGAATGAACTTAACAGTCATTGACAAAATAATCAATGATAACATACGAACTTTAGCCCACAGATCTGATGGTGGCATCTTCACTGTATGTACCCATGGAAGGCTACTCCCATAGCCCTGCCCAGGTCTTTCACTGTAGAGCTGAAATGGTGGATAGATAGCCTCAGTGGTTTTCACTGAGGTAAACACTATATTAGTGAGCACTAGAACCATGCTACTTTGAAATTGTTGTTATGTGAGGCAATAACTGTCCTTATTTTTTAGACTGCTTTCAATGGGATTTATATAGCTTGAAGTTGTAGGTAATGTGCTTCATAAAACTAACCCTTACCGAAGAATGAGCTAGTGCAACTATCACCCCATTTCTAAATGTTTGCTTTTCTTATACCAAATAATAAATGCTATTAATGCCAATAAAGATTACCAAAACTATATATTAATATGTGTTGCTGATGATACCATTTTCTAATAACTATTACTATTTAATATTTGTCTTATTACTGTCAAATTGTTTACTCTGCTACACTCTTTTCCAGTGTAGTTTTACCACTTTGCATTCCTCACAGCAATGTGTGAGAGTTCCAGTTGCTTTGAATCTTTGATAGTAAATGCTATTTTAAAAGTATAGGGAAGCAAAAATAAAAAATATATTTAATCTAACCATATTAATTAATTGCAGTTTTCAATATTATTAAAATGTCAATTCTCTCCAAGTAACGTGTGGATTTAATGCAATCCCAACCAAAAGCACAAAAGATTTGTTTAAAAATAGAATTTGACAAGGTGACTCTAAAATGCATATAAATGGAAATGGAAAAAAACAGCTGAGTCACGTTGAGAAACAAAGCCAGAGGGTGTTGTTCTACAAGATACACAGGCTAATATTTAAACTACAGTATTTAGCATATGTTGTGTTGGTGCAGGGATAAGTAAAACAGTGGATAAGAACAAAGAATTCTGTTTAATTCAATTCCCAATTGAATAACCAATAGAAATGCATCCATATGTGCACCCAAAGATACGCACAAGAAAGTTTCTGTTTTCTTTTTTAATCCGAAGATTTATTGGTCCTTACTTAGGGAAATATTTATTGATGCCTATTAGCATTAGCTTATTAATCCTACACAGCATCTTTCCAAGGTAAATACTATTAACTATCCCATTAGGTTGGTGCAAAAGTTATTGCAGTTTGTCATTAATGGCAAAAACTGCAATAACTTTTGCACCAACCTAAACTTAAGAAGGAACTGATGTCTAAACAGTTAGATCCACTGCCCAACAACGCACAAACAGTGTAGTGGAATCTAACTCAGCAATCTCTGATTCTAGAATTCAGCTATCAACTTGCTGGTCCTCTACTTCCCAAACCTCTCCAACCTACATTTCTTCCTCTTCTCCGGTTTCTAAACTCAGACTGACTTTGGAATGAAAGGGAGCAGCTGCTGAGGTAGGACGGTCGGAGGTGGCCAAAGCCCTCCGGACCAAAAAGCCTCTTTCCTGGAAGCTCCGCTGCCAAGGGTTCGACTGGAGTCCCAGGACATATTCAGAGGCCGCCAGACCCCTGCATGGAGGCCCCTCCCTTGCAGCCTCTGGTTACCATGATTGAATGATGTCCTGCAGCTCCAAGCCTCAGCCACCTATGTTGTCAAGGTTTCCTCTGTGAAAGCATCCAAAAACTCTGCCAGCACCTTCTTCTTTCCTTTTTTGTTTTCCCACCAGGGCCAGGCCAGGCTCTGCTGGCCATTTCCGACTAACCTCCTCAGAAGGCACAGAGCCAATCACACTCAGAATTATTTAAAATAACACTAGACTGCAAATGCCCTAAATATCCAACAGAAATAAATGGATGCATAACATTGGGTGAAAGAAGCCATACACAAGGACGTATACTATATGATTCAAGTCAAGAATTTCTTTTGTTTTTTTAACAAACACAACTAAGGAGCCATAACCGTAATTACCTTTGGGAAAGCAAGAAGATGTGGGGGCCTGGAGGAGTCACAAGGAGGCTTCCAGTGGTAGTCACATGGGTCCCTCCCTTTCACTAATTCGTCAAATAGTGCATTTGTGTTTTTTCTAAATGTGCAAGCCATTGCATTAGTTTCCTAGGGCATCTGTGATAAAGTACCACCAACTGGGTGGCTTAAAACAACATAAATTTATTCTCTCACAGTGTTGGAGGCTGGAGACCAAAATCAAGCAGCCAGCAGCCATGCCTCCTCTGAAACCCTTCCATGCTTCTCCTTAACTTCTGTTGGTGACCATTGTTCCTTGACGTCCCTCAGCTTGCGACTGTATCACTCCAATCTATGCCTCTGTGGTCACATAGTGTTTTTTCTTTATATTTCTGTCTTCACATCTTTTTTTTTAAAATAAGGACAACAGTCATATTGGACTAAGGGCCCTCCCTACACTAGTATGATGTCATCTTAATGACCCTATTTCCAAATAAGCTCACATTCTGAGATATTTGGGATTATGACTTCACCATATCTGTTTTGGGGACACAATTCAACCCTTAGCACTCCTCAACAAAAAAGCAGGAAAAAAAAAAAGCTTTAGTCTAACCTCCTGGCTGTCAATCTTGCCATATATACTTTCAGCTTTCTCTCTCTCCCTTTCTCTCTCTCTCTCTTTCTCTCTCTCTCTCTTTCTCTCTCTCTCTCTCTCATATCTATTCATAGATCATACTATACTCAATGCTTTGATGATGATTTTTTAAATTTAACAATACATTGTAAGAGTTTTTCAAAATTATTACACATTTTTGTATTATATTAATGCTGTGTAATATTCCATTTTAGGGACACCATACTTTTTAAAGTAGGTCTCTGTTGCAGTACACTGGGATATTTTCTGATCTTTTAAATAATATGAACAGTTCTGAGTAGAACTTCTTAGTAGCTCAGTCACTGGATATATCCATAACAATTATTTGAAATCAGTTCCTACCTATAGACATCTATGGAGCTACTGCAGAATTACATGTCTTGATACCCAATAACAAAGAGAAGTCTGATACGCTCATTCCAGTTTTTATTGCCATCTGTGGTGTGTGAGAATCCCTATTCCTCTCCCTATTCCTCTCACCCACTCTGGCACCAGTGTTATTATCCCTTTTCAATTTTACCAATTTTTTTATAAGGAAAACGTCATCTCACTATTTTAACGTGCACAGTGCTTACTTTTCAAAACTTTCTTACACATATATATGCAACTCTCTAGTTTACAAAGGTTCATTCTTCTGCTCTGTAAACTGTTTCCTGTGCTTAATTTGGAAAGTGTGAAAGGCCAAATTTTTGTCATTAGAGCTACCATCTGAAATAGTTTCTGGACTTTTAAATTTTATCAACTAATCAACTATAAAGATAAAAATAGAACTGACAAAAGATTGTCAAATAAGACATCATTATTTTGCCAAATAAAGATGTAAAATGCAAACCAATAAAAACTTTTTAAAACCATCTTTTTTTAAAGAAGAGGATTTTTTAATACTAGAAATAGAATAGCATAATCTCAAATTTAAAAATTTTTTATTACATTGAACAAATATAGTTTTAAGAAAACTTGCTATAATTGTTTCTGTTTTTCACATACACTGACAGACAATGGAATTTCACTGGGAATAGCAATGTTTCTCGGACTGGCCATGATTACCTTAGTGCAATTATACCACTATTCAGCCGACCACATCCTCATAAAGCCAGGTCACTTAAAACAATGTCTGTCTGGGTGAGTTTTGGAGGGAACTGGCAGTTTCCCTTAGGTACTGTCAGTACAATACATTGATATATTTAGACTGGGATGTTGCAGACATAGCTATGTGTGATTATGCCTATTTATTCTTGATATTATCTTTAGGGCTTCTGAATTACTAAGAAAAATCTAAATGTTATTAGGCTCCTGAATTTAGATCTCTGAATAGCAACCAAAGAAACTAACTTAGACAGCATAGTCTCAGCTTGCAGAAAATTCTACTCCTAAAGCCACATTTGTTGATTCCCTTGGAAAACATTCTTTTATTTTTCCTTTTTTTTTCTTTTTCTTTTTTCTCAAGATATAGTTTCACTCTTGTTGCCCAGGCTGGAGTGCAATGGTGCGATCTCGACTCAGTGCAACCTCCGTCTCTCAGGTTCAAGCAATTCTCCTGCCTCAGCCTCCCAAGTAGCTGGGGTTGCAGGTGCCCGCCACCACGCCTTGCTAATTTTTTGTATTTTTAGTAGAGACAGGGTTTCACCATGTTGGCAAGGCTGGTCTCGAACTTCTGACCTCAGGTGATCCTCCCACCTCAGCCTCCCAAAGTGCTGGGATTACAGGAGTGAGCCACCGTGCCCAGCCGGAAAAACATTCCTTAAAAGTGTTTCACTTCCCAAAGCTGGTTCCAAAGTCTGGGCAGATTCTACACTGCAGGTATCCCAGAAGCTGAAGAAGGAACTGCCCAACAGGACTTATTTGCACTCTTCCTTTAAACGTCGCGGTGTGGAGTTGTGTTAACACCTCACGTGTCCTATTGCTTTCCCTGGATTTGTCGAGCTTCTGCCACTTACTAAGAGAGAGTATGTGTTTCCGAGGCTAATTGCCTGTTGCTGGCTGAGATTAGCAAAGCTTCGATAGCCAAGAGTAAACATAGTTCTGGCTACTGCTTTTTATCCTTACTTTTTATCTGGTCTAATGTCAACACAAATTCTCCTATTACTATCTTTCAAAATGACTTGAGAATATTGTGGTTCATGCCAAAATCAACATGAAAATAAGATAGAGTATATTCTGTTTGGGCTGATAGAGCAATAATATATTGTTGTTTTTCTTCTGTCTGCACATAGCCCTACATTTAGGCACTTTAGCATGTCCAGCCAAAGTCTGCTTCCTAACGTAGGTTTCATGTTCCTGTAGATGTTTTGTTGGATGCTCCTTTGGTATTAAAATGTGTATTTCAAGAGGCAGCCGTAGATTCTATTAAGAGTGTATGTAAATGGAGAACAAATTTTTCCCGATCTTTATCCTTTCTTTAATGTAGATTAATTCATTATGAGTTGTGCCCTGTGTGGGCTCAGTGGCAGGAACTTGCGAGATGCACACATTCCCAGGAAATGAGTTTATTTGCTCAGTAATATTATATAAATATATTGTTACCCCCATTTAAAAAGTCACCCTAAACACCCATAATGAAGGAGGTGCATAAGCTCTGACTCGTTAGGTCAATGTTTTCTGTGCTAAGCCATTAAAAGAGCATTTAGGAAAGGCTTAACCTTAGTGAAATCATGTAGATTTATGATACTAGAACGCTAAGTCTGTTAACAAGTCAGTCATGCACTTGGAATAACTGTTCTTCCAGGTTGAGTGTCTCTCTCCTCAAAACCACAATACCACAATTGCTATAAATGGATTTATAATGTTTAGCAAAAACTAAAATATGTCTACATTTGAAGAATGGAATGGATGTTTTAAAAAAGAATTTCATGATTCAGAGACAGTTAACAGTCTTCTGACCTGGAAGAGGCCAAGATACCAATTTCACCAGCAGAACCTTGAGTAAATAGAACAGCAGTTATTGTTATTTCCACTCAGGGGGAAATTACTTCCCTTCAATTGTCGTCAAGAGGAGTGGTTCTGATGATGTTCAGACCTGCTTCTGTGTCTTGGAACCAGGCCAGGACATCGCAGGAGGGGCCAGCCACTGCAGCATCACCCTCTGCAGTGCTCAGAGCTACCTCTCTGATGTTGTGGAGACAGAGTTCCTTGTAAGCCTTAACCATGCCATGGTATTTAAGCCAATATGCCCACCATTTGCAAGTGCAGCATGATGTTTAGGATATAATGGGGATTTGAGGTAGGAGGCTTAGTTTTTTTTAGCTGTGTATTAGTTATTTAGACTTGGTTAGTTATTTAGACTTGGTTAGTCATGTGTTATGGAAATCAATCTGACATTCCCTACAACCTAGGGTCTATACATAGTATCTGAATAAACAAATTTGCTCTCCAATTCCTATTTCGTAGTCATTCTTTAAACACATCTTAACTAGAAGCAGAAACTATTGTTTCATGAAAATAGCCATACACTTATATATACTTTAATACACTTATGTATACTTTAGCTAAAATGAAATTTGTAATTGTGTCTGCTCTAGTTTATAATACATGGTCTCACATATAAAATAATAATAATTATGATGGCTTTTTGTAATCATTATTATTTAATTACAATATTTTAACAATAACAATAATAATACTCTTATATTTCACAGACTACTTCAGGTACAGATTATAATAAGATAACTCAAATCCCTACCTTTAATAGGAATTTATAATTTTGGGCTATGTGTTCCAGATGCCAAAGTCTCCTTTAAACTATCGTAATTTATGAGAATTTATAATATTTAAAACAAATGAACACTATTTTATAATGAAATAATTTAATTAATTTGTGTGTGAAGTCAATGAATTTCTAAGACTGAAAGTCCGGTTTGCCTACTCTGAATACTCTTATATGACTGGTAGCAAAATTGGTCCTCACACATCAAACATAAGCTTTTTTCTGATGGTAGAAAGGCTGCTCTCTAGGAAAGCAAGAGTGAGATTCAATAAAATCCTTGTCTAGGTTTGAATATGGGCTACGCTACACTCTCGTGTGAGCCGGAGAAGTCTTTTGGCTTCCCCATACTTTGGCTTCTTAAATTGATTCATTTATTTGGCAATGATAATAATGTTCTAATGGGGCTGTTGGAAGACTAAGTAAGATAGTGAATGGAGAGTCCTACTCAATATCTGACTCATAGGTCCTCAGTCAAAGCTTTTATCATTATTATGTGATGCCACAATGTTTAGGCATTGTCTCAAGATAAAACTCAGGGAGAATTGAGTACAACAAGACAAGATCGAGTTGTACTCATTTTCCATTTTTCAAAAATGATTTTTGTACCTTCTAGATTATAGAATCTGTGCTGAAAACTTGGATATAAAAAAATTGGATATTAAAATAATGGAGATTGATATTAAACAGGTAATCAGATAAAAATCACAAATGCTATTTAAAAGGCAGATTTATTTCCTTACATTTTATATTAAATTGTTTAGATTTGTACCTCTTTAATTTAGTTTACACCAATAAACACTCAAGATCTACCCCAGGTTAACTGTCAAAAGCCCTTATTATAAGCCCATTACTACTATAGAAACCCACAGAGATAATGGGTTCCAGGACATAAACATTTTGGAGTTACTTAAGCAAAGACGCTGTCAACGACAGGAGCCTCCTATATCAAATCTACTTACTTGAGACTTAAGATGTTTCCATTTTGTAAGACCAATAGTTTCTATTTCTTGCTTTCTGATCCCACTAATAGTAATTCTCATTCGTGAAGTCTATCGAATAAAGACTTTTAGAAAGTTTAACTCCCATGTGCTTCAGGTCCTTTGTGTGCAAGAGGGTATCAAGATTTCTGCTTTCATATCTGAGGAGTATTCATGATGAAAGATGCCCTGATGAAAACAAATTATTTCATTTAGTTCAATTCCCTGAAGTAAGAAATGTTTGGATCCTTGTTCTAAGAGAAAGTATAATTTTCTGCAATTTGTGAAAAAAGATTAGTTTCACTATGATTACCCCAAATTCTTGTTCTGTGTAGACAGATCCCTTATCTGATTAATGATGAATGGAATAGGATCCAGTCAGTCCCCTGGCTTTTCTCTTTTTACATGTAAAACAAACCAGAACATCTTTTATATTCGCTTTGACTGACAGACTCAGAGAATAGAGCTAAACTGCAAAAACAACCGGGGTGCAACCAAAAAGAGCTGTCAGGTGAGGAAATGTCTCAACTCTGTGACTGGCCTTTAAAATCCTGCATTTGCTAAGTGATTCCTCAGTTTTATTAAGAAAACATTAATTATCCTACATGAATTAATTTTTACTGTTTCAAAGAAAACACTTAGCTTGTTTGTCCGTTGAGTATGGTTTTTCTTCATATTATATTTGTTTTATGTTTTAAAAATTACTTGTAATACAAAATTTATATTTTAAAATAAATCAATGAGTTTGTACAAATTTTGAAATTATTTGGGCTTATGCTACCAACTACTTATTTATATTTACTCCATTAACTATGGAGTTTATAAATTTATAAATAAATTCCATAAAAAGCCAATATGTGCAGAGAGGGTTTTTTAAGTTAGGAAAATTTAAGGTACAGTGAGGCTCCCCGTAAAATCATCATGTTGGAAAGTTTTGCCACAGTAACTGTTGGCTCTCCTTGTACCCAGTTCATCCTGGATATCTGTACCTGCTCCTATCAAGACAATTTTCAGCAAAGGATTCTACCCTATGTCTTAGTGAGAATATGTTTGTCAACATTGCCATTTATCATGTGTGAAAGAATAAGCAGATTATTTTATATTTCTGTGCCACATACATTTTCTTTCTTTTCTTTATCTTTCTTTTTCTTTTCTTTCTCTTTCTTTTCTCTTTCTTCCTTCCTTCTTTCTTTCTTCTTTCCCTCCCTCCCTCCCTGTCTTTCTTTCTCTCTCTCTTTCTTTCTGCATTTGCTAAGTGATTCCTCAGTTTTATTAAGAAAACATTAATTATCCCACATGAATTAATTTTTGTTAATTTTCTTTCTTTCTTCTTTCTTTTCCTTTCCTTTCCCTTTCTTTCTTTCTTCCCTTCCTCTTTCTTTCTTTCTCCTTTCTCCTTCCTCCCTCCCTCCTTCCTTTCTTTCTTTCCCTCCCTCCCTCCCTCCCTCCCTCCCTCCCTCCCTTCCTTCCTTCCTTCCTTCCTTTCTTTCTTTCTTTCTTTCTTTCTTTCTTTCTTTCTTTCTTTCTTTCTTTCTTTCTTTCTTTCTTTCTTTCTTTCTTTCTTTCTTTCTTTCTTTCTTCTTTCCTTCTCTATTTCCAAAGAAATTAACCTTAAAGAAATGGTTTAAAGGATGAGTTCTGACTCATAGAACTCAGTGGGACAGATTTGATTTTCTTACTCCAAGCCTTATAAGTTTATCCTCTTTTCCACTCTTGGATGCAATATAACTTAGTAAGACACTGGACTTGAAGTTCTTCCTCTTACTCTGTATGTGATCCTATGGAAATTAGCACCCTGAGTTTCATTTTTCTTATATTTGAAGAGATTCTAATAATGTTTCTTGTGTGAACTAAATATTTAACTACAGAATGATTGGCAAGGAGAAGCTGAAAAATAGGTGTTAACAAATCATTTTAATTACAAACTATACTAAATTTATGTACTCAAAACATCATAATTGTTACTAACAATAAAGAGGGCAGAGGCTGTAATGTGGTTAAGCTTTGTGTCCCTACCCAAATCTCATCTTAAATTGTAACCCCCATAATCCCCATAACCCTCATAATCCCCACATGTTAAGGGTGGGACCAGGTGGAGGAAATTGAATCATGGGGGTAGTTTCCCCCATGCTGTTCTCATGATAATGAGTTAGTTCTCACAACAGCTGATGGTTTTATAAGGGGCTCTTCCCCGCTTTGCTTGGCATTTCTTCTTCCCACTGCCTTGTGAAGAAGGAGCCTTGCTTCCCTTTCGCCTTCGGCTATGATTGTAAGTTTCCTGAGGCCTCCCCAGCCATGCTGAACAGTGAGTCAATTAAACCTCTTTCCTTTATAAATTACCCAGTCTTGGGCAGTTCTTTATAGAGTATGAAAATGGACTAATGAGGCTGTCCTCAGCTTCTTTTGTATTCCTGTAATTTTCAACACAAACTGGAAATTTTTAGGAGACTCTTACTGAAGTATCAGACTAATAATTTCACTAATTGGTAAATCATGAAATTAAATCTGAAAATACTAGAGAATTCTGGGAAAATGTTATAAAAATAAATAATCTTAGGGAAAACTGTAGTTTTATTGTCAATAATTTAAAAATTTTGAGAATTGGTGTTGAGTAACCTGAGTTCTCATACCCTTTTCTGTGGCATGATTTATCAATCAGATTCAAATAAAATAGTCTCTAAGATTAATGATCTCAATCTTGATTTATAAAATAATAAGATATTTGTTTTTAAGATAAATTATTAAATCTTAACCATTTTAATTGTGATATTTGATAATAATTTGTATTTGAACATTCGCAGCATTAAATTCGAGCTATATTTCTAAAAATTGCATTTCTAAATTATTTCCTATGGAAATCTGGCAGACTTGTTTGTCTATAATGTGCCAAATCCCAGAATGATGCTAAGATATAATATTTACTACCAATAATTCTTTTTTTGACATGTTTCATAAAGTTTTAATTTTTCTATATTAAAACTACCCAAACTAGAATCTGAGCTTCAGAGTGAAAGAGAGGGTTATCAAATGTGTCTAATTTGTAGCCACAAGGCACGGAATTAATTTCAGACTCAAATGCTTTGGGGAGTGAAGAAAACTGTTTATATCATACATGCCAACTAATCATGATTAGGTTATAAAAGATTGCCAAAAAGCAGTTTTTGAGCTGCACTTTCCCCCTCAGCATCATGAACCTCTTTTTCTTTCTCTATAGATTTTATGTATGTATGTGTTATACATAATATATAATCAGTATATATTATATATCATATATATATATAATCAACACAAATTTGTGCACAAACACACATATACACACTAACATGCATACAACTCTTGACATATATGATCAGGTTTCACTCAACTTTTACTACGGTTATTAGATATTTGTCTCCTAGCCTCTCAGTATTTGTGTGTTCATGTTTCTTCACCTCCAGAGGAAAGGAAAGAAAATGTATGTGGCACAGAAATATAAAATAATCTGCTTGTTCTTTCGCACAGGATAAATGGCAATGTTGATAAACGTATTCTCACTCAGACATAGGGTAGAATCCTTTGCTCTATATTGTGCTGTGCAATATTGGATTTGGCGATGGCACAGAGGAGGAGGAAGAGAGAAGGGTCAGGAGGAAACATGCCTTTCTATCACCATAAGATCCCCGTTGCCTGCTCTGTCCTCGTGGATCTGACTCTTCAGTCTTTAAATACACTTTATTCTACATAGTCTATCTGATACTATATATAGACATCAACCTGCTTTCTGTATCTATCTCTCATTCATCTTTGTATCTACCACCTCTTTAAAAAGGCAACTTGAGACAGCATATGAAAAATTATACAACAAAATTAAAATGAAAAAGGTTAGGAAATTGAGTTAAAGGAAAAAGTCGACTAGGGAAATAAGCTGAGGGGAATGACAATTTAAGTTTAAAAAAATGCTACCTATTTACACTCCCAAGAGGCATTCCAGTTGTTAGTGAGAAAACTGGTAGGGGTGAGGGGCTTGTCCCATCCCCTGCTCTGCCCCCACAATCTCTCCACACCCTTCCTGGGGACTCATGCTCCTTTCCATAAATACTTGCACTGAAACTCCAGTCCAGTCCTGTTCTTTCTTATGCAGAGAATTCATTACTATTTGTCTTCTCAGGCATCTGTTCCATGCTTTGCCTTACTACCCTTATACCAGCTCCTCTCATCCCAATTTCTTGTTGCCTAACATTAATTCTCTCACTTCACCACCTAATCTCTTTTCTTTCTGAGTCCAAACAAGACTCTATAACTTCAATCCATACAGTCACGCTGCCGGCGATTTGGATCAAGAAAGGACCTTGTGTCTAGTGCCATGATGATGGTCAGGAGAGGCTAGACATATTTCTAAAATCACAGGTTGGAACTAGATATTTGTTCACCTACACAGGGAAATGATATTGTCTATATCTTATCTGAAAGTTAATATATAACCAGAGGAAATTTTAACATTCAAGTAATTCAACACTTTAAGAGTTCACGTTTTGTCTTTCAACTATGTGATGTTTTAAAATACCATATGATAGATAAAATGAGAATATTTTAGAGTGCAAAAGCGTCTTTTAAGAATATAGCCTTCCCAAGCACCCACATACCTCAGTATCTCCCCCAAAGAAACAAACACAGAAACAAGAGAAATAAAACAAATTTAACCTCTTCATTGTCTGCATCAATACGTACTACTTTTTACCCCCCTGAAACACAGAAATGATGAAGTCCCTACAGAATTAACTGAAAAATAAAGACAAAAAGACTAGATGAGAAATAAATGATCAGTTATCATTTCTCTTTCTGGCTTTCCCCATAGCTTTTTCAAAAACCAAAGGGAGGAAAGATATATTTGTTATTCAGATATTTTACTGTAAAAATTGTGCTCAATAGAAATATTCTAGATTATCTTTGTCATAGCAATAAGTAAAATTTTCATTGAATTATTCCAAAATTTATTTCATCTATTCTCTTTTTTGTTCATAGACAGACTCAAATTATGCAGGGTGATACTTCTTTATGATATGTGATGGAATTACTTTAAAAAATAAAACTAAATTTAAGATTTGTAAACTATTAAAATAGTAGTAGTATTGTAGAATTACACAATACTATAATATGATGACTTTATAATAACAATGCCAATAGAAATTAAAAGAAAAAAATCACCACTATCCTGAGTCACCAATAAATCAACCTATTTGAACAATTTTTGTGTTTTTATTCAGTCTTTGCCCATAGACTTCACAATCTATGCAGCACTAAAATCAAAGGCTTATAATTTTTAAAAGTAATATGGTCATTTTCCTATCCATAAATGGGTGATTAAAAAGTTTATCTCATGACAGGGTTTATATATGAAGTTAAGGTTTTATTCTTAAAAAATATAGTTTTGGAAGAAAAATGTTTTTCTAGTAATGTTAGATGAACACGAAATCCAGGATTACACAAAAATGTCATGTAATTTATTTTTTAAAGTTTAGGCAACAAATTTGTAAAGTTTATTTGCCATCATTTCCTTATCATAGAGTACTCTAGGCTGGAGGCAAAATCTTCAGGATTTTGCAAGCACTTGGAATTTTAATTGTTACGATTTTATGTTTCCCTCCTCAAGGCTATTGATTCTGCAGCATATTCATGAAGTCCTTTTACCTGGTTCAATCATAATTTTAACTGGAATTTGTTTTAGTAAATGTTTAGTAAATTATAGGAAAAAATAATTCCAAATGTGTAATAAAGGAAGTATATATATTTAAACAAAAGCATGACTTGGTTTCATTGAAATAAACAAAATGATAAGGTAGCCACGCATGGCCAATGTCTCTTGTGTCTTTTCCATCTAAATTACATTACTAGAAATAAATCAGATCCTGAATTGTCTGGCAACTGGTGGTGAGAGAAAGGAGGGGCACAGATTGTGACAGATGAAATGCACAAAGATTGTGTGTGTGTGTGTGTATTGTGAAAAAGTTGTTGATGATTTTATTGTGATAGGTTTGTAGACTAGTTTTTTAAATAATTTTTTCATCAGAAAGTTAATTTTGCTTCTTACCACACTTACATGGAAATTCTACAGTATGTGTAAAATAGAAGTGTGCTTCTATATATGCATGTGTAATAGCTGACAGAAGAAAAATAAAGAGTTGACAGAAAAAACGGAGTATATCTTACATATCTCAGAAATAAGGAGAACCTATATGTCCTAGAAGTTATTGGTCATGGTAAGTATGTAAGAAAACTTATAAATTAAATTGAAAGTTACAGATCAAGGGAGATTTGATAGCTATTATTTTCTTCCTCTTAAATGTCATATTATATGTGTATATTAATGCCTGTGTGATTAAACACATAATTCAGTACAATTATTTACTTATCCCAAAGTTAAGACTTGGACTTTCTTGAATTCATGGCTATTACTAGTGGTCATCATAATAATGATAATGAAATTATCATAATAATTATAATAGCTACCAAGTATCCACAGTTTCCACTGTCTAGGTCCTATGTCTTACATACATGTTTTCACTTTCTATGTTCCTAATCCCTGAAGTAGAAATTGTTACCTGTCTTATAAGAGAAGATCCTAAGGCTCAGCTAGTTCACATAGCTGGTAAGAGGTGGGCCTAAGGACACTGGAAACCAATGGTATTGTAACATCAAAGTGACAAGGCCACATGACAGAAGAATTTTTGGTACTAGCTTTTTGTCAATGTCAGTGAAGTTCTAATGGTCTGTCAATGCAAAATTATATGGAATAAACTTACATACTTAGATTAAGTGATAATAACAGACAAAAACGTAGAATTTAGAAATTTCTAAACGTGATTGTTTCAAAATTCCAATTTAGAACTGTTTTCTTATGACCTCTAGTTAGTCATTAAGATTTGTGGCTATATTGACGCATGATTATAAATTTAGTTAAATCTAAGTTTTAATCATTTCTTCTTACTGTAAAGATTTAGACAATATCTATCAAGAATAACATAATACCTACCAATATTTTATCTACTGATAACATAGTAACATATTTTCATAACTTACTTCAAAATATGATAAGAGATATATTTTAAGTTTCTGGCAAGTTCCTGAATGCCATGCTGTTTCTGATTTTAAAATATCTCCTAGATCTTAAAAACATTAATAGAAACAACATGGTCATTTAGTCACAAGCATTTTCGTTTGTTTATTGTACTTCTATTTTTACTTAATCTAAGTACTCTCAGTTCTTGATCAGAGCCCAGTGATATTAAATTTTGATATTTACTCTCAGATATATTTTATACAACACCTAACATAAATGAAATGCCTGTCAGAAAATATTCATTCACTTTACACCTATAATTCTTTTTCAGCATACATGTACAAAAAGCTTTTGGTCCAAATAATAGAGCCTGACACGACTTGCCCCAGGTAGGCCCTGGAAATGTTTTCCTTTGTGCTGGCCTATTTCTTTGTCACTAAGTTTGGAAAAAGGAGCTTTTCCAGAACTTTTCCCTTGTGTGGCAGTCCATAAAAAAGGTACTATAAAACTGAGCTAGGCACAAGTTACTTGACAATATGACTTGTATAAGTTGTCAAAAACATTTTTATTTAGGACTGGAGTTTTAATTTTATTTTTAAAGAATATGTTGTTATAATTTATATTTTAAGTGTTTGGCTAGTGCTTTTACAAATTAAAACAAATCACCTATTATATAGAAAAATACATTTTTGTACATGTAGCATTAAGAAAAAGAAAATGTAACTAATTTCTTTCAAAAGCCATAATGGAGATGATTCTACTTAGTCCACTTAGCATTCCTTGACCTTTGTTACTACGATGAACACCACCCATTTAAAGCATCTATGTCACCAAGCATTTTAACTTCATCATACAACTCAGTGCTTAACTGCACATAATGGTATTCCTTGCCAAAATTATACATAACCCACCCCCAAAATTGGTAGTATGCATCACCATAAATTTCACAGCATAGATTCTAAGGAAACTTGAATATGAGGATGAATTGGGACAAAGCTCTACTTACGCAAATGGTTCAGCTGAATGATGAGTTTGACCTGTAACCTGCAAATTTGGAACATGGTCAGAATAGAACAGTAAACAGTTCCGGATATTTGCTAATGTATATTCACCAATTACATGGAATTAATTTAAATACGTATTTTGAAGCCACTGTTTCTTCAAGGTACTTATATTTGAGATAAAGATTAGTAATCAAACTTTTTAATATAACACATGTGCAGATTTTAGTTATTGATCAAAGTATAAGATTAAAATGTCAGTTTCAACATACAGAAATTAGTAAAAAAAAAAAAAAAGTACCTAGTGTGGGATTTCTCTATGATATTGCTATGGTATTATAATGGATTTGTTGAACTTGAGCTTTACTTTACTTATATGTTGCATGATATGCACAAATATTATCAAGTGAGTTACACTGAGTTCAGAAAAAAGAAGGTTACCTAATGGCAGGAGTATCACTTATGCCAATATTTACCCAAAGCCATTCTATTCCAATTAAAAAACTAGTTATTGCAAATGAATAAGAAGCAGTTCAACAAACAGAACAGTATAACTGGCTTGACTTTTGTTTCATCTAAAACTAAGCATTTTTCTTTTATTTATGATTCTTATTTGCTGTCTTTTTTTTTCCTTTACCTCTAATCCTCAGTTAATTTTGTTAAATTCATACCCTCATTACATCTTTTATTAAGATAACCCTACCATTGCTTACTGAGTTGCTTGATACTTTTAAAAGAAATGCTAGACAAAATAGATTCTCTCCAGGAAATTCCTAAACTCTAACCTTTCAGGGTCATAGAGAGCAGTAGTTTGTTGGTTTGGAAAGTGACCTGAGTTCAGCTCTTCTCCAAACAAACCTTCAGATGTTATCTGTGTGTTGGCTCAGAAGACTGCACTGCTAACCCATAGAGATCAACAGTAGCATGTTTTATCACTTTTTAGCTTTCTGTGAATGACATTCATAGGTAAGGAAATATATGCATCGTACAGAAATGATTCAAAGATTCTTGAAGACTTTTTAAAAATTCCACATTTAGCAATAGAAATCTATTAAAAAAACAAAAATATCAAACAGAAGTTTATAAGGCTAAAGTGTTAAAGTCCTAATTAAATCTATACACTTATTATATTGAAATTCAATGGTCAATATATTCTTTAGATAGCTATTCCAGGAAAACAAAAGTTGTGGAACAATCTTTTAGTGTTTTCAGTTGAGAAGATGTATTAATATGGCTATCTTAAAATTGCAAACATTTCACTGTCATTGAACATTTTTATAATGATAATTTTAGAAGGCAACTTGCAAAGTAAATTTTAAAAAATTCACGGGGCATGAGGTAGTTAATCTGAGAAGTTTTATTTCCCCCTTGTGAAGTTTAGAGATTTAATCACTCATAAAATGAACGACGTTTATTGGAGTGAAGGGAAAGCTACAGTGAATTCTAGAAGTGTTTTAAGAAAACAACATTTTAACTTCTGTCTGTGCCTCAAAGCAGCTTCACAAAGGTGCTTGCTGTTTTATGTATTGTTTTTCTCCCGAAGGTTCAAACTTAAAGATCCCAACATGGCCCCAGCTGTAAAAGCACATCTTCCAGTTTAAATTAGATTGACAACTTCCTATAGTCAGGGAGCAAGTTTCAAGCTTTAAGACTACATCCACACTTAGTCAAAAAAGTCACTTTCCAAATTAATTTTAAACAGGAAAATTAAACCAGTATCTAAAGGTTTAGGACATTTTATTAAACATATTGCTGGGACATAATTTTAATATATCTTATTTGTGTTAAATTGTTTTCTCCTTTGTGCAATGTGATTTGTTTTCTATTTATCAACTATGAGTTAGACCATCTTCAATTAACCCAACAAGTTATGTTATTATTTGGGGAGTGATGAGGTTTCATAACTGGTACTTATATTGATTCTGCATGCTATCAATGAAAACTTGAGTTACCATATTCGACATATTTAGTTTTTTTTCTTCTTTTTTGTTTTTTGAGATGGAGTCTCACTCTGTCACCCAGGCTGGAGTGCAGCAGTGCGATCTCAGCTGACTGCAACCTCTGCCTCCCAGGTTCAAGCAGTTCTCTGCCTCGGCCTCCCGAGTAGCTGGGATTATAGGCAAGTGCCACCATGCTTGGCTAATCTTTGTATTTTTAGCAGAGATGGGGTTTCACCATCTTGGCCAGGCTGGTCTTGAACTCCTAACCTCGTGATCCACCCGCCTCAGCCTCCCAAAGAGCTGAGATTACAGGTGTGAGCTACCATGCCTGGCCGACATATTTAGTTTAACATGCTGTTGTACATGAAACACATAGATGCGCCAAAAACATGCTGGCATAATCTGTATATATTTTGTAAAATGCATTATATATTTTTACCCCTTAAAGCAGCCTTGTAATACAAAATTAAATTCTTTAAAATTAGACACCGAGAGGCAGCACTGTCTGGCATCTTCCCAGAAACAGTTGCCAGTTGATTCTGCCTCCTTCACACACTCACTACTACTCCCGAGTTATTAATGAAGCACTAATAAAATCAAACTCTTCAACTGTCAGATTAGTCAGCAGTTCACAATGACAAAGCCCTGCTTTCCTGGGGCTCTATTAGGTACTCGTGCCTATGCACATCAGTGTTCATGGAAACATCTTAGAGGCAAACTGATTTGAAAAACTCAGTGGCGCTTAGATTTAGCAGCAGGAAGCAATGCAAAGTGACTAAAACAACCTATAACTATTTTTAGGAGTAAATTTTATTAAAGACTCTCTAATTTTTTTTTTTAACCAAAGAGACATTATCTTATTTTGCGGATTAAACATTAAAGCACATTTTGGATTTTTGTTCTTTGGCACAATGGCCTTAATTTTATCACCATATTTCTTTGCCTCTTTGAAAGTTTCCTTTTATTCTTCTCTCTTTGAATGAATACAATGTATTTAATTCCCTCTTTCCTACTTCTTTCCGCAGCAACACTCTCAAAGAATTTTTCTCAAAGAATTCACATGAGGCTCTTTGAAATGGTTTTGGAACA
Organism: Pongo abelii; assembly: GCF_028885655.2. NCBI lineage: Eukaryota > Metazoa > Chordata > Mammalia > Primates > Hominidae > Pongo > Pongo abelii. The sequence continues at coordinate 199,206,128 of NC_071988.2, forward strand.
GAGCAATTTACAAATTCTCACCCTTTCCTAAATATTGTCAGAAGATCATTCCCTTTAGTTTTTTGCATTACTCTTCAGAAATACAGCCTTTGACAAGGGAAACAAAGCTTACAAATTAAATAATCTGTACACCATTCCCCTGTGACATGCAATTTACCTATACAATGACAGACAATTTACCTATATAACAAATCTGCACCTGTACCCCTGAATTTACAAATAATTTTTTTAAATTAAAATTAAATTAAAAGAATTTGGCTTAAGGAACTTACTTTTATTTTTAAAACCATCTCTAAACCAAATTACCTTTCGAAACACAGGTTTTCAATCACATTATTGACACAACAGTGTATTGCCATCAGTTGTGAGGGGCAAAGCAAGTAATTTGTTACTAATAACACCGTATAGCATTTTGTGAATTCATTTCAGATCTTTAATGACGGCAGACGTTTTCAAAAGCATTCCAGAGTGTGTTTTAACTGGGAGAGAGAAGGGTCCAATTGGTGCAAGTGTGCTGGGAATTGAGCATTGTGTTGAAACCATGTTACCTACACTAGAGTAACCACTAGACTGAGTAACCATCATGTGTACCATTAACAGTTGTGGAAATTATGAATTATTGTAGAATTTTTTTAGATGTCATGTTATAGCTTGTTCTGCCTTGAAAAAATTGCTTACGGATAAAAATTTTTGATAAGAGAGAAGACAAGGAGAGATGAAGGAAACAGGAGTAGTACCAAAGTGTCTACTGGGTTGCTACAAAGCCTCATTGCATGCTAAGGTGTACCACCACAGTTGAAGGCTGCAAATGATCAGGAATGGCTTAAATGGCTTAAAACATCTTGGAATAAAAAGTCAAAAAGAAAAAGAGGAATGCTGAAAATTTACTATAAAAATTTGAATGCATAAAAACATTCTAGTTATTTCATGTGAAATAGGTGATACTAAGAATGATAGCTATAATCATGAATTCAAAATAAGTAATTATTTAAATATTTAACATTTTTATTCACATCAATATATCTTAATATCTAAAATCTAAATTTTCTATGTAGATAATGATATATAACTTACTTATTCTTGCTTTACAATAAATAAGCATGCTTACTTTATTAGTGATAACTCTGAAGGCCCCAAAACATTTATATTTATTTTTTCAACTGTAATTATGAAAAATGCTGAACATATACAAAAACAGACAGAATAGCATAATAAACCCACATGTATTCTTGATCCAGTTCAACAGTTATCAACTCACAGTCAATTCTGTTTTATCTGTTCCACCACCGACTTCCCCATAACCATATTATTTGAAGCAAATCCCAGATTGCATAATTCCATCCATAAAATGTTTACATTACCCAAAAAGGTAAGAAGTCTTTACTCACACAATTACAGTGAAGTTAATTTACCTAAAATTTATAATAATTACTCATTAAATATCAGGTCAATATTCAAATTTCCAATGATCTCATGAATATCCTAATTATATGTATTTCAACGTGACTAAAACAATCTCAATGTTTTGTGATGGTTCCATTTCTCTTAAATCTCCTTTAATCTATGGGTTCATCTTCTTCTTCTTCTCTCTCTCTCTCCTTTTTTTAAACCTCATACAATTTACTCTTGAAGAAGCTGGAAAGTTATTTTCTCCCAGTCTGAACATTACTTATTGTATCCCTGTGGTATATTTTAACATGTTTCCCTGTCCTCTTATCTAAAGATGTGATTACACTTAGATTTGCTTTTTCCATTTTTTGGTAAGATTTGTTTATAGGCGATAATGTGTTATTTCAACCAGAAGCCCGTGATATCTGCATGTTCCTAATTTTGTGAGGTTAGCAGTAGCTATGCTTAATGTGATGACCTTTCAATAAATATCTTAGAGCTGTATGGTGGGACTAGTTTTATTCTATTATTTCTTCTTTATTAACTGAAATATTTATAAAAGAAGAAACTCATTTATTGATTTGGCTATTCAGTGGCACAGTGCACAGGAGAGGTTGGGTAAATGTTTGAGTCTTTACCTATATGCACCAGCTATTCAAAAGAGTGAGTCAGTTCTCTACTATCCAGAGGTGACCAGTTGGCTAAGTTATGTTAGTGTCACTATAGCTATTTGAATATAAACATTTAATGTATTGAACTATTTATACTCAAATTTCCCATAACAGGCTATGAGAGCCACTTCAAGATGACTGTGGAACCCTTTGGGCATAACTTTTAGACTTTCATTACTTTCTTGATAACTGGCCTGAAAGATGGTCTAGGATTTTCTTGACCATTTCTTGACTAAGACCTGGAATCTTCCATTTTTTTTCAAGGATCCCTAGTTCCTTTTAGTAGAAATAAATCTTAATCTTGATATCAACTCTGGATGATATTGAGACTTATTGTTATGAGGTGGGTCACTGTTTCTAGACTTTTGAAATAGATGGAGCTAAGAAATATAATGTTAAGATAAAATACATCAGTAGTTTATACTGATACTTTGAATTAAAGACCATGACTATGGGAGTTTTGTTTAAAACCTTCTATTTTGCATTTGTTTCTTCTTTTTCCCAAACTTAGAATTCTAGTTCTCAATAATACCTGAAATAATATCCTTAACATATGACATACTCATCTACTTTATTTAATTATATACATACAAACTGTAATAATAACACCAAAACTACTTGCAAAAATTGGCTTCTGAAAGTAGGTTTTTTTCAGTTAATAAGTTACATCCCTTTGACAATGCCTAGTCAAATTATTGTGTTTTAATATCATTTGTAGTCATTCTTCCATCAACTAAATACGCATTTTATTTCTTTGTTTTATTTTATATTAGTTTTTATAGAGATTGCTTTTTTTTGGAAAAATAATTGTTTATAATTATGTAAAAAATTTCCATGTAGTTCCAAAGTACAATCTACGAAACTAGATATGTTCTAGTCTAGCTTGTCACCCTGTTGTATCAACCCTATTCCTTGTCTCTTGCTTTAGCTAAACATTTAAAAAAGTTATTATTTATCCTTTCATTCTTTAATTTAAAACTTCAGATAAATACACAATTATGTTCTCACATTACTTATATAAATAGCAACATTATTATATATCGATATCTCTATATATTCTGTTTACAATTTCATTGTCATATTTGTTCAGTCTTTTATTGCGTTTGATTCAAAAGAGAGTAACTAATAAGAGAAATGAAAACATTTATTTGATTGAGTCAGAGGAAACAAAGAAATTGTTCCAAGTCTTTGACACTGCTTAAAGCTTTATGTATATTTAAAATGACCTTGCAAATACTAACAGAAATGGCATGTGCTTCAAAAGAAGCACCATCATATCTAAGATGGTGAGAAATTAGTTATGAAATGAGTTAAAATATTCAATGATTTGGTCAGAGTGGTTGAATTAGATAGTGATAGTTTTTTATTGATTAATATTTATCTATTACTTTTAAGATGTAACATTTCGTAATGAAGCTCAAATTTGGTTGCTTTAGTTTTATTTTATTGTGAGAAAGAAAAATAAACTAAAATCTTTCTTTCAGGTAAAAAATACAAATGTCATAAACGATTGATGAAAGCCCCAAACTTTTATTTAAGTGATAATACTCAATGTCCACAAAAGTATGCAGAGATTAATATCCTCCACTACTGATGTTAAGATCATGACAGTGTAAAATAATACAGTATTTTCAGGGTCATTTAGAAACCGTTCTACCTATGTGGTGAAGGTTTGACCTAGCCATCGCACTTCTAAAATGTTATATATACAAGCATATTCACTTAATGTTTTGTAATAGCTACCCCCGCCATAAAAAATAAAAAGAACTCATCTTTTACCAGAAGCAGTTTTATAAATTAAGGTTTATCATACAATTTAATGCTACATAGCCATGAGAAAATGAACTATATCTACATATTCAAAGATGGCTAAGATGTATCATAGAGTGAAAAAATCTTTAAAATCTATAGAGAGAATATAGGAAAATATACCAGTTGTTAACAGGGATTAACTTTGAGAAATGGGGCTTGGAGGTGAGTGTGTGTGTGTGTGTGTGTTTGTGTGTTTATGTGCATGTATTTTGGGAGAGGCACCATATTATATATAATTGTGCATGGGCTTGGAGGTGAATGTGTGTGTTTATGTGTGTGTATTTTGGGAGACGCATCATATTATATATAATTGTGCATGGTTTGGATTTCTACATTTACATTTCCAATAGTTATTTTAACTAGCTGAATTTTTCTTTAAGAATTGCAACTAACGGCTGGGCGCGGTGGCTCACGCTTGTAATCCCAGCACTTTGGGAGGCCGAGGCGGGTGGATCACGAGGTCAGGAGACCGTGGCTAACACGGTGAAACCACGTCTCTACTAAAAAAAAAAAAAAAAAAAAAAAAAATTAGCCGGGCGTGGTGGCGGGCACCTGTAATCCCAGCTACTCGGGAGGCTGAGGCAGGAGAATGGGGTGAACCCGGGAGGCGGAGCTTGCAGTGACTCAAGATGGCGCCAGTGCACTCCAGCCTGGGTGACAGAGCGAGACTCCATCTCAAAAAAAATAAAAAAGAAAGAAAAGAAAAGAATTGCAACTACATGTTATTAAAATGATTTCCATCTGGTAGCAACATGCTTGAATTGTAAAAAAAAGAAATTAAAAAGGAAATAAAACTCATTTATACTAAGAAACTAAAGTGATAAATTAAAAAGCACAGATCAAAAATCAAAGTTTTCATGCATTTAACAGTTATGCCATATAATACAAGACACTGTGAGCTAATGGTAGTAGAATCGAACCCATTACAGTTAGTTCTTTGGTTTTGCCAAATTTAAACAATTATCTTTCAGCACTCCTCCACGTTATCATTTTAAACTTTTAAAAACATAGAAAGTGAGAACATGAGGGAAGATAGGGGTAAGAAAATCAGGCATTTTTTTTCACATCTTATATATATATATATACACATCTTGTATATATATACACATCTCTCTCCATATATATATAGAGAGAGAGAGAGAGAGAAAAAAAAAATTATAGGGAGGCTTGCTACCTTCAGATAAACAACTTCAGATAAATGACTTTTTGCACTATACACAGTTTTGTTAAAAAAAAAAAAAAAACCGAGGCCGAGCACTGTGGCTCAAGCCTGTAATCCCAGCACTTTGGGAGGCCAAGGCGGGCAGATCTCCTGAGGTCAGGAGTTTGAGATCAGCCTGGGCAACATGGTGAAACCCCGTCTCTACTAAAAATACAAAAAGTTAGCTGGGTCTGGTGGTGTGTGACTGTAGTCCCAGCTACTTGGGTGGCTGAGGCAGGAGAATCGCTTGAACCTGGGATCACCACTGCACTCCAGCCTGGGTAACAGAGTGAGACTCCCTCTCAAAAAAATAAAAATAAAAATAAAAGCCTAAAAATAAAATTTCCATCTTCATTGAAATAGACTACTAAGGAATGTTGACAATTATAATTTATTATCATTATTATATTTTAATTAAAATTCTTGGCATTGAATGAGCTCAGAAGGGGGTTGGTTTCCACAATTTAAGATTCCAAAGAAATTCCATATGACAATTTTGTTCAAGGAACAGTTTACATAGGTCACGTCGTGCAGTGGACTGAACCACAGGCATGCAGACAGTGCTGGTGTGAATATTTTCGGCTCCAGCAACATCCTGACTCAACTTCTAGCCCTGTTTCAGTGTTTCTCATTGGTAAAAGGAGATTTTAGTCTTATAGATTTTAGACTTCTCTTCAATATCACATGCTGCATGATTCTAGGTAGTCAATATAAAATTAATCGGTAAGAAAATGGCAAATATCAATTAAATGTGTGGTGAAACATTTACTTACCAAGCTCTAATAGTGTTAGAGACAGTCATGGAAAAATGGGTCAAGCCAGAAAATGTTCTCTACTGCAGGAGTCTCAGATTCAGACATCTACAGGTAATTAGGATCAGTAAAGGGTGCTGGATTTAAGGCAAAAGAAATGGTGAAGGTTGTGACAGATACGCATTGCATCTAGCTGCTTGTCGCCATATGGGAATGTGGACGTGTTGATACGTTTTTCTGATTTTCAAGAGAAGTCAGGAATTAGGACTGTTTCATGAAATTTCTCAATTTCTAAAATATTGTGATGGTTAAACAAAGCATGCCTGTGGCTTAAATACAGACTCTGACTTGCCCATCAGTGACTCCTATTTCCAGAACTGTCTATGAAAACAGCTAGAATTAGTAGTATAGTCATTTCCCCTTTGGGTGAATCTGTGGTTTTGAAGATCACATCATTAAAATGAAATGAAACATAAATGTATTTGTCACACTTACTCATATCTAAAAGGAAAATGAAAGCGAAGATGGTGGACTACATTTTCCTGAAGCCACTGTATAGCTTAGAAAGTGGAAAATTACAACTTAACAGATTTGCAGTACTGGATTTGGAGTCTCATATATACAGTATATTCCTAAAATTATTTATGATTTCTGATTATTTATAAGATTATTTATGATTCCTAAGTTATTTATGATTTTTGTGTGTAATGCTGGAGCTCAGTTCCTAAACAATGCCTGTGTATCCAGGCTTGATGCACTGCAGTTCTCTCTGGATTACAATTCTATGATCTAGCTTTAGGCCCTTTCTTTGCAAAACAGAAAAAGGCTTCTGAGTTGCTTCATTTAAAGCAATAACTAAATATATGGCAAAATGACAGGAGACATATAAAATAATACATAGCTGTAATCATTGACTCATATGCACTATCAGTTATAGCTGAAATATACGGCAAGGACCTGTCTGTACCATGTGTGTTTCTTATTCCCCTCACAAAGCAAGCATTTGGGGAGCTTTATGTGTTAAACGTACTGACCACACAGGACTTTATTTGGGAATGCTGCTGTGCTTGCTCCAGCAGTAGATTTTCACTCTGAAAATGTCTGTTGAGATGTGATGGCTTAAATGTTTTCATTTCCAATAGTATGTCATGGTACATTTTTGAAATATATAAAGTTTTGGTGCCGAAGATTGGTAAATATTTTTACATAAAATTAAAAACTAACAGAAAAATGAAGAATACTATACTATCTTAGGCTTATTCCTCATGTTACACAAAAAGCTTTTTTCAGCATTTAAATAAATATTGCAAATACTTTCAAGGTAAGATTTATGTTAACACCGGGAAGAAAGGATATGTTGAAACCGTTTTGTTCATTTAATCAAATGTAAACAATCATTCTAGAACATTCAGATTATGATACATAGAACTTGAAATGATCCAAATTTCCTACACTCCTTTATCCAATTAGTCAAATATTTGCCGATTTTCTCATACATAAATAGTTGAACAAGCCTATATTGGCCGTTTTATGTGAACAGACTGTGAAATCTCAGAAGCTCTTCCATTGGTCCTCTGTGATCCACATTTGCTCTCGGAGGTAGGAAGGTGTGGTAGCCGTGGAAAATGTGTGTGTACAGTGGACTAGTAACAAACACTGTCTCCAAGGGCCACAACTCAGGAGGTGATACAACTAGTCCAAAGATGTGTGGTTTGTTTTGCCCATAAGACCAAGTCATTGGAAAAGCTTCAATAAAAATTGTTTTTACCACGTTTAGCTTTCAGGTTAATTTGTTTTTGTTTTCAGATGCAACATATCCATTGCTCTTGGTCTTACATGTAATCAACCAAAGAATAACAATTAGGTTTAACAATGCGGAAGAAAACATTAATAAGCTGTCAGAAACCAATGTCTATCTGTAGCCTCTGAGAAACAGAGTCTGTATTTGTGATTGGAATACACAGGGCATGGTGAAATATGGTAACATTCACCTATAGCCAAAAGTTTTGAGATCAGCAGCGCTCTCTGCCTTCTCTACTACAGCACCCAGTGCTGAAGAGTGCACACTGTAGGTGTACAGTCAAGATTTGCTGATCGAATGTGGTTAAGTGCAGAGATTTCTCATACACATACTTTTCTATGACACCTTGTTTTTCATAAACTAGGAAATTTCACCTTATACAATTTATAAATTCCCGTTGTTAAAAGGACAGAGACAAGAAAAGTAAGGACATTTTAAAAGCTAGCTATTCTGTTCCACCCATTAATATTTTGTTATAACATCACAAGACTAAATTGCAATAAACTCTGTTTCAGCTACGAAGAGCACTGGCCAAATAGCCAAACAGAAAAGTGTTAAACTGAGTTTATTGGGGGCTTTCTGAAACACTGCTCTTTGTCTAGCTATATATATATATATATATATGAGTGTGTGCTCACACACACACATATATATATATATGCTCACACACACATAGAGAAATATATACACATCTTTTTCACAGTTTCAAATTACTCAAACATCGTATTTGATGATTCTTTGCCTTAGGGGAAAAAAATTAGGGTAATGAAGAGGCTTTAAAAGACAAATATACTGCTCTATTTGTTTTTAGAACCATAGTTTTTGCTGTTACAAAAGTTCTGGCACTCATTGGTTATTGCAGTTTTAATATGCATTAATATTGTTATTAATTAATTAATATGCATTACTTTTTCTGTTTTTTTTTCAGTTTTCTTTTCATTATATTTTTTCTTTTTTCTTGTATTGCTTTAATGTTACTTGAGCAAAAATATGGATAGAATGATGACTTTTAATTAGTATGTCTTTTATTCCAGTGTACCATTCATATACCTCTTTGTTAAATATGAAAAAATAAAGAAAACTATGGATGTACTAAACTTTAACTTTTGAACAATTGCTACAATTTGACATATGCTGGAATTTAATCCCCAAGGTGATAGCACTAAGAGGTGGGGACTGTTGGGAGGTGATTAGGCCCTGAGAATTCCACCCTCATGGAACTCTATCACTTTGACCCTTCCACCAAGTGAGGGCACAGCATCCATCCCTTCCTCCCTGTGAGAACAAGGTGTATCTCAGAAGCAGAGACTGGGCCTTTGGCAGACACTGAATCTGCTGGTGCATTCCTCAGTGAAAATTGATCAATTTCTCACCTTCCAGAACTGTGAGAAAAAATTGTATATTATTTATAAATTATGCAGTCTATGATATGTTGTCATAACAGCAGGAATAGACTAAGACAACCATTAATGTTAATATTTCTCATTTGGCTGTAGTTGATAATTAAGTATTATATATTAGAGAACAGTACATTTATAATCTGTCCCTAAAAGCCTGAAACCTTGTCAGGTTGAAAGAAAGCTCCATAATCTATTAAAGAATATTTTGACATATTGCAAGAATGTTAAGAGAAATGCTAAAAATTCTTCTTTAAATTTATCTCATTAGTTGATTTGCTTCTAATGTACAGTAAGAAAAAAATGAGTGTGCAACATTTTCATAAATGTAAACCTCACAGAGAATGGATCTTCAATAAGGCTATATCTATAGGACACCAATTTAGAGGTTAGAGTCCCAAAAAGTATTGTCACAAGACATCTTAAAAAATAATTGAATTTCTAAATAAAATATGTTGATAGTTTTTCCGTATGAGATTTTTTTTTTTCTGATGGCTATCAATATGTCAAGTTCATGAAGACAGACTCAATATACAATAGATCCATTCACTGAATGCAGATTCTAGGTGAGAGAAATTTGAGTTGTGTCAAACCATCAAGATGATTTATACATAACCTAAAACTAAGAAACGTGCCTGCAACTAGTCATATGTCAGTTGGGTATCTGTTTTACAGATTATGTTTTTTTTTTAAGTTTTGTAATAATAGTTCTAAATATTTAGACAAGTAACTGTAATGTAGTGACTGTTAGTCATTATTTTTGTCATATGCTCCAAAAGGAAATATTATTTTGATTTCTTCAGAAGCAAATGAAAATGCAATGTATCATAGTTGATATATCAGCAAATCAAATGCCTTTAAAAACTAAATTGCCTCAAGTAGCAAACGCGGTGTCAAGAACCACATAAATCATTGTTCAATTCCCACCTATGAGTGACAACATGCAGCGTTTGGTTTTTTGTTCTTGCGATAGTTTACTGAGAATAATGATTTCCAGTTTCATCCGTGTCCCTACAAAGGACATGAACTCATCATTTTTTATGGCTGCATAGTATTCCATGGTGTATACGTGCCACATTTTCTTAATCCAGTCCATCATTGAGAACACATGGACACAGGAAGGGGAACATCACACTCTGGGGACTGTTGTGGGGTGGGGGGAGGGGGGAGGGATAGCATTAGGGGATATACCTAATGCTAAATGACGAGTTAATGGATGCAGCACACCAGCATGGCACATGTATACATATGTAACTAACCTGCACATTGTGCACATGTACCCTAAAACTTAAAGTATAATAATAAAAAAAAAAGAACTACGTAAATCAAGCTGTGATCAGTCCTGCATTCTTCCGTCACTGGGACCTCACATAAGTCTACTGTACTTCTGGTACTTGCCAGTTTTATGAGTAATTTTACATGCAATAAAACTTCCTCAAGCTCTTCATTTGACAGGGGATGACTGTGCAGCACTATTGGTGTCCAATAGATCATTTCTGGTATGGTTTCTTGCTTGGCCATTGCCAGTTTCAAATTGCATTGAATCCAAAGATTCTAATAAGATAAATATATTTTTCTAATGACCTTACAACAAATAATCCAGTTAATCTTCATTTCTGATATTTTAAAACTTGGAAACACAAATTGTCTTTTACTTAAACAAAGTAAATGTAAATGACACTGTTCAGTGCCACAATTTGAATCTTATAAATATATCAAAACAATTTTTTATTGTGCACTAATGTCAGCATCCTTTCTAACCTTTGTAATCAGTATCAAACCCTATAGTATAAACATATAAACATTAAGTACATGAGCATGAAATTGAGGGCCTAACAAGCAAACACAATGATGTCAAAGTTAAATTTAAAATTGATTATATTGAAAGAAAAACTTGCTGTTTGACTTTATTGATCAGTTAGCAAAATCAACTTTATACATTTTCTAAAGAAAAAAACAGTCCATCACCACTTAGTGGATATTTCAAATGCATTACAGTTGCAGAAATTGACTTTTGTGGCTATTAGTAGTAGTAGTAATTTTTAGTATTAATATTATTAGGAGGAGGCAGCACATTATTTCTCAAAGGACCAGATGGTGGCATTTTAGGCATTGCAGGCTAGAGGTCTTTACCACAAATACTCAGTTCCGCCATGATAGCTTTCAGACTATCATGGAAAAGACATAAATCAATGAGTGTGGCTGTGATCCAACAAAATTTTGTTTACAAAAACAAACAGTTGGATCACAAGTGATAGATTATCAACCTCTAGATCAGTGGCATTTCATAGTTCTGTAGTGCTTTTATATTTTCACAAACAAATTAACACAGGAGTCTTGTGTTGCCTAGGCATGGATATTCACTTTTGCAGATGAGGAAACAAGAATTCCGAGTTGATTTGCACATACGAAGCAAAACAAGTGAGACTCAAACCTCCAGACTCTACAACAGATGCTTCCAATATCTATGTCTAATGAAGTAAACTACTCTGAAAATCAAAATGTGTGTTTTTTAAATTAATAAAAACTTTCTTTCTACCTCGTTCTGAAATTTGTCATACAAGAGCATGAAGACAAAATAATAGCACAATCTCAGATCCCAGCCCATGGATCTGACATATGCTTAAAATTTAGGAATGGAAGCCCTTAGCCATGTTTAGGAAGACTAATGCAGACACAGAGGACTAGACAGCTGTTGCTACTTCATTGAGAAGAGTCAATTCCTTATTCAAATACTATTAAAATATTTATAGAATGAATTAATACATAAACAACTTTAAAGACATGATTAAATATGTTCTGAAAGAAATAATTAGGAATGATAATAACAACATAGTTTTATGTACATACTGAACCATTTGGATTCAATTTATTCAACAATTATGAAACAATTATTGAACACAAGGTCTGAGTTAGACATTTCTGCAGAAGCTGAGAAGATCCAGGCATAATTCCTGTTTTGAAAAGGCTAAAATATAAAATAAAGACATGGGAATTTTTAAGGGCAATCAAAAGAGGAAATGTATACGTTAGACATAATAAAAGTGTAGGTTTTTAAAAGGTAAGTGAAATAATACTATATTTAAAAATATATGCAATGGTCAAAATATACTTTATTTTTTTCAATCTACTAACTGATTATTAATTACAATCTTTCTTACAATTTTGTTTAAAGGTACATATTATTTAAGAAAAAGAAGAAATAAATTAGAGAAACAAAAAGAATCAGTCAATCTGAAATAAAAACAGATGCTAAATGTCAACATCTTTTTTTCGATACTGCAAAGAAAGTTATTTTCATATGTGGATTTTGTAGCCTGCAACTTTACTGAGTTCATTAATTAGTTCTAATAGGTTTTTTTTGGTGGGGGGGGGTGTCTTTAGTGCTTTTAACATACAAGATCATGTCATTGGCAAACAATTTTTTTCTTCCTCTCTTATTTAGATGCCTTTTATTCCTTTTTCCTCTTAATAGCTCTGGCTAGGACTTCTAGTATCATATTGAACAGAAGTGGCAAATGTGTGAATCCTTGCCTTTTGACAGATCTTAGAGGAAAAGCTTTCAGTTTTCCTCAGTGAGTATGATGTCAGCTGTGGACTTTTCATACATGGCCTTTATTGTGTTGAATAGTTCTATACCGAATTCATTGAGAGTATTTACCATAAAATGGTACTGAATTGGCCAATGCTTTTTCACATCTATTAGATAATCTTGTGATTTTATCCTTCAGTCTGTTAATGTGATGGACCACAGTTATTGATTTGTATAGGTTGAACTGGCCTTGTATCCCAGAGTGAAATCCCACTTGGGTCCTTCTAATATGCTATTTAATTTGATTTTCTAATATTTTGTTGAGGATTTTTGCATCCATGTTCATCAGGGATATTGTCCTGTATGTTATTTTTTGTTGCAGTGTCTGCTATAGTTTGATATTTGGTCCCACCAAACCTGGTGTTGAGGTAGGACCTAGTGGGAGGTGTTTGGTCCTGTGGGCAGATCCCTTATGAATGGCTTGGTGCCATTCTTGTGATAGCGAGTGAGTTCTTGCTCTACTAGTTTCCACCATAGCTGACAGTTGAAAAGAACCTGGCACGTTCCCCTCTTTCTTGCTTTGTCTCTTGCCATGTCATCTCTGTACATGCCGGCTCTCCTTCGCCCTCTGTCTTGTGTGGAAGAAGCCTGAGGCCCTCACCAGTAGCAGATGCTGGCACCATGCCTCTTGTACAGCCTGCAGAACTCTGGGCCAACCAAACTTCTTTTCTGCATAAATTACTCAGCCTCAGGTATTCTTGTATAGCAACACTAAACAGACTAAAATGGTATCTTTTTCTGACTTTGGTACCAGGGCAATGCTGGCCTCATAAGATGGGTTTGGAATTGTCTTAGTTCAGGCAATTATAACAAAGACCATAGACTGGGTGGTTTATAAAAAACAGAAATTTATTTCTCACAGTTCAGGGGGCTGGAAATCCAACATAGAAAGGCCACCATGGTCAGATTCTGGTGAAGACCCCCTTTTGGGATGCAGACTGCTGACCTCTTGTTGTATCCTCACATCGTAGAAAGAACTAGAGACCTCATGGGAGTCCCTTTTATAAGGGTATTAATCCTATTGATGAGGCTCTAACCTCATGAACTAGTTACTTTCCAAAGGCCCCACCTATTAACACATTACATTGGGGGTTATGATTTCAATATATGAATTGGGGGGAGAACACAAACATTCAGCCCATAAGAAGTGTTCTTTCTTCTATTTTTTGGAAAAGTTTGTTTTAAATGTTCTTTAAATATTTGGTAGAGTTCACTCATAAAGTCATCTAGTCCTGGGCTTTTCTTTGTTTGAAAATTTTGATTATGGGGACAGGGCCAAGATGGCAGACTAGAGGCAACAGCATTTGGAGGCTCCCATGAAAAAAATCACAATAAACATGTGAATCTTTCACCAGCCAAAACTTTCACCAACCAAAGTGTACAGGTTCTCTCATCAAAATTGACTAGAAGGTTGGTGTGACCCACGGAGAGAAGGAAGAGCAGTGCGATGTGGCAGCCCAGCTGAGAGCCACACTGGGAAGGGGAACCTCCTCCTCCCAGCCAAGGGAGGCAGTGAGTGAGCGCGCTATCCAGCCAGGGAAACTGCTTTTCCTATGGAACTGTGCAACCCATGGACCAGAAGATCCCACTCCTGAACCCACGCCACAGGGGACTATCATACCAAGCCCAGAATGTGCATTCTTACAGCCTCTTAGCTGGAATCTGCTTAAGTCTACTGAACTCCTGGGGGAGAGGTGACTGCCAATGGCTGCAGCTGCCTGCTGTCTAAGCCTTTTGAGCTCCTTTGGGGAGGGGCAGCAGCCAGCACTGGGACTTGCAACTGCCTAACACATTAAGCCTCCTGGGCAGAGGAAGGGCGGCACCCATTTCTATAGCTCCAGACTGTGCTTTTCTGCTGCTGGAGCCAGGGAGGCTGGATGGCTTGATCCCAAGACTTGTTCCCACAACCCAACACACCAGCTGTGGCAGTCTGCAGCCAGAGTGTGTCTTCAGGTCTAACCCTGACCCATCCTTCCTCAGTGGGCAGGGTTTCCCTGCAAGATCTCCAATAACTCCAGCCAGAGGCACAGGGACAGAATTCGGATCTCCCGGGGCCTGAGCCCCTAGAGGGAGGGATGGCCACAGTTTCTGCAGACCAGCAGACTTAGCCTCTCCTTCTGGTAGTTCTGAGGAATCCAGGCAGCCCAGATGAGTGAGTTTCCCCCCAGGGAAACACACCCTCTCCACCAAGGGACAAAGTGCTTCAGTAAATGAGTCCTGCTCCCCATGCCACCCAACTGGGTGAGACCCTCCAACAGGATTTGTCAGACACCCTATACGGAAACAATCCTACTGGCATCAGGTTGGTGCCTCTCCAGGTCAGAGATCCCAGAAGAAGGAGCAGGCACCCATCTTTGCTACTCTCCAGCCTTCTTGAGTGACATCTCCAGGCATGGCAGCAAATCAGATGAATAGGGCCTGAAGTAAACCCCCAGCAAACTGCAGCAGCCCTACAGAAGAGGGACCTGACTACTGAAAGAAAAACAAACAACCAGAAAGTGACAACAACAGCATCAACAACAACAACAAAAAGGCCCCCACAAAAACCCCATCCAAGGATCAGCAGCCTCAAAGACTGAAACTAGACAAACTCAGGAAGATGAGAATCAATGAAACAATGCTGAAAACCCAAAAGGCCAGAGTGCCTCTTCTCCAAATGATTGCAATGTCTCTCCATCAAGGGTGTAGAACTGGATGGAGGATCAGATGGACAAATTGACAGAAGTAGGCTTCAGAAGACAGGTGATAAAAAATTACAATGCACTAAAGGAACATGTTCTAATCCAATGCAAAGAAGCTAAGAACCTTAATAAATAGTTAGAGGAATTACTAACTAGAATAACCAGTTTAGAGAGGAACATAAAAACCTGATGGAGCTGAAAAACACAGCACAAGAACTTCATAAAGCATGCACAAGTGTCAACAGCCAAATCGACCAAGTGGAAGAAATGTATTAAGAGTTTGAAGACCATCTTTCTGAAATAAGACATGCAGACAAGAATAGAGAAAACAGAATGAAAAGGAATGAACAAAGCCTCCAAGAAATATGGGATTCATAAAAACACCAAACCTACAATTGATTTGAGTACCTGAAGGAGACGGGGAGAATGGAAACAGCTGGAAAACACACTTCACAATATTATCCAGGAGAACTTCCCCAACCTAGCAAGACAGGCCAACATGCAAATTCAGGGAATACAGAGAACATGATTAAGATACTCTACAAGAAGATCAACCCCAAGACACATAATCCTCAGATTCTCCAAGGTTGAAATGAAGGAAAAACTGTTACGGGCAGCCAGAGAGAAAGGCAGGTCACTTACACAGGGAAGCCCATCAGACTAACAGCAGACCCCTTAGCAGAAAGTCTACAAGCCAGAAGAGAGTGGGGGCCAATAGTCAACATTCTTAAAGAAAAAAATTTTCAACCCAGAATCTCATATCCAGCCAAACTAAGCTTCATAAGCGAAGGAGAAATAAAACCCTTTCCAGACAAGCAAATGCTGAAGGATTTCGTTACCACCAGGCCTCCCCTGCAAGAGCTCCTGAAAGAAGCACTAAATATGGAATGAAAAAACCTGTACCAACCACTGCAAAAACACACCAAAATATAAAGACCGATGACTACACACCAAAATATAGATTATGAAGAGCACACCAAAATATAAAAACTATGAAGAAACTGCATCAACTAATGTGCAAAATAGCCAAATAGCATCATAATGACAGGATCAAATGCACACATAACAATACTAACCTTAAATGTAAATGAGCTAAATGCCCCAATTAAAAGACACAGACTGGCGAATTGGATAAGGAGTCAAGACCCATCAGTGCGCTGTATTCAGGAGACCCATCTTACATGCAAAGACACACACAGGCTCAAAACAGAGGGATGGAGGAAAATTTACCAAGCAAATGGAAAGCAAAAAATAGCAGGGGTTGCAATCCTAGTGTCTGACAAAACAGACTTTAACCAACAAAGATCAAAAAAGACAAAGAAGGGCATTACATAATGGTAAAGGGAACAATTCAACAAGAAGAGCTAACTATTCTAAGTATATATGCACCCAACACAGGAGCATCCAGATTCAAAAAAAAGTACTTAGAGACCTATAAAGAGGCTGGGCACAGTGGCTCACATCTATAATCCCAGCACTTTAGGAGGGCGAGGAGGATGAATCACCTGAGGTAAGGAGTTCAAGACCAGCCTAGCAAACATGGTGAAAACCTGCCTCTACTAAAAATACAAAAAATTAGCTAGGTGTGGTGGCACATACCTGTAATCTCAGCTTCTTAGTAAGCTGGGGCAAGAGAATTGCTTGAACCCAGGAGGCAGAGGTTGGAGTGAGCTGAGACTGGGGCACTGCACTCCAGCCTGGGCAACAGAGTGAGACTCAGTCTCAAAAGAGAGAGACTGACAAAGAGACTTAGACTCCCACACAATAATAGTGGGAGACTTTACCACCCAACTGTCAGTATTAGACAGATCAATGACACAGAAAATTAATAAGGATATTCAGGACTTGAACTCAGCTCTGGATAAAATAGACCTAGAGTCTACACAACTCTGTACCCCAAATCAACAGAATATACATTCTTCTCAGTGCCACATGGCACTTATTCTAAAATCGACCACATAATAGGAAGTAAAACACTCCTCAGCAAATGGAAAAGAACTGAACTAATAATAGTCTGTCACACCACAGTGCAATCAAATTAGAACTCAGGGTTAGGAAACTAACTCTAAACCACACAATTTCATGGAAATTGAACAACCTGCTCCTGAATTACTCCTGGATAAATAATAAAAGTAAGGAAGAAATCAATAAGTTATTTGAAACCAACGAGAATAAAGAGACAACCTACCAGAATCTCTGGGACACAGCTAAAGCAGTGTTAAGAGGGAAATTTTAGCACTAAATGCCCACATCAGAAAGCTGGAAAGATCTGAAATCAACATCACAATGAAACATCACAATTAAAAGAGCTAGACAGGCAAGAGCAAACTTATCCAAAAGCTAGCAGAAGACAAGAAATAACAAAGATCAGAGAAGAATTGAAGGAGATAGAGGTGCACACACACACAAACACACACACAAAAAACACTCCAAAAAATCAACAAATCCCGGAGCTAGTTTTTTGAAAAAAAATAACAAAATAGATAGACCACTAGTTAGACGAATAAAGAAGAGAGAGATGAATGAAATAGACACCATAAAAATGATAAAGGGGCTATCACCACTGATCCTGCAGAAATACAAACTACCATCAGAGAATACCATAAACATCTCTATGCAAATACAGTAGAAAACCTAGAAGAAATGGATAAGTTCCTCGATGCATACACCCTACCAAGACTAAACCAGGAATAAGCTGAATCCCTGAATAGGACAATAACAAGCTCTGAAATTGAGACAATAATTAATAGCCTTCCAACCAAAAAAAGCCCAGGACCAGACAGATTCACAGCTGAATTCTACCAGAAATACAAAGAGGAGCTGGTACCATTCCTTCTGAAACTAATCCAAACAACTGAAAAGGAGGGACTCCTCCCTAACTCATTATATGAAGCTAGCATCATCCTGATACCAAAAACAGGAAGAGACACAACAAAAAAATAAAATTTCAGGCCAATATCCCTGATGAACATCAATGCAAAAATCCTCAATAAAATACTGGCAAACTGAATCCAGCAGCATATCAAAAAACAGCCACCATGATCAAGTTGGCTTCATCCCTAGGATGCAAGGCTGGTCCAACATATGCAAATCAATAAACATAATCCATCAAATAAACAGAACCAAAGACAAAAGCCACATGATTATCTCAATAGATGCAGAAAAGGCCTTTGATAAAATTCAACATCCCTTCATGTCAAAAACTCTCAATAAACTAGGTATTGATGGAACATATCTCAAAATAATAAGAGCTATTTATGACAAGCCTACAGCCTATTGAATGGGCAAAAGCTGGAAGCATTCCCTTTGAAAACCAGTGCAAGACAAGGATGCCCTCTCTCACCACTCTTATTCAACATTGTACTGGAAATCCTGGCCGGGGCAATCAGGCAAGAGAAAGAAATAAAGGGTAACCAAATAAGAAGAGAGGAAGTCAAGTTGTCTCTGTTTGCAGATGACATGGTTTTAGATTTAGAAAACCCCATTATCTCAGCCCAAAAGCTTCTTGAACTATAAGCAACTTCAGCAAAGTCTCAGGATACAAAATTAGTGTAGAAAAACAACAAGCATTCCTTTACACCAGTAGTAGGCAAGCAGAGAGCCAAATCATATATGAACTCCCATTCACAATCACTACAAAGAGGATAAAATACCTAGGAATACAGCTAACAAGGGATGTGAAGGACCTCTTCAAGGAGAACAACAAACCACTGCTCAAGGATATAAGAAAGGACACAAACAAATGGAAAAGCATTCCATCCTCATGGATAGGAAGAATCAATATCATGAAAATGGCCATATTGCCCAAAGTAATTTAGGTTCAATGTTATTTCCATCAAGCATTGAAGCATTGATATTCTTCTCAGAATTAGAAAAAGCTATTTAAATTTCATATGGAATCAAAGAAGACCCTGTATAGCCAAGACAATCCTACGCAAAAAGAACAAAGCTGGAGGCATCACGTTACCTGATACGAAACTGTATTACAAGGCTACAGGAACCAAAACAGCATGGCACTGGTACCAAAACAGACATATAGACCAATGGAGCAGAACAGAGACCTCAGAAATAATACAACACATCTACAACCAACTGATCTTTGACAAACCTGACAAAAACAAGCAATGGGGAAAGAATCTCCTATTCAGTAAATGATGCTGGGAAAAATGGCTAGCCATATGCAGAAAACAGAAATGGAACCCCTTCCTTACACCTTATACAAAAATTAACTCAAGATGGATTAAAGACTTAAATGTAAAACCTAAAGCCATAAAATCCCTCAAGGAAAACCTAGGCAATACCACTCAGGACATAGTCATGGGCAAAGACTTTCATGACAAAAATGCCAAAAGCAATTTCAGCAAAAGTCAAAATTGACTAATGGGATCTAGTTAAACTTAAGGTCTTCTGCATAGCAAAAGAAACTATTATCAGAGTGAACAGGCAACCTACAGAATAGGAGAAAATTTTTGCAATCTATCCAAAGGGCTAATATCCAGAATTTACAAGGAACTTAAACATTCTTTTTCTTTTTTTCTTTCCTTTTTTTTTGTTTTTTGTTTTTTTTTTTGAGATGGAGTCTCACTCTGTCGCCCAGGCTGGAGTGCAGTGGCACAATCTCAGCTCACTGCAAGCTCCGCCTCCTGGGTTCATGCCATTCTCCTGCCTCAGCCTCCTGAGTAGCTGGGACTACAGGCGCCCACCACCATGCCCAGCTAATTTTTTGTATTTTTAGTAGAGACAGGGTTTCACTGTGTTAGCCAGGATGGTCTCGATCTCCTGACCTCATGATCCGGCCACCTTGGCCTCCCAAAGTGCTGGGATTACAGGCATGAGCCACCGCACCTGGCCAAACATATTTTCAAAAAAAAAAAAAAAACAACTCCATCAAAAAGTGGGCAAAGGATATGGACAAACACTTCTCAAAAGAAGACTTTTACATGGCCAACAAACATGAAAAAAAGCTCAACATCACTGATCATCAGAGAAATGCAAATCAAAACCACAATGAGATACCATCTCACACCAGTCAGAATGGCGATTAGTAAAAAGTTAGGAAACAACAGATGTTGGTGAATCTGTGGAGAAATAGAAATGCTTTTATATTGTTGGTGGGAATGTAAATTAGTTCAACCATTGTGGAAGACAGTATAGCAGTTCTTCAAGGATCTAGAACCAGAAATACCATTTGACCCAGCAATCCCATTACCCAAATGATTATAAGTCATTCTACTGTAAATACACATGCACATATATGTTTATTGCAGCACTATTTACAATAACAAAGACTTGGAACCAACCCAAATGCCATCAATGATAGATTGGATAAAGGAAATGTGGCATAAATACACCATGGAATACTATGGAGCCATAAAAAGGAATGAGATCATGTCCTTTGCAGGGGCATGGATGAAGAAGGAAACCATCATCCTCAGTAAACTAACACAGGAACAGAAAACCAAATACCACATTTTCTCACTCATAAGTGGGAGTTGAACATTAAGAACACATGGACATAGAGACGGGAATAACACACACCAGGGCCTGTTTGGGGGTGTGGGGGTGAGGGGAAGAAACTTAGAGGACAGGTCAATAGGTCAGCAAACCACCATGCCACACATATACCTATGCAACGAACCCGCATTCTCTGCACATGTATCCCGTTTTTTTATTAGAAGAAATAAATAAAAATAAAATAAATGTAAAAAAGAAAATTTAGATTATTAATTCCTTTTATTGCTAGATTCATGCTTTCTATTTCTTCTTGATTCATATGCATATGTATATACACTAACAACAAACTATCCAAAAAGGAAATTAAGAAAATAATCTTGGCTGGGCATAGTGGCTCATGACTATAATCTCAGCACTTTAGGAGGCGGAGGCAGAGGTGGATCCAGGAAAATCCCTTGAGCTAAGAAATTCGAAGCCAGTCTGGGCAATACAGTGAAACTTTATCTCTATTAAAAAACAAAAATTAACCAGGTGTAGTCGTGCTCCTGTAGTCCCAGCTACTCAGGAGGCTGAAGTGAGAGGATCACTTGAATCTGGGATGTCAAGGCTGCAGTGAGCCATGATCATGCCACTGCACTCCAGCCTGAGCAACAGAACAAGACCTTTTCTTTTTTTTTTTTAATCTCATTTTCTTAGCACAAAATAAAATAAAATATCTAGGAATAAACTTAACCAATGAGGTAGAGGTTTGTATACTGAAAACTATAAAACACTAATGAAAGAAATTAAAGCTAGAAAGACTTCCCATGTTCATAGATTGGAAGAATTAATATTGGTAAAATGTCCATACTACCCAATCTGATCTACAGATTGAATGCAGTGTCTCTCAAAATCCCAATGGCATTTTTTACAGAAATTGAAATAACAATTCTAAGATTCATACTGAATCACAAAAGATCCTGAACAGCAGCCAAGGTAATCTTGAACAAGAGAAATAAAACTGGAGGCATACTACTTCTTGATTTCAAAATAATATAAAATGTAAAATATATTACAAAGCTACAGTAATCCAAACAAAATGGTACTGGCATAAAAACAGACATATAACCCAATAAGCAGAATAGAAATATCAGAAACACATCCTCATACACTTTTAAAGTTATATGGTTAAATGAAATCAGACCCTTATCTTACACCATACACAAAAATTAACTCAAATGGTTTAAATGCCTATATGTAAAACCTGAAACCATAAAATTTATAGAAGAAAACATAGTGGAAAATCTTCTTGACATTGTTCTTGGCAATGATTTCTTAAGTATAATACTAAAAGCAAAAGCAACTAAAATAAAACTAGATGATTGTGACTATATCAAACTTAAGGCTTCTGCATGGCAAGGGAAACCACCAACAAAATGAAAAGGCAATCTGTGGCATGTAAGAAGTATTCGCAAACTGTATATCTGATTAAGGGTTAATATCCAAAATATATAGAAAACTCCTACAACTAAATAGCAAATTATAATAATAACCCTATGAAAAAATAGGCAAGGGACCTGAATAAACCTTACTCCAAAGAAGACATTGAAATGGCAAACAGATATATGAAAAAGTGTTCAACATCACGCGTCATCAGGGAAATGCAAATTAAAGCCACAGTGGCATATCACCTTGCACCAGTTAGCATGGCTATTATCAAAAATCAAACAATAAATATTGGCGAGAATATGGAGAAAAGGGAACCCTCGTACACTGTTGGCGGAAATGTAAACTTGTACAGCCTCTATGGAAAGTAGTATGAAAGTTCCTCAAAAAATTAAAAATACTAGCATAAAAACAGACATATAAACCAATGAGCAGAATAGAAATCTCAGAAACACACACACATACACATTTAAGGTTATATGGTTAAAATGAAATCAGACCCTTATCTTACACTATACACAAAAATTAACTCAAACGGTTTAAATACCTATATGTAAAACCTGAAACCATAAAATCTGTAGAAGAAAACATAGTGGAAAATCTTCTTGACATTGTTCTTGGCAATGATTTGTTAAATATAATACTAAAAACAAATGCTACTAAAATAAAACTAGACAATTGTGGTTGATTGTCTGATTCGGCAATCCTACTGCGGAGTATATATTCAAAAATATTACATTCAAGATCCTAAAGAGATGTTTGCAACCCCATGTTCATTGCAGCATTATTCACAATAACCAAGACATGGAAGTAACCTAAATGTCTATCAGTGAATGAATGGATAAAGAAAATGTGATATGTATATATACACAATAGAATATTATTCAGCCTTAAAAATAAAAGGAAATCCTGATATTTGCCAGAACATAGATGAACTTGGAGGACAATATGCTGAGTGAAATAAGCCAGACATAGGAGAACAAATACTATGTGATACCACTGAGATGAGGAATTTAAAAGAGTCAGACTCAAAGACGCAGATAGTAGAATGGTGGTTGTTAAGGGCTGGGGGTGAGGGGAGGTAAGAAATGAGAGGTATTAGTCAAAGAGTTCAAAACTTCAGTTGCAGAGATGACTAAGTCCTGGAGATCTACTGCACAGCATAGTGAGTGCCTATAGTTACTAATACTGTAGTGTATAATTAAAAATTTGCTAAGTGGATAGGTCTTATGTAAGTATTCTTAACACTAATAATAATGATAATAAAATATATAGGGCAGGAGAAAAGTTATTTTCATGGTTTTATAAAAAAAGATTATAATACACTTTTTAAAAATGTACACTTTAAAAGTTTAAATCAGTATAAAGCTTACACATACCTATATTTTAAAAACTAAAATGTAAACTTATCAATTGTTTTTACTGTAGAAATGTAAATCCCACAGTTTATCTTTTAAAATGAAATGAAAAAGTTTGTATTACAAGCATAATATCACATTAAATTGGAAGCATTATATATTAATCATTTGCTATGTATTTAAGCAACATAAATTTATGTTATAGATATAATATTTTTATTCTAAAATTAGAGTTAATAATTTGTTATTTAACTAATTTATCACCATATTTAAAAGCTTTGTTATGAAAGAAACGTTACACATGATACTGGGAACTTTGGATTTTTATTTCCCGATTTTCTATTTGTGGGAAGGGAGGAGAAGGCAGATATTTTGATATAGAAGAAAAAGTGATAGAGTATTTAAGATAATGAGAATAAAGATCGCTACAATATTCAGGATGTAATGAAAAACTGGTAACAATATATTTCAACCTCTTTAAACAATTAGTTTAAATAGGTTTTCTAAAATACAAATAAACAGTAGTTTATTATGTACTTTCAATTAAGTCTATCACTAATTTTTTGAAATTTGGGTTCTCCCAATACAATTCTAGTTTCAACTTGGAAAAGATAAAAGACACAAGAAGAAAACAGGAAAGAAAATAGGGGGGAGAGGAGAAAGGCAAATTAAGATATATTGTAATGCTAAGCAGGAAAATTATGAATGATAAAAATATTTAGGTTCCTTTGGTCTTTTCCTTCAGACTAATACATTTGATAACATCCTTATCCTGCCTCCACTATCTCTCAACCCAATTTTGAGAGTACATAATGACATAAATGCTAATAGCCCTGATTCACATCCTTAATGACTGTCTGAAAAAAAGTTTGCCATGATGTAGGATATGAATCATGCTCACCAGGAACATCTCACATTTATGGTAAACCGTGGCCTGCTTGCAAGAAATGGAAATGTTAATTACAGTCATTTCACTTCATAAAAATAAATGTTTCAGAGTTTGTTTTTGTACTCTCAAATTATTTCCTAATAAATTGCAGACTTTGTCTATAAATGTGCACTCAAATGTAAAGTTACTGTAATACATATATATCATTGTCATTATAAATTTATGTTCCAAGCTAAATGGAAAAATATCATGGTCCCTGGAACAATATCAATGTGTCATAATTGAACATTTATACAATATTGGTAGTGTGGACCACCTATTAATTAATTACATACAAATGACTAAAATTCTCCTGTAACAGTATGAAATGTGATCTTTGGTAATCACGCAGATAATTTAAAATTATACTTTTTCTTTTATTATCTTGTACACGCGTGTCTTTCTTATCAGTGTACTTCATTGTGTAAACACTAGTTGGCTTAGTTATCTTACTCACTTTTTGCCAGGGAGTGGATGTGAGACACTTTTGTGGGTGTTCTTAATATTTTTGAACTTCATTATTGCTTATTTAAAGAATAGCTTCCTACATGCTCAATAACATGTGTATTCGGATTGCATCAAATAAAGTTGGAATAACTTAAAAGGAACACACCAGAGCATACATGTTTTTTGTTTGTTTAAAGGACACCTTGTTTGAGGAAACATACAGAAGGAAGAGAAGTCTCTGGAACCTGAAAAACAGGATGGAAAGAATAAAAGCAGTGCTAAGGCAATTCACTAGTGCCTTCTTAGCAATCTCTGATTTTCCTATTTAAGCCTGTATTTCTTTTCTTTTTGTTCCAAATAAATTTTGTTTTGTATATTTAAGGTATTATTATTATTATTCGTATTATTATTTTGAGATGGAGCCTTGCTCTTGTTGCCCAGGCTGGAGTGCAATGGCACAATCTTGGCTCACTGCAACCTCCACCTCCCGAGTTCAAGGGATCTCCTGCCTCAGCCTCCTGAGTAGCTGGGATTACAAGCACCCACCACCACGTCCAGCTAATTTTTGTATTTTTAGCAGAGACAGGGTTTCACCATGTTGGCCAGGCTGGTCTCGAACACCTGACCTTGTGATCCATCCGCCTCGGCCTCCCAAAGTGCTGGGATTACAAGCGTGAGCCACCATGCTTGTATACTTATATTATACAAGGTATACTTATATTATAAGACACAAATAGACAATAAAAAGGTTATTATAGTGAAGCGAATTACGATATCCATCATCTCACATAATTACCCACATTTTTTTTTTGTTTTTGTGGCAAGAGCAGCTAAAATCTACTAATTTAACATCAATCCCAAATACAGTAAAATGTTATTCCCTATAGTCCTCATGTTGTACCTTAGATCTCTGGACTTGCTCATTCTACTTTCAGTCCTTTAATTACTAAATTGTGATCCTTGAAGTCTGATTATTTTACTTTATAAAAATTATTTCATAAAATAATCCTCGATTCAATTCCTCAGCCACAGGAAAAAATAAAGTAATTCATAGGTTTGGGGATCGTTTTACTTTTTTGCGGCTAATTAATGTTAATAGTAGGAAATGCAGGGTTCAAGGAGCCTCAAACTCTAATCTTAAATAAGTCCCTAGCTCAGATTGCCATCTCAGGCTGGTGAGCCGTCCTCCCTACCCTTCAATAATCAATCTGACAATTTTGAGGACAAGGATGCAGCATCGTGGGAGGCCAAGAAAATACTCAAAACATTCCTAGAGACTTGAAAATGAAATTGATTAGAGTCATACTATAAAGAAATTGAAAGGGGGTAAGAAACAAATGGGTAAATGAAAAGTGTTATTTGCTACTAATAAGAATTGACATGACTCTTCTCAGCTGTTCACTACCTCACATTTTAGAATCATTACCAAAAAGTTCTTTCCCTCAATAAACTTATTGCTATCAACTTTTAAAAAATCAGGAAACTCTGAGGATATAAAGTATATCAGATAACACACTTGCAATTTATTTATTTATTTATTTATTTATTTATTATTTTTGAGGCGGAGTCTCCCCGTCACCCAGGCTGGAGTGCAGTGGTAAGATCTCTGATCATTGCATCCTACACCTCCTGGGTGGAAGCGATTCTGCTGCCTCAGTCTCCTGAGTAGCTGGTGGCACGTGCCACTATGCCCAGCTAATTTTTGTATTTTTAGTAGAAACAGGGTTTTGCCATGTTGACAAGGCTGGTCTCAAACTCCTGGCATCACACACTTGCAAAGTAGAGAAGACTTTTCTACTTTCTAATAAAGTAATATTGATATATATATAAAAGTGTTTATTTATTCATAGATATCTTTAGGGAATCGTGGTAACATTGTTGCTATGTGCCAGGTATGATCATGGCAAGTCACTTAATCTTTTTCTTCTCCGTTGATAAACTAAAGCTTATAATAGGAGCAACCTCGTAAATGTGTTATACAAATCAAACGTATGAATGCATGCAATGCCCTTTCAAAAGAGCTCAGGAGCAAAGTAAGAACTCAATAATGGTAGATATTTTTATTATTATTAAAATTAATATTTGTTAGGAGAAACAAGATGATTTAAATAATGATAGGACAATAAACACTGAGGACTACTAGAAGGGGAGGTGGGGTGGGGAAAAGCTTGAAAATCTAACTATTAGGTACTATGCTCACTACCTGGGTGATGGGATTAATCCTGCCCCAACCCCACCATCATGAAATATACCCACGTAACAAACCTGCACATGTACCTCCTGAATCTAAAAGTTGACATTATTTAAAAAATGAAAAAATAAATAAATAATTATAGGGAAAGTACTCTGGGCATTCAAAGGAGGAAGAGATTCTTTCTTCCAAATGTCACTGGAATGCCTCCCTCCATCCTCCATTATTATCTCAGAAGGTCGCTTACCTGCTAAAGAGCTTGAGTTTATAGTTACACAGACCCTTAAGTCCTTAGGTCCACTCCATAAAGAATCCTTCAGCAAGCTAATTGATCTCTTCGAGACCTGACTTCTTATAGCAATACATATAAAATGTCTGGTCCATAATTAGTAATCCATGCATATTGATTTCTCATTAAAAGACCCATTTTAATAGAATATGAGGCTGATTGAATGCTGTTTGGGGGTGTTAGGAGAAAAGAAGGCCTGAAAAATCAGAGAGAATTTGCTCAGATGAAAATAATTCAGTTGAATTTATTAAAACATAAACAGTAAATTGGAGAAAATAATAAGGATTATTCAAAACATATTACTCACGTTTAGTGACCTAAAAAATGTTAGCACTGTAAGTGTAATCTATGATGAGAAAAATGTCAAACTTTGGAGTCTTCATTGTTTTCAATGATCACTCTGATTTTCATTTTTAAAATTATTTCAATATGTATGTATGACCTTTTGTGAAAATACTCCCACAGGGATTGGGAATGCCAATTATTTTTCTGTTTGTGACCATCAAGAATGGAAATGACTATTTCAGACCAGGAAAAGCAACCAAGTTCATGATGATGACTGCACAGTGTAGTATTATCTATTGATCAATCGATCGATCGATCGATCTATCTATCTAATGTATATATATATGGCTTATATATCTATATGGTTTATATATCTTATATATCTATATGGTTTATATATATATGGTGTGTGTGTGTGTATACATATATATATAAACCACCCCCCACACAGTGACTTTTAGTAAAATGAAGTCTTTTGTTAGTGAGAATTTTTTTCCAATTATAAGAGAAGTAAGCTTTTGAAAATTCAGTGATAGCACGGTAAAATGAAAAAAAAATGACAACAGAAAAGCTCAGGGAAATAATAAAAATATATTAGTAAAATATTTATAGTGTAATATAAATACATTATTTTATGTTTTTTATATACTTCATAAACTTATTTATATACTTTATACATTACATATTGTATATTACATATAAGTAATATATATTTATATAAGTGTATTTTATATATGATTATATATAAAATATATAAATAATTATATATAAATATACATTCATATATTATACTACTTTATATATTTATTTCTATATCCTTTATATAGTTGATTTGTTTATATATTTTACATTCTATAGGCTTATTTTACTATTTTGCTCTTTATTATTTATTTTTTTAGTCTCCTTAAACACTGTTAACCTTTCAGATCATTGTTATGTTATCTCAAACTCATGGAATTCTAGTCTATGAACTGGCTAAGCTTATTCACTCAAGTGCCAGATTGTCTAGGTTTTAATTCCATGTCTGCCATTTACAGCCTGTGTGATCTTGAGCAAGTTATGTAACATCTCTGCACCTCAGTTTCACATTCGAAAACTGGAATAACAATAATGCTTAGCTCACAGAGATGTTTTAAGGATTAAAATAGTTTTTAAGTAAGAGCAGAAGACCTGAAACGACCTGTGGCATGGAGAGTTGGCTATCATCACTAAGTTCTTAACTCCCCCAGACTTGGTTTCTTTTGCTTGCCTCTTCATGGTATCTGGAGATTACTCTCTTCTTTCTCTAGCAAAGCTATTCATGAAACATGTAACATTTTATGTAGAATTGCCAGGTGTTTGCAGTTGCAGGGTTTCATGTTAGCCAAGCTTGGCATCTTGCTGAATATGGAATCCATTGGGGATATTCCTTATAGCTACATTGGGACAGAACTTCTACCACTGTTAAAGGTAAAACTTTATGTTAGTTTAACTTATTTTCTTTTACTGTGTGGACCTTTTACTATAGGCCCAGTATTTATTTATTTATGCCTGCAAATGATCCCCAATGTCCACATATTCAATAGAACTATTACACTGCATTTATTCTTAGGAATAACATGAGTTAATTTATAATGTATAGAATAACAGCGGCATCCACTAAAGATATTATGCTGACAAGATAACATTTAAAGTGTTAATGTGAGTGGTCAGAAAGTGCACGCTCTCTTCTAAATTCACATCAAAAGGGGAGTCAGAATCTTCATTACAGTTCACCCTGATTGAGTGCTGAGAGCTTTCAAGCCCCACACCCTCCTTACCCTTCTGCCAACACTTGAAAGCTGGTAAGAAACCTATGCGCTCCCTTCCTCCTTTAGGATGCCAGAAAGTTCAAGTCTTTCAAGACCCCGCCAGTATGAGACAACCTGCACCCAAACCCCACCTTTTAATCTCATTAAAAATCAAAGCAGTCTCCTTTCCTTGTTCTTTCAAGCCATTGTTGGACCTGACTGGGAGTTTCTCTGCCCTCCTCATAAAACCTCATTATGTGAATAATAATACTCTCTCGGCTTAGTTCAAATTCATTGTGTTGTATCCTGCAGTTTATTATCTGTTTGCAAATGACAATAATTTGCAAAGGAAATTATTTGCAAGTGTGGCATCATCTGCAAAAATTTTAGGTGGGGAGTCCCCCAATATTTTTGAAGTGACCACAGCAGGTAGAGTAATTAGAGGGGGAAGAAATGATTTTAAGGAGAAAAGGGTGAATCTAGTTTTGGTGGTAATGGTTCTGAAGCGATTTGGGTATATATAGTCAGTTGTCACAAATACAGTGGGAGATTGGGAGTGATGTCTGGGCAGGTGGCAGCTTGGATTCATCAACATACAGGTAGAATCAAGGGCCTGGAGAAGATGAGATCACCCAGGGGGTACACAGTGAGAAGAAAAGAGGGCCGGGTCCATTGCATCAGCTGAAATCTACCTCTATATTATTCACTCCTCCCTTTTCAATGTGGATGTTATTCTTGATAATTTCTTGTTTTTTCTTGTGCTTGACTTAACTTCAACTTAAATTGAAGTAACAGATTAATATTAATCTTTATCTTTTAAGTCAATCCTTAAAAATTCTGGCATCTACATCATACTCAGGCAACTAAATTTAAAATTTCAGGGCTGTAACCCACACATTAGTAACTTTAAAATTTCCTTATGTGAATCCAATGTGCATCCAAGGTTCAGAAAAACCACTGTAGGAGAATTGAAATTAGGAGAAGTATAGGATATACTTCTTCAGAAGAGAACATGCACTTTCTGACCACTCACATTAACACTTTAAATGTAATCTTATCAGCATAATATCTTTAGTGGGTGCCTCTACAAGTATAGGACATACTTCTACTAGGTTTTGATTTTTAAAATTTTAAATGTATTTCACATCTCGTTTTGGAATGGATTTAAGGTATTTTATATGGCTAATTAAATTATAATTAATTATATGGTTAACTAAAATATAATTGCTGCCTTATCAATGAATTAACTTTTATCAAATTCAAATAGTAGGTCTTAATATGCCCATTTTATAGTTAAGAAAATTGAGGCTGAGAGAGATCAAGTCACTTTCCAAATATGCACAACTACTGACTGACAGAGAAGTAATTTAAAACCAAGTTTCACTGGTTACTTCCATAAGTTAATTCACCTAACGGCATAGCTCAATGCTTCACAGGTTAGGAATCTAGGATTTTGAATATTTTTTTTCATAAAGTACCTGGAACTTTCCCCATATTCAATTTAACCTTCTCTCAAAATGCACGTAAAGTAATATTAAATTACAGCATTTCCAAATAAGGCGTGATTTAATATGCATTTTAAAGAATTTGGAGGTGTTTGTGAAAAAGTGACCCATAGCGTAGAAATCTTATTATAAGGGTAATTTTCCTTATTTTTAAGTAAAAGTTCAAATTTTTCTGCCAAATGGCCTTGGGCATTTAAATATCTATTAGAATGTCTTCCCATATTCATATCTTCTATTTCTGAGAAACAATCATAGCTTTAGACAACTTTAGGAATAATTTTTGACCTCTTATAACAACAGAGTTGACCTTCTGGTTATTCTCTCACTAGAAGGAAATCCCCAGAGTTTCTTTTTTATGAAACAGCTAAAAAACATTTAGTTTGACTGCCATCAAAATATCATCTATTCAATTGCTGTTACTCAACTCCACTGCCCTTAAATTCTCTAAATCTGAGGATCATGATTTAAGAAGGGAAGATCAAGCTCTTCCTGGAACGTTTCCAGTGGAGGATTATCTATAATAGTTTAGCATAATGGGATGATTCATGTGTTAGATTGAGTTTACAACTTTGCATCTTTATAAAAGTTTTACTTAGATTATAAAATCTCTTGGAAAACAATAAAAGTGTAATTCTAGAAAAATACGGGAACCACATATTTCAAATAATTGGATTTTGGTTTAAAATAATGGTCAATTGGCTATTTCTGATTTTAAGAATGACTTAAATTGGGGGGCATATATTTCTTTAGACCATAGAATAAATGTGGTGTAAATAATTTTTCTCTCATAAAAGGTTTCTCAGTCCAGAGTTGAGTATCAAAGGCAAAAATGGTACACTGAAAGTGTTTGTTCAAATTAAGAGAAAAATTTCTTCAGCAGAAAGGTATGAGAGATAAATAAAAAATAAAAAATTGTAAAAAATAAAGAGAAAACATTTCTTGTTTTTTTTCAAATGCGATTTTTCCAAATTTCTTCAGAATGTTTCAGAAATCTTTATCTACCCTCCTCTGAGATAGAAAAACTAAGAATATTAAGTAGCTAGAAGTTAAGAAATTCAATACTAGAGGTTGTGCTGAGTGAAGAGTCGTGTTGATGAATTCGGTGCTTACTACTGCAAAATCCTGGATCGAGGGCGTTATCTTGATTTGTCTAAATTGTGATTCCCTCTGTCTGCCACTGATTGGTCCAGGAGCCTTAGGGCTGAGCCAATTGGTGCACAGCGTCACCTGGACATGTGAATTGGTTTAAATGCTTCAAAGAGTTCTCGGAAGGGAAGAAGCAGTAATAGTTATAGTTTCTTCTTTTTTTTTTTTTTTTTTAAGATGGAGTCTCACTCTGTTGCCCAGGCTGGAGTGCAGTGGCCCGATCTCAGATCACTGCAACCTCCGCCTCCCGAGTTCAAGCGATTCTCCTGCCTCAGCCTCCTGAGTAGCTGGGATTACAGGCATGCACCACCATTCCCAGTTAATTTCTGTATTTTTAGTAGAGACGGGGTTTCACCATGCTGGCCAGGCTGGTTTCGAACTCCTGACCTCATGATCTGCCCGCCTCGGCCTCTCAAAGTGTTGGAATTACAGGTGTGAGCCACCACACCTGGCCTGCAATCTTTCTTTCTATACTTTTTTCTTATATATAGAAATAAGACCTAGAATTTTTTTTAGCTATCTTCTACCAGCGTGTTGATGTTGTCAACACAGAAAGAGCAGAGAAGAAAATCTAGAGAAATGGAGTTGGAACCTTGACTAAATCATGATTGCTCATTCCCAATCAGTGAACATTTTAGTTATATTCTCTATTATTTCAGACAATTTAAATTAGATTTTTCTGTTACTTGTGTCCAAGGCATGACTTTTGAATATAATGTCACTGTGTTTCCACAGCTTAGCTGTATAAAATATGAGCCAAAATACCTTCCCTGAGCAATTTGTAGATTGCTTTCTTACATTGACTATTGTTGTAGAGAATACACCTTACAAGTTACCTGACTTTTTTCTTCATTAATGATAGTATTTTTCTTCATATTTAAAAATACAATAATTTTGCCAGTGCATATTGATTGCTCCATAACAATTTTCCCCAAGAATATGTGTGTCCTTTCACATAGATTTAATTCATTTTTTAAGTTTAGAAATTTTTCTTCTAGAATACATATAAAAACATTTTGTTTCTTTTTTCTCAATTATGTATACTTTAGATCTTCTTTTCCTAATACAGCTATACATTTTTCAATTCTTTTAAACTTATGATGTAAAGAAATTAGAAATTAATGACAAATGTAGAAAACAACAACATTGCTACACTGTTACTTCAAATTTTAAAAAATCCTTAAAACGATTTTTAGAATAAAAACAAATTCAAATGTAAAATATTTAGAAAATAACAATAGCAATAACAATATATAGTAACCCATGGGTAGAAGAATTATCCAAAAGTAGAAGAACTCATTCAGAATCTTAAATATACATTAAGAACAAAACATTACAAATGAATAAAAATTTAAATGAGAGATTTAGAAAAGAGAAAAAACCCAACTTAAACAATTATGAAAGACTATATTATTAAAAATAAAATATAAATTTATAAATAAAATCAGAAAAAAACTAATAAAATAAAATTCTATAGACTTCTAAGTGAAATCAATAGTTGCCCTTATCAGCAAGCACTGGATAATAGTACTGCCAAAAAAAAAAAAAAAAAAAGAGTTGGCTCTATTAGAAAAACAATGATAATTTAACATAGGAGAGGTCGACCTAATCAAGAAAAAAGTAGAAATACTGTAATGGAGACATAAAGTACAGAGTAAAGTCAATTATGACATACTACTTTATATAATTCTATGAAAACATTTTGAAAACCTTGGTGAAGCTGAGGACCAAATAAAATATAAATAACCAAATTGAAAGTTTAAATGTCTCACATTGCTAAAGATGGTATCATGATGAATTCTGTCAAACCTTCAAAAGACAGTGCCAATTTTATTTTCATAATACCAGATCATGAAATAGAAATCAATCTTCCAAATTCTTTTTACAAAGTCAAGCCACCATTTGTTACAGACCTTGTGAAAGACAACATAAGAAAATAAAACTTTAAACCATCTTGTCATCTGTTAAGTTTCCATCAGGAGAGAAAGACCAGTATGAATTAAAGGGTAAAAAAGTTATTATAGGAATTAGACTTTACACAGTGTTAGGGGAAGCTGGATGGAGGGGAACTGAAAGTTGAACTAGGGAGTTGAGAGATCAGAGGCATCACCAACCTGTTAATATGAGTAGCCCAGCACATTTAGTTGCTGAAAGAGAAGCAGGAAGGGTTGGCTGGAGAAGTCTACAGACAGCTGTTCTCTCTGAGCTCCTGCAGCCACATGTCTGGTGATGGGCCTGCAGTGAAGATGAAGACCTCCACGCAGAGAAGAAGAGAGTGAAGACAAGCTGGAACCTGCCAGGTAACCCTGTGCCTCTCCTTTACCTCATGTAACCACGATGATCTTCAAACAATAATGGCCATTGCTTCACCTGCACCTACCAAATATCACAAAAATTCTTTTGGCCAATTCTAACAAAGAACAGTACAAAGAAGGGGATGCTGAAGAACATTCCTTCCAACTAAATCAAGTTGGCATTCAGCATAGTCTAACTCTTCAGTATGACATTAGCATAGAGCTTTTTCAATCATATTTAACTTCCAAATAAAGACAGCAACAAAATCATGCTTTTGCCTAATATGACGCAATTATACCTATACAACGAAACAACACAATAGCATTCTCTCCAGAAAAGATTGCACACAGGTCGGGCGCAGTGGCTCATGCCTGTAATCCCAGCACTTTGGGATGCCGAGATGGGCGGATCACAAGATCAGGAGTTTGAGACTAGCCTGACCAACATGGTGAAACCCCGTCTCTACTAAAAATACAACAATTAGCCAGGCGTGGTGGCTGGCACACGCCTATAATCCCAGCTACTCAGCAGGCTGAGGCAGGAAAATCGCTTGAACCTGGGAGGCAGAGGTTACAGTGAGCCGAGATCGCGCCACTGCACTCCAGCCTGGGCGACAGAGCGAGACTCTGTCTCAAAAAAAAAAGAAAAGAAAAAAGAAAAAAAAAAGATTGCACACAGACCTATGTTACATTATCCACCTTTGCGTGATACACACTTCTCTTCTAGTTGAGTCATATTCCTGTTTGCTATCCGGTAACATAAATAGTGAGAGAGAAGTTTAATCACTATTAACATATCTTATATAGTAGAAGAAGGAAATGTGATAAAATTAGAGAAAGAATCGATAAATATATTCACTCTTTCATATACACACATATTTAAAACACAGTAAGAAAGAAATACTCAACTACTACAGCCCTCGTTTCAAACTAGTCAATTGGTTGTAACTGATTATTATGTTTCTTTTTCTATACCCACTCCATATTCCTTTTGCCCTCGCAAACACCTCTGGTGGTTAGGTAACTTACCTGGTAGGTTGAAACATATCTTCATTTCTCATTCACCATTATGGATTGTATTTTTTCATGGGCCTTTATCTTAAGACATGCGGACTATTAAGTGAGAACTTAAAGGATCTTCTAAATTTCTCCCTGATCTCATTGTATGATAGCAACCAGTTTCTCCTTCATAATCAGATCTCATTACCTCTGCCAGTAGTCGAACTTCTTTGTTTTTTGTTTTTTGTTTTGTTTTGTTTTGTTTTTGTTTTTGAGTCAGAGTCTCGCTCTGTCACCCAGGCTGGAGTGCAGTGGCGCGATCTCAGCTCACTGCAAGCTCCACCTCCCGGGTTCACGCCATTCTCCTGCCTCAGCCTCCCGAGTAGCTGGGACTACAGGCGCCCGCCACCACGCCCGGCTATTTTTTTTTTTTTTTTTTTTTGTATTTATTTTTAGTAGAGACGGTTTCACTGTGTTAGCCAGGATGGTCTCGATCTCCTGACCTTGTGATCCGCCCGCCTCGGCCTCCAAAGTGCTGGGATTACAGGCATGAGCCACCGCGCCCGGCCAAACTTCTTTGTTATTGATTGAGTGGTGTGAGGACCCCAAGTAGCCAGGTGGCAATTTCAGTTTCTACTTAAATAGAATCATTGATGTGCCCATTGGTGAACACATTCCTTCTTTGGGAACCAAGACCTCTAGAGAAGCAAAGCCCAAAACTGAGGGTAAAACAAACAAAACCCTGTTAGTGAATCATACAGATAATGATGAGAGGAGTCACTCTGGCTTCTACCTTTTGATTCTTGGACCCATAATCCCAAAATAGCACCAGTATATTGATCACCGATTCAGAGTACATATCATATACTGGTAAAAGCATCCCAGATCTGTAAAGTATTGTCACCCAACTGAATTTTCAAAAGTTCTTTCTATGATAATTTTTCACCTTTGCAAATACAGAAAACTGTGAAGACAGCAATTTACATAATCCTTGTGGAAGGCCATCAATTAGTGAAAACCACAATTAAACTTTTGGCATATGTTCAGGTTATGTGTGTGCTTACGGAATGTGGAAGTATCTAGTCTACACACCTCTATAAAAATTGCTTTCTATATGTATGTTTATCCATCTGCACTTTTACCAATGACATATTAAAATGTTCATTGCAAGTTGTTTTTACCAGAATGGCTCTTTGTCGGGGAAAAGGCCAAGTTCTTAGGCAAAAAATTTTGTTTTCATTTGCATTTTTGATTAGCAGAGGATGAACAATTTTTCATGCTTTTAAACTAGTTATAATTATTGGTCAATTATCAGCTTTTTTCTCATTTATTAGGATCGTGTATTTACTAGTCCTTCATATGACCTCTATAAATAAACATAGTGAGAGACTAGGGGTTCCCGTTTTTTAAATTTTTATGGGGGTGCATATTGTAGAATATGTTTTTACATTTAATGTACCATAGCTTTTTTATTTCTATATAACTTATAAATCTAAAAAGTCATTTTTATCCTTCAGAGGATTGATATTCAATTTTATATTGCCTAAATTTTTATGGTTTTTCTATATTTAATACTTGAATCTATATGTTATGCAAATTTTTAAACTACATATAATAAAGATGTTGTCTCCTTTCAATGTTTGTGCCTATTTTTTTATTCCATGACTTGGTATATTTTCTGGAAGTGTGTGTGTTTCTGTATTTGTGTGATCATGTGGCATTAACCAAAATTCTTTATTTTTAATTATTTATTTATTTATTTATTTTGAGACGGAGTCTCGCTCTGTCGCCCAGGCTGGAGTGCAGTGGTGTGATCTCGGCTCACTGCAACCTCCGCCTCCCAGGTTCAAGCAATTCTCCTGCCTTAGCCTCCGGAGTAGCTGGGATTACAGGCACATGCCACCACGCCCAGCTAAGTATTGTATTTTTAGGAAAGATGGGGTTTCATTATGTTGGCCATGCTGGTCTCAAACTCCTGACCTCGTGATCCACTTGCCTTGACCTCCCAAAGTGCTGGGATTACGGATACAAGCCACCATGCCTGGCCAGAAATGCTAAACAAATATTAAATAATATAGGTGATACAAAATGAGTTTTCTTATTATTTTAGTAGCAAATATTTTATTTGTTTCAGCCAATGTATTGGCTAGACAATTATGTTAGATGATTTTTGTATATTTTATGTTTTCTACTCCAGATTTGTCTTGTTAGGGAGCAATTTTATCCAAAATGTGCAATTTTAAATGTTATTTCATGTGGATTCTCTATGATTTGATATGATCTTACAGTATTATAAACAATATTATAAACAATATTATTATATTATAAAATAAATTTTGGCTGCCATTGAAATGATTTTATCTTTTAAAAATATTAAATTTAATTTCATACAGTATGCTTATTTTCACTTTAAAAACAATGACATATTACTAAGAAAATGAGACTAATTGCACATTAGTATCTCAAGAATCAATAATATAACAATGTCTACAGTAACTAGGATGCAAAATTAATGTATTTATCTTTATCTTTTACTTTCCATTTTTAAAACAGCATTTAAAAGTGAACAGTATTTCTCAGGAATATCCAACGTCTTAGTTCTGGTTATTCTAACAAAGTGCCATAAACTGGGTGGCTGATAATGAAATTTGTTTCTCACCATTTGGAAGCTGGAGTTTGAGAGCAGGGTGTCAGTAAGGTCAGCTTCTGGTGAGGGCTCTCTTCTGGGTTGCAGGCTGCAGGCTTCTGGTTCTATGGAGAACCAGGTTCCAGGGCAGAAAGACATTGAGCTAGCTCTTGGGCCTCTTCTAATTGGGATGCTAATTCCATTCATAAGGGCTCCACCCTCATGAACTGATTACCTCCTACAGGCCCACCTCCAAACACCATCACATTGAAATTAGAGTTTCAACATATGAAGTTTGGAAGGACAGAAATATTCACTCCATGGCGTATCAACAAAAATAAGTGTGTCTTTGCATATAATTTGTGGAGTTTTTTTTAATTACACTTTAAGTTCTAGGGTACATGTGCACAATGTGCAGGTTTGTTACATATGTATACATGTGCTATGTTGGAGTGCTGCACCCATTAACTCATCATTTACATTAGGTATTTCTCCTAATGCTATCCCTCCCCCACCCCCCCACCCACGACAGGCCCCAGTGTGTGATGTTCCCCACTCTGTGTCCAAGTGTTCTCATTGTTCAATTCCCACCTACGAGTGAGAACACGCAGTGTTTGATTTTCTGTCCTTGCGATAGTTTGCTCAGAATGATGGTTTCCAACTCAATCCATGTCCCTACAAAGGACATGGACTCATCCTTTTTTATGGCTGCATACTATTCTATGGTGTATATGTGCCACATTTTCTTAATCCAGTCTATCATTGATGGACATTTGAGTTGGTTCCAAGTCTTTACTATTGTGAATGGTGCCATAATAAACATACATGTGCATGTGTCTTTATAGTAGCATGATTTATAAGCCTTTGGGCATATACACACTAATGGGATTGCTGGGTCAAATTGTATTTCTAGTTCTAGATCCTTGAAGAAAGGATCTAGACCTAGAACAACCATTGAGGAATTGCCACACTGTCTTCCACAATGGTTGAACTAGTTTACACTCCCACCAACAGTGTAAAAGTCTTCCTATTTCTCCACATCCTCTCCAGCACCTGTTGTTTCCTCACTTGTTCATGATTGCCATTCTAATTGGTGTGAGATGGTATCTCATTGTGGCTTTGATTTGCATTTCTCTGATGACCAGTGATGATTTTCTCATGGGTCTGTTGGCTGCATAAATGTCTTCTTTTGAGAAGTGTCTATTCATATCCTTCACCCACTTTTTGATGGGGTTGTTTGATTTTTTTTGTAAATTTAAGTTTTTTGTAGATTCTGGATATTAGCCCTTTGTCAGATGGGTAGATTGCAAAAATTTTCTCCCATTCTATAGGTTGCTTGTTCACTCTGATGGTAGTTTCTTTTGCTGTGCAGAAGCTCTTTAGTTTAATTAGGTTCTATTTGTCTATTTGGGCTTTTTTTGCCATTGCTTTTTGTGTTTTAGTCATGAAGTCCTTGCCCATGCCTATGTCCTGAACGGTACTGCCTAGGTTTTCTTCTAGGGTTTTTATGGTTTTAGGTCCACCATTTAAGTCCTTAATCCATCTTGAATTAACTTTTGTATAAGGTGTAAGGAAGGGATCCGGTTTCAGCTTTCTACCTATGGCTAGCCAGTTTTCCCAGCACCATTTATTAAATAGGGAATCCTTTCCCCATTGCTTGTTTTTGTCAGGTTTGTCAAAGATCAGATGGTTGTAGACGTGTGGTGTTATTTCTGAGGTCTCTGTTCCATTCCATTGGTCTATATCTCTGTTTTGGTACCAGTACCATGCTGTTTTGGTTACTGCAGCCTTGTAGTAGAGTTTGAAGTCAGGTAGCATGATGCCTCCAGCTTTGTTCTTTTTGCTTAGGGTTGTCTTGGCAATGCAGGCTCTTTTTTGGTTCCATATGAACTTTAAAGTAGTTTTTTCCAATTCTGTGAAGACAGTCATTGGTAGCTTGATGAGGATGGCATTGAATCTATAAATTACCTTGGGCAGTATGGCCATTTTCACGATATTGATTCTTCCTATACATGAGCATGGAATGTTCTTCCATTTGCTTGTGTCATCTTTTATTTTGCTGAGCAGTGGTTTGTAGCTCTCCTTGAAGAGGTCCTTCACATCCTTTGTAAGTTGGATTCCTAGGTATTTTATTCTCTTTGAAGCAATTGTGAATGGGAGTTCACTCATGATTTGGCTTTCTGTTTGTCTGTTATTGGTGTATCAGAATGCTTGTGATTTTTGCACATTGGTTTTGTATCTGGAGACTTTGCTGAAGTTGCTTATCAGCTTAAGGAGATTTTGGGCTGAGACGATAGGGTTTTCTAAATATACAATCATGTCATCTGCAAACAGGGACAATTTGACTTCCTCTTTTCCTAATTGAATGCCCTTTATTTCTTTCTCTTGCCTGATTGCCCTGGCCAGAACTTCCAACACTATGTTGAA
This sequence comes from Pongo abelii, assembly GCF_028885655.2. Classification (NCBI taxonomy): domain Eukaryota; kingdom Metazoa; phylum Chordata; class Mammalia; order Primates; family Hominidae; genus Pongo; species Pongo abelii. Next base: position 199,246,567 of record NC_071988.2, read on the forward strand.
TAGGAGTGGTGAGAGAGGGCATCCCTGTCTTTTGCCCGTTTTCAAAAGGAATGCTTCCAGTTTTTGCCCATTCAGTATGATATTGGCTGTTGGTTTGTCATAGATAGCTCTTATTATTTTGAGACACGCTCCATCAATACATAGTTTATTAAGAGTTTTCAGCATGAAAGGCTATTGAATTTTGTTGAAGGCCTTTTCTGCATCTATTGAGATAATCATGTGGTTTTTGTCTTTGGTTCCATTTATATGCTGGATTACGTTTATTGATTTGCATATGTTGAACCAGCCTTGCATCCCAGGGATGAAGCCAACTTGATCTTGGTGGATAAGCTTTTTGATGTGCTGCTGGATTCAGTTTGCCAGTATTTTATTGAGGATTTTCACATCAATGTTCATCAGGGATATCGTTCTAAAATTCTCTTTTTTTGTTGTGTCTATGCCAGGCTTTGGTATCAGGATGATGCTGGCCTCATAAAATGAGTTAGGGAGGATTCTCTCTTTTTCTATTGATTGGAATAGTTTCAGAAGGAAAGGTACCAGCTCCTCTTTGTACCTCTGTTTGAATTCGGCTGTGAATCCGTCCGGTCCTGGACTTTTTTTGGTTGGTAAGCTATTAATTATTGCCTCAATTTCAGAGCCTGTTGTTGGTCTATTCAGAGATTCAGCTTCTTCCTGGTTTAGTATTGGGATGGTGTATGTGTCCAGGAATTTATCCATTTCTTCTAGATTTTCTAGTTTCTTTGCATAGAGGTGTTTATAGTATTCTCTGATGGTAGTTTGTATTCCTGTGGGATCGGTGGTGATATCCCCTTTATCATTTTGTATTGCGTCTATTTGATTCTTCTTTCTTTTCTTCTTTATTAGTCTTGCTAGTGGTCTATCAATTTTGCTGATCTTTTCAAAAAACCAGCTCCTGGATTCATTGATTTTTTGAAGGGTTTTTTATGTCTCTCTCTCCTTCAGTTCTGCTCTGATCTTCTTTATTTCTTGTCTTCTGCTAGCTTTTGCATTCATTTGCTCTTGAGATATTTTTAAGAGTATAAAGCTTCATCAACACCAAGTAAATATATTACAGATATGAAATATACATATATGAAAATAGAGAATATTAAAAGGCATAGTTTACTGAAGATTTATTCGACATTTTAAAAATCTTGGAAAGGCCACTAAAATCTAAAAAGGATATGTACATATATAATGATGCAAAGTTGTCTCATACTATATAAAGCTTTGTGCCAAATCTATGAAAATTCAGGGGATTAAACAAAATTAATCAGAGGCTTATAAAATTATCTAAATCATCTCCCCTTATGGCGCATAAAGTTTACAATATAAAAATATTCTCTAGCTGGAGACAGTTTCATAAGTATTCGTTGGAACAACCTGTGTCAAACAATTTTTCTTTTACCAATTCATCTATTTTCTTTGTGATCATAAGCCTTCTGAACCATGAGAACATTCTGGAACCATAAGTATGTGGTCTCCAAACACCTTCACAGTAGAAACTTCTGTCCTGTGAACTTGCTCTGAGGGTTGCATACCTGCCAAATCTTCTATAATTATAGAAGGGCTTCAATAGGAGGTAAGTTCAAGCACTGCTGTAGTGTTTTATTTTGGTGATGTTTCCTTACAGATTTCTAAAATTTACTTTTGTTTGTGTAGTTTTCTTCCTATTCTACTTTCCAGTAATTTGATTTTTTAAACTCTACATTTGACTTATTAAAGTATAATTAAGGTTGTAATATGTCATTATCTAAATAAATTCTAAAACAAATGTTGAGTAGACTTTATGAAAGTAAAGCGAATCAATACTTGTGTTTTTAATTTCCATACTTACACTGACCTCTTTCTTTTCAACCGTCTTTGTTAATCTACCTAGCGTTTAACCTTTTTCGACACATCTCTTTTTTTAATGTATAAGTCTTAATTTTCTCTTTCTTCTCTCTCTGTCTCTTGCTTTCTTTTCTTCTCTATTTTGCATAAAGATTGGTAAATTTATTTGAACCTTTTCTAAGACATATCCCTTTGTGTGTAACTAGTTCCAAAGCTCATTGCAATGATTTTTCTGTTGTGAGTTCTAATATTTGATTCTTCAGTATGAGTTTGTACATCTTTTCAAGCAGTTTTAGTTTCAGAAAGCATATTTTTGTAGTATTTTCTCCAAAACCTTACATATATGAGAATATCTTTTTCTTTACATAAGTATATGAATTTAACTAGGGTACAATTTCTTAGTTTCCCCTTTTTTCAACTCACTGTTTTGTGAGATTTGTTGGTTTGTAGGAGGAAAATTATTAAAAAATCTTAATTTTGATCTCTGCAGATAACTTCTTTGTATATGCATACAGAAGTTTTGTTTGAAATTTAAATAATTGTTCAAGTTATGTCTCTGGGTCATCTTAATGAAATCTGACAGCAATATAATGAAACTTGAGATCTTTATGCTGAAACTAACACTTGTCAGTTGGACATCTCTATAGTCTATAACATATTTCATTTCCTCTCCCTTTAGTGAAGTTCATCTGACATCTTTCTCAAATTAGTCCTCTACTTCCTGAATTTGATTTTCTGCCAGCATACTGCTCTTCTCTCTGACCTGGATGGCTTTTCCAGCACAGCATTAGATAGTTATGCTTTGGTTCCATTTTTGCCAGCAGACTAATCCCAGACTCTAAATCCCAGTAGCAATGTCTTCAGCTTGTGGTGGTACTGGCTTCTTGCTGTTGGTATTCTGTGGGTTGCCTCATAAGTCTTTTTTTTTTTTTTTTTTTGACTTCATGGTATGTTTATCACCTGTGTGTAAATAATTATAGCAAATCTCTTCTGTTTTAAATATTTCATAAGGTTTCTGTTTTCCTGGTTGGACCCTGACTAATACAACTTCCCAGTGCTTACTATTCATATTTTGGTCTGTAGACAATAACTTTTATTTTGCCAAAATAGGATTGTCTGTTCATAAAGTTCTACAACTTGCTTTATTTCTGTGACATTTTTTATTCTACCTCATTCATCTTAATGGCAGAATAACATTTCTTCATTCTGGTATATCTTAATTTACTTAATGAATTGACTCTTGGTGGGCATTTATATTGTTTCTAAATGTTCTGTTATTATAAACCTTCCTTCTTCCTTTACATGTATCTTTCAGCATTTTTTCACCTGTGATTTCCTACATTGGAAACTTTGTGGAATTAAAATTGGGTAAAAATATGATTTTTTATTTTAAATAATGCATAAGCCTAAATTTCCAGCAAAAATTATACCAATGTATTATATCTCCCAAAGTGTCTGACAAATAGATGGAAAATACCTCATTTTCATTTTAATTTATTTTTTATTATATTATCAGCGAGATTAAAGTTGCATTCAAATGCTTAGTGGCCAGTTGTTTCTTATCCTGAGAATTGCCTATTTGTGTGCTTTCTCTACCCTTTTAAAGAGGTTTTCTGGCTTTTATTTTTGATTTATAAATAATCTTTACATATGATAAATATTAGCTCTATGCTATATATATTGTAACCACTTGTGTTTATTTTGTATGTCTTGTGGGTCCAATATAATTTTGAAGTCAGGCTTGCTTGCTTTCTTTTTTTTTTTTTTTTTTTTGAGATGGAGTCTCGCTCCGTTGCCCAGGCTGGAGTGCAGTGGCACGATCTCGGCTCACTGCAACCTCCGCCATTCTCCTGCCTCAGCCTCCCAAGTAGCTGGGATAGCTGGGACTACAGGCGCCCACCACCACACCCAGCTAATTTTTTTGTATTTTTAGTAGAGACGGGGTTTACCGTGTTAGCCAGGATGGTCTCAATCTCCTGACCTCGTGATCCGCCCGCCTCGGCCTCCCAAAGTGCTGGGATTACAGGCGTGAGCCACCGCGCCCAGCCAGGTTTTCTAATTTCTATGTATTCCCTTCTTTCTCTTGTCCAAACTTGTGAGGCTGATAGCTTCTGTGTTTTCACAGTCTTCTATTTCAGAGCCCTTGGGACATTACTGTTTGATATTTTGTTTGGCCATCTTTGAGTGAAGGGAGCACACATATGTCCAGTGTTGGAGATAAGAAAGGAGAAAACTTATGCTTTCAAAGTGTAGCTAGAAGCTAGCGGAGTCATCTCCAGTTCTGATTAATAGCTGGAGGAAAGATAAAGGCAGACAAATTTTACCCGGGTTTATAATATTCAGGAGGCAGTCACTAAATGCTTTTCTGCTTGCAGCTATGAGTGTGCATAAGTGTGTGTGTGTGTGTATGTGTAAAGGAGGGAGAACCTCCTGTAAAAGAATTACAGTTCGAAGAACAAGAAGCTTGGAGGAAGAAGTTCCAAACTTGTATTGCTTTGGATTCCATGCACAGTGGCAGACAGAATCTAAGAACACAGGTTGACACACTCAGACAGGATCAGTAAACAAGTCTATTTTCTGGGCTACTTTTCCTACCTCCTAACCTGGCCTGATTTGGCCCTTCTTGAATTGGGTCTTTCCTCTCTCAACACATTGGCTGTTCTTGCTGGTAGAGCTCCCTGAACCAGAGCCAGCATTCCCTGTCCTGCAGTGATGCTGGTACCTTCTTGTTTTTTTGCTTTTGTTTTTATGGCACTAGAACAGGTTAAAGAAGAATCCATAGAAAAAGAAATGCCCAATACACCTCTAATTCTTTTCTCTTGGTGTCCTGGTTTGGTATCTATCAGTAGCAGTCACTGGTGGAGTCCTTCCCTTCTTTACTTCTTAGTCAGGCTGCTTTGTTTCAGGAAATACAAGACACTAATATTACCAGTGCTGTAATCAATGGGAAAGCCTCCCAAATTCTTGCATATACTTTTTTTTTTCTTATATTACTTCTTTCCCTTTTAAAAATAGTGACTTAAATGACACTACATCTCAGACACTACATGACAGGGGTACAAACAAGTCCCTGGCTCACTTAACAGAAGTCTCAAAATGGGTTGAAAACACCAAAAAAAACAAAAGCCAACAAACCCAGGCAGAACTTTAGTGTTTTTTGGTTTGTTTGTTTGCTTTTGTTTTTGTTTTTTGTTTTTTTTTTGAGGCGTAGTCTTGCTCTGTTGCTCAGATTGGAGTGCAATGGCGTGATCTTGGCTCACTGCAACCTCTGCCTCACGGGTTCAAGCAATTCTCCTGCCTCAGCCTCCCAAGCAGCTGAATTACAGGTGCCGGCCAACATGCCTGGCTAAGTTTTGTATTTTTAGTAGAGACAGGTTTCACCATGTTGGCCAGGATGGTCTTGAACTCCTGACCTCGGGTGATCTGCCTGCCTCGGCCTCCCAAAATGTTGAAATTACAGGCATGAGCCACCACACCCAGCCTAGATTTTCACATTAACAAAATTTGAAAAATATTTTCAGCATTAGAGTTTACATTCATCTCACTTTGTTTCTGCCTGGAATCCCTTTTATTGAACTAAATCACCCTCTATTGACTCAGTACGTAAATCCTTTAAAGACTTTTGACGATTATTATGTTCTCCTAGAAGTCTTTAGCCAAGGACTGCATACTTTATTTCTTTCCTCTCACTATATAAATCAATCCCTCTAGACTCTTAATTGTATTTGCTGTTCTTTTTTGAACTCCTTCCAGTTCCTCAGAGTTTGTAAATAGAAAAAGAGAAAAAGAGCTCTATCTCAAAGTGATTTCCAGTTCAGGTACACTTTCTTGTTTGGTAACATGATAGGCCACCCAGATGATTTTTAGTTTTTCCCCCTGAATCCTTATAGCATTTCAGTTTCATCTAATTTACTGTGATTTGAGTGCTTTCCAATTGTTTCTCTTCCATTGAATGTCTGTTTCTGATTATTTTTCTACAGAGATGTTCCTTCACATTATTTCACGTTGAATCTCATTTTCTTATTTTTTCACCATGCTTCAAACTTATTTAAGCTTTTTTTTCTAATTTTCCATCTGTCTGGGTGCTCAGTGTCCCTCTATATTGAGAAACCTCTGCACATTTTATCAAAGCTTCATTAATTCCTGATATTCTATGACGATATTTTTAAAAGACCAAACTTGAGGCAAATTATCATGTTCACAGTCATTCTCAGTTAGCATCCTCTTCTCCTGATGTGTTGTTTGCCAGCATTCAATCACTCTACAATTTCAAGTCATTCTAAAACAATAACAAACATGAGACTATTAAGTTCTCACCCTCCTCCTTTTTCTCCTCTTTAATTTTTAATGTAGTCCTTTAGCCCCTAGGATTTCTTTCTATCTGTGAATCTTGGGGCTTATCCAAATAAAGTTGGGTCCATGATGATTTGTTAATAAATATCGCTAAGCTTCTGATTACATTTCTGAATATTAAGCCATGCTCCGCTGGAGCCTGCATAGATTTGGGCCGTACTGAAATAGAAAACATTCCTCAGACAGCCAAGGTGTTCACTGAGAAATGTCAAAGCTTCTATACCAATGATTTTCCCATCATCCACACTTTCATTTTGTAAATTAATCTGAGAGCACTGAGATTTTTTTTTCCCACAGAAACCAGGGAACTCCCCTTTTGTAGAGAAAGTAAAACGTAGACATATAAAGAATACATTTACATATAAACGGTATCATAGTTCTGGACAGAATCTCAAATGGCATGCAGACCAGCTCACTATCTTCAGATAGAAACTTACCTTTTTGATTCAATCATGTGAATATTATTTTCAAAACTTACCATCACAAGGTACTGTGCCTCTTGAGAGTTAAAAAAAAAAAAAAAAAAGATCCTGTCCTCTAGGAACTTACAGTACAGGCTGACTAACCAAAATACCCCACAGTCCCGAGGAAAGAGTAAATGAAAGCCAAGATGGCCTCGCTCAGAGGTACAGAGGGCAAGGCAGCAGAAAGGAGATCACTATTCTGAGTGCTCTTGCATCTGGTTGTTTGTCACAAAACACACTTTCCTCACTTGAATGTAAGACATGAAAAATGTTCTGCATTCACCATGCATGAGGGTGTTTTTATTGCTATGATATGAGAAAGGATAATAGAGTTCAGTAGTTCTTGAGTTTGTGTGTGATTGACTCTTAAGACTCATAAAATAGCCTCTTTCATCAGAAAAATGGTGACATACAAATTTCTAAAACATTGCATGCAATTTTAGGAAACCATTGTGTGCTGTTTTTCTATTTCTGCCATTAAGAAATGACCACACATTTTGTCGCTTACAACAACACAAATTTATGATGTTACAGTTCTGCGGGGAGAAGAGGAAAGGTCTCACCAGACATAAACCTCAGTGGGAGCAGGGCTGTGTTCCCCGCTATAGGACCTTGGGGAGAATCCATCTCCTTGCTCATTCAGGTGTTAGCAAAATCCATGCAGTGGTAGGACTGAGTTTGTGTCCTTGCTGGCTGTCAGATGGACCACTCTCAGCTCCCATAGGCATCTTTTTGGTCCATGCACATAGTTTCCTTTCCATCCCAAAACCAGCAACAGGGCCTCAAATCTTTCTCATGCTCCCTCTTTCTGACACACTTACCTGCTTTTCTGTCGCGCTCTCAACATCGCATGTGATGAGACTGGACCCATTTGAATAATCCAGGATAGTCTCACCAGTGTAATGTCTCTATGCTTAATCACATCTACAAAGTCCATTTTGCCACACATAACATCACATAGTCACAGGTTCCCAGGACTGGGGCATGCACATCTTTTTTGGGGGGAAGATCATTCTACCTCCATTATTTATTTATTTATTTATTCATTTATTTGAGATGGGAGTCTCACTCTGTCGCCCAGGCTGGAGTGAAATGGCACAATCTCGGTTCACTGCAACCTCCGCCTCCCAGATTCAAGCAATTCCCTTGCCTCAGCCTTCCGAGTAGCTGGGACTACAGGCGCCGTCACCACGCCTGGCTAATTTTTGTATTTTTAGTAAAGACAGGATTTCAACATGTTGGCCAGGCTGGTCTTGAACTCCTGTCCTCAAGTGATCCACCTGCCTCTGCCTCCCAAATTGCTGGGATTACAGGAGTGAGCCATCTTGCCTGTACCTACTTCCATCTTATTGATCTAGAACCTAGTTATAGGTCCTCAAGAAGTGCATGAAATTTATGTTAAAATCCCTTGATTATTTTTTCTCCCACCTCCACTTTTTGTTCATCCCAAAGAATTCTCTGATTACCAACATGTACAGCATTTTTTTTTATTTTTATTAAAAGAAAATTTCTACACTTTATTTGCCAATTACATAATTCAGTCATGACATTAAAACCGCATGAAATCTTATTCTATTTTTAAAAAGTAATTTTAATATGTGTCACACAACATTCTGATACTGCCATATTGGTGCCACCGACAATTTGTCATAGGGCACAAATAAACTGCAGCTTCATCTGTCAAAACATTAACTGATAATTGGACATGGCTGCTGTCTCTGTACAATCCCTGACCTGTATCCTATCCCAGACTTATTTCTCCTTAAGAGTCTCACTGCTTCTTATTGTGTAGACAGGCTTCAGCTTCAGATCCTCCTTTCCAAACTTGCCCCATCCTTGACCAGAATCTCCCCATCACTGCCCTGGCTCCATTCCAAATCCTCATTCCACCCCTGACCCATTGTGTAAGGGTCTTTGGCTTGAGGAAATGTAAAAACACTTAAAATACCAAGCAATATTCACATTTTTTGTCTTTGCAAAAATAGTCCTAGAAAACTGTAATTAATTTAAATGAGTTTGAAGAATATATGTAGAGTAACAAGCACACATCATTATAAACATTTTTTATTTAGTTTATAAGAGGACAGTGACTGTCTGTCTGACAGAGCTGCTTAGATAAAGCGGTTCTTCATTGTTTGCAAATGAAATTTAGAGTGGATTATCTAAACATTTAGAAATCCACTGTTGGTATTCACTGGGTAAAATTCGACAGAGATTAGAATTTTAAATGTAAGTAAGTGAAGAAAAGCCATAATGGAGGTTAAAGAGGTGATAATTTAGTGAAAAATTTCAAACACTGGCAAAAAAATTAAAAGAAAATAACACCATCCTTGAATAAACAAGAAGAATATTTCATAATTGTTGCACAATTGAGAAATTTAGTTTATTTCTTCTGATATCCTTAATAAATGTTATTTACTTTTAAAAAATAAAATCTCTCCTCAAGAACAAAGAGTAGATTTGCATTTAGTTTATTGATGTCCATTTTATTCTAGTCAAATGCTATTTCTATAAATCTCAGTTCAACAACAGCAACAAAAAGAGTGAGGAAAAAAATGAAGTTTGGATACAGTGAGAGGAAGGGAGGACTCTGATATGTGAGAAAGGTAAAGAATGTTTTATGTAAACATTATATGGTAATAAAGAAAAGTGGTTTTGCACATATTTGACTCTTTTGTTGTGCCTGATTGACAATGGTAACATCAAAACAATTGGTGACATCAAAGTGTACTGGTTAATTTAAAATCCTACTTTTTCCCATTTATTTTTCAATTTTTGGGAAGAACACAAAGTAAAATTTTTATTTGGACACTCAGGATGGGCTGCATACAGGGTCTCTTTTCTCTCAGCTTTGGCTGCAATACTGGTGTATCTGCCTCTCCCTAATAACGCCTGAAGTATTTCTTTAAAATGTGGTCTTAATTCAGACAAAAACGTTTTCTCTGAAAGTGAAAGTGCCCACTGTATTAAATAAACAAAAAATACAGTTTACCAACTAGATACATAGCATCTATCTCTATATGTGTGTGTATATATATGTATAATTTATTTTGTATCTATGCCATATTTTGTGAAATTAATTACCATCACATTTTATTTAAGATTTTAGGAATAATCTTAATGATTCAAGTTGTCTCATTAGGGGTTTTTTTAATCTGCTGATTCTACAGTGAAGCATCAGCTGGTTTCTGGTTATCAAAGCTAATATATTAAATGCAGACATTTCATAATCTGCCTATAAACTATAATAAACTGCAATTCCCGGTATTAGGGGGTTTTACATGTGGTTATTTTTTAAAGTTTTTTGGGAATACTTATTCAGTCCTTACAGCCTACTTTAACTTTTAAATATTACTTTTACTTTAAAAAGCAAAATAATATAAAGCATAAAAGTATGAAAATCTTAAAAATACAAAGAAAAATATCTTCTATTGCTACCATCCAGGACATAAAGGTCTTTCTTTCTCTCCCTCTCTTTCCCTCTTTGTCTATTTCTCTCTCTCATTATTTTCTTTTTCTTTCTCTCTTTCCTTCCTTTCTTTTCTGTTCTTTTCCTTTCTTTTCTTTTCTTTCACAGGGTTTCACTGTGTTACCAAGTTTGGAGTGCAATGGCACCATCATAGCTCACAGAAACTTTAAACTCCTGGGTTCCAGTGATCCTCCTGCCTCAGCCTCCCGAGTAGTTTGGAGTACAGTTGCATGACACCACACCTCAATCATTTTTGAATTTTTTGTAGAGTTGAGGTCTCACTATGTTGACAAGGCTGGTTTTGAACTCCTGGCCTCAAGTGATCCTCTCACCTTGGCCTCCCAAAGCACTGGGATTACAGGCGTGAGCCACTGAATCCAGCTATATGCACTTTCTATGCTTACTATATCCAATATTGCAACAAAATTAGAGGAGATTTTAACATTACAATAATAAATGATCACTGGAAGTTCTTAAAACTTTAGAAATCTTGAATTTATTTTTTTAAATGGTGATGCCCCAACATAGAACACCTACTTTTCAAAGGCATAAAGTAACAATCTCTGCCTTCTTAGTTGTAATTCTTTTAATTTTACTGACATCTTCTTTCTTTAAAATAGCCCCTTTTTTGTCCCCTTTAGTGGCAACAATGGTTATTTTTGTTTCCTTTACCCTCAACAAGGTTATTACTTCATATGAGCTGGGGTAACTGTAACTCTAAAGTGTAATGTATATTATACCAGTACTTACATTTGGCAAAATAGAATCCTTAGGAACATAATTCACTTTCAGTTAAACTTTCAACATATACCACAAAACTAAGAAGTCAAATGAAACTATGCATCTTAGCACCTGCTTAGATGTTTGCCAGAAAAATTTAGTTTAGATTTGGGAGAGAGGTAAAGTCAGTCTTGTCTTTAATAATGAAATACTCAATTTGAAACTGGAGATTTAGCTCTTGTTATTTGCAGCTTACTATATGGTAACTGGCATATGGATTCTTTCTCTAAAGAACAGGATTAACAGTGAAGGTCTCTGATAATTTTGTGGATAGCAAGTCTCCTCTTATTGTCATCACATTACTAAAGTAACCAAGAAGGATCAGTGAACGTAGGCTTCCTAAGGGTAGAAAAGGAGTTCTATTTTTTTATCAAAAGAAACTTGTTACATCTTTAATGATTGAAATATTTATTGATTCCAACAAACTATAAATGCTCATTTAAAGCTCACCCCAAAGAGTTGGTTATTTCTACCTCACATGTGCTCTCTTGTGTGTATAAGTAGTCACACACACAAGCTCGCAGACACACTCACGGATTTTAACTATTAGAATACAATGCCTATAGGAATTGCTGCTCAGACCAAAGTATGAAGTGATAAGGATGTTTCTGAAACTTTTGAAATTTTACTATTATAGTGGAGTTTTTGTCTCTTCGAGAGTTTTTTGATTTCCCTAGTGTGGTAGCCTGAATAATGCCTCCCCAAAGATATCCACATTGTAATCCCCAGAACCTTTGAATATGTCATCTTATACGGCAAAAAAGAAATTGAAAATGTAAGTTAAGGATCTTGAAATCAAGAGATTATCTGAGATTTTCCAGGTGGGCCCAATGTCATCATAAGGGTTCTTACAAGAAACAGGCTGGAGGGTCAGAGTCAGAGCAGGTGACGTGATGACAGAAGTTGAGGGAGAGAAGGACACGTGGCAATGCTAGCAGATGTCAAAGTGCTGCAGGATCATGAGCCACGTAACTCAGCCGCAACAGCAGCTGGGAAGGCTCAGGAACATCTCCTGTAGGGCATCTAGAAGGAGCCCAGCCCTGCCCACAGCTTTATTTTAGCCCAGTGGAACTCATTTCAGACTTCTGATCTTTGGAACTATGAAACATTTGCACTGTTTTAAGCCATTATATTTGTGGTCATTTGTTCTGGCAACCAAAGGAAACTAACACAGCCAGCATTTGCATTTTCTACTTTAACTCTTCAATTTTATCAGATGATGTCCTCAGTGAATCATTGTCTTCCATAAATGTATTACGCCACAGGGAGCCTCAAACAAGCAATATACATATGCTTATTTTGGATACCTTGTCTGTTCTAGGAGACTCTATACATCCATTTGTCTTCGTGGAGTACGTGCAATTAATTGGCCTTATCTTAGCTGTCAATAAACCAAAGATCCACTTTTTACCTTGACACTAAGTGAAACTGGTGAATATCATCCAAAAGGTGATGGCTTTTGCTAGGAGACATGAGTCTACCTCAGTAACACTTGGACACTTTAGCACACATTAATAATCTTTAGTCACTTTAGCAAATTGTATTTTAACAAAAGTATGTATATTCAAATATATGTGTATATGAAAGCTTATATATATTTACTTTTATAGTAATTTTGGCTTTTTATTTCTATATTTTAATCGTTATACAGAAGTCTGTATAAATAGTCTTCAAATTACTACAGAAAATATTTTGTTATATTGAAAAATTAACAATTAATTTATCATCTATTATACTACGTGTAAACTGCTGTCCTCTACAGGGCAGCAGAGAATACAGTATCAATTATGGTTACTGTCTCAAATAATTAAACAAATGTTGGTAAATCTAGAGGACACAGTCCTGAAGGCCATAAGTAAAAATGTGATGCAGTCATTTTGGAAAAATTATTAAAAACTCTTTGGTAAATATGATATTAGGCTAGGAATACCTGATCTTTTGTTTGCAATGTTACAAGGAGATGTGTCTGAATAATGACAAACGGATAAAAGCTAAAAATACTAGTAAGAAACTTTATATTTTATTAACTGGACTTTATTGACTAGACTCTTGATAAAACTGCACGCTTTGAGAGTAGTATTTTTAGAATAACCACTTTTCATTCTCCACTCTCTCAAATAGAACGTTACAGGGTGCCCCCAAGAAGGTGGGACAAATTTTAACTCACTCTTCATATGCCCCTACTTTTGTGAAAAAGGGACAGCGCTTGCCAAAAAAGCAGGCAGCTGCCTTTGATTCGAACAAGAACAGAATGAAATTAATCCTTCACCCTTTGTCAAAGAATGCGTGTGTGCTTAAGTAAACTTCTAAATCCATTCAGAGTTAAATCTCAGCACCTGGCATAAATGGAAGGAAAGGAGGATGGGTGGAATTACATGGCACATTTACATTTCAGTCAATTAATGAAAAGCGTTAGACAAAGTGTTGACAGAAGCAGCAAGGCTGTAGAAGCAGGGCACGGTCTGGATCTGTCCTTCCTGGTATTGTACTGCGTATGGAAAATGTGGTGCCTTGATTGGAGGAGCTACCCGAAAACCTGGTTATTTGTCTGTAGTCCAGCAGCCTTTCACAGATGAATGACTGCATGAAGTTAAAAGCTAATCTACAATGTCATTTTGACCTAAAGTTCAAATAACATTTTAGAAAACATTTGAGCCTTAAAAAAAAAAGACGCAAGGCTACATATGTTCTAAAATATAGGAGCAAGGTATCATAATTAGAAATATCCATCCTGGAATAAAGGCTGGATAACTAAAACAAAAAGCAATCAAGGAAGAGTAAAACACAACAACAATCAACGTTCATATTGCAGGAAATTAAAGAGTAAAAGCTCCACTAGAGAAAACTTAAAGAAATAGATTATGAACAACAAGTGCAAACATAAGCAAGTAAGATTACATCAAACTAAAAAGCTTCTGCACAGCGAAAGAAACAATCAACAAAATAAAAGGCAACCTATGAAATGCGAGAAAATATTTGCAAACTATATATTTGACAAAGGGTTCATTTCCAAACTGCATGAGAAATTCCTATAACTCAATAGCAAAAATCAAATAACTTGATTAAAAAATGAGCAAAGAACCTAAATAAACATTTCTCAAAAGATTGCATACAAATGGCCAACAGATAAATGAAAAGATGATCAATATCACTAATTATCAAGTAAATGTAAATAAAACCACTGTGAGATATCACCTCACACCTGTTAGGATAGTGATTATCAATAACAAACACAAAAGAGATAACAAGTGTTGGCGAGGATATGGAGAAATGGAAACCCTGGTACACTATTCATGTAAAAATGTTGCAGGACTTTCTCCTCAGTTCAGCTATAAACCAGGTTCTTGTCACACAACAAGGAAAGATTAGGCTCGTGGACACACAGAAAGGTGAGAAAAACATTTATTGGGTGAAAAGGAAAAAGACTCTCAGCAAAGTGAGAGGGATTCCTGTTAACAAGCCCCCATCTCACCAATTGAGTCCCAGGTTACCACCCAGGAACAGGAGAGACCAGGCTCCTCCCCATGCAAATGGTGCAAACTTCCCACAGCTTCACCCCATCCTCCCAGTGCACAGGCCAATTCAGAGATTCTCCAGGGAGCACTTTTCACTTGGCTGTCTCAAAATGATGCAGCCTTTATGGAAAACAATATGGAAAGTCCTCAAAAATTAAAAACAGAACTATCAGACGACCCAGTAATTCCACTTCTAGGTATATATCTAAAAGAATTGAAATTAGGATCTCAAAGAGATACAGTATTTCTTCTACATTCATTGAAGCATTATTCACAATAGCTGAGCTATAGTGACAACCTAAATGCCCATTGATGGCTGAATGGATAAAGAAAATGGATGTATACATACAGTGGAATATTACTGAATCTCAGATAAAGAAAATTCTGCCATTTGTAATAACATGGATGAACCTGGAAGACATTATGCTAAGTGAAATAAGCCAGGCACAGAAGGACAGATACTGCATGATTCCACTTCAGTGAGGTATCTAATGAGCTATCTAATATAGTCAAACTCATAGTCGAATGGAGTTCAACATTCCCCTGAGTCCCTGGGGCATGCCCACGCCAGCCTGTGGCCCTGTTTTTGCTTGTGGGGGCCCTCCGCCACAGACATTTGAATGGAGTTGAGTGGGAGTTGCCAGGGGCTAGAGGGAGGGAGAAATGAGGAGTTCTTGTTCAACTGATATAGTTTCAATTATGTCAGATGAGTAAGTTCTAGAGATGAATGTTAGCAATAGTGTACTGCACACTTAATCATCTGTTCAGGGTAGATATCATGTTAATTGTTCTTAGCCTAATTTTTAAAATACCAACCAACCAGATAAACAAACAAAACCCACAATAGATTATAACAGAATAAACCATAGAAATATCATCCAGCATAAAAATACAGGCTAAAAAGGCTGAAACATTGAGATAGAAGATAAAATTTCTAGAACAAAGAGAATAAATATTAAATCTAACAAGGATAGGTTCTGTCAAGGATGGAATCGGAACACAAGAAGAAGGAATACACCAATAAGACACACTTCCAAACCTAGATTGTCTTCATCCTGCCCTCATTCACCACCATTTACGCCTCTACCATGAATGTTTTCAGCTGTAAATAGGGCTCCTTGGATGGTCCTACAATTTGGCACTGACATAGCCACTTCCTGAACCAAGAGAAAATGAATGAAACACAGTATTTTTCACTCCGGGTGAACATGTTTTCTTTCCTCTTAGTCTGTCAGCTCTGGTAAGCATGTCATATCCTTATGCTGACCTCCTATCCCGTGCTGGAATTTCTTCTACAGTAAGAGTCACTTATATTTTGTGCTGCTGTGTGTAGTATTTTCTTGTCATACCACATCCATCCCCAGTAAAGCACCATTGCTAAAGCTGCCAACCTGTTTCATGGCTACTTAAACATGTGTTACATATTAAAACAACGTCTGCAAACAATTGCTTTCTAACCAATACATTGTGGAGTAACATTTTTACTGGTAATCTTGTTTGTAAATTCTTATTACTAAATGGAAATTTTTTAAAAAGGAGGCCAATTATGTGATTCAGGAACCCTAATAAGAGCTCCTGAATTCTAGCATTGCCCTTATACTAAGCAACACTTGTATTTGAATTTGAATGCCAGAATACTCACTCTGGTATTCTACTTTCATTGTTTTCAGCATTTGTATTATATTCATTCACATAGTTTTAAAAAGCAAAAGAAAGCAAGTAAATGCTCTCAGATAAATAGTTTGTCACTTTTATCATTTGGACGATAATATGTTTACAGTGGTAATCGCAGTTAACCTTGTCACTACACGTTAGTCTGAAGGATGTGTTTACTTGGTTTCCCATAGCAAAAAACAAAAACAAAAACAAAAAACCACACTCCACTGTGCAGATTAACTTAAATTTCTGAAACATGTTTCACATTTCAATGTTCTAAATACAAGGCTACTCTTGTCTTATGATATTTTTTGGTTATTGTTGATGATAAATCAGTTTTTTTAATTTTTGTAGGAATATAGTAGGTATATATGTTTATGGGGTACATGAGCTATTTTGATACAGGCCTGCAATGTGTAATAGTCATATCCGGGTAAACGGGGTATTCATCACCTCAAGCATTTATCCTTTCTTTATGTTACAAACAATCCAATTATATACACTTTCATTATTTTTAAATGTACAATAAATTATTGTTAACTGTAGTCACCCTGTTGTGCTATCAGATACTAGATCATATTCATTCTATCTAACTGTATTTTTGTAACCATTAAACATCCCTACTTCTTCTACCACTCCCCACTACCCTTCCCAGACTCTGGTAACCATCATTTTGCTTTCTATCTTTATGAGTTCAATTGTTATAGTTTTTAGCTCTCACAAATAAAAGAGAACATGCTAAATTTGTCTTTCCATACCTGGCTTATTTCACTTAATATAATGTCCTCTAATTCCATCCATGTTGTTGCAAATGACAGGATCTCATTCTTTTTTATGGTTAAATAGTACTCTGTTGTCTATTAAATATTAATATCACATTTTCTTTATCCATTGGTCTGTTGATGGACACTTAGGTTGCTTCCAAATATTGGCTATTATGAATACTGCTGCACTATTAGTATTACTCCATTCTCACACTGCTATGAAGAAATACCCAAGACTGGGTAATTTATAAAAGAAAGAGGTTTAATTGACTCACAGTTCCACATTGCTGGGGAGGCCTCAGGAAACTTACAGTCATGATGGAAGGCAAAGGAGAAGCAGGTACCTTCTTCACAGGGCAGCAGGACTAAGTGAATGCCAGCAGGAGAAACGCCAGATGTTTATAAAACCATCAGATCTCATGAGATTTACTCAGAAGAACAGCATGAGGAAAACTGCCCCCATGATCCAATTACCTCCACTTGGTCCTGCCCTTGATATATGGGGATTATGGGGATTATGATACAAGATGAGATTTTTGGTGGGGACACAGCCAAACCATATCATTCCACCCCTGCCCTCACCCAAATCTCATGTCCTCACATTTTAAAACACAATCATGCCTTTCCAACAGTCCCCCAAAGTCTTAACTCATTCCAGCACTAACCCAAAAGTCCAAGTCCAAAGTCTCATCTGAGACAAGGCAATCCCTTCTGCCTAAGAGCCTGTAAAATCAAAAGCAAGTTAGTTACTTCCTAGACACAATGGGGGTACAGGCATTGGGTAAATATACCCGTTCCAAATGGGAAAAATTGGCCAAAACAAAGGGGCTGCAGACCCCATGCAAGTTCTAAACTCTTAGATTTTAAACCTAAAAGTTCCAAAATGATCTCCTTTGGTTCCATGTCTTGCATCCAGGTCACACTGACGCAAGAGGTGAGCCCCCAAGAACTTGCACAGCTCCACCTCTGTGGCTTTGCAGGGTATAGCCTCTATCCTGGCTGCTTTCATGGGCTGGCATTGAGTGTCTGTGGCTTTTCCAGGTCCACGGTGCAAACTGCTGGTGGTTCTACCATTCTGGGTTCTGGAGGATGGTGGCCCTCTTCTCACAGCTCCACTAGGCAGTGGCCCAGTGGTGACTCTTTCTGGGGGCTCCAACCCCACATTTCCTTTCTACACTGCCCTAGCAGAGTGACTCCATGAGGGCTCCACCCTGATTCAAAGAAGTAGGAGTTTCCATACATCCTCTGAAATCTAGGCAGAGGTTCCCAAAGCTCAGTTCTTGACTTCTGTGCACCCGCAGGCTCAACACCACATGGAAGCTGTCAAGGCTTGGAGCTTGCACCCTCTGAAACAACTGCATGAGCTGTATCTTGACCCCTTTTAGCCATGACTACAGATGAAGCAGCTGGGACACAGGGTCTATGTCTTCAGGCTGCACAGAGCAGGGGGCCCTGGGACCTGCCCATAAAACCATTTTTCCCTTCTAGGCCTATAATGGGAGGGGCTGTCATGAAGGTCTCTGAAATGCCCGGGTGACATTTTCCCCATTGTCTTGATGCTTAACATTCGGCTCCTTGTTAATTATGCAAACTTCTGCAGTCTGTATGGATTCCTCCCCAGAAAATGGGTTTTTCTTTTCTATCACGTTGTCAGGCTACAAATTTTCCAAACTTTTGTGCTCTGCTTCCTCCTGAACACTTTGCTGCTTAGAAATTTCTTCTACAAGATACCCTAAATCATCTCCCTCAAGTTCAAAGCTCCACAGATCTCTATGGCAGGGGCAAAATGCTGCCAGTCTCTTTGCTAAAACATAGCAAGAGTCACCTTTACTCCAGTTCCCAACAAGTTCCTCATCTCCATCTGAGACCCCCTCAGGCTGAACTTCATTGTCCCTATCACTATCAACGTTTTGGTTAAAACCATTCAACAAGTCTCTACGAAGTTCAAAACTTTCCCTCATTTTCTTGTCTTCTTCTGAGCCCTCCAAACGGTTCCAACCTCTGCCTATTACCCTGTTCAAAAGTCACTTCCACATTTTTGGGTATTCTTATAGCAGTGCCCACTACCTCATTACTAATTTATTGTATTAGTCTGTTCTCACACTGCTATGAAGAAATATCCAAGACTGGGTAATTTATAAAAGAAAGAGATTTAATTGACTCACAGTTCCACATGGCTGGGGAAGCCTCAGGAAACTTACAATCATGGCTGAAGGCAAAGGAGAAGCAAGCACCTTCTTCACAGGGCAGCAGGACAGAGTGAATACCAGGAAGAGAAATGCCAGATATTTATAAGACCATCAGATCTCATAAGACTCACTCACTATCACAAGAAGAGCATGGGGGAAACCACCCCCGTGATCCAATTACCTCCACCTGGTCCACCCTTTGACATGTGGGGATTATGGGGATTATAATTCAAGATGAGATTTTTGGTGGGGACACAGCCAAACCATATCACATGGGAGTGCAGATATCTTCTTACGCTATTTGTTATTATTTAAATCTAAGAAAATCAATCAAATTATTTAATGAACATTGAATTATATACACTACTTGTAAAATAATGATATTTGTTTAGCATACTTAAAATAAGATGATTGCATAAAATATGATACCTGAGCATATGTGTCTATAGTTTCTTCATGAGATTCAGAAGTAGATTTAAATTGATATCTACAATATCCCAAATTCAAGTACAATGCTAGATTTTTTTAAGGGATAAACAATTGTTTTATTCATCAGTCTTTCCAAAATTTAAGTGAAAAAATTAACTTCAGCAATGAATAACTAGTTTGGATATTATGTATTCAGAGCTAGGACATCTAAGCATAACCTAGGATTCATTCCTTAAATGATATTCCCTCCCTGGCCTTTCTGTTTAGCTATGAGTTTCACATATATTTGAAGGGTCACTGGAATAAAGCAATAATATCTTATTAGTAACATTCCATCAGTATTTCTCTCAATATAGTTTAATTTTCTCATGACTTTCTGTCTTTTGGTGATTTCTAGCCCTCCGGCAATAGTGTCAGCATACTTATAGTAAAATAACATGAAATAGAGACAAAGAATGATTATACAAAGCCCAAGTTACAGTAATGTTGGAAGAATAGTTGGAGTTATGTGGGGAAATAATATTACAGCTACTTTTTAAAGTTCTGACAAATACACAATTAACTCTTGTCACTAAAGTCTTTCTCATCCCTGGTTTTAACTGAACATTCCCCACCCACAGCTGGCTGCCCTCTGGAGAGTGTTAACCACACCTTTGAAATAAATAGCCCCAAATACCAATTGTTACTGCTGATGGCACTAAAGCCTACAGCAAAAACCAGACTTCCCTTTACAGCTTGACTATCAAGTAAAAGAAACCACTCTAGTTTCATGAGGTTTCTAAGGGTTTAGAATACTTGCAATCCTGCTCTTTGCAGACACATTTGAAGTGTATTTCTAAAGTTAAACCTGTCTTTTTAAAAATTAGAAAGTAGAGTTTTTACTGGAAGCCTGTAGCACCAAGTCTGCTTTTTGTATGAAAAAGCACAAACAATGTTTTCACATGGAAACGAAGGCATGGATAGCCAGTTTTAAAATAACCTGAGCTAGATTCATTTCACAGTGAGTTAGAGCAGTTTCCAATGCATCTGAGGTTTCAGAGAGTGACTTCTTTTTGCTTTCAGTAAGCTAACCTTCATTCAAAGAACAGCTCAATTGTTTCTGTATTTACAGTCTCATGTGTGGAGACATTGTCTTCAACTTTTAACTTCTATAGACATCAGCTCTTACACAGTGAAGAAATAATACAAGGACAGCTTCCTGCTCACATCAGCAAACAAAACAATTTGGGATAAAAGTGCCTGAATACACATTACTCAAAAACACTGTTTTTCCATTTCTTTTCTTATGTAAATAGAATCGAGAAATCAAAACTATGAGCCTAGATTGAATTTGATGGATAACTTCTTTAAACTTCCAATTTGCTTTTCCAGACATTCTCAGCTCATCTTCCTATTAAAATATTAATGAATATTCTTCTGTGAATTGCTATTTAGACAAACTTTTTCATTACTGAGTGTTCTTTGGAATTTTTATACGACTGAGTATATGTATTTCTGATTTGATCTCATCATTTCCCTGGGCTGCAACAAATTTACTTGATTTTAAACTTTTATATGCATATGCTTTTCAACTATAGAGTCAAGTAGAAACGATTTTTTTCCAGCAATCATTCAAATGACTTTTTATAACTTAATACTTGTATTATATAAATTAATGCCGCCTTACAGAGATAATTTTATTGAATTTGTGGTAGTGACTTAGTCCTGTATTTTCTTTCTTTTGTCTTTAGTAACACATTTTATTTATTCCAAGTTCCATACATTTTTTTCTTACATTTTAAACATCTGTACAATTGAGATAGATCTTACAACTAATGGAATCCTAGATTAGGAAAAAAGCAGTATTCAATGTCAGTGGGTCTTACAGCTTTCTTCCTCTGAGGGATGTTTACATTAAGATCTGAGCTTAACTGTTTTATAAAGTCACACATTTCTCCTATCATCCTATCATGCTGCCAGATTAAGTTGTAATTTAAATTGATAATACGAAAATGGTGGGTCTTTTTTTAAAAAAAACAAACAAACAAACAAAAAAACCTTCATTTTAAGTTCAAGGAACCTGTGCAGGTTTATTACAAGGTAAACTTGTGTCATGGGGGTTTGTTGTACAGATTATTTCATCGCCCAGGTATTAAGCCTCGTAGTCCTGTACTTTCAAAGGATTGGCTTCCCTGCTGCTCTCTTTTCCTATGACTTATATTCTTTGACTTCTTTCATCAGTTTTAAAGGTGACAGAATATTTGTGACCAATAATTTTAAATAATATGCCAAATTGGTAGAATTTTTAAAGAGTTGTGTTAGAAAGTATAAGAGTTTGCTGTTTGTTTTTATACTCAAAAATTTAGATGCTAACAAACCAGTTCATTTGATTTTTTTTTCTTTTTTTTTGGTAAGACATTCCCAGAAGTCTTAGTCTTTTTGCCTCTACACTGGGTCCTATGGCACTGATTCTAATATAACCTATCAAAAGAAAATCTCCACAAATTCATAAGCTGTCACCAGAAGACAGGTAACACTGTGATAAAGCATAAAGTTACTCTTATTTTCTCTAAAAATAGGTAAATTTGAGGAATATATTTACACAAATAATGGTAATAATTTGCGTATCACAATTGTAAGATTTTTAAGCAGAAAAATAATATTGGAGAGGATGCAGAGAAAAATAAAAGACAAATTTGAAATGATTATTTTTTTCTCAAAATATATGGATAGTTATTAAGAACTGATCCAACATATAAATTGCAATGTGTGATGGTTACACAGGAGTACACATATGTAAAAATTTCTTGTGGCATGCATTTAAGATTTATGCATTTTACTATACATGTAATATACCAAGGAGAAAATAGTTTAAACAAATTAGCAATGCAACATGTAGAAATACATGTGCAATAAACAAATATATGCACATGAATAATTTAGTGTAAAAATAATGGTTTTATCAGTGATGTATGCAATGACAAACTATTATTAGCAACATGTGAAATGACCATTATGAAGTTATTTATTTTTTATTCATACAGTGAGATACTAAGCAGCTGTAAAATTATATCATTCTAGAGAAGAATATGTAATGAAATTTAAATATTTGCACAGCATATTAATAATTATAATAATAAAAGCAAATTACTAAACTATGCATACAATAGTATTACTTAACTTTTATAATCAAATTTATGAGTATATTAGAAAAAAGCAAACAAATTTCCTAGAAGATATTAAAGTAACTAATGGGGGCCACTGGGCTGAGACTGCTCCAGTGCCTTGGTTTCCTACGTAGGCAACACAAAACTCAATTCAATGCAAACAGTAAAATGAAACTTAAGCTTAACCAATCAGAAACCACCAACTAACCTCTAACTAGAGACTTTCCACCCAAATAAGGCAAACAGCTACTTGTAGTCTCTCAAGTAATTTCCTTATTTTGGCTCTCCGTTCTGCCTTTACAAGCCTGCTTCTCATACCACTGGTTTTGAGTGCTGCCTGATTCTTGACCAATAAGTTGTTTTGTGGAATTGGGAGTTATTGATCATGTATGGTGCTTGGAGCTTAAGACCTGAGGTTCATCTACCACCCATTACCCGAGCTCATTAATGCTGAATGAAACTGGTGTCTGGCTTTTCTCTACACACATTGCCTGATAGAGCAGTCAATACCTCTCAGAGGAAAAATGAGCTTATAGGCCAAAATAATAAAAAGTTTGAGGAACACAACTATTTAAAGAGATAAACATCTTAGTTTCCCTTTTAGATCTTATTTGAACCAGAAATAGTACAAGAAAAGGCCCAAGAAATTAAAATTAGCTTAATAAACAGATCAAAAGAAATAGAGAAAGGTATTAACGATGTGAAACAGGAATAGAGCAATATGGAAGAAAAATAAAGAGTAGAGATATACACTAAAAATAATAATAGCTTAAGTAAACAGCACAATATAAACAGCAGAATATAGATAACAAAAGAACAAATTAGAGTATTAATCTAATACTCAGAAAACCTACTAGAGGGAAGAAGGAAAAGATAAAAGAAATAGAACATATAATAGAAAAGTTGAGAGGCAGAATTTAAACAGAATGCTAATATCTAGATGTGAGTTCCAAAAGAGAGAGAAATGAAATTTCAGAAGAAATGGATACAGTAATAATGGAGATTAACTTTTTAGAATTAAAAACAATAATTTAAACAATTCAGACTGGAAGACCCTTAGAGCACCAAAGGGGAGAAATAAAGAAAAAAAAAACAAATACCTAGTCAAATTCTAGTAAAATTTAACATCAGGTTAGATGAAAAACTAAATGCATACACACAGAGAGACTCAATTATTTACACAAAACAAGTACAGATGATCCCTGATTTACAATTTCTTGACTTGACAATGGTGTGAAAGTGATATGCATTCAGTCGAAACCACACATCAAGTACCCATGCAACCATTCAGTTTTTTACTCTCAGTACAGTATTCAATAAATTAATGAGATATTCTATACTTTATTATGCAGTGGGCTTTGTGTTAGATGCAGTGGGCTTTGTGCAGTGGGCTTTGTGTTAGATTTTTATTATGCAGTGGGCTTTGTGTCAGTGGGCTTTGTGTTAGATGATTTTGCTCAACTGTAGGCTAATGTAAGTGTTCTGAGAATTTTTAAGGTAGGCTAGGCTATAATGTTCAGTAAGTTAGTGGTATTAAATGCATTTTCAACTTACAAATATTTTCTACTTGCAATGGATTTATCAGGACATAAACCTGTTGTCAGTTGAGAAGCATCTATATTAGGTTAACAACATGTTTTCAAATGATCTTCCAACTCTAGATGGAAGATCAGTATGCATTAGTATTTTCAAAGCATTAAAGAAAAATAATTTACAACTTGGAATCCTGTATTTGGGAAAGCTACCCTTTGTTTATGATGATTAAACAATGTAATAATTACTTCTAGGCATTAATGCTTCAGAAATTTTGCCGTGCCAGGACTCACAATAAAAACAGTTTTGGATGAAGTAACTTAAATAAGGGGAAAATTATCAAGGAAATATTTCAAGATTTAAGGTGGTATGTGTAGTGCCAAATGTATGCATACTTATAATAACATTATGTGGACTAAACTCACTAGTTAAAAGACAAAGATAGAGAGTTTAGATTTTAAAAGTTGCAGACCAGAGATAGGTTCTTGTTTTTCAGAGTACACCTAAAGCATAAGGATAATAAAAAATTGAATTTAAAGAATGTAAAATCATACACCAGGCAGATACTAACCAAAATAAAACCACTATAATATTAAAGCCAAATAAAATAAACAAAAACAAACACAAAACATTATTGAGGTAGGAAGGTTTATTACCTTCTATCTGATAGTTAATAGAACCTGCTATTATCATAGGTTCTATTAACCGAAAGGATGCAGCAATTTTAAAGTTTTAGTTTCTAAAATAGCCTAAAAATATGAGGCAAAGAAGGTTGGTATAACTAAAGGGGTAAGTCCCAAACTGACCATATGGGAACATTTTTCTCCTGTTATTGACAGATAAAACAGAACAAAAAAATAGAAAATACGAAATGAGTTAACAAGTGTGACTCACTAGCTATACAGATAAAAGTAAAGGTTCTCCCCCATCTTATTCTCAGAACATTCACAAAATTGATCAATACTAGGCCATAAAAGGTCTAAATTTCAGTGAATAGATTATTATACAATATGTGATTTAGAGAAGTAGAAGTAATAATAAACAGGAAGAAAGATAGCATTGCTTTTTCAGCACTCATAACTCAAGGAAAATATAGCACCAGAATCAACTGCTTTCCCTTTGTTTTCTGTTTGTTTTGTTGTTGTGTTATCACATTGTTTCACAGATGATGAGAATTTTTTTAATCCTTGTATTGTTTGTGTATTTCTAACTTTGTTACTTTACCACCCATTTTCCCTCCCAAAGCCCCCATCTTAAATCTCATGCTGCTTTTCATTTTAAATAATAGAGTAAGTATTTAGGAGTTTATAGCATTACATAATATAAACTTCTAAGTTTAGCGTTCCTATGTTTCTAACTTCAAAACAAAGCCAAACAAACAAACAAAAAAAATCAAACAAAACAAAGCAAAAGGTTGTTGAGTTAAAGCAGTTACCTGAGTTAGGTAGCAACATAAATAAAGCATTAGTAGATATTTATTTATAACTGAAACCAATAATGAGGAAATTGGAACATTTACAAAAATACAAATTTAAAATCTATACTTACATACTTTTTAGTCTCAGATTCTGAAGTGAATGACAAATTAAAACAAGAAAATTGTGTGGGCATGATACATGATTTCCATGATATATGCTAACATATATTCTATGACTTAGTTAACAAAATAGTTTCCTTTGAACAAGATAGTGTTTTAAGTGGAACTGAAGAAGAGTGATTTGTGCTGCTGTGCCTCAATGGAATTACTGAAAATTACTCTTCTTATCCTTTGTTCCTAACAGTTTTTACTTTAGTTTTTCATTGCCAGCTGGAAGGAAAATGGGTTTACAAAAACGACTCTTAGAAGTAAATGAGAATTCATTGAGGAACATTGAGCGTTTTGGGATGGTAATTTGCTTGATTAGTTGCAAACAGCATATGTGTTCATGTTATTCTTAGATTTCTCCTGTGTGTACTTTCAGAACATGTATCTTGTTTTCCATATGTTTCTTATCCTTATCCTTTCTTCTCCTTGGAAGAAAAAGGTTGCCTATGACAACTAAAGTTATATTTTTAGTTCATTTATATTATTTGCCCAAATATTCCTTTTTCTTCCAGAGTGAAGTGGAATGTAACCAAAATATATGCCTGCATCAGCCAGATGTCATCTTCACTTCTCTCCATTAAAAGCTGTAGTTGACTTTTTAAGGATCCATGCCAGAAACCAGAGAATATTTAAGCTAGACTTCAGTTAAAATAATTTATTTTTACTCAATCTAAAATGTCAATCACTTTTCTAGATACACATTAAAAACATTTACACACACACACACCAACCTGTGGACACACACATATTTACAAGGAAACATTTTTCAAACATTTTTTAGCAATTTCAACATTAAAGCTTAATTTTTGAAATCAAGACTATCCAGAAAATCTAAGATACATGTATTCACAAGCAGTTATTACAGTTTAAACCTACTTTGGCTTTTCCTGTTTTTAATCTCAGTTTTTCATAATGAGAATACACACCATCTTTAGTTTAGGGGATATGATTTCAAATTCATTTTATTTTGTTCACATTTAATGATGTTAATAATATTCCCCATTAAAATAGGATCCTACAGAGTCTATAAAACTGTAAATTAGAAAATGCATCATCCAGTGACTTATTTAGTAACATATGTAAGATCCTTGTGGTAGTCAGCAAGCTACTTTTTCCTCAGTTTCAAATCTTGCCTTCTATATGTTGTTTTGGGATGTTGTGGTTGACACTCTACCAATAACATTTTTTTATTTTGCCAAGTAGCTCCAGCCCTGCCAGTAGGGGGTGGTAGAGAGATGGTAGTAGTAGGCTGAAGAAGAACGAAAGGAACTGTTCATTTCTGATTGCTGTCTGTCTTATCAGTCACCCTTCAGGGTGCTCCTTCCCCTGGCAGTGGCAACTTGGCAATTCCCCCATCCCCCATCCCTGCCACATTTTGAGAATCAACCTGAATATGCTTCAGTTGGTGGGCTTTCCTTCCTCTTACAGCTCAATCCCAGCTCCACGGGGTCACTTCTCTAAGCTTCTGAGGGACCAGTATTAGCCCAGCAGGTCCTCTCCCTTAGGATCTGAACCAGCTCTGCAGAGCTCCTCCATCTTTCTTTTCTTTTCTCTTTTCTTTTCTTTTCCTTTCCTTCCTTCCTTCCTTCTTTCCTTCCTTTCTTTCTTTCTTGTCTCTCTCTCTTTCTTTTTCTTTCTTTTTTTGAGACAGAGTTTCATTCTTGTCACCCAGGCTGGAGTACAGTGGCGCAATCTTGCCTCACTGCAGCCACCGCCTCCTGGGTTCAAGACATTCTCCTGCCTCAGCCTCCTGAGTAGCTGGGATTACAGGCACCCAAGACCACGCCCAGCTAATTTTTTGTATTTTTAGTAGAAATGAGGTTTTGCCATGTTGAGAAGGCTGGTCTTGAACTCCTGACCTCAGGTGATCTGCCCGCCTCTGCCTCCCAAAGTGCTGGGAATACAGGCGTGAGCCACCTTGCCCAGCCCCTTCTCCATATTTCTAAGTTTCCCACTTCTTCCCTTTGTTTTCCAGCCCTAGTGATAGCAGCTGGTGTTGCTTCCTCTGTGATACCTTAATGTTCCCCTTATTGCCATCTCTGCTCCTCAATATCTGATTAATAACTCTTTATATTAGATTATCTCTAGCAATTTTTTTTTTGAGACAGTCTCACTCTGTTGCCCAGGCTGGAGTGCAGTGGCGGCAATCTTGGTTCACTGCAACCTCCACCTCCTGGGTTCCAGCAATTCTCCTGCCTCAGCCTCCTGAGTAGCTGGGATTACAGGCATGCACCACCACGCCTGGCTAATTTTTGTATTTTTAGTAGAGACAGGGTTTCACCATGTTGGCCAGGCTGGTCTCGAACTCCTGACCTCAGGTGATCCACCTGCTTCGGCCTCCCAAAGTGCTGGGAATACAGGTGTGAGCCACTGCTCCCAGCCATCTCTAGCAATTTAAATGGTGTACTTTCTGTCTCCTGGCTGGACACTGACATAATGCATTTTGTTCTAATAATCAGAACCTCTACCATTTAATGGGAGGGGATATTGTAACTACTACATATAACCTGTCAGCAAATATTTTGTTTCCTTTAAGGGAGTGAGCTTTTTGACACAGACTGTTAGATAAATTATTTGGAAGTTATTTCCAGTATATCTTTTGAGAGTATTAGTTAAAATTGAAAAGAGTATTGCAGTTGCAATCAGTTTACTAACCAACTCATCAATTGATTTAAGTATCCATCAGAAATAAAAATCACATTAAAACATACAGTTGTAAAGCCTACAAATTATTCTGTACATTTTAGTCATAAACATTGAGAAGCAGTAGTCATATATATATATTAGTTCTTTTTTTCTATGAGCAAGTAAGGCATATAAATTAATAAATTATCCAATGATACAAATAACTGTGAAATTGGAATAACTTTATTTTCAAGCAATTTTTTGCTTTTTGTGGCAAGGCCTACATAACAAGGAAAAAATTAATTTAAAAAATCAAAATTACATCATTTCAGGGACATATTAACCATTCAACCTTTCAACCACATAGTATTTATAAAATGTAAAAAATACATTGACATAATCTAGTGTATTTCTAATTTGCAAGGCCTATGCCTTTCCTCACCATGACCATGTTGTTCTCTCTTTTTTAAGCTTTTTTTAAACATTTATTTTTTCAACTTTACTGAGATATAATTGACAAAAATTATATATATTCATGGTGTATGATGATGATTTATGTATATATACATTGTACAAGGATCACCACAATCAAATTATTATAATTAACACCAAACATAGTTACTATTTGTGTGTATATGTGTCCAGTGAGGACAGTTAAGATCTACTCTCTTGGTAAATTTTGTGTAAACAATACAGTATTGTTAACTATAATTAACATGATAATGTTAGATCCTTACAGCCTCTTCATCGTATAATTCTTTGTCCTTAGCCACCCCAAATCACCAGTATTGATAATTCATCAACCGTCTAATCCCTGGCCATGCCATCAGCGTCAGGAACCTACCCTGTGAATAGAAACTAAACATATATTGTACAATCAATTCAGTCGGTGTTAGCCGTGCCAGATGGCATGAAAAGCGGCAGGCATGGAACTCTGGCACAAATGTGCATACGCAGAAGAGACTGTTAGTTGCCTTCCTTAATAAACATTTCCCTCTTATTCTTGCTAACAGCATCAAAGATGACAATGTTCTCAGGAGTATGAGTATATATTTCTTAGATACACTTGAAGCTAGGTTTAACAGGAGTTCGAGATCAACCTGGGCAACACGGCAATACCCTGCCTCTAAAAGACATTTTAAAAAATTAGCCAGGCATGGTAGCATGCAGCTGTGGTCCCAGCTACGTGGGAAGCTGAGGCAGGAGAATCATCTAGGCTGAGAAGTTTGAGGCTACAGTGAGTCGTGTTCGTACCACTGAACTCCAGTTTGGGTAACAGAGTGAGACCCTGTCTCAAACAAAACCAAACCAAACCTAAGTTGTGTTTATGAAATGTAATCAGTAATGTTATGCATATTTTCAGGGTGTTTAATTGTAAGGCAGTGAATGAGAATTACACTCCTGGCTAGGAGAGCTTAGAAAGTAGTAGAATAGCATCTGTGAGGAAAATTCCTGTAAAGTTCCAGTAAGATATACATAATTGCAGTCAAGCGCTACTGAGACAACAAGAACTGGAGTAAGACTTAAAAATAAAAAGCTAAAGACAGGTTGTCAGGGGCTCCACTGAGCTGGAGAGACAGAGCTAAACTGCCGGGTGTCAGGGAGCAGTCAATTAAAGCAACAAGTCACAAATGAAAGAATCCTTTAGTCGGTACTGAAATTGCAAAAGTAAGAGGCTAAAACCAGAGGAAAGGCTGACTCTCCGTTTCATTTCCTCTTAAGGAATGTGCACCAGCCAAGGGGCTGGGGGATCAGCAGAGGCATGGAGGATGCCTCACTGTTGAGAGAACTTCAAACAAAAGGTCCCCACAGTGTTATCGAGTCTAGGATCAGGGGAAGCATGAGTGGGTGGGCTAGGAGTAGAAAAGTGCTGGGTACTGAGTCAGAATGGGGAAAAGTATATTGGAGGTTTTCTCCTCCTCTCCTCATAAGGAGACTTTGGCAGAAACATCCAAAGAGGACCTCGATTCAAGGCTGCAGATAAAGAGATGAAGTTTCCAGGGCTAGGCATGAAAATGATGGGCCAGAGAGTTTCCGTCCTTGACTTCATCTCCCTTCAGAGGCTGCAATTCATTGGCTGTGCACCAAGTGTGCTGTGAGGAGGGCAGCTTTCTCCTTTAACGTCTATCAGGTAAAGTCTTTGTAGTTGCACATTTCAGGCCAGGCCTGAAAAAATCACACATAGGTTTTGGAGACAGACCGTTCAATATTTAAATAATTTTTGCATCTGCTTTTGCTTTGGGGTCAATTGATAGATCCAGGCAGCAGTAAGAGGCTCAGAATCAGAGCTGTGAACCCATAGAGAATGCTGTTGGAAGATGAAGCAATCAGTAGTTATGGTAGAATTTGGCAGCCCAATCATATGGCCAACTTTCCCCTGAAAACATTTGCTAAATGCTGAGCTATAGAGAGATTAAAAAGCTAAGAGGGAAGACTCTGAAAAGTATAACAGAGCTATAAACAATCACATAAGACAACAACTACGGTTCAGAATCTGAGCCCGGGAGGGGTCACAGAGAATACACAAAGCTTTTGGCTGACTCAAGATCAAACTAAAAGTAGAATAAAATGTTAATGAGGCTTCAATGCAGTCAAGACTCAGAACAGTTCCAGATAAGCCTCTAGTGTTTTATCCTAAGAGGAGAAAGACAAATGCTGTCTGGAGGGAAACATTATTACCTTAAACCTCTATGATTTTTTACTACGGAATCACTGACACTTAATAAAAATTACTAGACCACAATAAAAAGCTCAAAAACAACAAAATAAAAAAGTAAAATGGACTGAAAGCACACTTACAGATGATTGAGATGCTTGAGACACTGGAGTTAGCCGAGAAAGACTTCAAAACAAGTATAAGTAGAGTATTGCAATACTAGAAAAATAGACGAATAAAAAGATGTTTCAGCAGAAAATTGACATTTATAAAAGGAAAGAAATAGACTTTCAGAACTAAAAATAAATTTTCAAAGAATGGTTATATCAACAGAATGAACATAGAAGTTAAAATTCTGAAATTGACAGGTTAATATAAAATTCAAAACTGACATATGTGGAGAAAAAAGAGCATGAAAATAGAACAGTTGTAAGAGATTTGTGAGACAAAATAGTTTTGATATGTACGTTATATTCATTTGGAGTCCCAAAACAAGAGGGGAAAAAATAAGGCAGAGGCCATTTTTTAAGAGATAATGGCAAGAATTTGACAAAACAAACTACAAAACATCAAACAACAGATTAAGTTCTGCAACACAGCCAAGACAAATACAAAGAAAACCCCACATCCTAATAAAACCACAGAAAAGCAAAGACAGGGAAAATTGTAAAGAAACCTGATGAGAAGAAACATTACCTTCAAAGAACAACAAGGAGATATGCAGATGACTTCTGCAGAGGAACAATGAAAATCATGATAATTCAGGGTATATTTAAAAGGACCAAATACAATAACTGCTAATATAGAATCCATTAATCAGCAAAATTTCCTTCAAGAATAAAGTGAAGTACAGATATTTTCCAAGAAAAGTACTAATATATTTTTAAAAAATCACACTGTTATTCATAAAGCAAAAGAAAATACACAGTGAAAATTGAATACATTTAAAAAATAAATATAAAAGTAAATATAAATGAATAATACCTGTAAAAAGACAATGGGGAGTGTTGATTTAAATAACAATTTAGTATTAAAATGCATGGCAATGATTTTACAAAATGATGGGAAGGGGTAAACAGAATTTAAGTGCTCTAAGTTTCTAACATAATAAGGGGGAGGGAGAGGTAAAAGCAGTGATTTTTTTAGATTGCACTATGTAAAAGATGCATGTTGTAATTGTTATAATTATTACTAAATAAGAAGCAAAGGTAATTTTAACAGTTTAATAGAGCAAAATGAAATAGTTATACAATATTTTATTACAAGAGGAAAAAAAGAAAAGAGAACATAAAACAGATGGATTAAATTAAAAGCAAATGATGGTAGAGTACATATGAACTCAAATATGTAAGTATATTAAAGTTAAATTAATTAAATTCTCCAATTAAAAGACTAAGGAGCCAAAGAGTACATAAGTCATATGCACCTGTGTGAGTATGCTGGGGAACTATGGGGAGGGACAAAGTTTTTATAAACTTTAAATATAAAGTAGATAAATAAAATAGAAAGTTTGTCGGAGACGGGACCAAGGGACAATTCTACCTGTGAGGAAAGGAGATGCCCAAATTCAACTGATGAAATTTGGGAAGGGCTCACACTGGGGAAAGGAAGAAATGTGACCTTGTGGATGACCTTGTGGGTATTCACGTTTCTGTTGTTGCTTCTACGTCTGAAATTGATGTGTGACGCAGTTGTGCTTCTCTTTTCCACGTGCACTGAGGGATCCCTGATTGGGAAGTGCTGCAGGTAGCGAAGTGTCAGTGGAGCACAGTCCTCTACCATTTTCCATCAGGGGAATGTTGGAGGGGAATGGAAGTGCCTCTGTCCTCTTATTTTAAAGTCTTCAGAATATTGGTGATCTCCTGCTGGTTGGCAAGTCAGAAGCCTCAGTCACAATGGCACTGAATTTGGAGATATCACACTTTTTCTCAGAGGGATACCTGATACACTCCAAAGTAGTTCAGGAGCTTGCTCTATGAGAGAAGTTTATTCGGGCCTATGTGGATGGATTTAAAAAACACAATCCCTCTGGATGTGAGGGAAAAACTGATAGTGTTTTCAGCCTTCCACCACCAAAAGGCAGATCGAAAAGCTTACTGGAGTCTGAGTGTTGAGTACAGTATGTGCTGCACTTGGCCCTTCATTTGTTCCTTTATGTTGGCTAATGTGCAAATCATCACCCTTTGAATGGATCCCAAACTAACAGGCAGAGCTGGAAGCTATCCAGCAAGCTGAAGCACACGTTCTACCTATGGAAGCTCACCATTTTAATGATTCCTTTGAACTGTAACCTTTTTGACTAATGATTTTGCTGATTGGACCCCCTAGCAAAGACAGGCAGCCTCAAAATAACGGTTCTCCTTGGAGCTTAAAACTGGTCACTTCCTGACACAGTTACTAGGCACACTCCTGTTGAAAAGTGGCCATTAGTTTGCCACTCAGCTCTTGTTGAAAATGAATGTCTGATCTAGGAAGGCTCTGTGACTCTCCAGCCTGAAATTCACAATTTGGGTTGGGACAACTCAGACATAATGACTAACACAGCAGGAAGCACCCCACAAGCCTTATATGTCATATTGAAAGAGTATATTCAGTCTTACAGCTTGCCTGGCTCTAACGCTGTCTTGGCTCTATATAACCTTCAGGGAAAACTTTATCTTCTGTTCTGCCTTTGGCAGTATAGCCCCTGGCTTAATGGTGCCTTTGGTTTACAGAAATTACACTAAATGCCTGGTTCTTGTACCCTAGTGGTTTGGCAACACTGAAATTTGATGTTTTCCGTTGAGCTGTTGTGGAACTGAAAATAGGCATGATTCTTCCACTCAGTGGGCAGAATCGAGGTTGGTCTCGTAGCTCCAGCCGATAAGGTGCTTAATAAACCTTGTTAGAGATTTTCTGATACTTGGTCTGTTGCCAATGGCCTAACTCTTTGGTATCCCACCTGAAAAACTACACACGGGCAGATGAATGACACCCTTCTTGGGGCTGCTAACTGTGGAAACCTTGTGACTGGTGATTAGACAAACTACGTGACTCACAGAGCAGGCTGGATGGTTATATTGAAGGTACTTTGAACCTGCACCTCTCACCTGATGTGTGTCACACACAAGTGCCCCCAACAATTGCAAAAATACTTTATCTCTGGGGACCTGTGTGGTCCCAGAATAATACTTCTTGTGTAGAAGGCCAGCGAATTGTATCTTAGCGGTGGTCAGAGATCTTAGTGTTTAAAGAAACACATTAGACCGTGTAACCCTCAGATGATTGTGGGAAATCTTTGAAAAATGAGGACCCAGATGGGAGCTTCTGGAGGGATAAATGACTCATTATTTTGTGCTAGAAGTTACCTCTATTGTTGGAGTCATGCAATTAGAAAAAGTAGGATAAAATTTGTCCTTGACTGTAGCTGAAGTGAACAATGACACAGCGTTAGCCCTGGAAGGCATTCATGTTAGCCTTAACTCACTGGCCCAGGTTGCTTTGAATGATAGAAATGCTCTAGACTTTCTTCTTGACAGCCAAGACGGAGTTTGTACAATTACTAATACATCCTGCTGTTCTGGCATTAGTGTTTCTGGCAAAGTGGAAAGCTCAATACAAAGACTTAAAGGGAAATCCAACTAGCTTTCTAAGGTCAACACTGATCGTTTATGGGATTTGTTGAGGGGCGCTGAGCCCTGGGGGTCATGGCTGACATGATACTGCAGATTGACCTCATTGTGCTGTTTGGAGTCCTGTTGATAAATGCCTTAATTAAATGTTGTGTGAGACAAATCGAATAGGTTTTGTCCCAGCTTCTGTCAATCAGATTAATCAGAGTGGATGACCAAGTTGCATATCTCTGGGAATATTTGCCAGAAGCCAAGATAGTGTAGAACAAAGAACAGGTATTATTAAGATACA
Organism: Pongo abelii; assembly: GCF_028885655.2. Classification (NCBI taxonomy): domain Eukaryota; kingdom Metazoa; phylum Chordata; class Mammalia; order Primates; family Hominidae; genus Pongo; species Pongo abelii. The sequence continues at coordinate 199,281,467 of NC_071988.2, forward strand.
ATATTCTCCATAGATTTATTTTGTTTCTGCAGGGCTTGCAAACAGGAACTTTTAGCTTTTGTTCTGTACTATCTATTTGTATTTAAAAACAGCCTTGAAAAATAGAGATAATTTTTACCTTAAGAGCAGAGGGCAGGTTTGCTTACGGCCTAATATAAAAGGTTTTTGTTCCCTAAGCTTGAGGGACCTCAGCTTTGAACCAAACCCACTGCATGGGTGCCACGCATCTGAACACCTCCTTTTCAAACCTATTGGGGAGCAAGTGATGTGAGCATGATGGCCATGCCGCTTTCTGTGCTGTGAGTAATAAAGTCCTTTTCTCTGACCCAAGATCTCGTATCTTCTGCCAATATCCATGAAACTGTGGTGGGATAATTTGTTAGTTTAATAGTGTGACAGAACCTCAGACTTTCACAGTTCTTGACACACACATCACAAGCAAGTGATATTTCAGCTGGGAAACTAAGTGTGGTTGGTCACTCAAAAATCAAGCAGTGCATGGAATTTCTGATAATGGCAGCATGAAGGTTGTTACATTTCTTCTGAAAATCACAATTATTTTAAAAATGGACAAAATTATTAAAACCAGCAATTTGAATGCAATTAAATTGCAAATAAATAACCGGGAAAGTGACCGGTCACAAGCACTAAGTAAAGGAGAGTTTACTGTTGAAGAAATGCAATTGCATTGGACAAAAGCAGCAAGTGTGTGGCTTTCTTGACTGAGCGTGCTCTCTTACACCCCCAGGTCTAAGCATGGTCTTATCAGCTCAAGGTGAGAGATGTTAGCATTCAGAGAAGCAGACCGGTGGAAATTTAAAGGGAAATTCTAGAAATGAAAGAGCCACATAGGTGCTGAGATTTAAAATCAAAGTCCATGTTCCCAAATTCCTGGCTCACTGCTAAACTGTGCACGTGTGCAGGAGGCTGGCAAATAGGCAGAAAACTACAGAGAAGCCTACTGTTGAGAAGCAGACTGCTTCTGATGGATGAGTTCATCACACCCTTGAATGTGTGGGTTCCTCTATCTATACAGCTCAAAATATGCAATGAAAATGCAATGCTGGCTAGCTTGAGAACACAGGGAAAACACAGGGAAATTGGGAATGGCATAGCATCTAGAAAATTAAGCGAGGAGCCAGGCAAACAAGACAAACAGATAAGATGGACCCAAAAATACAGTATAAACACTGAACTGACTGCCAAACTGTTTAGGGACAAGGGACACCCTCTAGACGCCACATTACAAAAGCAGAAAGGGGAAGACCCCGCCACACACAAAAAAATGAGCAGCTGCATCACGCTGTGGGAAAGAATGATGCAGCAGGGTGAGTTCATGCTAGTTAAATGCCTAGTAGAACACCACCACCAGCAGTTTCTGTAAGAAAAAATGATTTCCAAAGTTATTCCGGCTTTCTTTTGATTAGTGTTAGCATGATATATCTTTTTCATCCTGTTACATTTAAACTATTTTGGCCTTTATACTTAAGGTGTATTTCCTATAGGTAACATTTAGTTGTGTGTTACTGATTTTTAAATTGATATATAATAGATGTTTAGGGTACTTGTGAAAATTTAATGCATTTATATAATTTGTAAAGATCAAATCAGTTACTTGGGATATCCACCACCTTAAATATTCATCTTTTCTTTTATGCCAGCAATTCCACTACTGAGTATACAACCAAAAGAAAGAAAATCAGTATATTGAAAAGACATTCATGTTTATTGCAGCACTATTCACAGTTCACAATAGTCAAAATGTAGAATTAATCTGTGTCTATTAACAGGTGAAATGTTAAAGAAGATGTCATATATATACACAATAGAATATTATTCAGCTGTTAAAAAAATAAAATCTTATTATTTCCAACAATATGGTTGAAACTATATTTTCATGTATATAAAATTTGTCAATCTTTCTCTGTCAATTAGTGTGATAGGTAATTTATATTCGATTCTTAATATGGTTAGGTTTAAATCTACTATCTTACTTTTGTTTTCTACTTGTCCCATCTGTTCTTTACTCCTTTTTTCTCTTTTACTTATTCTTTTGTATTAACTGAGCATTTTTAATAATTCTATTATTTTTCCTTTGTTGGCTCACCTCTCATGACTCTGAACAGTGTTATTTTCATGGTTGTCACAGAGATTGTGGTGTACATCTTTAATTTACGACAGTTTATCTTCAAGTGATGTCATATTATTTCATGTATAGTGTAAGAACCTTGAACAATATACTTCTATTTCTTTCCTCCCAGCTTTGTACTATTGTCCTACATTTTACTGCAACATATGCTATATATCTATCAATACATTATGATTTTTCTTGCTTTAAGCAGTATATTATCTTTTAAAGGGACATAAAATAAGGGATCCAATCTCTATATTGACCCATGTTGCTACTATTTCTGGTGCTGTTTATTTCTCTGTGTAAATCCATATTTCCATCTAGTATCATTTCCTTCCACTTGCAGGACTTCTTTTAACACTTCTTTTAGTGAAGAATTCCTGATAATGACTTCCTTAAGGTTTTGTATGCCTGATAAAGTCTATTTTTCTTCAGTTTAGAAAGATTATTTTCTCTGAAGAATTTTAGATTCACTTTTTTTCTATGTTTTAAAGAAGTTGCTCCATTTTCTTCTAGTTTGCAGTATCTCTGATGATAAATCTGATATCACACATTTTCTTTTTCTCTGTATTAACTTATCTTCAACATTGTATTGGATGTTATAGCCATCACAATAAATCAAGAAAAAAAGAAATAAAATGCATAAAGATCATTAAAATAGAAGTTTAATTTTTTTCTATTTTAGATGATGTGATTGTTTAGGTAGGAAATTCAAGGCAATCTATAAAACAATGAGTAGAACTAATAGGTGGGTTTAGGACAGTTTAGTTAATATACACAAATATTTATCCTATTGCCAAAATCCATAAAATACCTACGAATCAACGTGGCAAAAATCACCCATGCTTTTACATCAAAAAGATCAAACATTGATGAGATAAATAAAAGAGTATCCAGACAAATTTATCATATTATTAGATTAGAAGACTCAAAATTGTTGAGAAATTCTATCGTAGTTGATCTGTAGATTCAACACAATTTAAATCAAAATTCTAGCACTTTTTAAAGAGTAATGAATAAGAAGATTGTCAAAGTTATACAGAGATGCTTAGAACTAAGATTATACCGGGCAGTTAAAGGAAGAACAATAACAGCAATGACAACAACAATAAGAAAACAATAACAAACTTGGAAGATCTTTCCTACCTGATGTCAGTTCTTACTAAAAAGCCACAGTAATCAAGACAATTTTGTATTAGCAAAAGATGGACATATATATCAACAGAACAGAACGGAGTTGAGGAATATATATTTAAATACATATACATATTGATAGTTTTCTATACACACATATAGAAAGTATAACATATTTACATATATAGCTAATTGATTTTCAAAAACATGTCAATGCAGTTCAATGAGGAAAGCAGTCTTTTCAATAAATGGTGCTGGATCAGCAGTGCATCTGTATGTAATAAAACAAAACCAAACCAAGAATCCTTACTTTTCAATGTACAAAAATTAACTTGAAATGTATCACAATCTATATGAAATACCTGACTTATAAAATTCCAGGAAAATATTTGGAGAACATGAGGGTGACAGATTGCTTAGATAGATGCAAAAAAAGTCCAAAACGTTTTTCAAAAATAAATTGGAGCTCATTGAAGTTAAAAACTCTTCCTTTTCAGAAGATACCCTTAAGAAAATGAAAAAGACAAGCTACAGACATATAAAACATTTGCAAAACATACAAGATTCATATCCAGAATATGTAAAGTACTCTTAGAACTCAATAATAAGACAAAAACAAAACAAAATAATACAATGGGTAAAAGATTTGAACAGATCTTTCAAAAAAAAGTGATATGCAAAATGGCCAGGAAGCACATAAAAAATGCTCAACCTCATTACTCATCAGAAAAATGCATTAAATTAACTAACATTAAGAGATTCATCACACAAAATGTTGGCCAGCATGTAGAGCAGCTGGAGCTCTCACATACTGCTGGAGAAACTTTAAAAACGTAAACCACTGTGGAAAACTGATGGTTTCTTGAGAAGTCTAACGAGTACCTCCCGCACAATTCACTCATTCCACTCTTATTTACTCAAGAGAAATAAATCTAATGTCCAAACAAAGACTCATACAAATGCTTAGAGTAGCTTTATTTCTAAGATCCCAAAGTGGGGAAAACCCAAATGTCCAAAAACAGGTGAACAGATAGATAAATTGTAATGTATTCATAAAAAGGAATACTTCTCAGCAATAAAAAGAAGTGATTATTGATACACAGAAGATACAGATACATTTCAAAATAATTATTTTGATGAAAGAAGTAGGGCAAAAATAGACTATACCATACAATTCCATGTAGAGAAAATTCTAGAAAATTCAAACCACTCTATAGTGACAGAAAGCAGATCAGTGATTGCCTGAGATTGTGGCTGGATTGATAACAAAGGGGAACAAGAGTTGCATCTGGATTGATAACAAAGGGGAACAAGAAAACTTTTTATTATAATGAACATGTTCACTATGCAAATTGTGGTGATGCTTTTATAAGTATGTACATATATATATACACACACATATATTTGACATATATATATAAAATGATCAAATTGTTTAATTTAAATAGGCAAGGTTTATTTTACTTTATATCAATAAATTTGTAAAAAATTATAATATCAGTTTTCATTTGAATAATCTTACCAGTATTTTCCATGCTGTATTAAATTTCACAACAAAAATATAAACATTTAACATTTTTTCTATATTTACTATTTTGTACGTTCTACTTTTGGCTTTAGTTTATTTAATTTTACATAAATGTTGGCATATTTAAATTGCTTATTATTTGGGTACACTGAGATTTTTCAATCATTTTATATCTTTAGATATACATATCAACGAGTGGTTCTCAATGAAGAGTAGAGGGTAATTTTGCCCCTTTCCTCTCCAGGGTACACGAGACATTTTTGCTTGGCACATCTGGAAAGGTGCTACTGGTAACTAAGAGGCAGAGGCCAAAGATACTGATAAATATACTGCAGTGCACAGCACAGGTCACTCAAATAAAGAATTATTCAGCCCAAATGTCAATAGTACTAAGACTGATAAATTCTGATGTAAATTATTTATTCAGTTGTGTTTTAAAATAAAAAATAAAAATGAACCAACATAGAAAAATATCAATTTTAAATGCATAAAAATACAAATAATTAATTCAAAGTAATTTTGTTGATTAGTAACAGAGTAGACAGTTTATAATTTAAACTACTTTGGAAAATCTACACATTTAGTACAATGCAACATTCTGGCATCTTGTTAAAATTTTAAAAATGGCCTTTTTAGTCCGAAAAAGAGACTTACAATAACTCCTAGAGAGACTTAGAATAACTATTAGAAGTGTTTCCAATTAGCAGTTACATTTGCATAAAAATATGAGACTTCATTATATTTTACAGTAATTTAAGACAATGATAATGTCCTAACTATCTAAAACAATTGAAATCTGAGTATTAAATACTCTTTCTTCCTTTCCCAACCCATCTTGCCACACATATCACTGAAACCCTATTGATTTCACTATTAGTTTTCCAGGAAATCTTTTCACAAAGAGAACAGGTATAAGGAAAATTATAGCATAATAAACAGAACAAGAATGTACAAAAAAAAAGAATGTACAATAGCTTATGCAATGTAGTGATACTTTCTATTATTTTTAAAACTCTATTGTTAACATGAAAAATGGCATTTCACAAGATCAACTTAATAAATGTCTTTTATGAAAATAGTGAATTCAGTTACACTGGTTAAATTTGGACATATTTTTCATAGCAAATGTTTTAAAACTTTATTCTTAAGACAATCTGAATCTTCAGAAATATCCTCTATTTCATTCTATTACTTTCCAAGTACAAGTTATATGCCTTTTCATTATTTTGTTATCAATTTGGAATAGGCAGTTAGAGGAATGCCATAGCTTTCACCCTCTTGATGTATTTTAAATCCACTTTAAAGTTTAGACATAAACATAGTAGCACAAGACTAATTTAAGATTAGATATGAGGTATCTTTCTAAATGTTGTTTTAATTTGCCCAGTGGGAAAAGAGAAACTCTGCAGCTTAATCCCATTAATTAGCTTTTGGCAAACTCAGTTACAAACAGTTTTAAATCCTATCTCATTCTAGTGTGTGGAGGTTTAGTAAAACGTGCCGATAGCTCTAGCTTGCCCTTACTGTTCTAATTTTAATCACCCCTCTAACTCATTACTGCTGTGGCCTCCTTCTACAAAGCATAGAAAGAAGTTGCTTTCAGGGACTACTTTTTTAGGTTTAACTAAAAACATTTCTTAAAAGGACTTAAAAATAGCATATTAGCTACACTACACCTTAAATAAATTTATGGTTTCAACATATTATGAAATCTGAAGCAAACCTTATGAATAAAATTTCCAATGCTAACACTCAATTATGGTATCACGATGGGTTGACTATAATCAGGAGAGAAAATTAATTCACCAACTAGGCAAGCTTTGCTTACATTGAACCTACATCTTTATAATGAACCACAAAGAACATTGTAGCTCACTCAATATGTGTAACCCTAAGGAATAGCTGATAGAAAACACCACAGTAAAAGAAAGACAAGCCTAAAAATCTACTGTAGTCGTAAAAAGAACATCAGGGAATGCAATTCCCATAAGCACTGTCTGTGTTTCATAATTATTTTTAGGCAGCAAATAAAAAGGTTTTACTATGGAGATTTGGATGACCATCCTTAAAAGAAGAATTCATATAGATGTTTTAAATAAAATCACTAGGTCTTTGATAATAGTGTTGATTTTCTTAAAATAATAGGACCACCACCAACTTGTTGCTGGTAGCAAATTTTTCACTGAAACTTTTTCATATTCATATTTTTTATTAAACTGCATTCAAAAATAATCTTGCACAAGAATTTCTTTAATCAACTATCTCTCCAGTGCTTCCATGTTCTTCTTTTCTCTTTTTATTTTATTTTTAATAAATTGTTTCCCAGTTTATTTTGGTCTTTTCTGGATTCTGCAAACAATTATTGAGAGCTTAGTATATTCTAGGCATTGTGTTAAGCACGTAAAAATATTGTTCCCTCTAATTCAACAACAATCCCATGTGAAGATGCCATTACATGTCACAGAATTGTGAAAGATGGGGCTTTCAAGGTTAATTACTCAGTCATTCAGACAGAAAGTGACAGAATTAGAATTTAGAACTTCCTGTTGCCCAAGCCTAAATTCTGCCTCCCTGATCACTTTTCATATCACTTTCCCTCATATACTACTTGTCCACAATATCTTTCTGTTTCCTAAATGACAGCAGTGTTCCTCAAGTCACTGAGTTTAAACATGTATATGTAAATTCCCACACTGAACTTCATCTTTGACTGACTTAGTATTCCTCATAGTTGGAATGTGTCCCCCAAAAGTTTACGTGTTGGAAACTTAATTCCTCTGCTTTCATGAATGGATTAATGTTGCTATTGTGGGAGTGTCTTTGTTAAAAAATGGAGTTATTTCTGGCTCTCTTGTTCTTGCTCTCTCACCATGTGATGATGCAGCAATAAGGCCCTCACCAGATGCTGGCACCATGCTCTTGCACTTCCCAGTCTCCAGAGCCTTGATCTAAATACACTTCTTTTCTTTATATATTACCCAGTCAGTGTTTATCTGTTATAGCAAGAGAAAAAGGACTAAGACACTAACTAAATTTATTTTATACCAAAAGCAACTTGAAGAAGAAAGCAGATAATTTATTTACTTACGAGTAGAGAGTTTAATTACTGATAACCATATAGCAAAGTATGATAAAATATTGACACTAATTTCATATAAATGGAATATAAATTACTTTTGCATTGCTTAAATTGCCTAAGTTATTTTAAGTTTAAAAATGGTGACTTACACTGTTATATCAAGGGAAAGCTGAAATTATTCCAGGAATAGTCCCAAGTCTTTCCTATTGCACAGTGGCCTCCCCATCCAAGAGAAATGTCACTATCATGACTAATGCAGATACCAGCGGAAAGGGAGGAAAGGGTCATTTTGGGCTCAGTACATTGAACATCTGTTAGATTTAGAGGAAATACAGTTACAGGGACCTGATATTGCCACCATAATTATTAATGAGGATGCTAGAGGACTAAGAACTTAGATGTGTGAACATCTGGAAGAAATATGTTTGGTTGAATAAACATTTCCTGAATGGTGGGACATGCTATTTGTTCCTTTTCTCAGCAAGTTCACCATCTACTGTGTTTTATAATAAATCAGTATAATTATGGTCAATGAATGATATTTATATATTTTAATAATTTTTCATAATTACATATTTGCATGTATAATTATTATTTACTGGGATAATATACTTAGGTGTCAATTACCTCTTCTTACCTTTTCCTAAGTCACATGAAAACCACTACCTTAGCTTTATATTAAATTACACTAAACTTCTTATAGAAAGGAATCCTAACTATGTAAGGCATTAGTAATTCTGTTTCAGAGTTTTATCTCTGAACTTTATTAATGGTTAAAATATCTTAAGATTTAGATAACTTGAAGCCCTATGATGTAATCAGTAAGTGCTATCTTAGCACATTTTCTGCTAATTCTGCAGCTAATTATGTGTTCAAAGTAATGATATAATCGGTAAATAAAATTTAACAGATAAATTCTGTTACTTCCATATCACAAAAGATTTTAACACTGTGTAAAATGATTGTATGTGATAGCTATATATAACATTAAATAGTGTAAGTGGTAACCAAGTAATTGGAAATAGTTCAGGTAAAAAGGAGGAATTTGTAGAAGAATAAGAGGACTCATGTAATTGAAGAGAGGACAAACAACAGCTGGAGCTCAGGAACTTCATCTTTCATATTGTCTTTTTTTTTTTTTTCTGCTGGAGCTTTCAGCAAACGTCAGGAAACATGGCATCTGCTACTAAATTAACCTCACTTTCATGAATGCCCCTGCCACACAGGGATTGACTTAAGCCCAACAGACCCAAAGAAGGACTCAGACTCACCAGCTTGGGCCATGTTTCCACCACTAACTGAAGTAACTGTGGCCATTAGAACATGTAGCCTGTGCTCTTAGCCATAGTGCTTCAGATAAGCACAATAATATTAATGATCTATCACTTACTTCTATACTATGTGCCAGGTACAATTGTAAGTAATGTGCACACGTAGTAATGGACTTAATCTCACCACAGCCCTATAAGGTGAGTATCATTATGATGACATTCATTGCACAGATGAGAAAATTGTAGCACAAAGAGTCCAAGTAAGTTGCTCAATGTTTAGTAACTTGCATAAGTAGTAAGTGGTACAGCAGAATTCCAAACTCAGGCAATCTCTGACTTTCAGTTCCATGTGAAAGCAAAAGCAAAAGTGGGGCTTTTGGGACCTTAATATGCTATACTCTGTCATTATTTTATAGAGGTACTTCATAGGGCAGAGTTTTTTCTTCCTAATTCATTCCTTTATGAAATACTGCCTTTCAGGGTCTTGGCTCTATTTGAAGCCTAATAAGACTTCCAAATTTTTGCTGGCCTTAAGTTTCATTTCCAGTCTTCTCTGTGTCTGTATGATTAAACTCAAAATGTCTAGCTACCAGGAATGAGCAGATGTCCTCAGAGCAAGTACTGGCTTTAGAGGATTGTTGCTTTTGTGGATTACACATTCTCACCATTTTGATATTGATGGATTTCTCTCCCTTTTCTCCACCCAAATGTGAATTTAAAGAGGTTTATTATTTTCTATTCGGCATAAAAGTTGGTCTTTACCACAAAATAAAGTATAATTTTTATTATATTTAGAAATAACAGCAAGTTCTTGAGTAAACATACTGAAAGTTAATAAACTTATTGTGAAATGCAAAGATATGCAGATAAAATATCTAATTCTTTATTTTTTTGAGACAGGTTTTTCTCTACCACTCAGTCTGTAGTGCAGTGGCACAATCACAGCTCATGGTAGCCTCAAATTCCTGGGCTCAAGCAATCCTCTCACCTCAGCCTCCTGAGTAGCTAGGACTACAAATGCACCACCACACCCAGCTACTCTTTTCATTTTTTGTAGAGACAGATCTTCCTGTGTTGCCCAGGCTGGTCTCAAACTCCTGGGCTCAAGCGATCCTCTTACTTTGACCACCCAAAGTGCTAGCATTTCAGTCATGAGCCACCACGATCAGTCTGAAAATATCTAATTCTTCATAGAAATGTGATTTGAGAATAAATCAATAGCTGTAAAACTCCATATTAGTAGTGTCCATTCATTTGTAAATTTGAAAATTGTTTGGTGCTCATAAATGTCAGGAATCTACTGGAGAATCTAAATATAGAAGTGGAATTTCTTTTCTTTATACTCTAGCATAAATTTGTCTATGTTTTTTAATTTGCCAAGGCATGCTGAGACTTGTTAAAAAATATAATTTCAACTTTTATTTTAGATTCAGGGAATACACGTACAGGTGTAATACATGTGCATACTGTGTGATGCTGAGGTTTGGGGTATAAACAGTCCCATCATTGAGATAGTGAACATAGCACCCAGTAGTTACTTTTTCAGCTCTTGCTTTCCTCCTTCTCTTCCTCATCTAACAGGCCCCATTGTCTATTGTTCCCACCTTTATGCCCATGTATAGCCAATGTTTAGCTCCAACTTATAAGTGAGAAAATGCAGAATTTGGTTTTCTGTTACTGTATTAATTTGTTTAGGATAATGGCCTCCAGCAGCATCCATGTTGCTACAAAGAATATAATTTCATCATTTTTATGGCTGTGTATTATTATTCCATAGTGTATAAGTGAAGGAGAAACTTTATATTTTTCACACAAGCAGTCACCAAGGGAACTCATTACCACTAGGCAAGTCTTACAAGAGATCCTTAAGAGAATTCTAAACAGGGAATCAAAGGAACTATACCTGCTACCACAAAAACACACATAAATACATAGTCCACACACTCTATAAAGCAACTATACAATCAAAACTACAAAGCAACCAGCTATCGAATTTACAATAGGATCAAAACCTAACATACAAATATTAACCTTGAATGTAAATGTGCTAAATGTCCCACTTAAAAAGGCACAGAGTGGGCCTGGCATGGAGGCTCACGCCTGTAATCCCAGCACTTTGAGAGGCCGAGGCGGGTGGATCACCTGAGGTCTGGAGTTTGAGACCATCCTGGCCAACATGGTGAAACCCTGTCTCTACTAAAAATACAAAATTAGCAGAGCACAGTGGCACGTGCCTGTAATCCCAGCTACTCAGGAGGCTGAGGCAGGAGAATCGCTTGAACCTGGAAGGCGGAGATTGCAGTGATCCAAGATGGTGCCATTGCACTCCAGCATGGGCGACAGAGCAAAACTCCCTCTCAAAAAAAAAAAAAAAAAAAAAAAAAAAAAACGCACAGAGTGGCAAGTTGGACAAAAAAAGAAGACTTATCTGACTTCTGTCTTCAAGAGACCCATCCCACATGTAACAACACTCATAGGCTCAAAGTAAAGGATTGGAGAAAGATCTATCACGCAAATGGAAAAGAAAAAAAGGTCAGGGGTCATTACTGTTATGACAGATGTAATAAAAGGGACTTTAAACCAACAACAATAAGAAAGGATAAAAAAGGGCATTACATAATGATAAAGGGTTCAATTCAATAAGAAGGTTTAACCTAAACATACATGCATCCAACCTTGGAGCACCCAGATTCATAAAACAAGTACTTCTAGACCTATAGAAAGACTAAACAGCCACACAACAATAGTGAGGGATTTAATACCCCACTGTCAATATTAGACAGATAATCAAGGCAGAAAACTAACATAGATATTCTGGACTTAAATTTGACATTTGGCCAATTGGACATAATAGATATCTACAGAATACTTTACCCATCAACCACAGAACATACATTCTTCTCATTTGCACATGGAACATACTCTAAGATAGACTACCTGTCTGGCCATAGAGTAATTCTGAATAAATTTTTAAAAATTAAATTCATATCCACCACATTCTCAGACCACAGTAGAATAACAATTGAAATCAATACCAAGACAACCTTTCAAAATCATACAGTTACATGGAAATCAAACATCTTACTCCTAAATAACTTTTGGGTAAATAATAGCATTAAGGCAGAAATCAAAAAATTCTTTGAAATAAATGAAAACGGAGATTCAACATACCAAAATCTCTGGGATGCAGTAAAAGCAGTGTTAAGGGGAAAACTTATAGTGCTAAACACCTATATCAAAAAGTTTGAAAGATCTCAAATTAATGATCTAACATCACACCAAGAAGAACTAGAAAAATAAGAACAAACGAATCCCAAAGCTAGCAGAAGAAAAGAAATAACCAGAACCAGCATTAAACAAAATTGAGACCCAAAAATCTATACAAAGGATCAACAAAGCCAAAAGCTTGTTATTGAAAAGGATAAACAAGATCAATAAACCGTTAACTAGATTAACAAAGAAAAAAGAGAGAAGACCCAGATAAGCATAATCAGAAATGACAAAGTGGAATTACAACCAATATCACATACAAAAGATACTCAGAGACTATTATGAACACCTCTACACACACAAACTAGAACATTTAGAGGAAATGGATAAATTCCTGGAAACTCAAAACTTCTCAAGATTGAATCAGGAAAATATTGAAACCATGAACAGACCAATATCAAATTCTGAAATCGAATCAGTAATTTTAAAAACCTAACAACCAAAAAAAAGAAAGAAAAAAGCTGGACCAGATGAATTCACAGCTGAATTCTACCAGATGTACAAAGAAGAACTGGTACCAGTCCTACTGAAACTATTTCAAAAAATCACAGAGGAACTCCTCCCTAATTCATTCTCTGAAGCCAGCGTAACCCTGATACCAAAATTTTGCAAAGGCACAACAAAAAAAAGAAAACAACAGGCCAATATCCCTGAGGAACTGGATGCAAACATCCTCAACAAAATATTAGCAAACTGAATTCAGCGGCACATCAAAAAGTTAATTCGCCATGATCAAGTAGGCTTAATTCCTGGGATGCAAGATTGTTTCAACATATGCAAATCAATAAATGTGATTCACCACATAAACAGAATTCAAAACAAAAAACATATAATCACCTCAATAGACACAAAAAAATCTTTTCATAAAACCCAACATCTCTTTGTGATAAAAACCTTCAACAAACTAGGCATCAAAGGAACACATCTCAAAATAGAGCCATGTATCACAGACTTACAGCCAACATCATAGTGAACAGGAAAAAGCTGGAAGCATTCTCCTTAAGAACAGGAATGACACAAGGATGCCCACTCTCACTGCTCCTATTCCACAAAGTACTAGAAGTCTAAGGCAGAACAATCAGTCAAGAGAAAGAAATAAAAAGCCTCCAAACAGGAAAATAAGAAGTCAAATTATCTCTCTCTGTTAAAAATATGACTCTAAGATATGTTTTTGCATATAGATTTTGTCTAATTGTTTTGAGAATAGGTAGTTTGTGGCTGATTTTCTTGAAGATGAGCAAATTGGGAAATGAAAAAAAAATGGAGAAATAAAAAGTTCTTCCAAAAATTTGAAAATAAAGGAAAATGGCAATTATTTGAGAAACTCTAAAAGTCAATTCATGATGAGTGAATTATAAAATAAATAGAAATGGATACTTTGTTTGAGGCACAGATGGGCTCACAGCTCCTTTGGGTATAATGCAACTGATATCACCTAAGGAGAATATGATTCTTATCCTTTTTCATCTACTTGGTGGAATATATTGGTAGACTAATCATCCTAGTTAAACAACAAAATTTTCTGTTTTAAGTATGAAACATATCTTCTTAGTTTATCCATATGTTGGCAAGAAAGTAAAAAATACTAAGGTTAGAGCTTAGGTAACAGTGGGTACACTGTAAGTCTGTGAAATGAATTTTTTTCTAAACCAAATGAACCTAAACACTAGTTTTCATATACTTTGCAAAGTTTTATGCATAGAAGTCATATCAGTCTTCCTACCCTACTAATTATTGGATTCCAAAAAAGCCATAATCTGAGAATAAGGGGGAACTAGAAATAACCCCAATTAACCACAAAGAACTTCAAGGAAAAGGCCTGCAATGTGATAGTTTTCCTGTTGGGAAGGGAAAATATATCCCCTTGAAAACATGTAAAAATATGCCTATCTTCACAGATGCCAGGCTGAATTCACACTATCTGAGACACACACACAAACTAAAACTGTAAATCTTACTTACTGTTTCTGGACTGTCCTAGCAGAAGCAAACTAAATCTGTTCTGGAGAAAAAACACTCCAGACCTCAAAGTTTTCAACATGTAAAATGTCAAGGCAAAGTGAGCACCTCATAGGAAAATAAAATCACAGAAACATATAAAGAAACAAAGCACCATAAACAACACTGGAAGAAATAACAAACAGCAAAACCTGGCCTGCAAAGTCCTCATTAACAGGAATTATAAACATTTTATAAAAGTAGAAAAAAAAGTTTAAATAATCATAAGGCACAAGAAGATTGGGAGAAGAATCAAAAGAATTCCTAAAATTAAAAAAAAACTTGAAGTTTAGAATTTTATTAATCCAAACTAAAAACTGGAGAAAATATCCAGAATTCATTTCAAAGTAATAAAAGAAATGGAAAGTGTGATACAAATGTTAAAGCTATGGGAGAGTTAAGTCTTAATATTTTGGATCAGGAGGAGAGAGAGACTAGGACAGAGGTATTAGCTAAAAGTATAATGGCTGAGAACTTTCAAGAACTTGAAAGACACCAAATGCAGATTCAAAAAGACTTGATTTTTAAATAAAAATAAAACAATGAATCCAAAAACATGTGACAGTGAGATTACAATCTATCAAAGACAAAGGCCAGACATTTAGAGCAGCCAAAGAGAAATTCTGACAAAGGAGCCATAATTAGAATGACAGCTGACATCCTTATGAAAATAATGAAAACTTATACATGGTATAATATCTTCAATATGCTAAACAGAGATACTTGTCAACCTAGAATAGTATAGCCAACAAAAATAATCTTTCTCAAAAATGAAGGAAACATATAGACCACTTTATACAACCAAAATCTAAGGTTGTCACCAGCAAATCTACAGTAAGGTATTTAGGTGGAAAAAATGTTTTTAGATAGATGGGCTGGGATGTTAGATGTTAAAGCTTGAAATTTGCAAATATGTGGGGGAAATGTAAGAAAACATTCATAGGCAGAAACTCTACAGAGTGATTAGGGGCTTGGACTCTGAAGCCAACAACCTGAATTGAAAACATGACTATCATTTAGTTGGTATGACCATGGGCAAATTAATAAACCTCAATACGCCTTTGTTTTCCCATTTGTACAATGGTGAATAATAAAGTTACCTCTCTCATGGGTAATCATAAGAATGATATGAAACACTAAAGTACTTAGTAAAGTACTGGGAATATAGTGTGTGTGTTATGATTATTATTACTACATAAATAGTAAAATAATAATGATAATGTTATAAATAATAATGTATAAAATAATGACAATGTTATATGAGATTTAAAATATCTAAAATTACATAAAAAGTCAGAAGGGTGAACATAATCATATTGTTTGGGAAAAATATGAAGATATTAATTAATTTTAGATTTTGATGTTTGCATATTAAAATTTCTAGAGAAATCGGCAAAAGAATAGGCAGTGAATAACTTCCAAAAAGTAAAGAAAAAAATGGCTTGAAAATCAATTCAAGAGCTGATTTGTGGGTGGGTTCAGTCGATGATATGCATTGTCAGGAGATTGGAAGGTAAGAATAAGAGAGAAATCAGTGTATTTTTCCCTTCCCTTTCCTCCTTGGATCATATCTCAGGAAGTGATTGCTCCTCCACAGCTCTAGCTCCCACTGGATAGACTCACTATAGTTCCACTCATGGCTGGCTGACTCATCAGGTTCCATAAACTGGCCTTTTCCTTTTGTCTCTCTCTAGCCTAGGGAAGATTATAACTTCCTACTATTGCTAACATTGTCTGCTGGTTAGTCAGTCTTTCCACTAGCTGTGTAATCATGGATTAAATTACGTCTCTTCAAACACTGAGTGGTTTTTGTTGCCCTTGTTGGTCCCTCCCTAATACTGTGATGATGGATTTATCCAACAAAATATCAAAGCACAAGATAGTAAATATTTAAATAATTTTTTAATTACCCTTGTTCTGATTCTCTGCTTACTGAGTAACTTTCTAGTCATGAGATATTTTCCAGATGGTTTTTTTTTTGAGGTAGAAAGTGTATTAGTTATTCCTAAGCAAGTTCCTTCCTTCCTTCCATCCTTCCCTCCCTCCCTCCTTCCTTCCTTCCTTCTTTCCTTCCTCTTTCTTTCTTTGTCTTCCTTTCTTTCTTTTACTTTCCTAATTATATTCCTGTGTACCTGTAAGCTTTGAAAATGGAACTCTGCTCTAGAAAGGCAAACCTACCTTGAGTATTGATATTTATGTCTGATTTTACAATGTTAAAGACCAGACCCAAGAGAGGGATGAATTCCCTAAATTAGGCATATTAACTGATAGCCACTTGGTATTTCCCATAAACAGCTTCCAATATTATTTATATTTCTTTATGTAGACAGTATTTTTTTATTTTAAAGAGTGCTACTTTCTACATAGATTCTGAGAAAGAAAAGTACATTGATTTTGCTGGTAGAAAATTCAAAGAACACTCATTTTCTGGTATCAATGGAAGTGTGGCTCTTGGAGATAATAAAACCTCTATGTATAGCCTTTTACAGAAAAAAACTTTAAAAGTCTTAAACAACAGGTCTTTTAATACTTTAGAAATATCAATTCTTTACAAAAAGCTCTTATTTTCTCATTAGGCAACTTTAAGATGTCCAACCCAGCTGTTTTCATTTGTCTAAACAAATGGGAAATGCAATTTCATAATGATAACTTAACTCTGTTCAGAAATTGGCAACTCCTACTTAGTTCACAAAGCTTGTCTGACCATGCTTTCTTTCTCTCAGTAATTCTCAATATGTGCTTACTATATCCTCAGTGTGTGGCTCAATATATTCTCAACCCACAGTCGCTTACTGCAATGGTAGTCAGAAAGGGCCTGAGGGGAAGCACTACAGTAGGGGACATTGAAGGGAAAATCTTCATGAGATTCTTAAATGTTCCTGCCTCCAGCGCCAGTCATTCTTAACATAAGATATATGATGTGAGCAATTATTTCTAGTAAAATATTAAATTTAAAACGTTTTCCTTTCAGTTTAAAAATGCAGATTTTTAGGCACTTTGTGGGAGGACATTTCCTTTAAAAAACAATGATAAAGTTTGAATGATAAAAACATTCAAACTTACATTCTGATGGTAAAGAGATGAATGGAGTAGAGGAATGAGAATATTAAAGCAGAAAACTTAAAAGACAATTTACATGAAATACAGGAATTATTTGAAGAGGAAGAATTTTATGCAATAATCCAATAATTACTTAAATTATTGGATAAATTGTGTAAGGAGAGCCACTGATTTAGGAAACAGAATGGCTAACCTTCTCATCTGCAGTTTTTCCTATCACAGATTTCAACCAGGATTGATCTAAATTTTGAATGAGGAAATAACTGTTAAGAGAGAAAAGGGAAAAAATATAGATGATTCTCAACTTACGATAGGATTACATCCTGATAAGCTCCTTATACTATAACTTGAAAATGCATTTAAAGCAGGCAACACAGCAGATAGTCCCTGACTTAACAATGATTCAATTTATTATTTTTTTGACTTAAGGATAGTGTGAAAGCAATAATACATTTAGTAGAAACCACAACTCCATTGTAAGTTGTAAGGAGCTCCTCGACTTATAATGGGGTTATATCCCAATACCACCCATAAGTTAAAAAGTAGTAAGTTAAACTATCATGAATCAGGAACTGCCTGTGCACCAATATAAACTCATGGAGGATCAAAGTGGTAGAGTTGCAAGAAACATCAGAGACTTGTTTATTTCCTTAAAGTCTTCTGCATATAATAGACTAAATCTAGGGAGAGAAAGTGACTAGCTCAACTGGCTGGTGCCAGAGTCTAGTTCAGACCTTGTGGTCTTTTTGCTATTCAAAATGGAGTACAGGGACCAGCAGCATCCAGTATCACCTGGAAACTTGTTGCAAATACAGAAGCTCAGCATCCAATCTGAAACTCTACCGAACTTGAATCTTCATTTTAGCAAGATCCCAAGGTGTCTCTACAAACTTTAAAATCTGAAAAGTGTTGCTCTAAAGGATTCACATTGTTTTTTAGTTGTTTTCCACAGCTGTCTCGTTGCCTGAGAATATAATGTCCCCACGGGCATGAATTTGTTCTCTGTTTATTTGTGTATTCCTTGGCAAGAAGTTACAACAGGAGTAGGACATCTTTTATTTTTGTTGTTTATTTTCACAGTGTATAAAGGAATACTTATTTTCAGTGTATAATAGAAAACTAAGAACCTCAACAAATATTGGTTTATTTGAGAGCAAGATTATTTTCTTAACTTGTTAACCAAAACAATCAATATATACTAGATCCCTGGAGAGCAAAGCCCTTTGAAAGAAATAGAGCCACCAATAGACTTAGTTGATTGTGTACATTCTATAAAATCATGACAAACTGTATGGCTAGCAAAACCATCTTGAGAAAGTCACCTCAAATAGCTTATGAAAATAGGCAAGACAAATAAATCATTTAAAAACAAACTTCATGAGCCTGGTACAGAACATGCACTCATTAAATACCTGTTGAGTGGATACAATTATTGAACATGCTTTTACTGAATATGTGCCGCTGTAACATTAAATACAAGCTAATATTTTGGGAAAATTAACTTAATGATGGGATGTTTCTATACATCTTGGTTTCTGCCCATGCTGTGTCTGTCTTTTCTGACAAACCAAAGGATTTTCATTTTCTGAGAAGGCAAAGTTTATGTAATGAATTTCCTCTCTTTACAGTGTCATATCTGTAGATAACTGGGTTTGTAAGTGGTGCAGATGGTCCACTGCACCAAACGCCAATAAGAAAATATGTCTGTAAGATGATGCTTATAAAGGTAAAGATTCAGTGAGAAATATGCTAACTTCAGGAACCAAGAGTACGGCAGTTTGCTATAGCAGCCCAAATGGGCTAAGACAGAAATTGGTACTGAGAAACAGGGGCACTGCTGAAACAAATACCTAACAGTGTGGTAGTGGTGGTGGAACTGGGTAAAATGGGTGGAGGCCAGAAGAGGTTTAAGGTGTATGCTAGAAAATGGCTACATTGATGTGAATGGACTGTAAAGGACAATTCTGGTCAGGGCTCAGAAGAAGAGGAGAGAGGTAGAAAAAGTCTCTATCTTCTTAGGAAATACCCAAGTGGCCATGAGCAGAATGCTGGTAGAAATAGGGACAGTAAAGGCAATTCTGAAATGTCTCAGATCAAAATGAGAAACAAGTTATTGAAACTGGAGGAAAGGCCATCCTTGTTACAAAGTAGCAAGGAATTGGGCTGAATTGTGTTTGTATTCTAGTGTCTGGGGGAGGGTAGAACTTTTGAGCAATGAAACTGGATATTTGAGAAAATTTCTAAGCAAAGTATTGATGGTATGGCCTGTTGAAAGCTTACATTACAATGCAAAAAGAGTAAAATTATTTGAAGACTTGGAAATTGTTAATCAAAAGAGAAAGAGATCTTAAAAACTTAGAAAATTCTGTGACTATCTATATTGGAAAAAATCAGAAAGCCTGTTGAGGAGAGAACAAGGGCGTGACCAGCTGATCTTCTGATAGGGAGATTAGTATGGATCAGCCAACTCCCTGGAAGCCAGGTGCTATTCATCAAGACAATGGTCAGCCATCGAAACAGAAGCCAGGACCTACTGTGCAACAAATGGAAAATAACCCCAAAGGCATTTTGGAGATCATTTGGGGCTACCCTTCCTATCACAAATGCATAATACAAGGGCCTGGAGGACAGAATGGGGGCACCACTGCCCAGTACAACCTCACATTACAGGCTCTGCTCCCCAAACTCTGTTGCCACATGCCTTGGCTGCCCAAGTATGACTCTGGTAGGCCCCAGTGAAAAGTGCATTGTGCCCAGGAAAGCTATGAGGGTATGACTGCCTTCACCTATATTTTAAAGGATGCCCTTGAGAGCCTAGGGTCCCAGGCAGAGAACTGCCACGGGAGTGGGGTCACCCTCAGACTCCACTAGGCCCCAAAGGCATGCCAGCACTTGCTTTTTGAACGATGACTAGTTTTCCCCGGGGAAGAGCATGGCCTTGCTTCAGAACCCTAGGAGTTTGTGATGTGACTCTTTTATTGCAGTTGGCTAGAGACTTGCATGGCACCTTCATCTACTGCCAGTACCTCCAACACCATGTACCATGACCTTTGGGAAAACGGGACGGCAATGATGCTTGTACCCGGCTGGAACCTACTAATGTCCTGTGTTGCTCTAGGACCCACTCAAGACTAATAGCCTTTTAAATTATCCAATAAATGATTATGTAAGTATTCCCAATTGTGTTGTGTGCTGTCTCCAACATGTTAAGATGTTTTTCAAACACTACAGTTCTTTTCACTGTTGAGATTCAAGATTAAATAACTTCTTTAATTTGTGTGGCTCTGTTAGCATGCCCAGACCAGTGGGACTTAAAAAACTTTACTATTGTGGCATGTCTATAAATTTTTGTAGAGTTTATTTTGTAACCACTCACATGCATGTATGTTACAAAGATTCTATTAATCTAATGACATTAGTAGAGAAAATCAGCAATTGTTATGTAGAACATTCAAATGATCAATGCCCCTTTGAACTATATTATGATGAAGAGTTAACATAGCCCTGGAGAAGATCACGAATGAGTGTTGCTGCCTATTCTAACGAACGTGTACTGCTCCGGATACCCTTCCTAACAGGGATTGAAAGCACATGCATTTGCCAAGCAAGTAACTTTATACAGAGAAGCTGCACTGATCTTTTCTAGGAAAGATACCATATCTCACATAAAAACTGTGATTAAGTCAAGTGTTTAGGTTTATTGTGGTGTAGTCTCTGCCATGATTAATCTGTTTTTTGCAGGCCGCACCTGTGAGCTAAGTGGCTATATGTTGGAGACCACCATCCCCTCACTTTCTCCATTTCAGCCAGTATATTTTTCCTTGATTGGCTTGAACAGGGAGTATGCAGTGTAAATTCATTGTCTTCTATTTTGCCATTTTACCATATTTTAGCTCTTCCTCCACAGGTTAAGAAACCAGTGAAGGATCTCCAGTGATAAATATGTCTATCCCCATAGTGCATTCTGGAACTGGAGACATGATCACCAAGTGAGATCATGGTCCTGTTAGACCCACTGTGAGACAGCCTTGGAAAAAGTCTCCATCTGTCCGCCCACCTTTCTATACCCCAGTTTAACAGGGGGCCCATGATGATAGCATTAGCGTCAATTCAGATACTCTATACAACAACCCATGAAAGATACTGGTATTCACCTTCAATTACTGTACATTTCTCTGGTATATTACTACACGTTTTGGGGGGAAGGATTGGGTTATAGCTACTATATATACTTGCTGTAACTTGTCAGGGTCTTTTATTTGAAGAACTGGCTACCTTTTCAATGAAGGGGCTCCAAGTCTGAGAATTGCCTCAGTTCTAGAACCTGCACAAGGCATCGTGATCATTTTATTTCAGCAGTAAAAGTCTTGTTCAATGCCCATATCTCTTTTTCTTCAGGAATATCTTGGAATATTAGCCATAACCACGGATCTATGCAGGACCCGCGATTGCTGTTGTTTTGGTAATTATGTCGTCCTTATTTCTGATGACCGAATATTGCCATCAGAATACTGCTATGCTTGAATCTTATCAACACCATTAAGACTGGGAATTCCACTTCTCTGGCACTATCTCCAATCATCAGCTCTGCATCCACTATAGATGACAAGCACCACTGAGCTCTGCCCCCCTCACTAGCATGTTGCACTTTAGTAAAGGGAAGGTTCTACTCCTCATGGGAAAAAAAGTTAGTTGGTAGATTCCTCAGTATTATATGGCATGCCCACCTCCCCCATCTTCTTGCCTCTTGATCTCTTCCCTAAATACTGTGACAAGACAATTCTGGAATTTCCACCTCTTTTCTTTTCTTTCATTCTCCTCCCCTCCCCTCCCCTCCCCTCCCCTCCCCCTACTCCCCACCCTCCTTTCTTTCTTTCTTTCTTTCCTTCCTTCCTTTCTTTCTCTCTCCCTTTCCTTTCCTTTTCTTTTTTCTTTTCCTCTTTCTTTCTTTTCTTCCTTCCTTCCTTCCTTTCCTTTCTTTCTTTCTCTCTCCCTTTCCTTTTCTTTTTTCCTTTTCTTTTTTCCTTTCCTTCTTTCTTTCTTTCTTTCTTTCTTCTTTTCTTTTCTTTTGCAGGTTCTTGCTCTGTCACCCAGTGGCACACTCTTAGCTCACTGCAGCCTTCACCTCTGGGGCTGAAGTTATCCTCCCATCTCAGCCTCCCTAGTAGCTGGGACTACAAGTGTGTGCCACCACACCTGGCTAAGTTTTGTATTTTTTGTAGAGACAGGGTTTTGCAATGTTGCAGGCTGGTCTCAAACTCCTGGGCTCAAGCCATCCAACAGCCTTAGACTCCCAAAGTGCTGGAATTATAGGTGTGAGCCACTGTGCCTGGTCCCACCTCATTTTCTATAGGCTGTTTTTATTTACTGGTTTTAAGCAGCTGTCCTGGTAGTGTATTA
Organism: Pongo abelii; assembly: GCF_028885655.2. NCBI lineage: Eukaryota > Metazoa > Chordata > Mammalia > Primates > Hominidae > Pongo > Pongo abelii. The sequence goes on from NC_071988.2 coordinate 199,304,338, forward strand.
AGTATTAGGTGTTCTTGTCAGGATACTAAATCCTTAGGCAGGCAAGAGTGCTCCCATGTCAATAAACTGCATTTTCTAGCCTTAAATTCTGGCCTCGTGGCTCAGCACCCTTGAGTTCCAATATAATGTATGTTCTTATAGTTCCTCCTAGTATATATTAATCAGATCCTTCAGTTCTTTTGGTGAGTAATCTTTTTCCACTTATATTAGGGACCTTTCCAGTTTGGAACCAGATTTTATCCAAGTTATCAGTCTAGAAGCCATGAGGAAAAGAGGGGAAGGTATTGAGGAAGATGTCATTTCAGGGTTATCGGGAGCATCTACTGAGATGTACCCATCGTTAATCTCATGGCTCAAATCCCTCCCTCACCTTCATTTTTAACCAAATCCTGTATTTAAGATAGGAACTTGCCAGAACTGTGAATGTAGCCTTTATTACTCTGTTATTTGCACAAACAGGCCCTAAACAAGATTTTTCCATCCAGTCTGCATCTGCTTCTAGAAGATGAGGGTATTGTCAAGTGCTGTCATAGATGCCTTCTCGCAGTCATACTGAGCCCTCAATTGACAGTTGGCTGATCTGAGCCTACTGCTTTAGCTTTCTTAAAGGCATTCATCCCATTTAATCACCAACACCACAGTTCTTATAGTTGCCATCGCAATGAAATGCCAATGATATTATGTAAGCTATTATATCCCTTTCTACCTGTATTAAATGCCAACTCACCACAGTTGAGACTGTTATTAATTGTTATATTGCAGTTGTCAGAGGTTATCACCTTTCTGCCCTCAACCAGAAATGGGTTGCTTGTTGCCATCTACCCAGAAAGAAATCTAATCACAGAATCCTATCCCAAGGATGTGCTTTCTAGGATCTCTTTTGGTACTAATCCTCTTAGTTTGGTTCCTTCAGAAGCCATAGAACAATGTTCTCACAATCAAACTAACGATGATATTATTATAGTAATGTTTGCCTTCAAACATTAGCAAAGACATATCTGTATATATAGCACATGGACTTAATACTTTTTCAGTATTAGATGAATTTATGCTGCAACTTTCACACTATTTCACCTTATCCTTCTCCACACCACGTTTGTTTTAGTCCATTTTGTGTTGCTCTAACAGAATACCACAGACTGGGTAATTTATAAGTAAAATAAATGTATTTCTTATAGTTCTTGAGGCTAGAAAGTTGAGGGTCCCACATCTGGCAAGTGCCTTCTTGCTGCGTCATCCCATGGGGGAAAGTGTAAGGGCATAAAAGTGCACACCAGAGAGTGAGAGGAAGTGGGCAACCTTCATCCTTTCATCAGGAACCCAGTCCTGGGATAACAGCCTTCATCCATTTACGAGGGCAGATCCTTCATGGCCTAAACATATCTTAACAGTCCCACCTCTTAACACTGTCACAATTGCATTAAATTTCAACATGAGTTTTGGAAAGAACATTCAAACCATAGCAATACACAAATAGACCTTAATATTTATGCATATTCTTCTTCCTTAATTTTACATGACAAGAAAATTTTCATCCTATAAAAGTTCATTCTCAGAATGATGTAAGTAAGGTGGTAGACTAGGAAGCTACAAGCTCCCCTTCCCCCAGAGGGGAACCAAGTTAAAAAAAATATATATGGACCAGAATGCCTCTAGAAAACTCTAGAAAGCAAATGAAAAGCTAAAGCACCCAAGTCATTATAAAGCTGAGAAGAGATTCTAGTAAAAGAGGTAAGGAAAATTTATGGCATTTGGCATACCTATATGTGTCGCTCCCCCTATGCAGCACAGCCTGGAGCAACTGGGAGAAACCCCTCATACCAGGGCTTTTCCTTAGGACAGAAGCAAAAGAATGGACCATGTATGCAATGTCCTGGTTTGTAAGGAGACTACCTAAGGGTCTGGCTTCTGTCTCACCGTATTTGCAGTAGTACCAGGACCAGTTTCAGAGTTTGGAAGCCACTAAAAACAGAGGTGAGCAGCACAGAGTAGAATGTAGAAGAAATAGATAAATTCCTAGAAACAAAATCTACCAAAAATGAATCATGAAGAAATAGAAAAGCGGAACAGACCAAAAACAAATAAGAATATTGAATCACTAATTAAAAGCCTTTCAACAAAGAAAAGCTCTAAACCAAATAGCTTCACTGGAGGATCCTACCAAATATTTAAAGAAGAATTAACACAAATCCTTCTGAAATGCTTCAAAAACAGTTAGAGAAGAGGGAACACTTTCAAACTCATTCCCTGAGGCCAGCACTACCCTGAATCAAAAGGCAGATAAAAACATCATTAAAAAAACTATAGACCAATATCCCTGATGAATGTTGATGAAAAAGTCCTCAACAAAATACTAACAAATCAAATTCAGTAACACATGAAGATAATAATATACCATAACCAAGTGGGATTTATTTTTTGAATGTAAGTTTGGTTAAACATCAAAATATTCAATACAATACACCATATTAGTGGCAGAAAGAATAAATAGCACATGATCACAATTGACAAAGGAAGAACATTTGATAATATTCAACACCATTTCATGAAAAGACATGCAACAAACTAGGAAGAGAAAAAATGACCTCAGCATAATGAGGATAAGTTATAAAAAATCAGAGCTAACATTATGTCCAGTGATGAAAGACTGAAAGTTCTTCCTCTAATATCTAGGACACTGTGAGGATGTCCACTCTGCCACATGGTATTCAAAGTCCTAGCCAGAGCAATTAGGCTAGAAAAAAGAAATAGAAGGCATTCAAATTATAAAAAGTAAAATTATCTCTATTCACAGATGACATGATCATATCAAGTAAGAAAACCTTCAAGGTTCTTCAAAAAAAGTATCAGAACTAATAAATTAATTCAGCAACATTGAATAATACAAAATCAACATACAAAAATCAGTTGCATTTCTATACACTAGCAACAAACAATTGGAAAGAAAATTAAGACAGCAACCCCACTTATAATAGCATCAAAAATAATAAAATATTTAGAAATGAATTTAATCAAGGAGACAGGAAATTCGTCACTGGAAACCATAAAACATTGCTGAAAAAAATTAAAGAAGACACACAAAAAATGAAAGACATGTTCATGAATTGGAAAATTTAATATCATTAAAATACCCATACTACTCAAAGCAGTCTACACATTCAACACAATCCCTACCAAAATACCAATAACAATTTTTCCAAAATAGAAAAATTCATCCTAAAATTTATTTGAAATCCCAAGGAACTCTTACTAGCCAAAAAATTTTGAAAAAGAATTCTAAAATTAAAGGACTTACATGTCTTAATTTTAAACTATATTATGAAACTCTGGTAATCAAAACAGTGTGGTACTGGCATAAAAACAGATTAGACCAACAGAATAGAATAGAAAGCACAGAAATAAACATTTGTATAAATGACTAAATGATTAATGACAAGGGTGGCAAGACCACTAATGGGGAAAGCACAGTTTTTTTCAAGAAACTCTCTTGGAAAAACTGGTTATCTACATAAGCAAGAATAAAGTTTGACCCTATTTTACACCATGTACAGAAATAAACTCAAGATGAATTAAAGGGTCAAACATAAGACTTAAAACTATAAAACTCTTAAAAGAAAACATAGGATATAGTTTTAAAGACATTCTACTTGGCAAGTATTTCTTCAATACGACACCAAAAGCACGGGTAACAAAAGAAAAAATAGATAAATGGGGCTAGATAAATCATAAAAACTTTTGTACATCAAAGGAAACAACAGAGTGACAGGCAACCTACAGAATGGGAGAAAATATTTCAATATTTTTGCAAATATATCTGGTAAGTGGTTGATATACAGAATATAGATGAACTCGTATAACTTAACAACAACAACAAAAATCAAGTAAATCAGTTAGAAATTGATTAGAGGTCTTGAATAGGCATTTCTCCAAAGATGATATGCAAATGGACAACAAGCATATGAATAGATAGATGTTCAACATCACTAATCATCAGAGGAGTGAAAACTAGAACCACACTGAGAGATTATCTAATAACTATTAGAATGACTAACATTAAAAAAAGAAACAAAAAAACAAGTGTTGACATGGATGTAGAGACATTGGAAATTCTATGCAGTTTGTGGGATGGTAAATGGTACAACTGATGTAAAAAACAATATGGAGTTTCCTTTAAAAATTTAAAATAGAACTACTATATGACCCAGCAATCCCTCTTCTGTGTATATATTCAAAAGATTTGAAAAAGGGTTTCAAAGATAATTTTCACATCTATGTTCATAGTTGCACTATTCACAACAGCCAAGAGATGAAAGTGACCCAAATGTTCATTAACAGATTAATGCAAAATATATATACACAATTGAATAGCATATATATACACACAATTGAATATCATTCATCCTTAAAACTAAAAAGAATTCTGTCACATGCTACAGCATGAATAAATCTTAAAGACATTATGATAAGTAAAATAAACCAGTCACAAAAGAAAAATACTGCATGATTCCAATTATATGAGATATGTATGGTGGTAAAATTCATAGAGACAGAAAGCAGAATAATAGTTAAAAGGGGATTGAGAGAGGTTGTGAAAGGAGACTTATTGTTTAATGGATATAGAATTTCAAATGTGCAAGATGAAAAAATGCTGGAGATCTGTTTCACAACAATGAGAATATAGTTAACATTACTAAACTGTACACTTAAAAATGGTTAAGGTGTACATTTTGTTATGCGCTTTTTATCACAATAAAAAAAGTAATTTAAAAATCTGGGAATATGGAAATAGAAAAAAATTCTGCCTGCCATACCAGCCATTTACAGCTTTCTGAAAGTGTATACCTACCCTATTCTGCTTTTTATTTACATAGTTATTACTACATATTTACTTTCTTGCTTACTCATGAATTTTTTCCCTCTTGAGAAAGGTTTTATAAAGGGATCATCTGCAAAGCTATTACCAGGGTTTATACAAAGAAAACAAAGGATGGCACAGTACCCAAGAATAGTAAAAGGGGGCAAGTGAAGAGAAAGGGTTATCCAACCTGGCCAGGGACCTAAGTGATGAGGGCCAGAGGGCAGGTACTTTGGCTTCCAATGGAGGGACACAGCCCAGTCTTGTGGCACCTAGCAGAGACTAAGCCAGGGAATACCTCCTGTCTGTGCCAACTCAAGCAGGAAATCACAGAGAAAGGGGTGTGGCTGGGTGTTGAAATCCATGTAGTTAGCCTCCTAGGGCCTTGGCAAGTGTGAAGAATAGCAGAAAGTGGATCTGAGTGGGTCAATAAGAATATACCTACTACAACGTACTCCTATCTGATTTCTGATTGCTGTTCTTAGTACTCTTCCTTTTAGTGTCTAAAGTGATCTGCTTAAAGGGCAAAATGGATTATACCAGTTGCCTGCTTAAAAGCCAGGCACCAATGGCTTCCTACTGGATTTGAAATAAAAGCCAAAGCCATTTTTGTGGCCTCCTAGGCCCAGAACAGTTTGGTTACTGCCTCCCTCTCCAACCGGATTTCAATTCACTTCCTCTTATGCTCACTGCATGGATACCACCTTGTCCTTCTTTTAGTTTCACTAACACAGCAACCATGTGTCTGGAACACTCTGCCCTGCAGCTTTACCTGCTCTGCCCATAGCTGAATCCTTCTCACCCTGTAGGTTTCAACATTAATACAGACTCCCCAGAAAGGACTTTGATTATTCTATCTTATGTAGGTACAGCTAACCCTGTTTGTTATCTACTACTATAGCATTTTGTTGGCTGACTAAATTACTTCTAACCCAATTGCCTGTTACTGTGTTTGTATGCTCATTTGTTTTCATCTCCCCCACTGTAAACTCCGTGCAGTTGGGAATCATGGTTACCTTTTCCATTGTTACACCATAATGGTCTTGCAAAATGTCTGATACAGTCGGGACTCACTAATACAGTTAAATTAGTAATTATGTTGGTAAGTAAATAAAAAGTGGCACACTTTTACAAAGTTTCTCACAGTCTGCTGCTAAATAACTGGCTCAGGTGGATTCCAAATTTGTAACCTTGACCTCATTAGCACCACATGCCAACTGATTGATTCTGAAGCAGGATTTGGAGTCCCTGCAAAAGAAATGCTCTGGTAGCTTAGCTACAAAAACTCCCTTCTCCTCCTTGCTGTAGGAGTAAAAGGAGGGTGGAATCATGTGAGTGATGAAGGGTGGAACTGCTCAGAGCTGTGAAAGATACAGTGATAAGCTGTGTGTGCTGATAGTTCATTTAACTCATCACCTCCTTGAGTTGAAAAAAAAAAAGAAAAGGATTTGAAGTCTTCATAGCTGGTGAGTCACCTTCTCCTTCAAACTCTCTGACAAAAAGAAAACACCAATTTCCTTGTAGATTTATGGCTTATAATCTTCATATTTTTCAGGCTGCAGAAGAATAGGGTATTCATAAGATTCTAGAGAATTTAAAGCCAATTAAATATTTTTTTGAACACTTGAACAGTTCTCCCTGACCCAGGGTCTTCTAGGGATTATCACATGTAAAAGGAAGGTAGAATTTAATTACAAACTCTCTAAGGGGTAACAATGTACAAATGGAATACCGATAGTGCAAGTAATCTACATCTGCAACGGTAAAGTCAGAGGACCCCATATTTCAGGGAACAAAATCAGTCTTCTTTAGCAAGTAAAGAAAGCATCTGTAACAAAGATCAACTGCCTGCTGAGAATAAAAGCCTCTTGTAATGATTGCAGAAGGTGATGCTTGCTTTCCAGAAAGTTAATTTCCTCTTTCTCTCTGTCTCTCTTTCTCTCTCTGTGTTTATCTCTTTGTCTCACTGCTCTCTTTCTGAATAATATCTTCTTCTAACAACCACTCCCGAAGATGTGCAACTTCACAGGCTGTTGATGATATCATATCGCCTATGCTAAACTGTTAGGCAGTTTTCCAAATTAGTTAAAAAGTTAAAAATGTTTTAATTTTTTGTGTCCTTAAAAACTCCCTCAAACCACTATATTTTAAAGATGCCAGAGGAGATAGTGCTGAGCAATTCAGAAGGCAAAACGAAGCAAACAAAAACAAAACTTTGGGTCAGTGATGCCAGTTACTTAACATCCTCACCCTCAATGCAGAGCCGGCAGCTAACGTGCTTTTCCAGCTTCTTGGTGGTCTTAATTGGTTCCAGAGAAAGACTAACTGTCCATATACACGCAACCAGCTGATCACTCCAGCTATTACAGACTTTTTTCAGTAAATGGGTCCAAAGTGATTATGCCTACAGAGCCATCAGATTCACTGCATTCTATTTCTGACATAGAATTTAAAAAAAAAATTATAAGGAAAACAAATGTATTGACATTTACAAAAATCAGTTTAAGATTGAATGGGAATCATTGAATAAAATAAAGGGCCTAAAGTCACAGTTGCTATCATATTTGTTCTCACATTCATTAAGGTTCTGAAATAACTTTTCTTTATTTTTTTCTTTTTCTTTTTTTTTTTCTTTTGAGATGGAGTCTCACACTGTTGCCCAGGCTGGAGTGCAGTGGCGCAATCTTGGCTCACTGCAACCTCCGCCTCCCAGGTTCAAGTGATTCTCCTTGCCTCAGCCTCCAAAGTAGCTGGGATTACAGGCACCCACCACCACGCCTGGCTAAATTTTTTGTACTTTTAGTAGAGATGTGATTTCACTATGTTGGCCAGGCTGGTCTCGAACTCCTGACCTCATGATCCGCCCACCTTGGCCTCCCAAAGTGCTGGGATTACAGGTATGAGCCACCACACCTGGCCCTGAAATAACTTTTCTACAGTAAGTATTGAAGGAAATTAATCATATCTTTGCAAGGAATTTGATAGAGCATTTAGAAGGGAGAATTAGGCCAGGCACGGTGGCTCATGCCTGTAATCCCAGCACTTTGAGAGGCCGAGGTGGGCGGATCACTTGAGGTCAGGAGTTTGAGACCAGCGTGGCCAACACAGTGAAACCTCATCTCCACTAAAAATACAAAAATTAGCCAGGTGTGGTGGTGCACACCTGTAGCCCTAGCAACTCGGGAGGCTGAGGCAGGAGAATTGCTTGAACCCGGGAGGCAGAGGTTGCAGTGAGCCAATATCATGCCACTGCACTCCAGCCTGGGAGACAGAGTGAGTGAGACTGTCAAAAAAAAAAAAAAAAAAAAAAAAAGAAAGAAAGAATTAATGAGAATAATTTTTTCTATAATTAACCAAAGAGGTAACTTCTAAAAAAGTATTTGTTTTTCCAGCCCCAAATTTTGGCAACTATAAATAAATGAGCAAAGAGCATTCCTTCATTATTATTCTTTTTGTTGATAAAGGTGGAAGAAGTAGTTGAAGCCAAATTCTCCGAGTGACTTAAAAAGATAATATTTTGTAGAGGTTGTAAAGGTTATGAAAGTGTCAGTTTCAATTTTTTAAATGAATCACACATCCAGAAGTTGATGCAGAAAATTAACCTCATCATGTATTTTATAAAGTTCAATGAGGAAAAATACATTGGTTACTTGTTACCAAAAATTTCCAATGAAAGTTTTATAAACCAGGAAAACCCTAGAGCGTATCATGAATTGTATGTATGAGTTAATCAGTGTCAAGAACTTTTAAGGGTATGAGAATTTAAACTAATTGCAGCTAACCAGTTCTGCTGCCAGTTTCATTGCTAGCAGAAGACACAAGACTCCAGATTAGAGACAAGTTATTATTCACATTGCAGAAAGCAACACGAGGGTAGCATATTTGTATTGGTTCTTTTTGCTCCCCACATTACATGGGGGTGATGCTGATGGATCCAGGTGTATGTTGCACATGCATATGTTTGCATCATACAACAAAACCAGAATCTTTTACAATGGGCAAAAGCAAACCTGTCCTTTTTCCTGGAAGGAGAAATTATCTTTACTACACCAAATGATAAGTAAATCTGCTCATTGCTCCTGATGAAGACTCTACATTTTTCAAGATTGTTCACTGTACAGACATCCTTGAAAAGCCAGTCTAGAGAAAAAGGGCAATTATTACTTGAAACATGTTTAGAAACACCAGAGGCTCATGGAAAAGTTTCTCTCAATAATCAGGTGCAGGCTAATCTTAAAAATAACTATGGCTGGATGTGGTGGTTCACATCTGTAATCCCAGCAGTTTGGAAGGCCAAGGCAGGCAGATCACCTGAGGTCAGGAGTTTGAGACCAGCCTGCCCAACATGGCGAAACCCCATCTCTACTAAAAATACAAAAATTAGCCAGGCGTGGTGGTGGGCACCTGTAATTTCAGCTACTTGGGAGGCTGAGGCAAGAGAATTGCTTGAACCTGGGAGCGGAGGTTGCAGTGAGCCCAGATCATGCCATTGCACTCCAGCCTGGGTGACAGAGCAAGACTCTGTCTCCAAAAAAAAACTATTTAGGTAACTTACTATTGTATTAAATTAAATATAACATAGATTTTCCGTGGACATTTTGCCCTTTTTAAATTATATCTTTTTTTTTATTTTTTATTTTTTTGAGACGGAGTCTCACACTGTCGCCCAGGCTAGAGTGCAGTGGCACCATCTTGGCTCACTGCAAGCTCCACCTCCTAGGTTAATGCCATTCTCCTGCCTCAGTCTCCTGAGTAGCTGGGACTACAGGTGCCCACCACCTCACCCAGCTAATTTTTTGTATATTTAGTAGAGATGGGGTTTCACGTGTTAGCCAGGATGGTCTCGATCTCCTGACCTCATGTTCTGCCTGCCTTGGCCTCCCAAAGTGCTGGAATTACAGGCGTGAGCCACCATGCCCAGCCTTAAATCATATCTTAAGTGAATGATAAAGAGACAGTCTCATTCTATGACTGTGCCAGTAGTAAAAATAGGATTGTACATTCCTAATAAATTCATTATATTTTATTATTAACTTTTATTTGGTTCTAAACATCAAAGAAATGCATTGGATCAGTGGGTAAATAAATAGTTGTTATGATTACTCCAGTGTTTAGTACTGGGACAGTTTCCAGAATCTCTTGATAGTTCTTATAATCAAAAGACCTTTGATACCAGTGTGTTGATCTAAAAGACAGCTAATTTGCAGCCTCCCAGCATAACTTTTTTTAATAGGCCCTCCCATATAACCTATCTTAAGGTCAATTGATTTGGTACAACACCTAGATTGGGGTACAAATAACTGGAAGAAGTGTTATTAGCTAGGGGTCCCAATCCAGACCCCAAGAGAGGATTCTGGAACTTCATGCAAGAAAGAATTCAGGGTGAGTCCATAGATTAAAATGAAAGCAAGTTTATCAAGAGGCAGCAGAATCTCTTGAACCCAGGAGACGGAGGTTGCAGTGAACCGAGATGGCACCACTGCACTCCAGCCTGGGCAACAGAGTGTGACTCTGTCTCAAAAAGGTAAAATAAAAGAAAGTAAAGGAACAAAGAATGATTACTCCATAGGCAGAGCAGCCACAGGGCTGCTCCACTGAGTATACTTATAGTTATTTCTTGATTTTATATGCTAAAAAAGGGATGGACTATTCATGAGTTTTCTGGGAAAGAAGCAGGGATTTCCCAGAACTGAGGGTTCTTCCTGTTTTTAGGCTATATAGGGTAACTTCCTGATGTTGCCATGGCATTTGTAAACTGCCATGGTGCTGGTGGGAGTGTCTCTTATCATGCTAATGCATTATAATTAGCATATAATGAGCAGTGAGGACAACCAGACTTCTTTCTCATCACCATCTTGGTTTTGGCGGGTTTTGGCCAGCTTCTTAACCACATCCTGTTTTATCAGCAAGGTCTTTGTGCCAACCTCCCATCTCATCCTGTGACTAAGAATGCCTAACCTCCTGGGAATGCAGCCCAGCATATCTCAGCCTTATTTTACCCAGACCTTATTCAAGATGGAGGTGCTCTGGTTCAAACGCCTCTGACAGAAGGTGTCCTCAAGTGGCTGGCAATTTTGGAGGCCATCTCAAAAATTCTGCCTGCCATACCAGACATTTACAGCTTTCTGAAAGTGTATACCTACCCCTATTCTGCTTTTTATTTACATAGTTATCACTACGTATTTACTTTCTTCCTTACTCATGAATTTTTTCCCTCTGTAGGAGGGAAAATTTTTCTTCTTTAGCCCAGAGGTAAGAGAGTCTGCAAGTGCTATGCTATCTACTCCCTGTACCCTAGAAGCATAAACTTTAGCAAGTCAGCTACATCCCAGTAAAATGGCTAACAACATGTATCTATAAAACAGATAATGCTACCATCTGGACCCTATTACTGACATTTGAAATAACAATCCCAGGGACTATCCAATCCTAGGGACTATACCACAGACGATAAGGCAAGGAAAATGGTTCCAAGAATTACTGTTAGATGAGTACACTTAAAAGAAACTATAAACACTGAGCCTCACAAAGCTCCCCTACTAACCTCTGTCCCTTGAAGTCAGTCAAGGCAGAGTCCCCTAGAGTTGACAATTAAAGGACAGACCATGGTTTTTCTCAGAGAAAACCATCTGTCTGGTGGTAAATTGACCTCAGCCTGTTGTGTAGACATTGCAGAAGTAATGGTAGCAACCAAAACTTTTGCATAGGTGAGGCTCATCAACAGCCCCACAGACATAAAGAATTATAATGAAAGCAAGTCTCAGATAAATTTTTCTGTGCATACATATGTATGAAATTCCATGAATCTGGGAAAAAACATTCATGCAATGTGTTCTGTAATCTTGGATGAAGTGTGAACTCTCTATTTTTGTGAGAGGTTCAATCTTACTTTGCATAAAATATCACTGGATGCTGGCTCCAATATTCTAAAGGTAGATCCTGTTACCCCTGTCATCAGAAATCTCCAATTCAGTGGCTAGACACAAAACCATTTGGTGATCCCTGCTTGGGTCCCTTCCTATGGTTACAGACTATAAGACTTATTCAAGTCTCATACTCTGTTCATGCAAGGTAGGTATTTTCTTAAAAAGTTTAGGTAATCCTCATATATTGAATGCTAGTTATGTCAAGAGAGAATTCAGCTATAACTATGCTGATTAATAAGACACTAATTTCACCAATGAAAATCCATTTTTAGAAAATTTATTAAGGTAATTATTAAAGCCTTTGGTGTTAGTCAAAGATAAAAATAATGGAAACACTTGTAGTTGCTTTGTCTGGAGTGTAGGCTTTCCAATATGTAACCAGTCCTACAATCTAATAGACTATTGACCTATTAATTTCTGAATGAAGTAACTGACTGCATCTAAGGCCTAACTTTAACATACTCATGCACATTACACTCCCTAAACAAAAGTATTTTAAAATAAGTTACAGCTATCTTATAACTACTGTTTAGGCATCTTGTGGTCAAACAGGCTACTTTCATCTCTGAAACGGCTGAAAGGCCTAGTGCCTAGGGTCGAGTTCACCAGGGTGTACCACACAACTTTTTCCATAATTTTCCTATCTCCCATTTTCCATCTGCCACAGACCTATAGGTAAGCCCTACTCACTTCAGCCCTCCTCATATCTGGGAGACATCTTGCCCTTTTCCCTCCACCTGTTTTCAAGGCTTTTTTCTTTATTTGCTTCTGTATTTTGAGAGACTTTATTTGCACATAATGGAAGACAAGTGGCTTCTGAGGCAAGGAAAAAAAAAGGGTCCTAGATATTTTAATAGATAAGAGAAAGAAATGAAATACAACAAACAAAATAAAAACTAATAAATCAAATTATGTCAAAAAAAATTTTTTTATTGGAGAAGGAAGTTGAAATTGTACCTTTGGTTTTGGCAACTAACAATGTGTTATTTTCTCTCCTGGCCAGGAGAGAAAATAACAACCTGTGCTAGGACTTGATCTGCATGCACCTGAACCAAAATGGAATCCAGGTGAGGAAAACAGGGCTGGGAAGTCATAATATTTTAAACTTCTCATACTAGTATTGTTACAGTTTTCACAAGGAACTTTAGGAGAAGCCTCTGTGCTAACCCAGCAGAGTTATCCTCTCCCCATGTGTCCTCTCTACTTACTCATCATTACTATGCCAAAAGGACTATGTACTCATACCTGAAAAATGTTTAGTTAATAAAGCTAGGTGTTCAATTTACAACAGGACCTCTAGGGAAAGACAAATGTAGCCTCCTCTTATCCATCCAACAGGCAAACTCTTACTAACTTTGTATGTCTCAACTTACATACTAATTCCTTGAAAAAGCCCTTTCCTACTTGCCTGGAACTTTTCTGCAGCCATACTACTGCTGTAGCTACACATACTCCTTAGCATAGAAGAAACCTAAATATCTTATAATTAATTGCTCATCTGTTGTTCAGATAAATGGTTTTTATCTTTGTATTCATAATCTCTAGTTCAGTGTCTAGCACATACTATGCACTAGAAATGTGAGTTTAATGAACAATTGCTTGACTAGCAGAAAAGTTCCATGACTCAATGGGAGAAGATGACTCAAAGGCAGATGAACATGCCTTTAGGGAATAGAAGGAAGAACATCTTTTCTTCTAAAACTGGTAATAAAGAATACAAAGCATATATAAATAAGATTGTAGGTGTGGGCATAGATAGTTAAAAAATAATTTATTCCTTTTTTTAAAATTGCAAAAGAAAAGATACACTGGATGGAGGAAGGTATTAGAAATGGGTAGAAACTTTAGAAGTGTAGTATAGATTTGCAATAGTTATTGAGAGAAATGAAAAAAGACACAGCTAAGAACACAAAAAGTAATTTCTCAATGACGTTGAGAACCTGACTGCAGCCGCATACCATTTATTTTAAAAATGACAATGCAACAGTATTCAACCGCTTGGGGCAGGCAAAAAGATACTGACCACTCAGTTAAATGAATGTTGTTACAAGTAGATAAAAGATCACAACCTACATACTTAGAAATATGTTCATCAAATGATAATTTCCTACATTGTCTATTCAGAGTTCATGGGCAGCTTACAAGATAATGTAAGTAATTAATACTCAAGAGTTTCTCTAGTAACAGGCATCTAGTGCTCTATCAGAAGCCATGATTTTTGAAAAATATATAAGGATAGCATGAGGGAGATCTAATAGTGAAACAGAAGACAGTCTACAGTGGTGGAGAAACTCTAGCTCCTAGAGAGGCGACTCCAAAGGATGGTATGCAAAACAGCTTTTGGCCTAAAAGTGATATGAATTGAAATTTTATAACAAATACTAGATTTGGGTCATTATCACATTTATTTTTTATAAAACTTGATAAATATGGTGTTATTTTGCATAACTTTGGAATATTTCACTTTAGAAATGTGAAATTTTTATCAGGAAATAAAACATTTTCCACACCTCTTCATGCTAGAAAAATGTTATTGATAAGAGTTATAAATAGTTTTGTTTCTCTCTTTACCTAAGAAGGAAGTAACCAAGGAGAGTATTTTTAAAAATGCAAACAGCTGGATAATCAACACCAAGTTCCTATCTCTTGCGTAGGTTGCAAATTGAAAAATGAAATCTTGTCTTGTTTGCACATCCTTAAAAGAGGGTCTGAAAGTGATTTAGTTTCATCACTAAATATTTATGGAAATTGATTAAATGTTACCAGGGACTTACAAAGATATTAACAACCCCCAGAGCAAAACAAGATCTTTCTTCCGTTACTGTGTTCCAAGAAATTTGAAAATATGCTACATATGTTTTTTCTGGAACAGTAATTGAAGAAAGAATCAATCAATGAATTAAAAATTATTTTCCATAACCTGTCCTCTAACTATTTTCTTTATTTTAGCCTCGTATTATCTACTACTGAGCTACATTTACAATATACACACCAGAGACTATCATTTTGGCAAATGCATAATATGTTTTATTTTACTAAGAAAAGTATTATGAAAAGAAAAAACATTAAATCTCCTCTGTTTTTTATTATGCATGTATTTCTCCATTCCCAGTGTTTTATTCTGGACAAGAACTTAATAAAATGAGAAGTCCAAACTCATGTATCTCTCTACTATAGAAAGTGATTTCTTGGCCTCATAGTTTAACCTGTCCAGATAAAAAGAGAGTCTCCAGTAAATACTTCCACTTAATGATGTAAAATTTTTATTCACACAGAATTTCTAATCCATATATGTACACAAAATAATTATATGAAGGAAATCTGAGCAATTACTTCAATCAAATCCTTAAAAAAGAAGCATGATACTCACCTAACCAGGATCTTCCCAAATTGGAAAGCATTTTCATGCAGAATTAACGGAGGATGGCCCATTTCCATGCATCAGCAGCAGTCTTACATAACTATCCACACCCAAGCTCTCACACACTCACAGGCAAGGAATCATCTCTTTCCTTCCCTAATGTCACCCACAGTAGAACCATATCCCTTCTCCACTCTTTCTTAGCTTGCACCAGAATAATTCCCACCACCCACAGGTTGGCTCAGGGCCTCTGAAGAATGAGCAGTGACAAGATCAAAGAGCTCTTCCTTTTCTCACACCCACAGTTAATTGTCTACCTCCAAGATTCTAAACTTGAAGGCACGTCTCATAACACCCCAAAGGGGAGGATTGCGTGAGAAGACAGCCTGCCAACTCACACAATATTAGGAACCCAAACAGACCAGAATAAAAAATACATACCCTTAATCACTTAGAACAATTAAAATGTGCTGTAGTTTCCTCTTTTCATAATGGCAGTCTGTCCAGTTTATCAGTGCAAATATATTTACATATTAAGAGGATCTTGGAATTTCTGCACTTGCTGAGTGACATAATCAACAGCAGGTAGGTAAGTTGCTAGGCCAAAAGAATTTATACAGAATTATACAGAATACATGCTTTGTACTAAAATAATTGTTCTGATGGGGAAATTATAATGTATTCCCAAGTAATTGTATATCCTTGTAGTCAGAGGGCATAAGAGTTATAGGTACACAATTTGAGCAGGGTTATGGTGATAATAGTAATAATTGCCAACATTTATCATTCATCGGTCATCTATGTGTTAGAAATGTACTGGATTATTTATATACATAATTCCTAATTAATAACATAAATAAGGTTACTAGCCTAGTAACTGAGCTACCTTGTCTAGTGAATGGCCTGAACCAATATAACTGTATGTGTCTATTACTCTAAACCTCTGTGCTCATTCTTAGACCAGCAATCTTAGTCTCAGGCCTTCCTTACACATTTAAACCTTATAGGGAATCCCAAAGAGTTTTGTCTATGTGGGGGTGCATCTATCAATATATATTCGGAATTTAAAATGAGAAAACTTTAAAATGTTTGGTGCATTAAATCATTTTGAAGAAGAATACTAAATTTATTTCATGTTAACATAAGTAAAATATTTTATGAAAATAATGTTTTCCAAAACAAAAAAAAAGGGAGAAGAATGGTACTGCTTTACATTTTTGTAAATCTCATTAATCTGTGGCTGAATAGAAGATAGGTATGCTCTGAAACGTGTTCTGTATTTGATCTGTTTTGGATGAAATGTGAGAAGAAACTATAGCCCTACACAGATACCTAATAGAAAGATGAAAGAATATTTTAATAGCATTTTCAGGTAATTATGATATTATTATTGGATACTACACCAAACTCTACAAATAGTAGTTTCTCACAGATTAATTGTAATGTGTTCTCTGAAATTATATCAGTAAAAAGTGTACCCTGTTATATCAAAATCCTTTGGTCCATCTTTCATGTTGATAAATTTGTTGACACATAAATGCTTTTTTAATATCATGCATTAGTCATTGGGAAATTATTAGTTGAATGAATAATGCAGATAGTCCAAATGTTGACACTTTTTAATATAAGATTAAACATAATATGCTTTGATTCTTTTCTCTTTATCTTTTGTGTATATATTAGAGGTTTTATCCTTATGTTTACTATCTGGCTTACATAAAACACGAGATAGTTATATCATTATATTTTAAGCTGATAACACCTTAACTTCAATCACGTAAAATACTCCGTACTTTTATTTTTCTAACCTTCCACTCTTAATGGTACTAATATCACACTTAACATGTTTCTATATTGTGTATACATCTAAAAGTTATTGTTGTTATAGCTATTTACAATATTTTTGTCTTGTAACTTTTATATTAGTGTTAAAAGTGATTTACACATCAGCATTACAGTATTAGAGTATTTGACTATGTATTTCCCTTTACCAATAAATTTTATACTTGTACATGTTTTCATGTTGTCACTTACTGTCCTTTCATTTCAACTCAAAGAACTCCCTTTAGCACTTCTTGTAAGGCAGAGCTCTTCGTGATAAACTTCCTCACCCTTTGTTTTCTGGGATTATCTTTATCTGCTCTTCATTTCTAAAGGGCAGCTTTGCTGGGTATAGTGTTGTTGGTTAGCTTATTCTTGATAGGTTTTTTTCTTTCAGCACTTTGAATACACCATCTCACTGTCTCCTGGCTTGCAAGGTTTCTGTTGAGAAGTCCACTCATAGCCTAATGAAGATTCCCTAGTATAAGTCTCTTTTTACTTGCTATTTCAAGATTCTCTCTGACTTTTTGAAAATTCTATCATAATGTGTACCTGAGCATTTTTCTTTGAGTTGACGTTTCCTGGGATCCTTTGAGCTTCATGAATCTGGATGTCCATATTCCAGGCCCCTCTTGTTGAAAACTGGGAAGTTTTCAACCAGTAGTTCTTTAAATAAGCTTTCTGTTCCTGGTTTTTTTTTTATTCTCATTCTAGGATTATTATAATTTGTATATTTGTTAGCTTGAGGGTGTCTATAGGTATCATATGCTTTCTTTACTATTTTATATTCTTTTTTCTTTTTGTTACTTTAACTGGTCAATTTCATATGACCTGTCTTCAAGTTTAATAATTTTTTCTTCTACATAATCAGGTCTGCTGTCATAGTTCTCAATTGATTTTTTCAGTTCTGTCATTGTATTCTTCAGCTCCAGGATTTTTGTTTGGTTCTTTTTTATGCTTTCTACCCTATTTTTTAACTTTTCATTTTGTTCATGCCTTGTTTTCCTAAGTTTATTTAGTTGTTTTTCTGTGTTTTATTGCATCTCATTGAGTCATTTTGAGATGACTATTTCGTATTTTTTTCAGGCAGTTTATAGGTATTCATTTATTTGGGGTCAGTTACTGAAGCTTTATCATCAGGTTGTCATGTTTCCTGATTCTTCATTATCCATGTATACTTGTGCTGGTGTCTGTGCATTTGAAGAAGTAAATACCTCTTCCAGTCAGTCTTTAAGACTGGATTAGGCAGATGAAGAGCTTCTCCTGTTGAGTTCCAAGCTGATTAGATTGCCTCCAGAATTACAGTTGAGTGGGAGTGAAGCTGGGCCATGTGGCTACTGCTTGGTCCACAATGGAATTCATGGTTGATGAACCTATTACCGGGGGCTTGCTTGAGTGGGTATGGATCTTGTCTGGTCTCTCAATGGACTGGACTGCCGCAAGGCCCTTGATCAATAGATCTGGGATGAGGGTACACTTCAGGACCCACAGTCAGTGGACCAGTCACCAGGTGCATGGACATGTATGGCTTTGTCCAAATCCCTGGGAGAGCTGCCACTTGGTGTATCCTTGGGAAGGCAGTACCTGCCCTGGACTTCATCTGAGAGGAGCTAGAGACTGCTTCAGGGCCTGCAGCTGAGACCAAGGCCACAATTGAGGGGAGCTAGAGCTGAGTTACAGGGCTGTTTTAAGATTCACAGTAGGACTGAGGAGTACAGCGGGCCTCCCTGCAGAAGCATAGTTGGGTATACTTCCCTTTGGATATCTGTGCAGGCTGAACTGGTCTCAAACTGCAGCTGGCAGGGATTGGAGCCACATTATAGGGCCTTTTCAAAATATGCTACTTGACTGAGGCTGGCTAACCTATCTATAGGGGCATTGGTGTGTATGTTTCTCAGTGGGTCCCTGGGCAGGCAGGACTGCTCTCAGACCATAGCTGAAAGGGGCCAGAATTGAGTTAGAAGGTCCTTTTAGGGTCCACAACTGGGAACAGGGTTGACAGGCCTGTTACCTGAGGGATGTGTGGGCATTACTCCTTCAGGTTCTTTGGTGGATGGTTCTGGTGGTAGAACCAAAGCCATACGGACAGACCCATTTCTGAGTCTGGTGAGCCTGCTGACTAGGTGCAGATCTACCCTCTTGAAATAGCCCTCCTAGTTATTGGGCCCCATTGGGGTTTCACAACCTTGAATCTGCAATTTTTATGACATCACTTTCTTTTCTTTTTTAAACTCAAGATTATTTTCATTTGAATTAAACATAGCAAAGTATTTAAATTCCTGGTGGTGTTAGGCCACAGGATGCTATATATTTGCTATCTGTGTGGTCCCAGTTGATATAATAAAAGAGGTAAAAGCTGGTAAAGGGTTGGTGCTCTATTTTTTTTTTTTTTTGATGCATCAAGATGCACTACCAATTCCCAGATTTACACAAATGCTCCAATTTTAGACAGACCTGTGCTGTTTAACATGGTAGTCAGTAGGTACAGGAGAACATTGAGCACTGAAATGTAGCTAGTCCAAATTTAAGATGTGCTGTAAGTGTAAAATACCCAAAAGATTTTGAAGACAAAAAATTATATAGAGTATCTCAGTAACATTTTTATATTGATTATATATGTCAAAATGATCACATTTGGCATATATTGAGCAAAATAGGATATATTATTAAGATTAATTTCACCTGATTCTTTTTACTTTTTAATGTAGCTGCTAAAAAACTTAAAACTTCATATGTGACTTGAATTTGGCTTGCATTGTATTTCTTTTTTCCCTTTTTTTTTTTTTTTTTCTGAGATGGAGTCTTGCACTGTCGCCCAGGCTTGAGTGCACTGGCATGATCTCAGCTCACTGCAACCTCCACCTCCCGGGTTCAGGTAATTCTGCTGCCTCAGCCTCCCAAGTAGCTGGATTTACAGGTGCCCATCACCATGCCCAGCTAATTTTTTGTATTTTTAGTAGAGATGGGGTTTCACTATGTTGGCCAGGCTGGTCTCAAACTCCTGAACTTGTGATCTGCCTGCCTTGGCTTCCCAAAGTGCTGGGATTACAGACGTGAGCCACTGCACCCGGCTTGCATTGTATTTCTATTGAATAGTGTTGCTTTAGCCATTGGCAAGAATGAGACTAAATCAATTCCATATTAGCCTGGGACCATATTTTGTTTGATCATTTTTATTAACTCATACAACAGCTCTGTCACTTTATTTTTATGGAAGAATTTTACCATTGGTCACTGTAGATAGTGACCATGACTACATTACTTCCACTAGTGTGATTTATTTTTCTTTTTTAAAAAAACTAAAAAAGTACATATTTTTACTATTTTAGCCCTCTTTTTTTTTTTGAAGTAGAGTCTCACTTTGTTGTCCAGGCATGAGTTCAGTGGCATGATCATGTCTCACTGCAACCTCAATCACCCAGGCTCAAGCAATCCCCCTCCCTCCACCTCTTGAGTAGGTGGGACTACAGGTATGCAACACCATGCCCAGCTAAGTTTCAAATTTTTTGTAGAGATAGGGTCTTTTTATGTTGTCCAGTCTTGTCTTGAACTCCTGGGCTTAAGCGATCCTCCCCCATCAACCTCCCAAATTGCTGGGATTATGGGCATGATCCACTGTGCCTAGCATTTGTTTTCTTAGGACATATACAATACACACACACACACACACACACACACACACACACACACACACACACACCCCTTTCCAATAAGTTATAGTAGAGAAGAGAAAAAAAAAACAAAGAAACATAATAACCAATGCCAGAAATTTCTGGTGACTATAGATTTCTTTTTCATTCAATTCATTCTAATTGGTCATAGAATATTTTTATCAAGAAATTTAATCATGACCTGAGTTTGTTTTATATCAAAGATTAGTAGAAATGACATATTTATAAAACATCTTTTTATTTATATTTTTCCCTGTAACATCCATTGTTTGAATAGGATACATATTCAAAATGTTTTCTGTTTCTGCACAGTAAAGTCTAAGAAAAGTGCTGGGAAATATAGCCACCTTAGAAATCAATAAAAGATGGATACCTTTTTCAAATGTGTACAATATATTCTGACCTGTAAAGTTTTTTAAGACTACGTGAATAAAAAGGAATCATCTACCGGAAACCTTTAGCATAGTGCCAAAGTGCCTGATGGCATAGAAAGCACTTGAGAAAATTAAAAAATACATATCTTTCCTCAAAGTTTTTTATTTCTACATTTATCCATATCTGCTTTTTGATGGCAGCAAACTCTCTGCAATTCTCTCACTCTGCTTTTTTCTGGTTAATTTTGTTTCCTTACTCTCACACTGAAGTACAAGCACACATTTGATCTTTGTGATAAACAGTCTCCTTTAATTCTAGCCCTAAGTTCAGAGTTTCATGTTCCTATTCTCTGATGTGAGTTGCCCTCAATAATGTGTCATAGTAACCATGAATATTTGTGTAATTAGCTTTTTAGAAGGAACACAAAAATCAAAGATGATCTAGAAAATTTGTTTT
This sequence comes from Pongo abelii, assembly GCF_028885655.2. Taxonomy (NCBI): domain Eukaryota; kingdom Metazoa; phylum Chordata; class Mammalia; order Primates; family Hominidae; genus Pongo; species Pongo abelii. The sequence goes on from NC_071988.2 coordinate 199,325,803, forward strand.
GTTATGCTTTGTAATGGCTAGAAAATGTTGTTTGCATGGCTGCAAATTGCATGATAAACTTTCAAGCGTTTTTTAATTGTTTAAAAAAAACATGCTGCAAGTTTAACATGTTGTCATTTTTGAACAGGATGTAAATTACATCAGTCACATTAACAAATGACCATATGGTCAGGACTTCAGAAGAACCAGACAGGAGCCAAAGACCCCCAGGCAGAGTGGCATAAAGGAAATCAGAGTTTGAATCTCAGAGATATTTAATAACTTCTGTATCTTATTATATGGTAAATTTGACAGACTTGGTAAGACACACTGACTTTCCTACATACTTAAGAAGTGAGTCCAGGCTGATGCATAGATACAGAGAAATAGCAGAAATTAAGACCAAGTTGAACAAGAAGCAATTGGCATCAGAAATATGGGTAGGGCCAATACAAAGATAGAGTTGGAGAAAGTGTTTGTGGGTATTGAACATTTTTTGTAGTCTTTGTCCAAGATGGCTGAATAGGAAGAGCTCTGGTCTGCAGCTCCCAGCGAGATTGACACAGAAGACTGGTGATTTCCGCATTTCCAACTGAGGTACCAGGTTCATCTCATTGGGACTGGTTGGACAGTGGGTGTAGCCCATGGAGGGCGAACCGAAGCAGGGCTGGGCATCACCTCACCCAGGAAGTGCAAGGGGTCAGGGGATTTCCCTCTCCTAGCCAAGTGAGGCTGTGACAGACTGTACCTGGAAAAATGGGACACTTCCGCCCAAATACTATGCTTTTCCCATGGTCTTAGCAACTGGCAGACCAGGAGATACCCTCCTGTGCCTGGCTCAGCGGGTCCCATGCCCACAGAGGCTTGCTCACTGCTAGCACAGCAGTCTGAGATCGACCTGTGAGGCTGCAGTTGGGTGGGGGGAGGGGCGTCCACTATTGCTGAGGCTTGAGTAGGTAAACAAAGCAGCCAGGAAGCTCGAACTAGGCAGAGCCCAGCGCAGCTCAGCAAGGCCTACTGCCTCTATAGACTCCACTGCTGTGAGCAGGGCATAGCTGAACAAAAGGCAGCAGAAACTTCTGCAGATTTAAACATCCCTGTCTGACAGCTTGGAAGAGAGCAGTGGTTCTCCCAGTACAGCATTTAAGCTCTCAGAACAGACAGACTGCCTCCTCAAGTGGGTCCCTGACCCCCATGTAGTCTAACTGAGAGACACCTCCCAGTAGGGGCTGACAGACACCTCATACAGGAGGGTGCCCCTCTGGGACAAAGCTTCCAGAGGAAGGGTCAGGCAACAATATTTGCTGTTCTACAATATTTGCTGTTCTGCAGCCTCCACTGGTGATACCTGGGCAAACAGGGTCTGCAGTGGACCTCCAGCAAATTCCAACAGACCTGTAGCTGAGGGACCTGAATGTTAGAAGGAAAACTAACAAACAGAAAGGAATAGCATCAACATCAACAAAAAGGACATCCACACCAAAACCCCATCTGTAGGTCATGAACATCAAAGACCATAGGTAGATAAAACCACAAAGATGGGGAGAAACCAGAGCAGAAAAGTTGAAAATTCAAACAACCAGAGCACCTCTTCTCCAAAGGATTGCAGCTCCTTGCCAGCAATGGAACAAATCTGGATGGAGAATGACTTTGATGGTTGACAGAAGTAGGCTTCAGAAGGTCGGTAATAACAAACTTCTCCGAGCTAAACGAGCGTGTTCTAACCCATCACAAGGAAGCTAAAAGCCTTGAAAAAGGTTAGACAAATGGCTAACTAGAATAAACAGTGTAAAGAAGACTTTAAATGACCTGAAGGAGCTGAAAACCATGGCACGAGAACTTCGTGATGCATGCACAAACTTCAATAGCTGATTCGATCAAGTGTAAGAAAGCATATCAGTGATTGAAGATCAAATTAATGAAATAAAGCGAGAAGACAAGTTTAGAGGAAAAAAAAGTAAAAAGAAATGAGCAAAGCCTCCAAGAAATATGCGACTTTGTGAAAAGACCAAATCTACATTAGATTGGTGTACCTGAAAGTGTCAAGGAGAATGGAACCAAGTTGGAAAACACTCTTCAGAATATTATCGAGGAGAACTTCCCCAACCTAGCAAGGCAGACCAACATTCAAATTCAGGAAATACAGAGAACACCACAAAGATATCCTCGAGAAGAGCAATTCCAAGACACATAATTGTCAGATTCACCAAAATTGAAAGGAAGGAAAAAACTTTAAGGGCAGCCAGAGAGAAAGGTCAGGTTACCCACAAAGGTAAGCCTATCAGACTAACAGCAAATCTCTCGGCAGAAACTCTACAAGCCGGAAGAGAGTGGGGACCAATATTCAACATTCTTAAAGAAAAGAATTGTTAACCCAGAATTCGACATCCAGCCAAACTAAGTTTCAGCCAAAATAAGTGAAGGAGAAATAAAATCCTTTACAGACAAGCAAATGCTGAGAGATTTTGTCACCACCAGGCCTGCCTTACAAGAGTTCCTGAAGGAAGCACTAAACATGGAAAGGAACAACCAGTACCAGCCACTGCAAAAACATGCCAATTGGTAAAGACCATCGATGCTATGAAGAAACTGCATCAATTAATAGAAAAAATAAACAGCTGACATCGTAATGACAGGATCAAATTCACACATAACAATATTAACCTTAAATGTAAATGGGCTAAATGCCCCAATTAAAAGACACAGACTGGCAAATTGGATAGTCAAGACCCATCAGTGTGCTGTATTCAGGAGACCCATCTCACATGCAGAGACACAAATACACTCAAAATAAAGGGATGGAGGAAGATCTACCAAGCAAACAGAAAGCAAAAAAAAATCAGGGGTTGCAATCCTAGTCTGATAAAATAGACTTAAAACCAACAAAGATCAAAAGAGACAAGGCCATTACATAATGGTAAAAGGATCAATTCAACAAGAAGAGCTGACTATCCTAAATATATATGCACCCAATACAGGAGCACCCAGATTCATAAAGCAAGTCTTTAGAGACCTAAAAAGAGACTTAGACTCCTATACAATAATAATGGGAGACTTTAACACCCCACTGTCAATATTAGACAGATCAACGAGACGGAAGGTTAACAAGGATATCCAGGACTTGAACACAGCTCTGCACCAAGCAGACCTAATAGACATCTACAGAACTCTCCACCCCAAGTCAACAGAATATACATTCTTCTCAGCACCACATCGCACTTATTTTAAAATAGACCACATAATTGGAAGTAAAGCACTCCTCAGCAAATGTAAAAGAACAGAAATCACAACAAACTGTCTCTCAGACCACAGTGCAATCAAACTAGAACTCAAGATTAACAAACTCACTGAAAACTCTGAAAACCATACAACTACATGGAAACTGAACAACCAGCTCCTGAATAACTACTGGGTAAATAACAAAATGAAGGCAGAAATAAAGATGTTTTTTGAAACCAATGAGAACAAAAACACAATGTACCAGAATCTCTGGGACACATATAAAGCAGTGTTAAGAGGGAAATTTATAGCACTAAATCCCCACAAGAGAAAGCAGGAAAGATCTAAAATCAATACCCTAACATCAAAATTAAAAGAACTAGGGAAGCAAGAACAAACACATTCAAAAGCTAGCAGAAGGCAAGAAATAACTAAGATCAGAGCAGAACTGAAGAAGATAGAGACATCAAAAACCATTCAAAAAATCAATGAATCCAGGAGCTGGTTTTTTGAAAAGATCAACAAAATTGATAGACTGCTAGCAAGACTCATAAAGAAGAAAAGAGAGAAGAATCAAATAGATGCAATAAAAAATGATAAAGGGGACATCACCACCAATCCTACAGAAATACAAACTACCATCAGAGAATACTATAAACACCTCTACGCAAATAAACTAGAAAATCTAGAAGAAATGGATAAATTCCTGGACACATACACCCTCCCAAGACTAAACCAGGAAGAAGTTGAATCTCTGAATAGACCAATAACAAGTTCTGAAATGGAGGCAATAATAATAGTCTACCAACCAAAAAAAGTCCATGACCAGATGGATTCACAGCCGAATTCTACCAGAGGTACAAAGAGGAGCTGGTACCATTCCTTCTGAAACTATTCCAATCAATAGAAAAAGAGGGAATCCTCCCTAATTCATTTTATGAGGCCAGAATCATCCTGACACCAAAGCCTGGCAGAGACACAACAAAAAAAGAGAATTTTAGACCAATATCCTTGATGAACATTGAGGTGAAAATCCTCAATAAAATACTGGCAAACCGAATCCAGCAGCACAACAAAAAGCTTATCCATCACGATCAAGTTGGCTTCATCCCTGGGATGCAAAGCTGGTTTGACATACGCAAATCAATAAATGTAATCCATCACATAAACAGATCCAACAACAAAAGCCACATTATTATCTCAATAGATGCAGAAAAGGCCTTCGATAAAATTCCACAGCCCTTCATGCTAAAAACTCTCAATAAACTAGGTATTGATGGAACATATCTCAAAATAGTAAGAGCTATTTATGACAAACCCACAGCCAATATCATACTGAATGGGCAAAAACTGGAAGCATTCCCTTTGAAAACTGGCACAAGACAAGGATGCCCTTGCTCACCACTCCTATTCAACATAGTGTTGGAAGTTCTGACCAGAGCAATCAGGCAAGAGAAAGAAATAAAAGATATTCAATTAGGAAAAGAGGAAGTCAAATTGTCCCTGCTTGCAGATGACATGATTGTATATTTAGAAAACCCCATCGTCTCAGCCCAAAATCTCCTTAAGCTGATAAGTAACTTTAGCAAAGTCTCAGGATACAAAATCAAGGTGTGAAAATCACAAGCACATAAGCATTCCTATACACCAATAACAGACAAACAGAAAGCCAAATCATGAATGAACTCCCATTCAAAATTGCTACAAAGAGAATAAAATACCTAGGAATCCAACTTATAGGTGATGGGAAGGACCTCTTCAAGGAGAACTACAAACCACTGCTCAATGAAATAAAAGAGGACACAAACAAATGGAAGAACATTCCATGCTCATGGATAGGAAGAATCAATATCATGAATACGGCTGTACTGCCCAAGGTAATTGATAGATTCAATGCCATCTCCATCAAGCTACCAATTACTCTCTTCACAGAATTGGAAAAAACTACTTTAAAATTCATGTGGGACCAAAAAAGAGCCCACAATGCCAAGACAATCCTAAGCCAAAAGAACAAAGCTGGAGGCATCACGCTATCTGACTTCAAAGTATACAACAAGGCTACAGTAACCAATACAGCATAGTACTGGTACCAAAAAAGATATATAGACCAATGGAACAGAACAGAGTCCACAGAAATAACACCACACATCTACAACCATCTGATCTTTGACAAACCTGACAAAAGCAAGCAATGGGGAAAGGATTCCCTATTTAATAAATGGTGCTGGGAAAACTGGCTAGCCATATGTAGAAAGCTGAAACTGGATCCTTTCCTTACACCTTATACAAAAATTAATTCAAGATGGATTAAACACTTAAATGTTAGACCTAAAACATAAAACTCTACAAGAAAACCTAGGCAATTCCATTCAGGACATAGGCATGGGCAAGGACATCATGACTAAAACACCAAAAGCAACGGCAACAAAAGCCAAAATAGACAAATAGAATCCAATTAAACTAAAGAGCTTCTGCACAGCAAAAGAAACTACCATCAGAGTGAACAGCCAACCTACAGAATGGGAGAAAATTTTTGCAATCTGCTCATCTGAGAAAGGGCTAAGAATCTACAAAGAACTTAAACGAATTTACAAGAAAAAAACAACTTCATCGACATGTGGGCAAAGGATATGAACAGACACGTCTCAAAAGAAGAAATTTATGCAGTCAACAGACACATGAAAAAGTGCTCATCATCACTGGTCATCAGAGAAATGCAAATCAAAACCACAATGAGATACCATCTCATGCCAGTTAGAATGGTGATCATTAAAAAGTCAGGAAATAGCAGATGCTGGAGAGGATGTGGAGAAATAGGAATGCTTTTACACTGTGGATGGGAGTGTAAATTAGTTCAACAATTGTGGAAGACAGTGTTGTGATTCCTGAAGGATCTAGAACTAGAAATATCATTTGACCCAGCAATGTCATTAGTGGGTATACACCCAAAGGATTATAAATCATACTACTAAAAGACACATGCCCACGTATGTTTATTGCGGCACTACTCACAATAGCAGAGACTTGGAACCAACCCAAATGTCCATCAATGATAGACTGGATTAAGAAAATGTGGCGCATATACACCATGGAATACTATGCGGTCATAAAAAATGATCAGTTCATGTCCTTTGAGGAGACATGGATGAAGCTGGAAACCATCATTCTCAGCAAACTATTACAAGGACAGAAAACCAAACACTGCATATTCTCACCCATAGGTGGGAATTGAACAATGAGAACACTTGGACACAGGGCAGGGAACATCACACACCAGGGCTTGTCAGGGGGTGGGAGGCTTGGGGAGGGATAGCATTAGGAGAAATACCTAATGTAAATGAAGAGTTGATGGGTGCAGCAAACCAACATGGCACTTGTATACCTATGTTACAAACCTGCACGTTGTGCACATGTACTCTAGAACTTAAAGCATAACAAAGAAAGAGAATGAAAGAAAGAGAGAGAGAAAGGAAAGAAAGGAAAGAAAGAGAGAGAGAGAGAAAGGAAGAAAGAAAGAAAGAAAGAAAGAAAGAAAGAAAGAAAGAAAGAAAGAAAGAAAGAAAGAAAGAAAGAAAGAAAGAAAAAGAAAGAAAGAAAGAAAGAGAGAGAGAGAAAGAAAAAGAGAAAGAGAGAGAAAGACAGGAGGGAGGGAGGGAAGGAAGGAAGGAAGGAAAGGAAGGAAGGAAGAAAGGAAGGAAGGAAGGAAGGAAGAAAGAAAGAAAGAAAGAGAAAGAAAGAAAGAAAGAAAGAAAAAGAGAAAGAAAGAAAGGAAAGAATTTTTTGTTGATTGGTACTTCATTATACAACATCACACCTTAAATTTTAGTTTTTTTGATGTTCTGTATGGCTTCTCAGAATATACTAGATTTCTCATTGTTCAACTTAGAAATAATGTATGTGTACATGTATTCCATATCACACACATTACCAGCTCTATATTAATCCTAGTTAGCGCTCAAAATAGTGCCAATCTGACATGCCTAGACATATTATTCTTTCCTCAATCTTATGCCATAAATATATGCATTCTTAACTGCTCGATGCTTTGGGAATTTTCTATGAGGACTCAATTCTGTGAAGTTTCTCAAAGCATTCCACAGACGAGAAACTGTCCAGTATTAGAGGCATATATTTCAATTTGATTACTATTTACCAAATGCTCACGGGAGCCTGGCTTTGTATGAGAACATATTGCAAATGCCCCCACACTGCTGTGTATCATGTGTCTTTACCAAGCTTCAGGTGCCAGGGGCTAGACAGACTTAGAAATCGTTTCTTATCAATTAGTCAAAGTGACTGTGAAGGCACTTTTATAATTTTGGTTCCTTACAACTTGATTCTTATAATGTTATGCCTTAAATTAAGAAGTATTTTTTCGTAGGATAAACTTGAAAACATGGCTCTAGATTATTTTTATATGCTTTCATGTGCTTAAATTATAATATTACTTTATTTATATTTTGGGCAATTATTTCTAAAATAATATTTTGCTTATTCAAAATAGACAAGTTTTAATTTGAAACATAACACAATAAATTAGAGAACTGTAATGGTGTCAAGCACCAAAAACATAATGAAAAAATTTGTCAAGACAAGTTATTCTTTAGACTATCAATTAATTACATTCTTGATGTGTCTTCATTTTATTAATATCCTAGAAGTATTTTTATTTTAGTGATATAGAAAAAAATATAAACTTGCTTTTACCTAACTTCATTAGGAATACCTGTGACACTTGAGCTGGTATTTAAGAATATATTATTAAAAATAATTTTACCTCGTTCTTTTCACTTTTTAATGTAGCTGCTAAAAAACTTAAAACTTTATATGTGGTTTTGAATTTGGCTTGCATTATATTTCTATTGAACAATGTTGCTTTAGCCATTGGCAAGAATGAGACTAAATCAACTCCATATTAGCCAGGGATTATAATTAGTTTGATCATCTTTATTAACTCATACTACAGTCCTGTCACTTTATTTTTATGATCAATTTTGCCATTGGTCACTGTAGATAGTGACCATGACTACATTACTTCCACTAGTGTAATTTATTTTTCTTTATTTTTAAACTAAATTTTTTTAACTATTTCAACCCCTCTTTTTTTTTTTGAGACAGAGTCTCACTTTATGGTCCAGGCATGAGGCAGTGGCATGATCATGGCTCACCACAACCTCAACTGCCCAGGCTCAAGCAATCCTCCTGCCTTGATCTCCTGAGTAGCTGGGACTACAGGTATGGGCCATGATGCATAAATGACTAAAAGCTAAGTCATTTTCTATAAGTAACCCTTGCAAAGCAGTTTGGAAAATTATTCAGTAATGAAATTTCATTGGACCTACAGAGATTGGTTTTTAGCTACGTTCACCTTTACTTCGACCATTTAACAACTGCCCTTCCCAGTCATCTATCATCTAACTAATCTTTCTTACAAGAGGATCAAACAACAGTTGATTCCTATCACATTTCTCAGTTTTTCTTCCATCAACTTGTGTGTATACTCAGAGAAAACATTATTTGGACCGGGCGCAGTGCCTCACGCCTGTAATCCCAGCAGTTTGGGAGGCCAAGGCAGGCAGATCACGAGGTCAGGAGTTCAAGACCAGCCTGGCCAATATGGTGAAACCCCGTCTCTACTAAAAATACAAAAAATTAGCTGGGCGTGGTGGTGCACGCCTGTAGTCCCAGCTACTTGGGCGGCTGAGGCAGAAGAATCACTTGAACCCAGGAGGCTGAGGTTGCAGTGAGCTGACATTGCGCCACTGCACTCCAGCCTGGGCGACAGAGGGAGACTCTGTCTCAAAAAAAGAAAAAGAAAAAGAAAAGAAAAGAAAAAGGAAACATTATTTGGGAGGAGTGACAAAATATATTTCATACCTTACTTCTCAATGCTGAGCTCTCATTATAATTTTAGTCTTTGGGAGAGTTTTAATTGTAACTGTTAGCTTTTAATTATTTAAAGAGATTGTTATGCAATTCGAAATATTATGACCAAGTATTATTATATTCTGCTGTGTAATAAACCATCTTAGAATTTGGTAGCTTAAATCAATTAAAATAGTTTACTTTGCTCATGAATGTACATTCTGGGCAGTGCTCTTTGGTGACTCTATGTCTCTGTGCTGCATAGTGACACCTGGAAAGGAGCTGAAGGATCCACTTCCAAAGTTGCTCAGTCATATGACAACATTTCCTCCCCATGAGAGTCTCTCTATCTTTCTCCCAGCAGGGCAGGTAGGTTTCAGAAATGAGTGTTCCAGGAGGCCTGAGTAGAAGCCATAAGTCTTCTTATGACCTGGCCTCAGACCCACTCCCTTCTCTTGGTCAAACAAGTGGCTAAAGCCTGTCTGATCCCAGGAGAAGCAAATAAGAGCTCACCCTCTTAGTGGAAGGAGTAGTGAAGAATTTGTAGTTGTCTATAGTCTACCCATAAGTTATTCTGATGTCATTATTTGCCCTTACATCACATGTGATATCAAAGATATTTTTGGCTATGGTAGTGTTTGAATTCCATAAAATTATCTGCCCTCTCTAATTTGACTTTCTGTATCTTTAACTGCTCTGCAACTTCCCAGGTGTGAAGGAGCTCAGAGCATAATACACAGAAACGGATTTTCACTTAAGCCAGTCACAATCTGTATTGCCGTCTTCCACCATTCCTATACTAATTAAGTGGAAGGACAAATATTATCCAAAGGAGTCCATACCTGGATATTGTCACCAGGAAATCTTGGCACTAAGAGAGAGAAGGATGGCAAGGGAATTGCAACAGTCACCAAACTCTAGCGTACTAGCATGTCCTCAAACTAGTCTGAAAGAAAGGTTGGTTTAGATAGCAAGAATATTTGTCACACAGGAGAGGTAAACACCTTGGACACAAGCTTCCTCCAAATCCTGACTGACAGGCAGCCAGTATCACGGGACAGGGGTGTGCTCAGGTCACATCAGAGACATATTTGAGCACACATCATGGACAAATTCTCCAAAAAGAACTATCCTGTCATCTCAACCAGTTGACTTAACATTTAACAAGCCTATTGTCTTTAACAAGGTGATCTTTTAAACCATGTCCCACAATTGATATGGCTTAAAAGATATTGGCACGGTATAAAAGATCTTGTTAAAGGCAGTAGACTTGTTAAAAGCTAAGTCAATTGGTTTACTTACATTACATCCAATATTCAGGTTTTTCACCCTGAGAAAAAATTCTAAATTTATTTTTATGTAGCTATTACTCAAAACCTGTTGTCTAGCCACGGTGAAAATCTCCTTCCTATGAGGAAATGTAGGCCACCCTGAAGCTCTCATAGGATTTCCCTTACAAGCTACATAAAAACATATTTCCTCCTCTTTCTCCACTCAGCACCTTAAAGCAGAGAAGTTGCTAGGTTTCAGCTTCAGCCTTCTTTTCTCCCACTACTTGCTTTCCCTGAAGGGTTTCATTTATTCCAGAAACTTCAACTGTCACCTCTACATTGATGGCTTGAGAATCTGTATCTCAATCTCCATCCTCTCTCTCATATCTTCCTGTGTCATAGTTTTTCATTTGAATTTCCCTTATCTAGTTAGTGTCTTTTAGCTTCTCAGAATCAGCAGGTCCAAAACTGAACTCAACGTTTCTTATCCCCTTCTCTTGAAAAACTATTTTTACTGTTGTGATTTTCCTGATTAGATTACGGGTATAACTATACCCACGTGAGATTCGTAATGGAAGAAATAGTATCCTATGGCTCTTCCGTCTCTATCTACTTATATCCAATTGTCACCCAAGTTTAGTAATTTACCTCAGAAATTGCCTTAGGCTCAGTAGTCCTAATTCTCCAATAATTGCTACTTAGCGCCAATCTTCATAGCTCATGCTTGGCCCATTGTGATGTTCTTAACTACGTCTACTCTCTCCTGACCTTTCCCATCCATCCTCAACACTGAAAGTGGCATTATCATGCTAATGTACACATCTTACTATATCAACCCAGTTTCTTAAAATTCTCTCTATAACTCCAATTACCTTAGCATACAGTCATCCCTTGATTTGGGGGATTAGTTACAGGACCCCTACAAGTATCAAAATCCATGGATGCTCAAGCCCCTTATATAAAATGGCATAGTATTTGCATAGAACCTACACACATTCTCCTGGATACTTTAACTCATCTCTAGATTATTTGTAACATTGAATACAACATACATGCTATGTAAATACAGTTATGTGCCCCTTAATGACAGGGACACATTCTGGGAAATGCATCTTTAGGCAATTTTGACTTTGTGTGGACGTCACAGCATGTACTTACACAAACACTGGTGGTATAGCCTACTACACAACTAGACTACATAGTACTGCTTATTGCTACTAGGCTGCAAACCTGTATACTTGTTACTGCACTGAATACTACAGGCAATTGTAACACAGTGATAAGTATTTGTGTATCTAAACATATATAAACAAAGAAAAGGTTAAGTAAAAATAAGCTACTATAAACTTATGGGACCACCATTTTATATGCGGTCTGTTGTTAACTGGAACATCATTATGTGACACATGACTGTAGTTATTATACTATATTGTTGTGTTATTTTTGTTGTTTTTTCCCAATATTTTTGATTTATGAAATCCAAGTGTGTGGAATCTGCAGATATTGAGGGCTGACTCTACCCAGCCATGATAGGGACCCGGGATACCTTTTAGCTTCATTATCATCTTACTCTTCCCTTCTCCAAAGCTCTGGCCAAAACAATCAACTCACAGCTCTCTTAAAGATACATACACTTTCACAATTGGGACTTTACACACTTTATCTCCTCATTAACGCAATGCCTTTCTTCCTGCCAACTCTAAAAATCCCCTCTCATCCCTAAAGACCAAACTCAAAATATAGTAGGCTTTATGAACCATGACCTGTCAGATAGAATTAATCATTCCCGGTTCCTGTTCCCATGGTACTAAATAGATCCACAATGGCACTAAATAATAGCTTCCATATATAAGCTTTTCCCACTAGATTAGACAAGGATAGTGTTTTATTAATTTTTGTATTCTTATGTCATCATGAAAGACCTGACATATAGTATGAACTAAGTGTTCATTGAATGAGTTAGAAAATGGCTTAGAGATGATTTAGTCCCACCTCTTTCCCAAGGTTTGAATATCATTTACTATATCCCTGGGAGATGTGTATTAGTCACCACACCAACACTATCAGGGTCAGATAGCCTAATACTTAGAACGATGTACCATTTCATTATTCAACCTAACATTTCAAATGTTTTTTATGTTAGGCTTAAATTTTGCCTCTGAATCTTCTATGCCCTGCTCCCATTAGTCCTATTTTTTACCCTCTGAAAAAAACTTATAATAAAACAGTTTTTTTATATGGCAACATTTCAATATTTGAAGATATCTGCTACACCATCCTTTGCTGTCTCTTCATAAATTTAACCATTTTTAACCCCTGGGAGGGGGTTACATCTCCTTATATATTTTAGTTTATTGAAATTTCCATATATATACTATTCAGTTCTTAAATTGCAATGCCAGAAATAGACCCACTCTTCCAGTTGCAGTTATACCAGGGCACGTACAGTAGAACTATGTTATGCTGATCCAAATGTTGCACTTCTTGTAATGTGACTGCTGATTGTACACTTGCAAAGCTTCTTATCTTTCTGTTTCTTGTCTCAATCTCCCTCAATCTTTCATAACTAATGTTGAGCCATAGTAGAACCAACTATTTATTCTAGCCTTGACCTTTAAAGAATGCTGAGTTGCCCATCAATTTGTGTCAGTGTAAAGCTCATGTAAGAACTGAAGGCCAGTTTCCAAATCTCTTATTTACTCAGGCTAACTTGCAACTTGCCTTACCATCATACTTGTTCTCATCGCCTTACTATGCTTTCCCCTGGATTTTATATTGCTTCCATATCCACTTCAAGTCAAATTTCTTTTGATGGCCACTTTTCTAATGAGCTGAAAATAACTACCCTGTTACTGGTACCAATGCTATTATCCATAATAGATACTGAGCACTGAGCATTAGATTTTTTTTTTCTTTTTTTTGAGATGGAGTTTCACTCTTATCACCCAGGCTGGAGAGCAATGGCATGATCTCGGCTCACTGCAACCTCCGCCTCCGAGGTTCAAGCTTCAGCATCCCGAGTAGCTGGGATTACAGGTGTGTGCCACCACGCCCAGCATGCCCACAATGGCACGATCTCGGCTCACTGCAACCTCCACCTCCCAGGTTCAAGCCTCAGCCTCCCAAGTAGCTGGGATTACAGGTGTGTGCCACCACGCACAGCTAATTTTTGTATTATTAGTAGAGACATGGTTTCACCATGTTGGCTAGGCTGGTCTTGAATTCCTGACCTCAGGTGACCCACCTGCCTTGGCCTCCCAAAGTGCTGGGATTGCAGACGTGAGCCACCACCCCTGGCCCACATTAGATACTTTCTATGTGCTGGATCTTATGATAGGTACTTTAAATAAATTATCTGTATTTGAAAGGAAAATTTTTATAAGAGATACTTAATTGGAATTGAGGTAAACACCCTGCTTACCATGTGAGAGTCCAGTCATGACTTTTTTTGACAAATGTTTATCTGTCTTTCATTGTTCTCCAGGATTCAGAACTCAAACTCTTCTTTATCTGCTAATTTATACTCCCTTTAATAAGCTACAGCCCTTTAATCTGAAATCTTGCTTTCATTATTTGCTTCCTTGATAGGTAGAATTTACGTAATTTTTATATTAATGCTGAACATTAAAATTTTTATTAATGCTGAACATGACTGCAACCTAACTCTATGTGCTGGGGTTTTAAGAGTTCCTGCACCAAACATGCATAACCTCTGTAGAACTCCCCAGAAGATCAGTTTTGTGTGTTACAATATACCAAGAGCCCACCTAAAGAAGATAGTATTGCTGTGTAAGAGCAATTCGCATACTTTTTCAAATTTAGGACAACAGTTGCATTAGGCTGTTTATTTCTTTCTATTTATTTCCTGACACTTCTTGTGTTGAAATTTGCTACAGAATTAGTGTTGAGGGAAGGGCTAAGCTACAACAGAGATTGTGGAATGTTGCAATATAAAAATATTAGTTTTTAAAAAAATTTCTTTCATTTGTATGTCACATATTTATTTTCATGTTTTATTTTTTCTTTATCTTGATTGTATTTATATTTTTGTTGTCAATATCTATTCACCTAAATGGATTTAAGACACTCTTTTGCTTATTTCTCTAGATAAAATAGGCTACCCATTAATACATGGTGGTAATACATCCCAAGATTATTCAAACTCTACCAATTTCTATTCTTCTCTGCCTAACTCAAGTCATGCAAAGGGCTGCAAGTGAGACAGGACAAGACACTTTAAGGAAAAAAAAAGAGCTAATGTGGTTATGTATACTGTAAACTTACATAAGATTAAAAATTTGGCACAACCATTTCACTACGTGCCTTAAAATCTACAGGGAAGAGTTGAGACTTTAGGGAACTGGGAAGTAATGAAGGCTTTAAGCACAGACAGTGAAATTTGTATTTTAGAAGGATAGCTGATATTGTGACATGAAAAAAATGCATCAGAGGCAAGACCAGAAATGAGTAGGGTGGCTGGAAATTGTTTCTAGTAATGTAGGTGGGAAATATTTTCTGAATTATAGTGGTGGTAGAGATAGATGGGGATATATCTGATGGTTTCAAAGAAATGGGTTCATTCCACGGGTCTTTGAATCAATCAATTACGTCTGCAGGGCAACAAAAAAGGCATAAAATGGACCCCTGATTTTATGCCTTAGGCAAATAATACTATGAGAAATAGGGTATTAAATAGAAAACAAGTTTTGGAATGATTAATGATTCATATTTGTAAGTGACCAAAAGGAGACTCTTAAAGTCACTCTCCAAGGGTAGAGTTGGACACTTAATCTCAGTTCAGAAAAAAGTATTTAGAAAAAGATATAGATTTGGAGATAATTCATGAAAGATTTTATGAATGTGCACAAATTTTGCATTAGATACTGCTGAGAGTTGGAGAAAGTGACACCTATAGAAACCCAGAAGCATTGCTAAGCTACATGGGGACGAAAGTGTGGACCATCAATCTATAGTGCCAGCAGTCAGTGCCATTGCATATGGCTTTTTGTCTCAAATGAAATTTGCAAAGAAGGGAATGTGGACTGTTATATTTATCCCAACGTGGGGCTTAGCCAGGCAGGTGTGACAAAAGGCAAAAGGGCATGGGAGTTGAAATTATGACACGAGAATATTGAAAGTGATGTTTCATGGAATATAGAATAGAGAGGGTAGCAAGTAAAGATAGGGGAGGATGGATTATTAGAGATAGTAGAAAGGTCAAGAAAATGGAAATCTCAATGAGCATGTAGAATGAACTAAGAGTCAGAGGTTGTGCTAAAAGGATAAACTGGAGCTTTAAATGTCGAGAGTGCAGCTGTTCTTGGTGAACACACGGTTTAGAACATTGCCATAGGAAGGGTTGCTGACAGACAGCTGATATGAAAACAACTAGAATCCAGATAAAGGCATTGAAAGGCTATGGCTATTATTCAGGGCCCTAAGTTTTTGCAACTGAGCGTAATTACTGGAAAGTCAATGGATGAAAATTATAAGATGAGGGAGAAGTGATGATTGACAAACAGGGGGATTACAAAAGAGCAGATTTTGGAGACTGGAGGCGGAAAGCTGTTAATATATTTGCTCTTAATCAGAAAAAAAATCAATATTTGTCCAAAAGCTGCACTGGGGAGAGAGAAGAATGCTGAGCTCCTCTTGGTTTTCAGCTCACCTCTTGGTCCTGAGATTCATAGCATAGGGGGGAACAAGCAGCTAACACTTGTAGGGACTACAGGGAACAATATTTCTTTAGAGTCAGCTAGGTTTCACTTACTGCCAAGAAGCAAATGATGTGTTCAGTTCTGAGAGTAAGGAGGTTGGGAAGTTATGTGCCATTGGATGACCTTGGGGTTCTAGTGGGCAAAGGGTGCAAGCCTGGGAGAGAAAGATGTGGAGGGGGCTTGTGTCAAGGGAGAGCACATTGCAGTACAGAGATGAAAGTAGAGGTAGTCACGAGGGCTTATGTTTTTTGTTTTGAAAAAAAGACACTTAAATATGTTGACATCTTTAATGTCATGGTGTAATTAGCTATCTTCAGGGTTTCTTTTACTCAAAATGCATAGTCTGAATGGTTTGTGTTTCTGAGCAGTCTTGGGTTGGATAAAACAGCAGCCACTAGTGGAGAGGGGTGGTGGTGAGACAAGAGGGCACAGAGCTCTCTGGAGGAAGACAATCAGAATTGGAATAAATTAGGCTTCTAAGACAGCTGCTAAGTAGTAGAGAAGGGATTTGAATCCATCTCAATTGAAAGCCATGTTATTCCCTTTATGTTTCACTGCACTGTCCTCCTCAAATTTTATAGACAAGAAATATATATCCCACCAGCCCTACCTTAGAATAGGGGGAAAAATAATAAACTTGGATACAAACAACAAGAGACCGGAGACATCAAGATAGCAATCATGGATAGATCTGACAATAGGAGTCAGCAATCTAATTATGGAAAACTGAGGCACAGGAGGAGAAAATCCTAACTCACAGGGATAGCCTTTGGCGGAAATATTGGGTTTCAAAAATCAGAAAATAAACAGCATTAATTTGATTCAAACTGTGACCTTGAGGTTAGGGAAACATTGGAACAGTGAGCCAGATATGCCTTTGGTTATGGTGGGGTGGAAAGCATATTTTACTTGGTATCTAAAATTAGCAGTTCAACTTCCAGGCCCTTCTTGCTGCCACATGTGTGATTCTGAGTGAATGACTTTATCTCTTTCAAGTTTCTCTGAACTGCAGCTTGCTTAACTACAGAACAAGGATAATGTTTGTTGCAAAATGTGTCATGAAAAAATAAATGAGAAGCTCCTTTTTCTCATTGTAAAAGTCAAATCTGTAAAATTTGCCAAATTAGAGGTTCTACCCGACAGTGATATTTTCATCTTCTGGTTCTCATTTATTCCTCATGTACACAGTTGCTAGGTTAATCTCTTAGTTGAATATACACCTACCCTGATTCTTTCCAACCAGATTAAAGTCTTTCTTTGGTTTGATTCTCCAGGAGTCTCTAGCCTAGTGAGACCCTATCTTTCTAGCATCCTTTTCTATTTGTAAACATAAGTACTTTGTACCAGCTGTCTTGGTTTATTTGCTATCTGTTAAGCACACCTGAACTTTCATCTCCAGTTCTTTTTATCACAGCGATTTTGTAGCAGGTAAAGATCCCAGACTACAAACTCAGCTTTCAAGAAGTTTAGCTTGATTATACCCAGATATAATTTTCTTGAGATTTTATCCAGGCAGAGTTAGAAACTTGATCTCAGTCAAAATGTCTCTCCCAAAGCACACACATTTTCTCTAGTCCTTCTTTCCAAAGTTTGTGTGTGTGTGTGTGTGTGTGTGTGTTTTCTATTCAGGGTTTCATCTACTTTCCAAGGAAATTCATCTGGTTTGGGCAATCACCTATGCAAACTAGAACTCTCTGATCTCTCATTTGTCTATCTGGAACTGGTCCTAGATGATTCTTTACTATTTCATGCCACTGGGGGAACGTTAGAAGTTCAGTTCTACCAGGGCCCTGGGAACTCTACGCAGCCTTCTCAGGCCCATCAGCCTCAACATTCCAAACGCTTTTCACTCTGGGATTGTGTTATGTTCCCAGGAAATTTTTACAAATATAAGCATGGGGTTGTGCTGTTTTTAAATACTCTAAACACAGGATCATTTGTGAAAGGGACACTCCTTTCCCCAAGTGTCTACTCAAGTTTTGATTGTGACCTATATCCTTCACATTCCCCAATTTAGCATAATTTTATTAGAGCTGGTGGTTGACAACAGGAATGTTTTAAATTACTCCTCTCTTTCTTCTCACAAACATATTCACTTGGATGTAAGTGCTAGATGTTCCTCTCAGGGCTAGAATTTTTAAGCACCACTTTGTTTTTGATGTTAAGTTATATTATGTTGTTTATGATGTTATGTTATGTTATCAAATCTCCATGAGATGGCTAAGCATGAAGTTAGAAATACAGCATTAATACTGAAATGGGCCATTCCATGTAGCAAACCCTAATGTGAGGATTTGCTTTGCTTTATGAGGGAAGTGGGAGGGAGTTGTTCTCAGTCCTTGTCGTGTGGTAGAGAAGTAAACATGGGTGAAGTGTGGTCAACAAGACATCAAGACTAGGATCATGCACTTATCAGAAGCATTAAGAGAACTGACAAAAAAAAAAAAAAGAAAAAAAACCTCTGACTTTTGGAGTGTTGGTTCCTTCTTTTGACTCTCAGTAAAAACGCTGAAGAAAGAAATAGGATTGATTTAAAACAAGTCAATCTGAAAACATAAAGGAGAAAAAAGTACATGGCCCTGCTAATCCAAGTAATGTCTGTTTGTAAACAACAATCTGTAGTGTCTATAATATTTGTAATTTGAAATCTGGCAGGGTCGCCAAAGCCAAGTGCTCATCCCAAGCTGAAGTTTGTGTGAACAGGAGCAGAAAGATGGGATGCTTACTTTAAAAAAAAAAAAAAAAAAAAAAAAAAAAAAAAAAAAAAGACAATCCCGATGTCCCAGTTGTCTCTGAGGTACTTTCATTAAACATCCTTTGACAGATAATGGAAATCAATCTCACCCTCCCACATCCCTCAGAAGATGTGCCTGGGACATAGCATGGGGACAAGTGGCAGGTTATCAGCACCTCCCCGCGTTTGTTCTGAGCTAGATGCTGGGATTAAGTTAAAGTCTATTGAATGGGTAGCCAGAAGATGTGGCTTATGCACAGATGCTCATCGCTACAAGAGGAGAGAAATTTAAGCCTTTGGAACCTGGGGCTAAACTCAATTTCTGGCTCCATACACCAGTCCGTGGTATTTCCTAGAAGCAAACAGACCAAAGCTGACTACACTTTTAAGTGAGCTGGATTATCAAAGAAATTCCAAACTTGACTGAAACCAGCCAGTGGCTTCTTCATCCCTCTGACAAATCTTCAGATCCCAGAACCATTCCACTGAGACTGTAAGGTGGCACGTTACCTAGAAAGGAAATTGTCTCCTGAGGTGGCCATACAAGACGATAGACAAGGGAGATATTTCTAGAAAGTAACTTCCTGAGCAGTTGTTAAATCTGATCAAAGGATGGATTCCATTTTAAGGACAGGCTACTCCTAGGTTTTACTTAACAGCAGCATGTTTTATGCTGTGGAACTATCTGTTGTTTCCCTTTCCTTTTTAAAATGAGAATTTTCATTTATATTACTGTATTATTTCTCTATGATAATGTATTTGGAAAACTGGAGATGGAAAAATATATCTTTTAGCCACACATCACTGGACTCTATGCAGTTACAGCCAACTCAGTGAACAGGATGGCATGTCACCAAGAGATCATATATATCAACCAGAATGCAACACATGGCACCTTCTGATATCCTCCTTGGGAAAGGCTGATGTTTTTCAACAGGTATAGGGGGTTTGAAATATATATATATATATATATATGAAAGTGTGTGTGTATGCATGTGTGTGCATGTGTGTGTGTGAGAGAGAGAGACAGAGAGAAAGAGAGACAGAGAGAGAGAGAGGAGTTTGGGAAAACCAAAAGAGTGGATACTGTGGTTATATACATTCCTTCCATTGCACATATCCAAGTGGTTTAGGATGAGGTGGAGCCCACAATTCAGCCTCCTCCTAGCTCTAGGTTGATTTCAACCCTCTTGCCAGAGAAATGAATTGAGGAAATTCACAACTAAGTCAGCAGTGCATAGCATCACCCTGGGTAAAGTGATTGGTTCAGAGATGTGCTTGACTTAGTTCAGGCCAAAGTCTTCTGGACCAAAAGGCTCCCTATTCTTCTGGGAGAGCCAGGAGAGGCCATTGCACTTTCTCCTTTTGAATGTGTACATGAGACACGTGGCCCTGCTTCAGCGCGCATGAAACTGACACTGGGGAAGGAGGAGCACAGAGAAGGGGCACCTTTTATTCTACCAGTAAGCCATTGCAGCTCTGAAGATCAGCAACCTTCTATTTATGTGATCCCAATCAATTATCTTTATCATTTAAACTAAAGAGTTGGTTTTGTGTTAATTGTGACAGGAAAAGTCACTGTTGTTATAATTACTTATATTATTATGAAACATGTATTTCTATTTAGCCTCTCATGTGTTTCTTCTTTTTCACCCAACAATAGTGCACTTTCCTTGAGAGCTGAATTTATGTCTTATATTTCTGGTTCTAGCATTGTTCCTAACACATAATAATGGCTTATGAATATTGGTTAACAGCGTCATCAAAGGTTTGACATGACTAGGTAAGTTTTGACTTCTGATATAGCCTGTTTTTACATGGTCTGAATTCTTCTAAAGGCAATACCTTTGAAAACAATCCTTTATTTCAGTCAAAGAGTGCTTTATATCTGACTCTAAGACTGGTGAATTTCAAAATACTTGGTTTTCTGGCCAGTTTTTTTAAGGTAGTCCAGTACTCTGTAGGCATTGTTTTCAGGCAGCTTCCTCAAAACCTTGACTCACTACTTTGCTGAATCTCCATGATGAATAGAACTCAATGTATTCCTTTACTGACAATGGATACACTATGACATCTGTACAATAAAAATCAGTCATTTATTGTGGTATATACACACCATAGAATACTACACAGCTATGAAAAAAGAATGAAATCATGTCTTCTGCAGCAACATGCATGCATCTGGAGGACATTATCCAAAGCAAATAAACACAGAAACAGAAAACCAAACACCACATGTTCTCACTTATAAGTAAGAGCTAAACCTTGGGTACACAAGGACACAAAGATGGGAACGATAGACACTCGGGACTTCAAAAGCAGGGAAGGAGGGCAGAGGCAAGGGTTGAAAAACTACCTATCAGTCAGGTAGGTTCACCACTTGGACAACAGAATCATTAGGAGCCCAAACCCAAGCATCACAGAATATACTCATATAACAAACCTGCACGTGTGCTCCTGGAATCTAAAATAAAATAAACATTTAAAATATAAAAATAAGTCACAGAAAAAATCAAGCCTTTAAGATAAAATTATTTTTAATTTTATATGCTTTTTAAAAATTATGTAGGGATTCATACTTTTTTTTAGGATTGCAGAACCTGAAAAAATACATTTTGTGGTTAAATTAACCATTGCAAAAAAAACCCCAAATATTTAGAAAATTTTCTCTATGTGTAAATATTGATTTCAAACTTGTTTTGCTTCCTCCAGTGAAGCAAGAGCATATAGGGTCATGACCCAATTACAGAACATTTGATTGTCTCAGCTCAATTTCATAACTGCTCAGGAGAAATCCCTGAAGTAAAATTTATCATTATTTTCTGAAAGTTGTTTGAAAAAGAAATGTTAAATAAAACAGTTTCATCATATCTTTTGGTTGTGCATTTTTTGTGCCCCAAAACACAAATACTATACCCTCAGACCAGCCAAAATATCTCATAGAAAGTTTTAAAATAATGAATGCAATGAGGTAATTGAATCCCATCTAAATAAATGCTCATTGGATTGAAGTGTAATTTTCTTAAAATTACAGAGTCTGAAGTTTGCCAGTTTTCCTTAAACTCTTTCAAGGTTATTTTGTCTTTCCTATTTTTAGTCTACAATTTCATGGGGAGTTAGCATCTGTTATAATACAATGCTAGATCATTATAGGTTTTTAATATCACCTGTTTTCTACAGTTTTTCATGAATCCCTTGTTAATTTTCAAGACAGTTGACTCATCAGCCTAGAAGCTCCTGTCATCCTGGTATCTGAAGGGCACCAAATGGATGAGCATGAATGAGCTTCCATTTTTAGAGTTTGTTATTGAGTTTGTTGATTTTTAGTTTCTATATTATGAAGTTTTCTACTGGTATTATTTACTAGTGTACACAAATGGCCACAATTTACTGACATCAGTAAATGGTTTTGAAACAAAATATTTTTGTAAATTCCTCACTGGGACTTCTGATCCAGGGATTTTAAGCCATTAATAAATGTTTGTTTATTATAGCTTTTTTTAATTTAAGTGATGTTTTTCCATAGACTTCTGCTACCATAGAGGCATGATCAACAAATACATACTGATTTTCTGAAAACACGATCTCTCTGAGCACACTGCTTTACTGCATTCTTCCCTGTTACCCTCATCCCGTTTCTTCCCAAGTCCCTCTTGTTTTCCATTTACAGAAACAAATGAAAACCTGTTCCAGAAGTTTTTGCAAAAAATAAAATGGCATAATGCTATATCATTTCCTTTGAAGAGTTGAAAATAGAAAGTCCACTTAAGTCAGGAATCAAGCAAGTCAGAGTGATTAGTGAATGAAACTGACCTGGGAGTCCAGAAGACTAGATGATCATTTACCAATCAATGCAGTGGTATTAAATATGTGTGTGATATCCATCTATTCTTTCAAGTTCTACTAATGTGAGCCAAGTGCAGCTGTGACTACATGCCTGATAGACCAATAGACATACTGCCCGTGGTCACATGGCTTATGTTCTGATGTGGAGAATGCATGAAAAGTGCATAGACAGTTACAGTGGGATCAGGGAAATCAAGGACCTGGGAGAAACTATGTCAAGTGCAAGTGACCTCATTTTAGAGGTCAAGAAAGGCTTTTTATAAGGAAGAGACATCCTCCTTGAGAATCGAATAATGAGGAGAGAGTTGGCCATCTGGACATAGGTAGAGAAAGAGCACTCTAAAAGCAAGAGGGCAGGAGCCTGGGGGAACTGGAAGAAGTCCAATTGGGGAGTATCACAGCGCAAGTGTTCGGTGTGAGGTCATGGGAGCGAGAGAGTAATATGGTAGGGTATTCTGAATAAGCACAATAAGGCGGGATGGGTAAGCACAGGCAAGAAGTGGATGTTACAAAGAATGGGAGAGGAAACTGACGATGGAAACAGAATCCCTGGTCAGTGCTGCAGAGAACGTGAAGATGACGGGAACCATTCTTGACAATTTGGATCAAATAAAAGGATAAGGATCACATCCAAGAAAACACATGACATGCTTCCTGGTCTCTGTGGCAATTTCTGTTTTTGTTCGATTTCATGAGTATAGGACAGAGCCAGAAACAACCATTAAAAACAACAACAACAAAGTGTGAGTACTTTGCAACTATAACTCAACTTGGTCAGTTCTGTCCACGAATTTTGTTACTAAATTTTCACTACTTCCAAAACCAATGAAACTTATGAAAACCATAATAACTTAGTGGTTCTCAGAATCTTAGAATGATGGAGTTAAAAAAAAAATCAGCAAACGGTTGAAAGAGTGCCTATTCTTTCACAATACCAAAACACTAACATATTCATATGTTAATACATTTTGGTAACCATACAAAAGTGGGAGAAAGAAAAAAAATTTAACCCTCTTTTCACTGCCATTTTGGAGTATTCCTCTGGAATATGTCCTTAATAACATAAGTGTGCTCATGCTTTACATATAAGCTTCTCAACTTATTTCTCTGAAGGTTATATCATACTTAGTTTTCCATGGTATTACAAATCTTTTGTATCTTAATGACCATTGAAAATATCACTTTCTAATACCAATGTACATATGTGAAAACCTACTTAACCATTTCCATAATGATGTGAATATTTTTAAAATTTTAAGTTACAATAAAAATTTTGGTTACATTACTTAACTGGTGGGTTGGTTTAATAAGTAAGATATGCTGATCATTGTGCTCAGTGTTGCATATACAATGATAGGTGAGAAACGATGATTGCTTACAGGGAGTCTGCTGTCTTCTCCATCATAAAGTGTTTTCTACATTCAGAATGTTTACCCTACCAGGGATTTCTGAATGTGAAAAAAAATAAGCATAAATACAGTAAACGCTTCTGGTAGTTATTATCAAATTAACTTCTTAAAAAGTATACCAATTCATAATTCCCCCCTTAAAAATATATAAAAGAAAATTATTTTTGCTATTATTTGATCCAGACTTTTAAATTACGACTAACATAAAACTAACTCAAACTAGGATTAAGTTAGAAAAGCAAAGTGGGGTAGGAGGTTCAGGACATTGATTTAAGCTCCAGTAACTAAATAATAAAGGGCTATTGTTGGCTTCAGGTGTTGAGAGATCCAGGGGCTCAGACAAGAGCATCTGGGCTCAGGTTTTTTCCGTCTCACAGCTCTGATTTTTTTCTGATGGCTTCACTCAGGCAGGCTCTGTCTACTTGGGAATATAGATATTCCAGGTTCCATCCTCCAGATTTTTAGTCTAGCAAAAAGTGAGCACATTTCTCATTTCAATAACTTTAACAAATGTCCTAGAATTGACTTTCATTGGCATGGCTCGGTCCTTGTTAATCTTGGAACAAATCACTGCGCCATGAGATGAAATGATGAACCAACTGTGAACTGATGACTGATGAATCAGCTATGAAATACACTAATTGGCAAAGCCTGGATGCCATGCCTCACTCAAAAGACAAGACTGAGTGCCTAGCAGGGGCGGTTTCCCAAAGGAAATAAGACCGTTCACATAAGGAGAAAGAGCAATGGATACTGGAAGGGCAAAGACAATTGATATTCCCTTAAATTGGCAGTATCATGCTTTAAGCAGATGAGAAAACTAAACCCAAGAAGGTGAAATAACTCAGTGTCATCCTGCTAATTAGGCACTAAACTGAGAGTAAGATCCAAATCCATGTGCTCATACTTCAGTGCTATTTGGATAATTCTATATTTCTTCTTTTCATTATCAACAAATAATTGGCTACCTATTGTATATAGCGGTTTGCTCTTTATAGTAGCTGAAGATTTAGTTGGATGAGACAAAAACAATATGCTAAGTGACACAACTCAATAAATAGCTAGAAGAAAAATATGAATTCGGTTGAGAGAAGTGTAGGAAAGCCTAGCAAATGAGGTGACCAACCTGGGTGAATCAAAAATTATATCATCTCTACTGCAATGAGCACATTTTGGGGGAAGCATTCCATCACACTCCAAAAAACATTTTTTCCAATAAGGTTCATGCACCCTTTCCCCGACCACGAGGGGCGTGTAGCTCTGGAAACCACGTGTGGCCTGTGTCTCTCTGAATGCTGAGTTGTTAAGAGGTGCACAGTCAAGTTCTGGGCCAGTGAAGTTCTCTTCCATAGGAACTCAGGGTTTCTGCAATCTCAGCGAGAAACCAGAACTCAGATGAGGTCTGGCTATGAGCACAGGGTTTGGTGTTCAGAAAACAAGCAGGGTCAAGAGACTACCTGGTCCTTAATGAATTCTTAGATTCCTGCTGTCATCTCGGTTTGAGGTTCTTGTGAGGCACAGTCATTGTTCTGTGAGTTCGGCAAGATATCTCAATACCCCCTATATTTTACTGAACTTGTTTAACTCAGCTTCTAATATTTGCTGCCCAAAGCAAATATTGAATGTGACATTAGTTCCGATATTCATCTTTCTTTCAATTTCTCTAAGAATTGAATCCTAATATTTCCTATTTTACTTCACACATTTTAAAACCCTAGGTTCTGTCAACTCAGCTCAGATCTCTTTGCTTTCCTTCTTCCATAAGCTCAAGAAAATTTATAGTATAATTTTATGTACAGTATAGTGTTTTAAAAAATAGTTAAGTTTCAGCTAGATTGTAAATGTCCTAAGAGAAGGAGTCACTGTTTCACATTTCATGAGATTTCACCTGTGTACCTAGAAAAAGATGCAGTTTATTGCTCATAAATAATAATGGGTCATTTTATTTCGAAGAAATTTTTCATAAGTGTTTTACATAAACGAGTCTTCCAATAACATAAATATTCATAATTAGCTAAGTCCTCATCTTCTTACGTATGAAACTACCACATACAATGACAAAAGCAATCATGGTTTCCCAGGGAACACCCCTGAGCAGGGATTGTACAGCTGGGAGTAAATCATTGGTTGGAGGCATTGTATCTGTAGGAGAGTCAAGTGTAGCCAGGAGGGGAGTAAATCATTGGTCAGAGGTGCTCTATCTGCAGGAGAGTCAAGCGCAGCCAGGAGGAATCGCATTCTGCATTTCCACCATCTTCCCACCAAGCTTGTTTCATGGGTCAAATTGATTTAAATAAATTCCAAAGGCAACCTTAACGAGCAAAAACTATCACCAACAGGAAGCCACTAGGCTGTAAGTGGTGTGAGAAGAGCATCAGTAAGTCTTTGCCTCCACCACTAATATAGAAATTGTGGGGACATTGCACAGATGGGGAAATGGAGTCAACTCTTTTCCCAGAGCCCACCTACTACGGCTTCCCCAAACTTATTCCCAATAAGGAATAAAGAGAATGAAAAACTAGGATGTGTTTACCTTTTTATTTAAATACTTACTGAGCAATAATTATGTGCCAGACATAGTACTAGGAAAATGAGATTGCAGTTGTGAAAAAGAAGTGCAGATTGCTTGATTTCACAAAACATATCCTCTATTCTAGAGGGAGATGCAAACGCATGAATGGGGAAACCTATATGGTGGTGTAAGTGCAGTGAAAGGAGAAGAGTTCTGGAGACATGAGGAAAACCATACAACCCAGGAAGTAGAGGAATTTTCCTGTAGAAAGTAACATCTCTGCTGGGAATATTCAGGTGAGGAAGATGAAGTGAGATGAAGAATGGGTCAAAAATGGAACCACATTCCCAAAGGCCCAGAGACCAGAGCTAGATGCAGGAAGGTCAGTGCATCTGAAAGTTATCCAGGATGGCCAGAGCTCAAGTGTGAGGTGAGCAATCACAAGAAATTAGGCTGTCAAGAAAAGCTGGGACCAAATATTAAAGGGTAGTGAAGTGTGTTGTCAGACACACTATACTTCACAGTATACTTTATAGGAGAGATCTAAGGCAGGCAAGGACATAATCAGCATGCATTTCAGAAAGTTGACTGTCATAGTAAACTAGAGAAGATATCAGAATGGGAAAAAACTCAAGGTGGAGAAGTCAGAAACTAGTTAAGAGACAGTATTATAGATATTAATCCAGGGTAACATCTGTAGAGGCCTGCACAAGACTCCCTGGGAGATGAAGCCCAGCAGATGTTGCATGTCAGGGTCTACGGAAGCACCTTATGCACCTTGTGAGCCCCCTGAGCAGTCAGCATACAGGTTGTTATACTTTTTTTTCAGCATCCCTACCTTGGATCAACTCACACAGGAAAATATGTCACTAGATTACAGCAGAGTCATGCTTTCTCTTTCTTATGAGGTGCTCAGCTGAAACACGGACTTGGGGCAGTCAATTTCCCCTGTCCTTTCTTTCTCACTAAAAGAACCATGATTTGCTCAGGGAGCCTAATGTGTTCAAAAAGCTGCTTCCTGCCCATTTCCCTGCAGTCTCTGTGGCCTGTGAGAGGTGAAGTCTACAGGGTGAAACTGCAAAGAGTAAGAAGAGGCAGATGTCACTCCACATGCTTGTTTCCTTTGCTCTCAGCTCTTCTTCCTGTCTGGAATGCAGACGTGTTGCCTGGAGACAGAGCAGCCACCTTAAGGACCACAGAAACAAAAAGCCAAATGCCAAGGATGGTGCAAAAAGAAGAAAAGGGAAACTGAGTCCCTGAGACCTTAATGCAACTACTGATTTGTGTCAGTAAAATAAACCTTTGTTTACGTCCTGGCAATTGGTTCCTTTAACATTCAGCTGAAAGCAGTTATAAGTAAACCAGCAGTTTTCCTTGTCACTTGACAGAGCCCTCTGGTATTCTTTTTTATTTTCCTTTTTTGTTGAAGTAGTAAAGTGAGTATTCTTTATAGGAACAAATAAATATCCACCTCAATCTTCCAAGCTGGCTTTCCTAGGCAGAGCTTTGTGAGGGAAATATTCACGGTGATATCCTCAGTCTTCCGTGAAGGTGGTATAATATATCTCCAAAAGAATTTGTAGCAATGTTTGGCTCTCTCTCTGGCCATTTACAGTTCTCCCAGCCATGAAGAGAGAATCAAAGTCATTTGATTTATTCAGGGAAACAGACTCTCTCATTTCCATAGAATAATAGTGAAGAAAATAAAAGAAGATAAGACTTAACTCATCAATTAACTTTGACATTGTTCACTTGCCTGAACAGGCCGTCTGTGTCAGGGAACTTGTCTTATCCTTGTTGTGTTATAAACCTTTCATGAAGCCTTTGGCTCCTCACCTACCTCATCCCAGCACAAAACAGTATGTTCTCCGCTCACTCATTTATTTACTCTTTCAATAAACACTAAGTGCCTGTACTAATTGCTAGCATTGTACTGCTTGTTAGATATTAAAGACAAACAAAATTCCCATCCTTGACTTCAAGAAGGTGCAGCATGCCAGAAGGGGGGACATTTAACAACCAACAGCAACTGTCTTGGCGCTGTGATTCACGCCTTCACAGTGCAGTGGGGCAGCGTGGAGAAGTGGGTAGTTCTACTCCGAGATTAACAAAGTGTCCATAAAAGATGGAGTGCTTGAGCAAATCTTGAGTAGATGCTGATATTCGACAAGGGAACAAGGGAAGTATCCATGCCAGGCACAGAAAGCAGTATCATCAAAGGCACATGGTAGAAAATGGAATATGGTACATGAGGTTGCAAAAAAATTATACAAAGAGAAGGTCAGAAGCTGAGGCATAGATAGACACGAGGAACTAAGGCCATATAGAAAAGGGTGATATAGGCCGGGCACGGTAGCTCACGCCTGTAATCCCAGCACTTTGGGAGGCCAAGGCGGGCAGATCACCCGAGGTCGGGAGTTCGAGATCAGCCTGACCAACATGGAGAAACCCTGTCTCTACTAAAAATACAAAAAATTAGCCAGGCATGGTGGTGCATGCCTGTAATTCCAGCTACTCGTGAGGCTGAGGCAGGAGAATCGCTTGAACTCGGGAGGCGGAGGTTGCGGTGAGCCGAGATCGTGCCATTGCACTCCAGCCTGGGCAACAAGAGTGAAACTCTGTCTAAAAAAAAAAAAAAAAAAAAAAAAAGGAAAAGAAAAGGGTGATATAATCAAATATGAATCTGGGTTTTAGAAAGATCATTCTAGAGGCATTAAGATATCTCACCAGACTCAGAGAAATGATTGATTTTTGCCCTTCACATTTAAGATAATGAGACTCTTAATGTCCTAGGGTAGTAGTTATGCATCTGAGATGACAATGAAGAACAAATATTTAAAATACAAAGAACATGAATAAGGAAACCTTAGTGATTGGAGATGGGAGATAAGAAAAAGGCCATTCCAAACATTATCTAAATTTCCTTTTTGGGTGACCAGGCAAATCAGGATTCCATTTTCTGCCACAGGAAATAGATTAAAAGGAAGTAGGTTTGAGGGAGAAAGATTTTCAATCGGGCTTTAGACTGGGCATCAGTGTGGTCTAGCAGAAACGTGCATTTTGGAAGAAGACAGAGTTGAGTTCAAACCGCAGGCGTGCTGTGTAATAGATCTGTGGCCTTGGTTCTCTCCTTTATGTCCCCGAGCCATGATTCCATCTGTAAAATATGGATTACAATTTCTCCCTTGCAGAATTGTTTTGTCTTACAATATGTACAAGATGCTTAATGGTGTCTCGTGAAATGGTGACTGTTACCATTCCAAACCTGGCAGGGAAACCTGTGTGAAATCCAGGTGAGATTCTCCAGTGGCTGCTGCAGAGCTGAGATTCATTGGACCTCGGTGCATATACGCTCCTTTATTGAAGATGCCCAAAAATGTTGGTCACATTTCAGTTACTCTGATGATGAGAGGGAGGCAGTGAACCACAGAAAAGGATGAATGTCTTCAGTAAGGATGAGAAGAAAGGAAATATCTTTTTATCAATTGCTTTGTGCCAGGAAAATTTACACAAATATGTCATTTCAATCCTTTCAAACCCAGGGAAGTATATGATTTTATCTCAAATTTAACTAATAAGGAAACTGAAATTCAGGAATATTAAGTGGCTTTCCCAAGGCCACACAGCCAGTAAGTCCCTATTAGGAATTGAGCCTTGATAGGCAGCAAAGCCAAGATGATGTCACTACACAAGAGTTTGTGTGTTTCTTCCATGCTGTAGTCTTCCTTTCCTCCATGTAGATAGAGAAAGGGTCAAATCGCACAATGCTTTGGTTGTGCACAGGACCATAATGGCCCCGGCTGTAAGGCTGGCAACATACTGATACAAGCCTGCGGACAGAGCTCATGGAAAGCTCAGCACTGAGTCACAGACATGACTTAGAAGTGCCAAACTTCATTTTAGAAGACCTGGGAGGGTCATATTTTTTTCTTGGAAAATAAATAAAGTAAGATTTAACAACACACTGTGTTTCCTTTATACAATAACAAATGCCCTGCAAGAAATACGTATTATCTCTATCACTCAGGGGAATTCAATGTAGAATTTGTCCCTGAGCTTTAGCAAGGGCTGTGAGAGGGATGCACACTGCCCTCTGCTGGGGGGCGTGTATAAGCACACGGCATACAGTGCAGTCTTCATCAAAGGAGCTGTATTTTGTATGTTACTTAGAAAAGTAACAAACGGTGACAATGTGTGTGAGTGACACAGTGTTTACAGATGCATCCTCCTCACAGCTCATGTTAAAGCTCCAGGACAAATATATACTATGTGTGTGTGTATATATATATATATATATCCATATTTTCTCATAATATCACAGATTGGCAAATGACAGCAATCTTTAGCTTTTGTTTAAAGATACAGAAATTCAAGATGGTCAATGAGACATCCAAGGACATGAAAATACTCACTCATCAGAGCAAGATGTAATTCACTTTAGCATTCTCCATAAAAGAGCAATTCATGATTATTAGAATGCACATGAATCACTTAGGAATTTGTTTAAAAAAAATAAAATGGGCCTCATTCCCAATGACTCTGACCTAGTTACTTGAGTGAAGCCCATAAATTTGCATTTTTAACAAATGGCCACATATTCTGAGACAGGTCATTCACAGACCTTGTTCTGAATAAACACTGATCTACAATCTTCTTTATCTCCCAAAGTTTTTTATTAAAAGCTGACTTGCAGAAAACTTCAGATTTTAATTTTTTCTCTCCATCTGTGTAACCCTAAACAATATTATTTAACCTCTGTGTCCATCTCTTCATCTGTAAACACTATGTGTTGCTCATACAAATTCTCACCCTTTGTTACTTTTCTAAGTTTGTGAACAAAAATATGTAGCACTTACATATGGGTGCTCAGTTGATAATTCATTTCTCAAAGGCATTACTATTTTAAATTATAATAAAAAATAGGCAAACTGCCGGTCAGGTCCTATTTTCCACAGGACACATACAGGAAAATAAGTCTTAGAGACTTAGTAACAGCTGGTAAGGGCAAAACCTTGCTTAAACTTGGACTTTCTAACTCAAATCCCATTCTCACTTTGCTGCAGACTCTGTCATCGGAAGCTTTTCTCAAAATTCTTACCCCATATGTTTTTAACTAAGAAATAAAGGCATACTGAGTTCTCTTAGTGCCCCAGGAAACGTTGGTCAAACTCAAGGGAAAACTCTGGAATGTTTTCTCTGTTCTTCCTAGTAAACTACCTGACTTCTACTGGGTGACCTACAGACATTGTCAGATTTATTGTGAGGCCATCTTGGGACCCACACTTTGACCAAAGTAAAACTGTTGCTCCAATTCCAATCAATCTCTCCCCAATACATAACTTGAGTGGGGATTCTCATGAGAGGATACATGGCTAGAAACATATTTATTTTTAGTTTGATATAGAATCCCAGGGATTACATTTGACCAAAACATTTCCATGACCTTTTTCCTGCATCATAAATCACAAAAATGTAAAGATTATCCCTATATGATTTAATGCTATGATAAATTAAGTTTTAAAGTATTTTTATGGATAGAGAAGTATTTGCTAACAATTCTGTTCTATAGTTTTTGTGTTGAGAAAACACACTTCCTAGCCCTTTTAACTTCTACATCTCTGAAAACCTCAGGAAGAAAGTGTGTTAGGGAATATGAATATAAGAGAACTGTGGCTGAATTTTAAGAATTTCGTGATCTCAAGCTCCTTTTTGCACAATTGAAATAGAAAATAAAGGATGGCTTTAACAGGGAAGGTATATTTAGCTGTGATTTAAAAAACAAACAAATTAGATAAACTAGCAGTAGTTTGCCTCTTTGAAAAAAAGCAAGAATCTTTCCCAGGTTATTACTTTGGTTGTTACTTTTTCTCTTCAATAAGAGAGTAAACCAAATAAAAGTTTTATCTAAAAGTTACTAGCTCAGTCTATACAAGGAGAGCAAGAAACTACATTCAAGCACAAACTTAATGCTAGATAATTACACTTCTTAAATCAAACTTTTGGCCAAAATGGAACTGCAGGCAAGCTTCTGTTCCAAAAACCATCCAAAACAATTCAAAATGCTCTAAGAATGTAACAAGACACAGCAACAAGACAAATGATAGAAAGCATTTTTTTAAAAAGTCCTCAAATTATAGTGTAAAATTCAGAATAAAAGAGTTGCCTCACTTAGAAAGATTTTTTAAAAACTCATATAAACACACACACACAGGTACACAATCCATATCATCGACAGGACTGATGAATGGATAAATCTATTTAAAGATCAACTACACACATATCTGACATAAATTGTATCATACTTTTCATTTCACTCAATAAATTTATAATGAAAAAAGAAACAGTCTGCTAAAATACAATCCATATTTTTATAATAATTGATCCAGGAGCACCTTTATATACTCTAATCTCAACTGAAATAACCTCTAACATAATACAAACTTGATTTCTACTTAATTAATGTTGAGTTTCTTTTAAAAAATATTTTTTTTTCTCTCTTAGGAGACTCTTTTGTCAACATTACACATATTTAGAGAGTGTTCTGTTCTCCAATAAAAAAAAAAAACTTCTTCTAAAATAAATCCCTTCTTAGCCTTTTTCTTCAATGGCAGGGATCCAATATCTGTGGTAATTTTGCTCCTTATTATTATTTTTTGCCCAAACCCATCCATTTTCCATCCT
This sequence comes from Pongo abelii, assembly GCF_028885655.2. NCBI lineage: Eukaryota > Metazoa > Chordata > Mammalia > Primates > Hominidae > Pongo > Pongo abelii. The sequence goes on from NC_071988.2 coordinate 199,359,036, forward strand.
TCCTTAATCTCTTCTGTGCCAAGGTGACACATGGCACCCTGTAGACCCTGTTACCTCTCTAAACCACATGAAATCAGGCCTCATTCCTGCTGGTTCCTGCTGGTACACACAATTGGAGGCATCAGTACAGGACTCTGGAGCGCCAGAACTGAGGAATGTCAGCATATTTTCCCTGCTCCCTTCCTTCTTTGTTCCATTCCCTCCCTCTCTCTGGCCCCACTACTTGGTTCCAGTTTTCATTAGGCCCTGAGAAAATTAATTCCTCCATTTCTCCCTTTAGCCTTGGAGTCATAGAGGCCTCCACTGTTTCTTGCTTCTAAGATAGACCTTTCTCTACAAGATAAGGAAGCAAGCAATTTGGGAAGTCCATCTGGTGCCAAGTATGTCTACTTCAACTCCGCATTTAGAAACCAGGAAAATACTCACATGGTGTTTCCAGGGGCTCACAGTGCCTCAGTGAGATGGCTTTGGGTGCCAGCTGCGCTCCCCCCCAGACTTCCACCTCTCCCTTTATCCCCTCACCACGAATGGGCCATGGTGATATGTTGAGCCAGCAGAAATTAATGTAAACACAAAGCCAGCATTGAGAAACTTTTGGAGGATCTGGGTATTTGTCATTCCCCAATTCAAAGTTATCCTGGTAAATATCTATTGTACCTCTAGTGAAGACATAGAAAAAAATTTAGAGTATATACTTGAGGTGCATTATGGGACCCTGCCTCAAAGGAAGTGTCTCTTCCTCAATCAATGAACTCCGGATCCATGAACAGCTTGCATTCTAGGAACTGGGTGAAAGGCTGTGTATTACTACTATTGTGATCTTGGTATATTTCTGTCCAGCATACTGGGATTTTCCCCCAACTATTTAGATCAAGCAATATCTTCTAGGCTGTCAACTGAGTATTATCAGATTCACCAAATCATAAGGCTGAACACAAATGTAATATTCCGTTACTAAGTGGGAATGATGTGTCTGAGACAGGTCCCAAGAAAGTTCAGAATATGCATGTAAACTGCATGTGTCTAGACCCACACTTGCTGTTTTGTGGTCTTTCTTCAACTCAAATCTATGGCTTAGTAGGAAATTCTTTATAACCAGTATGACTAGATATCTGAAGAGAAAAAAAATGAAGATATAGTGGGTTTTTTCAAGATTTTTATGCTAAAATTTGGATACAATATAGTATAGTTTCATTTCAAAGTGACCTTGATAGATGGCTGTAAAATAAAATGTTCCTGATAGCAACAGTTGTGAGCATACAGCTGGTTGTCCACATTGGTTTGTAGAAAAACATAATTTGAGGTATATATTTTCACTGCAAAATGAACACAGAGTAATAATTTGACCAGTTGAAAATAATAAGATTGGTAAGGTTGAGAACAATAAAGTGGTCTTTGGAAGGGGTATTGGGCTGCATCTCTTAGGATGAGCACAGTGTAGAGATATTTGTGTGTTCAAGAAATGCCCAGTAGGGGGCATCCACTGCCGAGCATGCTCTTAATAAGCAGGTGAACAAGAGAAACTCATCTAGATGTCAGGCAACCCCTCTCTCTCTAACCATACCAGTGATGTTCAGTGAGCTCAAAAGCATTTCATTCCCTTATTTGGGGCTGACATGGACACAGCCACTGCCGGTGCTGAGTCCTCTCCTTGCCAACAGCAGAAAGTGGCTCAGAGCCTCGAGCGTGCCACAATTCCTTCAGGTGTTCAGGAGCAATTGGTTGCTATCCAGCCATCTGGTGGAAGTTGATGACTTTGGCTTCGTTAGATTAGGGAGGACCAATAATTTGCCCTCCTGGGAATAACAACATGGCACCGAAACAGATTTGCTTTCATTGTCTGCATAGCTTCTGCTAGCATCATGATCCCTTTAAGAGAATGTCTTATTCTCCATTTACTATTCCTCATAAGAGTATTCTAATTCAGAAATTCACAAAAATATTTGCTTCCCATACCCACAACCTTGCACTTGAAAGACTTAGGGGCGCTAGTCCTAAGAGAGAAAACTTTCAACAAGGGAATGAAGCCTTAGTCCCATTAATGTAGAAGCTGAGACTTCTTCCCGGTCATTTTCAACTCTTCTTGCTACTGCACAAATAGGCGGAGATTGATTCCTATTAATAACAAGAGGTTGGTTCCTGCTATACAATGTGGACAGAGAGTTCTATATCTGGAATCCAGGGTACTCTTTGGTATACCTCTTAATATTCCCATGATCATTTAAAAAGTCAATGAAAAGCTGTGACAAAACAGAACAGTCTTCTGAGAGAAAGACTAGTGGGGTTGGAAGAAAAACTACTTCAAGCAACAAAGGCTGATTAAAACTTAGCCTTGAGGCAAGGATCAAATCAAGGCTAAAGCTGTTTATTCCCATTATTAAAACCCTTTGAATGGATTAAAGTAGCACACAGTAAATCCTTTGAATTGGATAAAATAGCTCAGGGAAAAGAGATTAAAGGTGTGGATCTCCCACCTCAGCCTGATTGGCCTAAGGCCTGTAATTAAGTTGAGGGAGAGCAAGCATGGGGCAAGAAGCAAACAAATACTGTAAATCTGAGAAATATGTCTAAAAGGAATTCTGGATGTGGTTACCGGAACATGTAATGGACTAAGTCAAACATTTTAAAAGCTGCTAAGGTTTTAAGAGAGATTACTATTGAAGGAGTCATGAGCATGAGCCAAAAAATAAAAATAAAAACCCTATTCAAGAACCAAAATAACCCTCAGTCCTTAAGTTTCTGGGAGGCCAGGAACAGGCTGAGAAAGCCACTGAACCTCCAATGACAACATAGCATCACAGTCTCACGTCCAATTCATATATGGCCAAGAAGAATAATAAAAAAGAGGGAGGAATAAACAACTGGAAAGAGTAGCCAAGGGCCATGGGAAAAAGTTAGGAGGGAGCCCTTCTAGGAGCGTGAATTACTGTCCAAACAATCAACATTCTCCACTTTCCCAGAATAAGGGCCCCTCATGACATTTGTCTAGCATGATTTTAGAATATCTACAGACCAGCGACTTCTCAGTGTTTCCCGTTTTTCTTTTTATTTATTTATTTATTATTATTATACTTTAGGTTTTAGGGTACATGTGCACAATGTGCAGGTTAGTAGTGATAGTTGTCTGTCCCTGTTCTGCCATTGCATGCTGGGGTTGAAGGTGGACGATAACTTGTCTGCACACAGATCTGCAGACCAAGAGGGAGCATGTCTGGATGAACAGTATTTGGCATCACTTGGATATCACGGGCATCGAACCTAGTATATGTTTTGTTGTTGTTGGAGGGCGAGGGAGTGACCGAAAGTGCAAGTGGTATAGTCACTAGTGCTGTTAATCAAATATTCCTTTTTTCTCCATTTGGGGCACATGACTCAGATTATACTTCCTGGCCAATTTGAAGTTGCTTTGACCAATGAAATACAAGCAGAATTCCATCTTTTCTGGATTGAAATCGTTACACGATTTGCCACACCCTCTTTTTTTCTCTGCCATGATTAACAAGCAATATCCCATAGAATAAAAGTTCTATTGTCCTGAGTGAGGACAGTGCTGAGGGGAGCCTCAGCCAGATTGCACACGTGGTCTGAGAGAGAAATAAATCATTGTTTTGAGCCACTACGACTTAAAGTTATTCGTTATCATCACATAACCTAGCCCATTTTTTGACTTATTTACTCAAATTCAATCATGATCAGACTCGGGAGAATCTGTTATTTCCATTCACCACATTATTTCTCACCCTTTTTAACCTCTCACCTTTCCCCCACCTCCTCCATTGACAATGCTGGAAGATGCAGCCTTTTCTTATCTAAAATAGCATGCTCTCCTTTAATTATTTTGTTATTTATTACTCTTAATCTATAATTTCTACTCAGCCGTTTTACCCTGGCCACATTGATGTTAGTCCTGTAGAATGTTTCTAAATAAGCCATTTTTTACTAATGTAATAAAACTCAAACCTTTGAAAGAAGGTATGAATAAAATCTAGTTTGAGCAATTCTATGGATGAATACACATAAGTTTAATGATACAGGCATGTTTTTAAAATCAGATTGGCTATTTAAGAGGCCTCAGTCTCAGGAAAACTCGCAGGGTGGATGTCTTACATGTAAGTTTCTTCAGTCACACTTAAAATGCATGGAAAAGAAAGGCCATCATAAACGTATCACACTGTATTAGAAAAGAACAGAGAGTTCTAAGCTCTTCTTTTATTCATAATTATCATTCTACTCTAACTCAACCTTGGAGCACCTTTGGAAATAAATCTCTTCCTTTCCATTTTTTTTCTTTCTTTTTATAGGCAATTCATATTATGCAACTCTAAAAATGAGCAGACAGCCTTCAAACATGTGAACAAACTACAAAAAGCAAGCAACCTTGGAATTGAGTTTCCTATTTCTTCAGGTACCAGGAGATAGAAGACACTGTATCAGGGAGATGTTCTCTGCTGTTTCTATAGGATGAGCCACAGGCCCAGATTTTGGGCAGTCTTTGAACTGATGCTTCTGGAGTCACTTCTACGTTCCAATACACAGTTTTATTTTATTTTATTTATTTATTTTTGAGACGGAGTCTTGCTCTGTCACCAGGCTGGAGTGCAGTGACGCGATCTCAGCTCACTGTAACCTCTGCCTCCCGCGTTCGAGCAATTCCCCTGACTCAGCCTCCCAGGTGGCTGGGATTACAGGCACATGCCACCACACCCAGCTAATTTTTTGTATTTTAGTAGAGGTGGGGTTTCACCATGTTAGCCGGGATGGTCTTAATCTCCTGACCTCGTGATTCACCTGCCTCAGTCTCCCAAAGTGCTGGGATTACAGGCGTTAGCCACCGTGCCCGGCCCCAATACGTAGTTTTAAAGGATAACAAGGGCCATCTGTCATAAGTCTGCCAAACCAACCAGAGAACTGTGAAGACTCAACTGCCACTAAAGCTGCCAGCTGTCCCGTCATTTCTAAAAAGACCAGTTTCGTAGTTCCAATTTCTGAGTGTATTAGAATATCCTGAAAACTTTTTAAAGAAATAAATTACCGAGTTTCTCATTTAACCTGATAAATAAGAATTTTTTATGAACAAGCTTTTTACAAGATTCTTAGCAGGTAACTGGGCTTGTCTTACTATTTGGAAACCAGTGTTTTATTTAGCAGACACTAAAGTTTAGTAGTTCCTAATTGGGCGGTGGGTTGGTCCAGATAGCCTAACACTAACTCAGCTTCCTCCTTTCCCTGCACATCTCAGAGACATTATTAAGGGAAATTTTCAAGGTTTCCCTTATGTATATGAATATTCCAAAATGCCTGTAAATTTAGTTAATAATTTAGAAGTTCTATTATGACCATGATGCTAACTGAAGACCCAGATTCTATTTTATAAAGTGTTGCTAAACTGGTTTATAGGAATAGTAATTCTCTCCTTATTGCAGGGAAACATGCTGCATATGAAAACCTCTTCAGTTTCACTCCATAACCTGAGACAACTTCTCCAGGCATGACTCCTTCCTTCTGCGATAAGTAGCAGCCCTCTGTCATCATCATCACTATATTCTGTCCCTTAAACTGGCATTTGTTTTATGTTTCAATAATATTAATAGTCACATATTTATTCTCAGATGTTAACTTTTAATTTTAACTTGCCATTATCTGATGGAGGTGAACTCCATTATTTTTAGTTTAAAATGTTTCTCAGTTTTCTAGAGACATGCCGTTAAAGGTATGTTGTGATCATCAAATGGTGAAGATTTATCCCAAGTACTTTAGCAGGATAGAATTCTAATCAAGCTTTGCTTGGATAATATACTAATGTGTTAGTGACTGTAATTAATTTTCCAATGACACAAGATACATTTAAAATCTAATCATTGTTCTGATAATAGCATAATGTTGGCATTATTTTCAATCATCTTAAGTGTCCTGGGGTGGGGGTTGGGGAGGGTGAAGGAGGCCATACAGTCATCATTTGTCAACCAGAATCTTTCCTTTTTTATTGTTTTATAGGGGTAGAGTTGGGTCAGAATTGAGCTGAGACAAACGAGAAGTAAAGTAGGAACAATTTTGCCCTACTTTTCCTTTTCTGCCAATGCACATTTCTGCTTAGCCTGCCGCTTAAATGCTGCCTCCATTTGTGGTCTGGTAATGGATTAAAGTGTTAGCCCTCTCAGGGTTATTTGTATTTTAATAATGCAAAGTACCACATGATTTTAAGAACTGCAAGGCTAACATTCTAAAACTGTCTCACAGGAATGTGATTCTGCTTCCTTCCAATGCCTCTGATGCACAACCTCCTCTCTTCTGTCCTTAAAAAAAGACCTTGAAGCAGGTTATGGACTTCCCAGCCTTCCTGGAATCTAAGGTACATTTCCCTTTGTGGATGCTTACAGTGCAAGCCCGATCAGGTTCAAGAGTCAGGTGATTGTAGTTCATCAGCTGCTGAATATAATTACATGCTGATGTCTATCAGAATAAAAGATAGTCAAGAGACATTTATGCCACCCTTAAATATATATATAAAGTTATTAAAGAATATAAAAATAATCATTCCACTAACATCACTTTGCAGTGTCAAGATATATACAGAGACACAGTTCATAATTTTACACTTAATTAATGCACAGTAATAGGCTAGTTTCTCCATAATTGAATAACAGCCTGTGCTGAGTCTTCTGACAGGCTTTGGGCAATAAGCTTGAATGGCCTTGCTCTGAGTAGTTTAAGACATGCCTGTGAGTGTCTTTTTTTTTTTTTTTTTTTTTTTGCACAGATATGGGTGGTTTAACAGAGTATATAAATGTCAGGGAAGTCCTTTGGTTATGAACAGTGAGTCACAAAATGATTATGGACATCATAGATTATTTATTGTAGTTCTAGGACATTTTGGAACTATGATTCTTAACATAATATAGTTGTGAATCTTTTTGGTTTTCTACATCTGAGGAATTAAATGGAAAAAGGCCATCAAAGAACTTTTCACTTTCATGCTTGACTACCTTAAAGAATCCTGCATAAAATAAATCCAAATTTTATGGCTTACATTTTAGAGACAGTATTTTATGAAGATGCTTAACCACCACGATTATAAGGACAGGCAGAGATATACAATCAAAAACCAAGCTTTGCTTTATCTTGAATGGTCTAGATTAAAAGGTAATAATGTTCACTACTAATTTTCAAGCATATTTAATGCCAAACACTATACGTATATTATCTCATTTCATCCATTTAAAACAAGCCACAAAAAAGGTACACATATCCCCATTTTACAGTTGAAAACATTGAGGCTCATAAAGGCTTATTTGCATACTTTCAAGCGCCAACATTTCTAAATTCAAAGCTCATGCATTTCCCTCAGTGTCATGCTGCTATTCTAATTATAAAAGCAGTGTGGAAGGGACAACATGAATAATTTAATTTGACTCATGTGTAGGCTGTTTTCCAGCTAGTTACCATCTCTTTACTATGAACTTGATTAAACAAGCCAAGCTTGGCTTAAAATAATGCTCCTCAAGCAATTTGCATCTATCTTTAAGGTTGGCAGGGAAACTGACCTCTGCCAATCTGTTTTTGCTTATAACCATAAAACAAACAAGACCTTGGATAAAACCTAAAAGGAAGAAAAATGTTTTTATTATAACAATTAAGACTCATGCATGAGCTATTCATTAATGCCCTGAAAGTTGACTTTTTGGCATAGAAAAATACAATCAAAATTCCAGAGACATCCCAAAACTTTTCTATCACACATTTAAAACAAAGGAACAAATGAGTTAGTAGCTAAGTGAAGCAATCTCTACAGTATTAATACAGATTTTGATATATTTTAAAAATAACCTTTAACTTATTGAGCTTATGCATAGGTTATGTATCATACTTCCTCATGGAGATATTAGAAGATTATTTTCTGAATGATTTTTTTTTTGCTTTGCATTTCTTGGAAGTAGAGGTGTTAAACATCCAATATCTTAACAATCTACCTATTTTTTAATAGAAAATTACTTTATTGGTGTTTAGTAGTTCTCCTTGTAGATATTTTACTTTTTTGGTTAGATGTATTCCAAGGTTTGTTTTTTTTTTTTGGTATGGCTATTGTAAAAGATTGCACTCTTGATTTGGCTCTTGGCTTGAACATTATTGGTATATAAAATGCTACTGATTTTTGTACATTGATTTTGAATCCTGAAACTTTATTGAAATCATTGGTCAGCTCCAGAAGCCTTTTGGTGGAGTCTGTAGGGTTTTTTAGATATAGAATCATATCATCAATTTTAAGAGAAACAATTTGACTTCTTCTTTTCCTGTTTGGAAGACTTTTATTGCTTTCTCTTTCCTGATTGCTTTGGCTAGGACTTCCAGTACCATGTTGAATAGTAGCGGTGATTGTCGGCATCCTTGTCTTGTTCCAGCTCTTAAGGGGAATGCTCCCAGCTTTTGCTCATTCAGTATAATATTGACTGTGGGTTTGTCATAGCTGAAAGAAACATAGATGATACAAACAAATGGAACAACATTGGATGCTCATGGATTGGAAGAATTAATATTGTTTAAATGGCCACACTTCCCAAAGCAGTTTACAGACTAGTGTTTTCCCATCCAACTACTAATGTTGATTTTCACAGAATTAGAAAAAACTATTCTAAAATTCATATGAAAACAAAAAAAGCCCAAATAGCTAAAACAATCCTAAGCAAAAGGAACAAAGCCGGGAGCATCACACTACCTGACTTCAAACTATACTACAAGCCCACAGTAACCAGAGCAGCATGGTACTGGTTAAAAAACAGACACTTAGCCAGGCGCAGTGGCTCATGACTGTAATCCCAGCACTTTGGGAGACCGAGGTGGGTGGATCACGAGGTCAGGAGATCGAGACCATCCTGGCTAACACGGTGAAACTCCATGTCTACTAAAAATACAAAAAATTAGCCGGGCGTGGTGGCGGGCACCTGTAGTCCCAGCTACTCGGGAGGCTGAGGCAGAATAATGGTGTGAACCCGGGAGACGGAGCTTGCAGTGAGCCAAGATCGCACCACTGCACTCTAGCCTGGGCAACAGAGCGAGACTCTGTCTCAAAAAAAAAAAAAAGCAGACATGTACACCAATGAAACAGGATAGAGGACCCAGAAATAAAGTCTCACACCTATAAGTATCTGATATTTGACAAAGTTGATAATAACAAATAGGACAAAGACTCCCTATTCAATAAATGCTGCAAGGACAACTGGCTAGTCACATGCAGAAGGATGAAACTGGGCTTATCTCACCATATACAAAAATTAATTCAAGATGGATTGAAGACTTAAATGTAATACCTCAAACTATAAGAATCCTAGAAGAAAACCTAGAAAACCATGACAGGCCCCAGTGTGTGATGTTCCCCACCCTGCGTCCAAGTGTTCTTATTGAGGTTGAACCTTTTTTTAAACACTTTCATAAATTTGTGTTTTCAGAAGAAATTCAGAATGGAAGCATACCTTGCATCCCTAAATTTTGTAATTACGCTAAACTAAATGAGGTGAAATTTAACAGAAAGTTTTACTATCCAGAAGAACCACTGGCATTTCCTCTCATAAAAGTTTCTTGATCTAACTTTTATATTCACAGGAAGAGAGTTTTCATGTTGATTTACCTATCAGTTTGGACAGCTTCTAATTTTACATTTCAAATAAATGTTACCTCTTGCCTTGATCTTACTTCTCATATTCACATTGTCAGTCTTCACCCTTGTCACCTATGTAACAACAATATAATCCATCATTCACCCTTTTCAGATGGGCGTTTCAATGACATCACATTCTCAAAGTGACCCCTTCTCTCAAATGAATTTTGTTTTGTGGTTTGTTTTTTTTACAAACTACTGTCCAACATTCTTATTGCTTGAAAATATGGAGATCGCTATATGATATTTGGAGCATGTAAAAGCACAGCAACTAACTTCTTCCTCTGATTCATCAAATGTACAGAAAACACTATATAAACATTTTAGGTTTAAAGAGGTGGGGATCATAAAGTGAAAAGATATTGTTTTGAAGGTTTTACTTTATTTGAAGATTAAAGGGGTACAATTTAAAATATTATGTCTCTGTGAAGATAATAAATGATGATACATTAAATTTTATATTATACATATAAGTATCATGAAAATAACTTTTAAAACTGTAATTTTTAGAATCTACCAAGAACCAATGAATTCACATCAACATTAAGACATTATAAAAAACATAATTTCAGATTTATTGCACATATATATGCAAATATATTATAAATCACACATATATATTGCTCTTAATAAATATATGCATGTATTAAAGGAGATTTATATACTTATATTAAAGAAAATTTTTATGTTTCCTTCCTGTACCAAAAATATAATTATTATATGCAACAATTCTTTTGAGATCTTCATAGTAGAGAGAGAAAGATGCTGTTTTGTATTAAATTTTGGTGCAATTTATGTAAAGAGAGTTGCAATGCATTGTTTTTTCAAGTAAGATGTTATTGTTCTCAATATGTAAAATTATTTAGTCCCAGGTTGTCTGACACTAACTTCAAAAAATATGAAAGTGTGAGTTTTTACATAAATTTACACAACTGAATAACTATATATATTTTACCATACTCTACAAAACAGTTGATATAAAAATAATATAACTTATTTATGGACAAAGAATCAATGAAATGTTATATGCAGATTGGACCTTGTAGATCAAAGTGCCCCAACTTATACCCTGCACAATAGTCCTCTCATCATATTCAGTGATTCCAAACATAACCAACCCTCCTCACTATCATTCTCCCTTCACGGTATTTATTTCCATTTGAGTATATGTGATGATAGCAAAATAAGTAGAATATATCTCTGAGCATTCAAGACATCATGATTTGGTGAAAATAAATTTAAAATCACTGTACTAAATTAAAATAAATTTCAAGATGGGCTAGATGATGTTTGGGAACAGAATGAATACCGCAAAATTCACTCCTTTAAGTGTTTTCACAAGTGGAAAAATGTGGACCAAAATAATGATGCTATCTGAATTCTTTATGTTTTGATCTAGTTGGTACATTCATTGTCAATAAAAGAAACCTAAAACCATACCAAATGGCAAAATGTTAATACATAACTTGAAATTTGAGTGTTTAACATGTCTTAAATGCTACTGTAATGCAGAAATCTTGGGGATTTTAGACAGACTTTTCTTTTGGCAGCATATAGCTACTGGTTGCTTCGAAGCAAGACAAAATCCGTAGTTCATTAGGCTAGATATAGGGCAATGTCAATGGGAACTGAGAAGAAGACACTGAGACCAGAAGCATATTCTGGAAAAAAAGATAGAATATCTTAGACTATAGCACTTAATGCAATTTTACAAGAATTATCATAGGGTTCAGCTTTCTGTCAAATAGAAACTGAGCTCTCAGTTCAAGTCTTTTTGAAGAAATTATTCTCACTAAAATATATTTAAAGTTCTTCTGACTTTGTCACAACACACAGAATGCTGATGGGAGAGATAACGTACCATGCTTTCTTCACACAGAGCACTTGCAATATGAATCTCTACAGTGATTCCCAAGTTAAGGATTAAGGCACTCAACATTTTGCAAAGTATAATCAAGGAATCATTTTACATTAAAATAACAATGATTTAAATTGAACCTTAATATTCACATTTGCACAAACTAAGAGTTTTCTGTACCCAGAGTGACCACAACTAGGTAAACAATTCCCTTATATTACCAAGGCAAAAGTATAGAGTTCATGTGGCTGCAATTTCAAGACTGATTTCTCAAACCCAGCACTGTCACTTCCTAGCTGTGGGTAAGCCACTTCACTTTCCTGTGCCCCAGTTTCTTTCAAAATGGCATTTTAAAAAGCAGCCTACCTCATTGTGTCATTTTGAGTATTAACTGACATTTTGTAAATCATTTAACACAGAGCCTAGGCAATAGGTAGTCTTCAAACGTGTTAAGTATTTTTATTTTTATTTTTAGTAAGGCTTAGTTATTTCAGAATATGACAATATTTACAATACTGGGGGGTTAATGAACTTATTAAACCTAATATAGTGGTTAAACAAGATTATAACTATAATCACATCTACTGGCACATACATTCTAACATTTTGTTCACCCTTTCTCAGTTGCTAGAACACTACTTGTCCCAAGTACATCCACTTAATTGATATTTATTAAAACAATAAATAAAATATATTCAGCATTTTCTACTTATTTTTGACTGGAAAACAACACAACAAGCAAATAAACAATCACACATTCTACATAAACTTCCTTGGAGCCAATGCTATGTAGGGAGGTAATATACTTTGTTCCACATTTTCATTCACTGTCCCCAGAACTCTCACACTCTCTTGATCTTATCACCCTGGGGCTAGAAGAAAAAGAAGACTCCCATCCAGAGAGAAGGGAAGAAAGACAGTAAGAGAGGTCACCCTACAGTCACACCCACAGAAAGTGAAAAAATATTTGCAAACAATGCATCTGACAAAGGACAAATATCCAAAATTTACAATGAACTCAAACAAATCGGCAAGAAAAAAATACAAATAATTCCATCAGAAAGTGGGCAAAGGACATGAATAAACAATTCGCAAAAGAAGATAAACAACTGGCCAAGAAACATATGAAAAATACTCAACATCACTAATTATCAGGGAAATAAAAATTAAAACCAAAATGAGATACCACTTCACTCCTGCAAGAATGGCCATAATTAAAAAATCAAAAAATAATAGATGTTGGCATGGATGTGGTGCAAAGGGAATACTTTTACATGGTGGGTGGGAATGTAAACTAGTACAACCAGTATGAAAAACAGTATGGAGACTCCTTAAAGACTAAAAGTAGAACTACCATTTGATCCAGCAATCCCAATACTGGGTATCTACCCAAAAGAAAACAAGTCATTATATAAAAAAGACATAATTCACAACTGTAAAAAATATGGAACCAGCCCAAATGTCCATCAACCAATGAATGGATAAAGAAAATGTTTTTTATACATATATCACATAATATATATATAAAATCACAGAATATATAAAATCACAGAATATATATATATAAACACAGAATATATATATATCACAGAATATATATATATCACAGAATATATATATATATCACAGAATATATATATATATCACAGAATATATATATATATCACAGAATATATATATATATCACAGAATATATATATATATATCACAGAATATATATATATATATATCACAGAATATATATATATATATATCAATCACAGAATACTATGCAGCCATCAAAAGGAATTACATAACGGCATTCACAGCAACCTGGATCATTGCTCTAAATGAAGTAACTCAGGAATGGAAAACCAAATATCATATGTTCTCACTTATAAGTGGGAGCTAAGCTATGAGGATGCTGTACTAGTCCATTCTCATGTTGCTATGAAGAATACCCAAGACCGGAGAATTTATAAAGAAAAGAGGTTTAATTGATTCACAGTTCCGCATGGCTGGAGAGGCCTCAGGAAACTTACAATCACTGTAGAAGGGGAAGCAAACGCATCCTTCTTCACAAGGTAGCAGGAGAGAGAAGTGCTGAGCAAAGGGGAAAAAGTCCCTTATAAAACCATCAGATCTCATGAGACTCACTCACATCAGGAGAACAGCATGGGGGTAACAACCTCCGTGAATCAATTACCTCCCACTAGGTCCCTCCCACGAAACGTGGGAATTACAGAAACTACAATTCGAGATGAGATTTGGGAGCCAACACAGCCAAACCATATCAGATGTAAAGGCATAAGAATGATATAAGAGACTTTAGAGGCTTGTGGGGAAGGGTGTGAGGAGGGTGAAGGATAAAGGACTATATACTGGGTCCAATGTTATGGAAACTACAATTCAAGATGAGATTTGGGTGGCGACACAGCCAAATGATATCAGATGCAAAGGCATAAGAATGATATAAGGGACTTTAGGGGCTCAGGGGGAAGGGTGTGAGGAGGGTGAGGGATAAACGACTATGTACTGGGGTCCAGTGTACACTGCTCAGGTGATGGGTACACCAAAATCTCAGCAACTACCACTAAAGAATTTCTCCACGTAATCAAAAACCACCTGATCCTCAAAAACTATTAAAATAAACAACAAAAAACCAAAATGCCTTACCTTGCATGTTGCAAATCTCTTTAACCTGAGCTTCTCTGGTCTGAGGTTCTTGTGATTGTTCAGAGTCCTCAGATGACAGTGATTTGCAAAGAATGGCCTCTACACTACACAGGTTTACAAAAGGGACATTAATGTGTTTTAATGTCCCACAAAGAAATTTCCCTGCTTAGAGTTATACTCCCTTTCAGCGCTATTCTCCCCGCTGTCCTAGTGTCAAAGGAAACCTGTTCATCAGAAGAGCAAAAGAAAATAATTAGAGGATGATAAACCATAGTTCCTTTCATACTTAGTAGAAAGTGAAGAGACCAGTCTCAAAAGGACCAAGAATGTGAAGAATTTAAACTTCTGGAAGATGAACAGGGATCAGGGACAGGGCAAAACCAGAATTCTGAATGAAGAAAGAAGGAAATAATTAGAGGAACACACTGGAGAGATTTCAGACTTGAGGGCAAAACAAAAAAGATCAGGGACCGACAAAGAATGACTGAATCCAGTATCATGGATGGGAAACAGTAAACTGGAATAATATTATGAAAAAGTAAATCAGTGAGACAAAAAAATGGCTAAAGATAAAAGAAAAATAAAGGAAAAAGTAGATTAAAAATAGAAAAGAAATTAAAATCAGGAAAAAATTGTCATATTCTTATACTATATTTTACTTGACTTTCTTTGTAAAGAGGGGGAAACTGAAACTATTCTTAATGAAAACCAAATAAGACATCAAACATGCAATGATTAATGTATGTAATCATAGCATGCTCTGCTGACCCTGTCTCATCTATGGAGAAAATAGAATAAACAGAAAAACACACAAACCAACAACAGACTTAAAATACCCTGGCCTTTGAGAGACAACTTCTATAAAATGTTGATTTCTTTTTTTCTTGGATGAGCTTGTGAGAAGAGGGAATTAAATCTCAGGTATCCATTTGCAGCTTATCTGTGGTAAAGGAGCGTACAACATCCAGAGGGCAGTGCTGTCGCGGGAAAGGAGTTGAAACTTGTTGACTGAGACACTGTGCCTCCTAAAGTCTGACCAACAAGTCACCAGGCACTCAGCCAGTCCAACAGATGGGCATTAGCCCTGAAAGCAATGTGACCATATATGTTCATCAAGGTTGTTTTCTATAGAACAAAATTTTCACCCACAATTGTTCCAACAGCTGTTCACACTGAGCTTATGCACTTCCAGTTGGGAAGAAATGTCATTGCCCATTCGTCTTTCAGTGGGATAACCTTTCCATATGAAAAAAGCAATCACCATATAAAGGGGCCACTTAGCTGCAACAAAGGTAACTCTTAGGGCAGACGGAGCCATCCAAACCTCAAGAGGAGACCATTCTCTTGAGGTCACTTTCCAGATTGCTGAGAGAAAGGCATCTCAGATCTCTGGTACTCTACCCTTCAACTCCCAAGCCACTTCCAAGGCACTTTGAGTTCTTTCCAGTAGTTTTTCATGTGAGTGTAACACAACTTTCACATGTAATTCTGATATTTTGTTTTACTTCAAATGTTGATACCCATGATAAGGAAATATTTCAGAGATCCCAAAGAAAATTTCAGGACCAAATATTTAAATCGCCTAAGATATCATTATTCCTCATGGGGACTGTAGTCCTCAGACCACACATTTTTCTATATTTACCTCAAACCAAGGGTAATGTAGGCATTGAGGTGAAAACCACCTATATATACAGGTATTCCAAAGCAAAACCAAACCAGAATAAGCTGGAATGATGAAAAAAGAGAGATCAGAAGTGGATATGGCACTAAATGATTTCAACATCTAAACTATTCAAAATATTTGATTCTTTCATTTAGCTTTCTTGTTTTTGAATATTGATTTACAGTTCCCCCCACTAAGGCGCTATGACTAACCTCGGAATCCTTCCGCCCTTACATACAGTGAGTCTCCTGTCCTACCCCTGAATATATCTTGTTTCTGTCCCTTATCTTCATGGGCGCTGCCGTTATTATGTTTCAAGCCATCATAATCTAACCTGAATTATTGCAATAGCCTTTCTGCTGGTCCTCCTCACACTGGTGGCCTGGTAGATTTTAGTGATTTTTTCTATATGCTACTGCGTCCTGAGTTGGTTCCTGCCGGTGGGTTCGTGGTCTCGCTGACTTCAAGAATGAAGCCGCGGACTTTTGAGGTGAATGTTAGAGCTCTTAAAGATGGCAAGGACCCGGCCGGGCGCGATGGCTCACACCTGTAATCCCAGCACTTTGGGAGGCCAAGGCGGGCGGATCACAAGGTCAAGAGATCGAGACCATCCTGGCTAATGCAGTGAAACCCGGTCTCTACTAAACTTACAAAAAAATTAGCAGGGCGTGGTGGCAGGCGCCTGTAGTCCCAGCTGCTAGGGAGGCTGAGGCAGGAGAATGGCGTGAACCCGGGAGGCGGAGCTTGCAGTGAGCCGAGATCACGCCACTGCACTCCAGCCTGGACAACAGAGCGAGACTCCGTCTTGGAAAAAAAAAAAAAAAAAAAGATGGCATAGACCCCAAGAGTGAGCAGTAGCAAGGTTTATTGTGAAGAGGGAAAGAACAAAGCTTCCACAGTCTGGAAGGGACCTGAGCAGGTTGCCACTGCTGGCTGAGGCGGCCAACTTTTATTCCCTTATTTGCTCCCCTCCCATGTTCTGTTTTGGTCCTGTCAGAGTGCCCTTTTCTCAATCCTCCCTGTAACTGGCTACTTTTAGGATCCTGCTGATTGGTGCATTTTACAGAGCACTAATTGGTACATTTTACAATTCTCTTGCTAGCTACAGAGCACTGATTGGTGCATTTTTACAGAGTGCTGATTGGTGCATTTTACAATCCTCTTATAAGACAGAAAAGTTCTCCAAGTCCCCACTTGACCCAGGAAGTCCAGCTGGCTTCACCTCTCACCACTATCTTCATAAACTTCTATTAGAATAGCCATAACATGAAATGTTTATTACTTTCTTATTATTTCACCTATTCAGATTCTAAGCTCCTTTAAAGACAGAAATAGACTTTTGTGTTTATCAACAAAGACTCCAGTGTGCTGCCCATCACACAGCAATTCTCAGTAAATATTTACTGAATTCTCCATGTGTTTCAAACTTTGACCCACCTGTTGGTTTGTGTACATGCCTAGCCAAGCCGTTCCCCAAGTGTCAGGCTAAATAATTACTTTTCATCAGCCCTTCTCTTGTAACAATTCTCACTATTTTTAAAAATACAACTATAATAATTACCATATATCAAATTCAAGTGAGTGATAACTTTGATAACTATATCATTATCTAATTTAATCTAAACAACATACTATAAAGTAATTTACAGGTAATTGATGAGAAATTCTTCCCCCAAAGTCACGTAACTAGTAATTGATTCAACAAAGAGGGGTTTGACCAAAGCATGTCCCTATGACTGCAGAAGCCCTGTTCTTATCCATGCTGAAATTTACTATTTGATATCCAGAATCCCCAAAGAGTGAGTTTCTTGGACAAGAGCTGCATTTTATTTTCCGTATCACTTGTACCTGGTGTATCATCTGTCATTTAGTACACATTCAGGTGATACTTGCTTGTTGAAGAATAGATAAAAGAATGAGCAAAAGTACCAACAGATTAATGGAATTTCTGTGGTATATGAAAGAGGAAGAATAAAAGAATCTATAAGTTTTCTGGCTAATCTTTCCATCTGAATGAAGCTATAAAATTTAAGTAGTATTCAAACGAAAAAGAATGCCTTCTTCTGAATACCAGTCTCCCTCTAAACCAAAACTTTTAACTTTCAGCAATCTGGAGGACATCATTCATGTAGTAATCTTAAACACTTCATTTCTCCATTAAATAGTCCATTTCTGAAACATGGAACTAAATTATAAAATCCATTTGCAAATCTTCTCTAGGATACTAGTGGACTGTTGGAAAATAACCACCAATGAGGACTTAAAATATGAATGGTATTAAATAAGGGAACATTCATGTTGAGTCAATTCTCTTGGATTTTGTTTGTTTTACAGACTATTATTTTGCATTTCAACCCAATTAGAAAAGAATATTTATATTTCAATAAACATTCTTGCTTAAATTCAAAATCTTTGAAATATGTGGAATGTATTCCCCATATTAGCACAGTATTCTGTGTCTTTGTGTAAAAAAGCATGCAAATTAATAAATTCAACAGTTTAGAAATAAAACTTTGGCAAAATCTTTGTGCAATATATTTGAAAATGAGTAATTCTGTAGGGTTTTCTATTTTATGAGCTTTAGTGATAATATGTCATCTAGAGTATCTGCATTACTTTCTACATTTATTATTTCTTTTATAATTAGTAATGCTTCTGAGACAATTCTTAACATCCTGCTCTCTGGAGGCCAATAAGTATAGGCTTGACAGTTCTATCTAATTCAGAAGAATCCATCCTAATTATTTATTTATAAATGTCAATGATATTAAACAGCAGGAAGAAGGGGAAGTAATATTATAGTCTTACCAATGCTAAAGAAATATTTAACACTAAATTATGAATTTAGGAGTAACTCATCAATATCTGTATTTTGGTTTTGCTATTAGGCATTTAAATATAAACATTTTCCTACTTTCAGTCAATCTAAATTATAGCAGAACATTTCTGATTAATAAGAATATTCGACCGTCTTTCCTAAAAGTATTTACATTGCCACTGTAGAATTAATAGTACTCTACACAATTTGGTTTGCTGGATCAGCCAGGACAGGTTAGGGTTTGCTGCACTAACAAGCAACCCCAAAATCTTAGTAGATTAAAGTAACGGTTTAATTTTTATTTCTTATGATATATTTCTAAAGTGTGTCATTAGAGGAACTCAGCTTATCATGGCCTGTTAATGACACAAGATGACAGATGTCCTATCTTGATATGTCTCTCTGATCGTAGTGGCAAGCAAAGAAGAAAGTAGGAGGCAGTTCAATACTGTAGTCTTGATATAATACATTTCACTTCTACACAAGAACCATTACTTAGAACTAATTGTAATTCTACCCACCTTCGAACACGGCTGAGAAAATTCTTCCATGTATCAGGAAGGAGAGGAGAACAAGATATAGATGAACATTAGAAGTTTCTATTACATTTGCAAGTGTCAACTTGAAGTCACTCTGTATTTTTTTTACACATACAAATTGGAATTTCCGATTTGCAAGCATGGTTTTCTTTCATTGGTTTGCTTTTCAGATTTGGCCCCAGTGTAGATTTGTTTTAAGGTTCTTGAGCCAAATACCTGTTCTTTTTTAAAAAATGATTACTATGTCTATTTTATGTGTCTGGCTCCGTCTTGTCATAAAATACATTTCCTGTTGTTCTGCATCATAGGTAAAATGTGCAATACTCCCAGGGCTTGCTTTCTCAAACTTCTAGCTTCATGTTAGGTTCTGCACAAACAGATATCAGGAATTCCTAACAGCTATATAAAATTGACTGCTATAGGAGTCTTGAATTATCTACATTTACAACAATTAAAACATAGGATTAAAATTCCTACTTGATGTACCCCAATTGTTCTAATATTTATAATTACAAGAGATTCTTTGAAAAATTTGACACAATATTATTGTCACTTCTCTAAAATTATATAAGGATAGATATTGGATCTTAATGTGTGTTTTCATATTTAGGATTCTAAACCTTTAGTAAGCCAGGAACATTTTAATCATTTGATTTTTGTGTCATTTCGATCTTTTTGTTTTGTTTTTTGTTTTTTGTTTTGTTTTTGAGAGACAGTCTTACCTGTCACCCCGGCTGGAGTGCAGTGGTGCAATCTTGGCTCACTGCAACCTCTGCTTCCCAGGTTCAAGCAATTCTCCTGCCTCAGCCTCCAGAGTAGCTGGGACTACAGGCACGTGCCATCACACTGGGCTAATTTTTTGTATTTTTAGTAGAGACGGGGTTTCACTATGTTAGCCAGGATGGTCTTGATCTCCTGACCTTGTGATCCACATGCTTCGGCCTCCCAAAATGCTGAGATTACAGGTGTATGCCACCTTGCCTGGCTCATTTTTGATATTTTTATGTTTTGAATGATTAGGTACACCAAGTATCATTTTTGAAAAAGCCTATGAACTTAGTCAACCTAATTAACTGATTGTCCTAAGACTAAATTTCTCTATTTTATTTCCAATCATATTATCTTGAAGGACCTATTTACATGTGACAATTTTTAAAATCTATATATTATTAAAGAATGAAGAGAATCTAGATATCACCTTTAGTTATAATTCATATGAGTAATATGACACAAAATCTCTGAAATATGCAAATGCGTTTGTCAAACTAACACAGAACTCCATTTTCTTCTTTTTGTTTTAAAAAGTGGTCTGGTGGCCGGGTGCAGTGGCTCACACCTGTAATCTCAACAATTTCGGAGGCCGAGGCAGGCAGATCACCTGAGGTCAGGAGTTTGAGACCAGCCTGATCAACATGGAGAATACAAAAATTAGCAGGGCATGGTGGCAGACACCTGTAATCCCAGATACTCAGGAGGCTGAGGCAGAAGAATTGCTTGAACCTGGGAGGCAGAGGTTTCAGTGAGCCGAGATCGTGCCATTGCACTGCAGCCTGGGCAACAAGAGCAAAACTCCAACTCAAAGAAAAAAAAAAAAAAGTGGTCTGGTATATTCTTTTGTTGTCGTTATCGGTATATAAAAAACTTAGTAAACATTGTCGTAAAAATTCATATAAATAAATTTTCTAAAAATATATTTTATTTTAGTTCCAAGGATTTTGGAATAAGGGAGAAAAGAATTATGCATTCTAGAAAGCCTGACTGGTAGCAATGCACCAAAACTCACACGAAATGAAGGATTTCCCTGAGAAGATGACACAGCACATTCTGAGTCAACCTTTGAGACTTTTAAATCTTATTTTTGTCATAGCACACGGTGGCTATGCAATGAATTGTATCTGAGTTGTTCATTTAAACAACTAAAATAGATAGACTGACCTGCAAATGGCTTTCTAGTCAACTGTGAAGGCAGGCTTTCATTAATACATATAGGCAGTAATTTAGCCTCTGCCTCATTAAATCACTAAGCAATGGTTTTATGTATCTTACAAAAAAACAGTCCAAGGCTTAGCTAGCCACAGATGGAAGGTTGATTGCCCTAGCTTGTATCAACTCATCTAGTCCAGGACCTTGTATAATATGATGGTCATTTTAATGTCTGCTGGAAAAATTAATGAATCACTGGTAAAAACAAAAATCATTGTTTGCTCTTATTTTAATTGTGAACATTCAGATTTTGTACTTGACCAATATGTACAACTAAGGAATTTTTCATTATAATTCTTAAAGTCCAGCTTCATAACACAGAAACAACTTTTTTTTTTTTTTTTTTTTTTTTTTTGAGATGGAGTCTTGTTCCGTTGCCAGGCTGGAGTGCCGTGGCACGTTCTTGGCTCATTGCAACCTCCAACTCCCTGGTTCAAGAGATTCTCCTGCCTCAGCCTCCTGAGTAGCTGGGATTACAAGCACGCACCACCAAACCCAGCTAATTTTTGTACTTTTAGTAGAGACAGGATTTTACCATGTTGGCCAGGATTGTCGACCTCGTGATCCACCTGGCTTGGCCTCCCAAAGTGCTGGGATTACAGGCGTGAGTCACCACACCTGGCCCAGAAACAACTTTTTATTAGATAACAGCATTGTCAGGATTATAAAGGAAATTTTAAATAAAGTGTGAAGGATTATAAAGAAAAATATTAAAACATTAAATCCTTCACAAGTAGAAAAATGTAAGCCAACTAAAAATTTTGTGTTATTTTATAAAAAATTAGCACAGTTAGGAATCAACATAAAAATCTCTGACATCAAATGCAAGCATCTTGGTAAGTTTGCCTATTGGTCTAATTGATGCTTATTTATAAACAGAAAATTGAAATGTTCTTAGTCATTTCTTTATCACAACTAAAATCTTTCTTCTATTCTTTCCCTTGGTGCATCTACTTCTATTTTGATCGCTAATTTATTTGAACTGAGTATGTCGAGAAGTAATTCAAATATATACTTAAAGTATAATGAAAGTATTATAATGCTATATTAGCATGGTTATTTAACTAAAAAAAATTGTATTTAAACTTTCTTTGCATTCTACTTCATTTATGTGTGTTGGTGTGTGTCTGTGTGTGTGTAGGCATTTACTTGCACTTATTTACATATATTATTGTCTCTAACTGAGCAAAAGTAGGCAATGTTGATAAAATTCTGAAGATCTTCCAAGGATTTCTAATAAAATTATTTTCACTTAAAACAAATCATCTTTATTAGTTCCTGAACCTCCTCTGCATACCCATGAGCCTGATACAGCAAAGAGTTGAAAACCTAATTCTTGTTTACCATGACCATGAAGAAATGAACATTCTTAACACTGCATATTTCATTCAAGTTGCCTATAGCTTTTGCCCAAAAGACCAATGGTCCTAATCATTTAAAGAGAAGTGACTTATTTACTTTAAAATAATTTTTTAAAATAGTAAACAAAAGTCAGAAGGATTATCAGTGCTAATTAGAAAAAGATTCATGTTCTATTGCTTGCTCAATGTTACAATATCATGGAGAGGAACATATGCCATTCAAACGATTTTTACTTAGCAATATTTTCATAAGATGTTTTGCATATTTATGCTATATATGTCTAGTCAATTTTCTTTCTCATATTGAATAAACCTATCTAATGTATCCATTGTTTTCTTGTTACAAAGATTATTACTATGAGGAATTTGTGCATAAAGCTTTCCCATATTTTATATTATATTTTCAAAATGGCTTCTGAGAAATCAAACATTCCAAAGGCTATAGATAATAATTATAATCTATTGATATTTTACTATGTGCCAGTATGTGAGACAAATATTTTTGACATTTTTAAATGTATATAAAACATTGTAAATTAAGTTCTAGTATCATATCAATTATAAAGGGAGAATTTAAAAACTAGAGAGATTTGTTCAGAATCAAATTCCTAGCAAGACGGAGTCAATAGTTAAAGTCATGTCTGATATTTTAGCACTAATTCTTAACCAATTCAATAGATACAGTGCTAATAGACAGTGACTAGAAAGAAGATGAGTAGCTTTCTTCCGGTTATGTTTCCATAAATGTCTTTTAATATATATTGTACATCAATGGAAGCATAAATTTTGGTTTTAATACTTTTCCAAAATCCAGTTTTCTGAAATGTTAGGATATCTATCAATCTCTCCACTACTCACTGTAGTAGAACTTTACACCTAGCAACATTAAATAAAATGAAGTTCCCATCAAATAACCTTGAAGTTGTGAATAATACATGCACAATGAATTTATAGTGTTAGAAGTCAGGATGTGGTTACTCCCAGGGTTGAGCGATAATGACAGGGCACCCAGGCAGCTTGTGGAGCAATGGTAAAGTTTTATTTCTTGATGTTGGTACATTGTTGGTGAAGTTTGTCATGCTGTACCATTATGATTCATGCATGTTTCTGTATCTTTGTTATACTTCAGTTAAAATTTCCTTAAAAATTAATAGATGCACAGCTCTGTGTGTTTTAGCTTCTGGAAACAGCAGTTAATGCTGGAATGATTGATCTACATTTTTAATTCTGGAAATTCTAACCCCGTTCTTAATCTATTGGACCAGAACTAGTCACTGCCTTACTCTGACTCCCCAACATCTTTCTGTAAATGTACTTATTTTTTTTCCTGTGATGATCCATTAATTCTGATCACAGTACTGGCATGTGTTAGAGGTAGCAAATTGAGAGAAGGAGTGCCAGAGGCTTTTGACTAAATTATGCTTCACATCTTTAGTTTTCATGAGTTAAATTTGGTTTTTACTCAACTGATGGTTAAATTTTAGTGGGGATTTAAATTTTAAAAGAGATACCTCCATGTAGTAAGTAACCATCAGTTAATAGGACAGGATGTCAACACTAATATAGTCACCCAGCTTATAACTATATAGGTATACAGAAAACAAATACACATGGTTGTCATTACAAGAGTCATTCAACAGATAAAGCAAATAATCACCCATTTCAATGTATATTTATACACTATAAATGCTGAAAGAAAAAGCTTATACCTAAATTAATTCATGAAGTAATATGTTTGGACTACCAACCCAGATATTTTCTCTTAAGAACAGAAAATTAAACTGCAGCAAGCTAGTATTATTGCAATGTGGAGTGGCCAGACTGGTTACAAAATCGAAAGAAAAGGCATTGATGACCATGCTTCAGTCTACACATTTATTATTCTGAAATTTGCATTTGGTCATTCGATTGCACTCAGGTATAAAGTCTATTTATACCTATAATTACAATTATATAGCTATTTGATGAACAGACTGATAAGGTTCATCAAACTCAGGCTTCTTAACATGTTTCAGAGCATTCATGGGGCCACAGTATCCTGGTGTTGAACACATAAAGAAAATGTAAAAGAAGAAGGTGTAAAACAAAAAAAATAATAATAAGATAAATTTTGTCTAATTTTTACACCCTCTTTGTCTCATCTCTACAGCCCTGTTGATGTATGATTTTTCTCTCAACCCCTTCATTGCACTTGTGACGGGGGTGTCCCATTTATTCAGCCTGACATGCTCAACCTTTTGCAGAGGGAGCACGTGAGTGAGTGTGGGATCTGGCTGACTGCTTTGGGTGCTGGCAGCAGCAGGCTCCGTGTGGGCCCTGTGGCAGTGCCCAGGTGAGGGTGCCTGTGACCCTGAAGTCCCAGAGGGCATGTTACAATGCTCTCTTAGCTCCGCCATCTGTGGACAGCGGTGTGTTATCAGCTTAGTGGGCTCCTTGCATTGTTGTGTGGGGCAGCTGCCCTCCACCAGCAAGGGCAAAGGGCCAGTGTGACAGCCTTTTTTGGGTACCTGCACTCGGTAGGTCCCGAGCTCTTGTCCAGAGTCCAAGAAAAATGAGGTTGCACGGACACTTGAAGGATGGTGGAAGCGGAGAATTTTATTTAGTGGTGGAAATGACTCTCAGCAGAGAGAGGAGCTGAGAGCAGGGGCGGGGTGGGGGCGAGTGGACAGGCAGGTAATCTTCCCTGAAGTCCAGCTGTCCCCAGCCATCTCTTCCCTGTAGTCAAGTTGCCTCTCTGAAGTTAAGCAATCTCCCTCCAAAATCCAGCTGTCCGCCTGAAGTCAAGTCACCTCTCTCTAGTCAAGCCACTTCTCTCTCTCTCTCCTGAGTGAGTCTACGGTCTTTTTAGGCAGAGGATACAGGGCAGGGCGAGCCATAGGTAGTTTTGGAAAAGGTAACATTCAATTGGTAAAAAGACATTATTCAGAAAGAATCAACTGGAAGAGAGTGGGCAAACCGGGATAGAAGCTCTCACTTTGGGCCACGGGTTTCTGGCTTTTTGGCTCAAAGGTGGGGTTTTGTCAGGGACCTGCCCCTGTCTGCCTACTATTTCTCTGCCTCCTGCCTCTACCACTGTCACTGGGCCTGAAATCTGGCATGTGTGCAATAACGCCTGATGTGTCTGATATGCTTCATGTAAGTAGTTCAGTTATGACCGATGTATATACACATTGGGGCATGGATGCAATAAGTGTAACAGGAGTGATTTCATAGCTATAAATTAGGATAAACTGAGAGGGATACTATTACTTATGAATAGGTTAGTATTTCCACAGAACTTCACCCTGCTGGAGTAAAAACACAGCTTTATATTATTATTAAAAATTCAGCCTCCTGAACAAAACCCAGAAGTCATGAGTTTGTTTGTATTATGGAATAGAATGAGATGTACTCTTTATTCTGATAATAATGTAAATATATACCTGCATATCCAAAAATGCATTTTTCAATCTTGAATCGTAGTCATAAATCATATTATTTTAATATTTCTATTTTGATATAATGTCTGGAGAAGGAAAAATAATACGAAATTAGAATTCATAACATTATGTTCAAACCTTTGGCAAAAAAAGAAAAAAGAATGAGGCACATCACTATCTTCAGTGAATACATTATTTGATCTTACTGGTTTGAGATTCTCTATACATTTCACCAAAAAAAAATGTTATGATCAAATATGATCTATTCTCTATATCTTAAAAGATTATGAACCAATAACAATTATTTTTAATATAAAAAGTGCCAATATAGTTAATTTTTGTGTCATGGGTAATGACCATATATTTGTACAAAAAATTTTAAAAAGACATTAAAACAAAATATTGTGTGCATTTTAGCACAGCATATATCATTTCATATGCTTTGCTTTTGTTACCCGGGTTGGAATGCAAGGACACAATCTCAGCTCACTGCAACCTCCACCTCCCAGGTCCGAGCGATTCTCCTGCCTCAGCCTCCCGAGTAGCTGAGATTACAAGTGCACACCAGCATGTCCAGTTAATTTTTGTATTTTTAGTAGAGACGGGTTTCACCATGTTGGCCAAGCTGGTCTTGAACTCCTGACCTCAAGTGATCTGCCCGCCTCGGCCTCCCCAAGTGCTGTGATTACAAGTGTGAGCCACTGTGCCCTGCTATTTCATATGCTTTCATATTAAATTTACATTGAGACTCAAACTTTATAGTTAAAGAAGCAGAAAACAGAGGACTACAAATGATCTAAACCTTCCAAAAGAATTTATGAACCTACAATAGATGCTATATATAAAGCAACTTGGAGTTATTATTTATCTAAATTATGTGGATTTGGTTTTGGTAGGTTGTTAATGGGAACAAGTGTCAATTAGGCAAATACCTATCTTATTGCTTGGATAGTTAAGATCTGAATTGAATGTTATAATGTGCTGTACATTAGGTTAACCAATAGTAGTGAAGCAGTACACCATTTTGGCTAAATTCTCTGGTTCAACAATTTCAATCACCCATGTTGAAATGTGCTCCTGATCTGACTGATCTGAGGGATCAAGATGATAAATATTTGTTGATGACACCACTGCCACCTCCAAACCTCCAATAAACTTTGTATAAGAACTGTCAATGATACCTAATTGCATCTTACTGACCTAAAAACCATCTATCTTAGCAAACATGTAATTTCCACTTTGTAAGCACTGTCAGCACTAACTGAAGCATTACCTACACACAACGACATTTGATGTCATGAATTCCTAGAACTAGGTATCCAAGGAGAAGCTCTAACAAGAAATTTTCAAAACTCTTTGCTAATTATAAATAGTAATGTAACATATTATATAATTAGTTACAGAATCAGAACGTGAGTTTCTCTCTGAATAGAGACTGGCTCTTATCTTTGTAGCTCTATCATTCTGCCTGGAGCTTGTCAAGTATGCAATAAATAGTGGGTAAGTTGAATTATTTCCCAGAATATTTGCAAGGAATCTAAATATATTACCACATAGCAATATATCAGTAGTCTTGACAAGCCACATTTGCATCCGTTCAAATAACTGCTGCTTTTGAAATGTGTGCATTTTATTTGTGCCTCAGTTTTCTAATTTATTTTAAAAATCACTTGACCAGATAATTTTAAATATCCTTTCAATTATACCTTCTAAAATCATGCCACAAAGATATTTCCTTCATGATTCCTGTTTTTTTTTATGCTGTCATTGGTGCATTAAAATGACAATCTTATCTTAGATTCTTATTTATGGAGCAGGAAAATAAATGTATGACAAGTTACCAAATAAATGACATTCCCAAGTTTGGAAGTCAGCCAAACTTGCTTTTAATCCAAATTCTACTCAGAATGTATGGGGCACTAGGACTATATTTATATGATAAAAAAGAAGGGTCCTCTTTCTTGATTTGTTCCATGCCCTGTAGATCTGAAAAAGCCTGAAATATCATTTCTAATAAGTAATATTTCCTTCATAGTAAGTTTCCCAGAGTAATGGAATATACATATATATGTATATGTGTGTGTATATGTATATATACACATCTATATCTATATATATCATATATCTGTACCTATATATAGACGGAATATACATATATGTATATATATACACACACATATGTGTGTATATGTATATACATTCATGTATGTATATACATATATGTACACATATATGTATATATACACATACATATGTATACATATATATACACATACATCTATATGTATATTCCATCTATATATAGGTACAGATATATGATATATAGATATAGATATAGATGCGAGTGTTTATTGTATGTGTGTATTTGTGTATGTGATACCCAACGGTGCTCATATAAGGAAGGGAATATTGCAAAAAAACAGACATTAGTGAATAGATCATCTTGTGGTACAGAAGTCAAATATTTGAAGTCTGTTCCAGTATTCTTGTGGATAAGCTTTATGACCTTCAACAAGTCATCCTTATTTATTGCATACATTCTGATACACATAAGATGATAATATACTCTTTTTCCAAGGTTGCAAATTTCATTTCCCAAATGTTCTCATCAGTTTGTCTCAGACATTTTTTCTGAATCAGTTATATTATACCTTTCGACTCTCCATAGACTGCTTGGTTAGGAATGTAACCAGGCAAAGTCTGCAAGTGTGAAAAAACAATCAAGGGTGAGATGGGCTGTTATCGTGGTAGGATTAAAACATAATGGATTACAATTATTGAACTCCCCAGGTTTTTATTTTTAATTTTTATATTACTTTCTTATGAGTTGTATACATTTGAATGTTACTATTTTTTGTTAAGTTAAATACTTTTAGTGTTTAATTAAACCAAAAGTATTTAATTTAACCCCACAATATTATGATCCCACATTTTACACTATAGAATTTGTTGACCCACTTATTGCATTATGGCAGAGTTTTAATTTAGTTGCCTAAGTAACATAAGTTAAACTTTCTTTTTCTTTTTTTTTTTTTTTCTCTCTTATCACCCAGGCTGGAGTGCAATGGCTCAGTCTTGGCTCACTGCAACCTCTGCCTCCTGGGTTCAAGCAATTCTGCCTTAGCCTCCCAAGTAGCTAGGATTACAGGGGTGTGCCTCCACACCCGGCTAATTTTTGTATTTTTAGTAGGATGGTGTTTCACCATGTTGGCAAGGCTGCTCTTGAGCTCCAGACCTCAGGTGATCCACCTGCCTCGGCCTCCCAAAGAGTTATCATTTTTAAATGAATAACCCAGAAAAATTATGGGTATAACTTTGTCTATGACAATTGAAAGTTCTACATTTAGCATCAAATTTAGGATTAACTTTTGACATGAGTGAAGCACTAAGCCTAGAGAACCATGTCGCAATGAAAAGACAGAAAAGCAAACACGGTAAGCAGTTCCTCTCCAGGGAGCCAGAGCATAACACAACAAGAGAAGTGAGTGAAGCAAAAATCATAAATGCCTCTGAAATAAAAAGGCTAGAAATAGATACATTTTATTTTGCATCACCAAATATTGTTTACTTTACATAAGTTTCATTGTGTGTGCCATCAACACAGGGGCTGTGTCTGTTACTTCTGTGATGTGGTTATAAATGTGAATGACTCACCTCGGCCCAGTGACTGCAGAGGACTCCCTCCCATGGTGAGGCAAGGATATCAAATAATGCTTCCACCCATTGTGTGGGCATTGGGGCCAGTGCACAGTCCCTAAAGGTGAACTGTGCAAGTAGTTAACAGAAAACTCTTTGATTTGTAAAATGAAGATAATAATATCTACTCATGTGATTTTATGAGATTTAAATGAATTAATATGTGTAAATCACTTAGAACAATGTCTGGCACGTAGCAAGCATTAGGTGCTAATATTACTATTTTGTGATTGGGCAGGTCTTCTTCATGCTGACTGAGAAGTGTTCACTTTGATTCTAAAAGCAGTGGGCTATCACTAAAGATTCAAAAAGAAAAGAGTGATAGAATCAACTTGAAATTTTAGACATACCCCTCTGGCTATAATATATTGAAGAGGGCCAAATCTGGAGGCAGAAGGGTTAGGTGCCATTTGTACAATGCAGACATAAGATGAAAAAGACTTAAACTAGAATAATGGCAGCAGAACTCAAGCTAGAGGAATAAATTCCGGACACAGTTATGAGAGATGAACAACAGAAATTGATGTAAGGTTTAGAGAGAGGGGGGATTCAATAAAATTATGTCTTGGATAACCTATGCAGGGAAGACAGAATCGAGAATAAATCTGCATGGGGAAAAAATGTGTTTGCTTTTAAATTGAGTTTTGGATGCCTTCAGGGTGTTATATTACAGGAGACCAATAGGCAGCTGTTTTTGGCAGATTTTAAAACTTGTGAAAGAAATCTGGCCTACAGCTATAGATGTGGAATTGTTTGGCATATAGACAGCGGTAGCAGCCTTGACAGGCAATGAGATTGTCTCCAAGGGAGAATGCTCACTGTAAGAGCAGAAAATCGCCCAGGGAAGACACCTAAGTAAAACCATCACGTAAGCCACAAGAAGATATTGAGAACAACCCAAAAGGAAACTGAGAAGGAGAAGATAGAGAAATTGGAGAAGAACAAGAAAAGCACATGTCTCAGAAACCCAGCAGAGAGAAGTTTGATTCGCAGGAGGGGGTTTCAGTATGGCCAATTACTAGGGGGATGCAACCATGAATTCAGACAAAATGAAGACTGAGAATTGCCCTTTGAACTTAAGAAGCCTTGTGGGGAGCAGGGGTGTTAAGAGGGAGAATTAATACTACAATGTGTTCTAAGGGGAGTACGAAGTGAGAAGGCAAAAACAGCAAGTAGACAACTTCCTCAAAAAGCTTGTATCTGAGGAGGAGAACGAGATGTGGCAGTGGTTAGAGTGGAATGCAGGGGCGTAGCCATTGAACTTAGCTCTCATAAACATTTCTCTCTTTCTTGGACACTTCTTCCCTATTCATGTGTAAATGAGACAATTGATACAAAAGCCATCTATCTACCCATTGTAAGTATTCAATAAAGATTAGTTCCATCATTCACACAGTTTGATCTTGGAAACTCTGGCTGCCCCGAGAACTTTTTAGGGATCTGTGAAGTCAAAACTATATTCATAAAAGTGCAGAAACATTATTTGTCTCTTTCACTCCTAATCTTACATGAGAGCAAAGTGAGTTTTTCACAGTCCATTTGAAGCGTGAGATGCAATAGGCTGAATGTAGAAACAGACATAAAAATCTACCTGTCATCTTAGCCAGGGAGGCTTGCAAAGTGTAAAACAGTGTAAGTCTTCTCATTAAATATATTTATTCTGTAAAATCTAATTTTTATAAATAAAAAATGAGTTTACTATTGTCATTTCAAACAAATTTATGACTCATTTTTAATATTCTCCATTTAAAAAAAAAAAACAGTGTTTCTCTGTGTTGCCCAGGCTAAGTGCAATGACTATTCACAGGTGCAATAATAGCATACTATGCCTTGGACCCGTGGGCTCCAGCCATTCTCCTGCCTCAGCCTCCTAAGTAGCTGGGTCCACAGGCATGTGCCCTCACCGGTAATATTCTTCATTTTAATTTCTCATATAGTAAATATAAAACAGAACAAAAAGTCTTTGAAATTCTCAATATTTTTTTTTTTCGAGATGGAGTCTCACTCTGTTGCCCAGGCTGGAGTGCAGTGGCACAATCTCTGCTCACTGCAAGCTCCACCTCCCAGGTTCAAGCCATTCTCCTGCCTCAGCCTCCCGAGTAGCTGGGACTACAGGCGTCCGCCACCACGCCGGCTAATTTTTTGTATTTTTAGTAGAGACAGGGCTTCACCGTGTTAGCCAGGATGGTCTAAATCTCCTGATCTCGTGATCTGCCCACCTCAGCCTCCCAAAGTGATGGGATTACAGGGTGAGACATGGCGCCCAGCCTGCTTAATTCTCAATAATTTTTAAGAGTATAAAGAAGTATGGAAACCAAAAGTTTGAGATCTTCCTGATTCGTTGGCACTAAAATTATTACTTCCTATCATTAAGTGTTTCCTAAAACTGAGTATCCAGGTTTCTGTAAAGTAATAAGCAAAATAAAATTTGAACATAGACTTCAATCCTGAAAGAACTTTTTTCTATTTTTCTATAATATATGTATGCCTTACTACTGAATCTTCCATATTTACTTATATTGCACGTCTACCAGATGAAATAAAAAATTGATGATGCTTTATAATTGGTGACAGCAAAAAACTCTTCAAAATACTCTGGTATTGAGTATTTGTTGGTATAGAGTGCAAATAGATTATTAAAGTATGTATTTATTGATTGATTGTAAATTTGTGAATAGAATATTGTTGGATGAAAAAATGGCACTTGATAAACCATAGAGAAGAACTGAAGTTCAGCAATTTCTTGTAATACATTTGGACATTATTTCTTAAAACACTATGAAGTCTAATTTTACAGAATTGACTTGACAAGGAATACAACATTGTGATTAGGATGAAAATTGTTTCTGTCTCTATGTAAGTGAGCATTGATATGTTTTCATTTTAAACTTGGAAAAATTGATTTTTTTCTTTCCCTATTTAAAATAAAATGCATTACCCTTTCCTTTTTACATGGACCTCAATTCTATATAGTGGTTCTTTGAAGACTAATTTTTTGGGGGGTACCCTTTTCCCTATAACAAGATCTAGCCTTTTTTGTCAATAAAATAATAATTCCCAATTAATTAGCATTTTTATGTTGACGGTCTCTAGGTACCTCGTAGAAAATTAGGATGCATTATGAAAACAATCATAAAACCTGTTTAATAATTGTTACAAATTTTTTTTACTATAGACATTAGTAGTAAAATAATGAAAAATAGTAGAAAATTTGGTGTAGTCTAC
This sequence comes from Pongo abelii, assembly GCF_028885655.2. NCBI lineage: Eukaryota > Metazoa > Chordata > Mammalia > Primates > Hominidae > Pongo > Pongo abelii. Next base: position 199,391,905 of record NC_071988.2, read on the forward strand.
TAATTCTTTTTACTTAAAAGTTGTTATTCTAAAAATCATCTTTCTTGTTTTACACACACAAGTAAAGCAATATTTTCTAATTAAGAGTACCTTTTTTTTTTACTTGACATCTCCACTTGGATAGCTAATGGGAGTTTTAAACTTCACATGGCCTAAGAAAAACAAATTAGTTTATTCTCTGGCTATTCTCATCCACATGATTGCTTACGCTAAAACCTACAAAATATCTTGATTCCTGTTTTTTTTTCCCCCAAATTTAATTCATCAGAAACTACTGTCCACTCTACCTTCAAAATACACTGTCATCCCAATCCCAGACACCATCACCTTTTTCTATTTCAATAGCTTCCTAGTTGTAATCTTTGCTGTCACTATTGACTCATTTTGCAAAGCATAAATTATCATCCCTCCTTTCTGATTTAAAATAGTTCAGTTGCATCCCAGGTGCATGTAAAAGCCAAACTCCAAACAACGGTCTGTTGGGCCTCCTAAAAGCCCTTGCCTCCTGCTCTAAGTTAATTTCCCATTAACTGTGTCTTCATCTTATTGACTACACTACAGCCATTATGGCCTTCTTTTGTATCTTTTATTATTGAACTCTGGAATTCTTTCTGTTACTTTTGTCTGAAATTTCTGTTCTCAGCTCTCTACTTGGCACTCTCGTTCTCCTGTCTCCACTTTAATGTTACTTCCTCAAAGAGGCTTTCCCCGGTTCTCAATATGAAGTAATCTCAGTCACAGATATTCTCTAATTTTTCATTTGCTTTCTTCATAATTTTAAACATTACTTGAACTATCTCGTCCATTTTTGTTTCACTTACAATTTCCCCTCTATAATAGAGTACAATATCTGAGCATATAGATCTAGTCTGTTTTATTTACCATTGAACCTGAGGCCTAAAATAGTACCAGACATATAGTACACAATAAATATTTGCTGAGTTAACAAAGATAAAAAGAATAAATGTTTTTATTTATATGTGTCAAAGAATCAAGAAAAACATGATATAAAGTTGTATTTTATGTGCATGAATAACTGTTATGCTGAATATTGCAATTTAGTAAACCACCCAGCATTTCAACATTTTTAGAAATTAGTGAATTGACATGATAAACCAAATAAGCAACATATTAAGTTAAATAACAAATATGTTAATAAATTAATTTGGCTAATTTTTTCCTCTTTAAGATGCAAATGAAACTTATAGAAAAAAATAACCAATATGACTTTCTGATACTGGAGATCATTCTAATCAAACACATTTCAAAGATAAGAAAGAATTATCCTCTGAGATTATTTTGATGCACCTAGATAAAATTACAGATGTAACTGCCTATCTAATAATCTATGATAACTACTTATATACAAGTTTTGGCTACTCTTTATATTAAACTCATTACTTTTTTCAGTGAATTTTACTGACAACAGAAAAGGGTGATAGGCTGGGTGTGGTGGCTCAGACCTGTAATTCCAGCACTTTGGGAGGCCAAGGTGGGAGGATCACTTGAGGTCAGGAGTATCAAGACCAGCCTGGCCAACATGATGAAACCCTGTCTCTACTAAAAATACAAAAAAAAATTAGCCAGGCATGGCGGTGCACACCTGTATTCCCAGCTACTTGGGAGGCTGAGCCAGGAGAATTGCTTGAACCCCGGAGGTGGAGGTTGCAGTGAGCTGAGATCATGCCACTGCACTCCAGCCTGAGTGACAGAGCAAGACTCTGCCTCAAAAATACATACTTAAATGAATAAATGAAATTAAAAGGATGATAAAATGATTACAAACTGTCACTACAGAGTTGAAGCTTATACTATGTATACTATGTATACAGATACTACATAATATGGTTCCATGAAGACCATGAAACTAGGAGTAAGGTAACTTAGGTTCTCATTCTAGTCTCACTATTGTGATTTACCAGCAAATTTAACATATAGGGATAATAAACATAGATATAAAAATAACTGTATATAACCTGTATAGTGCTTTCTCCTGGGGAATAGAACTACTAGGGGTGAGTTAAAAATAGCAATGTGAATAAAAGACTTTCATTATTTATTGATATGATGTATACTGTTTATTTTTATTTCAATAATTATGTATTTCGTTGAAAAGAAATGAGAAAAAAGTTAAGTCCAGATTATTTTAATGTGGCTTCTTATCTAAATTATGTTATAAACCAGAAGGTAGACTGTGATAAATTGAAGCTGCATAAAATAAATCCTAAAGAAACCACTAAAATAACCACTCAATTTGCCAACCAAGGAGATAAGATTCATGACAAATATTTATTCAATCCAAAAGAATGCAGACAAAAATGAAAAGGGGAGGAAACAGATGGGAAAATAGAAAACAAACAGCAAAATGGCAGACACAAACCTAACAATATCAATAATCAAATTAAATGTAAATGGGTTAAACAACCCAATTAGAAGTCAGAGATTGTCAGAGTGAATAAAAAAGTAAGACTCAGCTATATGTTGCCTGCAATAAAAGCACTTTTAATGTAAAGACACAAATAGATTAACAGGAAAATAGTGAAAAAAAAGTATAGCATTCTAACAAAAGTCAAAAGAAAGCTGAGATGGCTGTAATTAGTTTTTTGTTATGAGTAATACTGATATTAACACTCATCTAGACTTTTTTGTTGACATATGTGTTACTTATATTAAATAAACACCTAGGAGTGAAAAATTTGGATATTATAGATCTTACCTCTAGAAATTAATAGGAAAAAAAGCAAATTAAATTCAAAAGAAGAAGAAAGAAAATAATAAAGATTAATGTGGTCATTGGAGAACTAGAACACAGAAAAGCAATAGAGAAAAATCAATAAAACCAAAAGCTGTTTTTTAGCAATTTCAAAAAAGTTGATGGATTTCTAGTGAGACTGCTCTTAAAACAAAAAGAGAAGACACAAGTTACCAATGAAAGAAAAGGTATCACTTCAAATACTAAAGATGTTAAATAGACAGGAATAAAATATTATCAACAACTCTATACCAAAATTCAACTATTTATACCAAATGAAAACTTTTCTTGAAAGACACAAATTATGAAAGCTCACTCAAGAGTATACTAACCTGAGCAGAACCCCCACAGAATCCATAATTTTGATAGATTTTACCCAATATTTAATTAAAAAGTAATATGATTGAATAAAACTCTTCCACAAAAATAAAACAGATACTACTTTGCAATTTCCTTTATGAAGCCAGAATTACTCTAATACCAACACCAAAGACAAATACATATAAAGACATACGTAGATATAAAGACATATATCTATATATATAAAGACATATATATACACACTAATATTTCATGAATGGGTAACTATGCAGTTTGAAGATCAGAATCAAAAAGTGCTCTATCTAAAGTAACTTAGAAGATATTGGGCTCTGGAAATTGACTAGATACCCAAAAAGTATATTTTGTAATGACAAATACACTACTGAAAAGGATGCTGACTTTTTCATGACATGTGAGAGTAGTAAAAAGTAATATTTATAAATTAACATTTATTAAATGTGTGATTTTACTTGGAACCAACCCAAATGTCCAACAATGATAGACTGGATTAAGAAAATGTGGCACATATACAACATAGAATACTATGCAGCCATAAAAAATGATGAGTTCATGTCCTTTGTAGGGACATGGATGAAATTGGAAATCATCATTCTCAGTAAACTATCGCAAGGACAAAAAACCAAACACTGCATGTTCTCACTCATAGATGGGAATTGAACAATGAGAACACATGGACACAGGAAGGGGAACATCACACTCTGGGGACTGTTGTGGGGTGGGGGGAGGGGGGAGGGATAGCATTGGGAGATATACCTAATGCTAAATGACGAGTTAATGGGTGCAGCACACCAGCATGGCACATGTATACATATGTAACTAACCTGCACATTGTGCACATGTACCCTAAAACTTAAAGTATAATAAAAAAAATTAAACCATCACTTAAAATATTCATTAGAATAAATAATAAAATAACCAAGTTCATAATTAATAAAATAAAAATAAAATAAAATGTGTGATTTTAAGTATGTATATTCAATTGTCACAAATTATAGGAGGACATTTGATAATTTAGTTTGTCTCTCTAAATACTAATTTCATCAAGTCAGCTGATTTCCTTTTCAAGTTTCATAAAGATAATGGGAATATTCCCTTATTCTCTCAATAACCTTATACTTAACAATATATCATATTTCTCTTAGTTATGCAGATGAACAAATTCTCTCTGGGCATAACTGTGTGTTAACAATGTCCTACAATCTTTTCCAAATCTGTGCCTCAGCATCAGAGTTCAAGTACATGTTTGAGATGCATTTTATCCTAGATAGAAAATCTAATATGTCTTAAATGGATCGATATAAAGAAACATAAAATGCTAAACTCAAGTGTTTAGTGTTTCTGCAGACATTATTAATGACTGGATCACATTAGCATAATCAGTTATTCTCAGTTTTCAGCCTTAAATTTTTCTTTAAACCATGATCAAATTCATAGCTTACAAGAGTGCCAGACACATGGTAGTTTGCGAATCCACTATTCAGTTGAGTTAAATCATCTTTTTAAATCACCAAACACTTTACTCAGACTTTCATTTCCATCACTATAAAATATCTGAACTCAGACCAAGTCAACAACATTTAGAGTAGATCATTTATTAGTGCCTATTGCCAGGTCCAATTTAAAGCTATACATATAATTAATACATATCAATGAATCTTCACAACAAATCTAAAAGGTAGATACTATCATCCCATATTATGCATGAGGAAATTGAGGCACAGTGTTTAAGCAGCTTGCCTGGAGTCGCATAGCCTGTGAACAGTGCAGTCTGACGCTAGAGCTCTCACAGCCATAGTCACGAGGCATATAGCCTGCTGGCTAGAGCGGCTCAGCACCTACCTGTTCCCTGACAGCCAGGCAGCAAAAGTGCCTCACATTCTATCTTAGTATACTTGTAAAGTGCCCATGTCCTGGGCCTTCAGGGTAGCTTACAGACAGAAAAATGTCAACTCTGAGCAAGTGAGAGAACATCTTTAATTTAAGTGTCTGTACTTGCTGAAATACTCCTACGTGTCAAGGCCCAAAAGACATGTCTCCTATCTGTTTCTCATATTCTATTGTATTTGAGTCAGCAAAAATGTATAGTATACAAGGGCAAAGAGTATTGTAACAAATTTTCACACTTGCATTTTAAGTGTAAAAAGTCTACATTGCCTGAGACAAGAATTCTAAACTAGTCCCAATGAGATTTCATAGTGATAAAACTGACACAATGTCCAAATCCGCATTTCCAGAATAGCTCCTCCTCGCCACAACGCATGCATATATTACTTCCAAATCAGTACACAAGTTTAACATTAGTCTCAGATTAATAGAGATCTGACTGATTCTGTCATTTGTTCCGCAAATTGCAAATCAGCCTTAACTAACAAAATATTCATTATTAGTATTAGTAAAAAAATACCCTGGCTCTGTACAATCATTTATTAGATACTGTGTGCTCATATCTTTACATCTGAAGGTCAGTAAAAATTTTACATAAGGAAGCAGGAGAAAAAAATTGAATAAAGTCCCTCTATATAGAATGTTAGCACATTGCTAACATTCTATATAGCACATTGCTTTCCTCTTTTAATAGCTAAAGGGAGAAAAAGAAATTTTAGGTAAAGTCTTATTGAGCTAAGAAGAAGGAATTCAATAGAATATCAAAAGAGGAGGCATTTTATGTGCCAATTTTATTTCTAAAATTAAAATTACACAACCCTCCTCACCCACACACATATTCATATACACAGACATATTCCTTGTATGCAAAGATATTATAAAACAGACAGCAAAATTAGAACTTAAAATATTGAATAAATTAACAGTAAATTATAGTATAAAAGTTTCCCCAAGCTAGTTAATATTTACATGTTAAATGATTAAGATAAATTCTTTGAGTAAGGGGATCATGGAACTGGAATGATAATAGAAGATAACATTATTAAACATTTAATGTCAAGCCTGAAAAATATTGAACGTAATTATTTACCTCAAGATCAAATGCCAACCAAATGAAGCTTCTATGGAAAGAAAATACTCAGCCTTCCTTACCTGAGAAAATGGTAATGTTTTAGAAAACAAGATTACAATTTTCTTTTTTTACATTAATGTAGACTTCCTTATTTCAATAATTGCATAATAGAAAATCAGGAATGTTATAGCTCTACATCTTTGGAATATGTATTTTTCTCATGGAATAGAATAGTATTATTTGTATTTCATGTTCTTTAATAAACTAGTACAATAGTGTTCGTATTAAAATTCAAGAGATTTGTTATTTTATTTTCATGTATTTTGTATTTTCGTAGTGATGATCAAAAGATAATTTTTATTATTTTCTAAAATTCTAAATAACTGTTTTGGGAGGTATATGTATTTTGCATCTAGCCTCTTTACTGACTGTCTTATTAACTCTTAGAGCTTTCTTGTTTTATTTTAATATCTCTAAATGATGGTAGCATCTCCTTTCTGTTTATATCTTTTTTTAAAAAATCATTCTGTATTTACCAGTTTTTCCAAAACATTTCTTTTTTACTTTAAGAGAGTCACTTTAATGTTTGCTAATAAATGTGATAGTCAACTATTCGGCTTTTGGTTTAAAATATTCTTTTCATGTTAAGAAATTATCTTTCATCTAAATTCATCCAGGTTTACGAAGAGTTTTTAATAGATGAAAACATGGTGAATTTTTCTCGTGTCCTCTTGAAACTACTTGAAGTGATTTTGATTTTTCTCCTTTGACCCACTCCATGCAGTATTTGATTAATAGGTACCCTGAGATTATACTTTTGAGAGTTCTTAAATAAGACAAAATTTATTTTTCTTAATTTCTGAAATGGATTGAATAACATTTTATTGGGGAATTTTGTATCCATTTCCATGTTATACTGGTCAGAAATTCTCTTTTTTATGTTGCTGTGAATTTTTGGAGTCAGTCTTAAGATAATTATGTAAATAAATGAACTGAGTTCCTAGTTAGTCTCCAGATTCATATATCTGGTCTTTCTTCTTCATCAGTGCATGGAACTACTCCAGTCCAGTGTATCTGCGATCTTCTGATTAGTAAATAAACCCCTTCCATCTTTCCCCGTATTTGAGTTTTGTATATTGTTTGACAGTAAGGAAAACCTTTTACTTTTTGATCTTGATTTCCTCTAGACTTTCTTTTCTTCTTTGGGAATTTTTTTGAATTTACATTAAAAGTCTGTTTTGTCTGCCGACCCCTTAAATATGAATTTCTCCCAAAGCACAGTCCAGCACAAATTCTAATTCTACTTGTTCTCCCTGGGCAATCTCATCCAATCCCATAACCTCAATTTTTGGTGGTATCTCTATATTTCTATCTCTGTGTCTCTAAAATGTCTTCCCCCTGGGTTCCCATTCTGCATATACAACTTCACCACGAACATCTTTACTGACAAATTCCAGAGCATTCAAAACTCAAAAGATTCTTCCTACTATTCCTCTTTTGATGTCTCTCATCTCCCATCCACTCTATTTTCCAAGGCTGAAACCTGAGTTCGCTTCCTTCATCTTGTTTAACCCAAGCACATCCAGTTGGTGACCAAACCATTTCACTTCCATCTTACGAACATTTCTAACTTCTGTCTTTTCTGCTCCATGTCTACTAACACTAACTGTCCAAATTCTTTTTCTTCAAATTTACTAGACTTTCCTATCGTTTTCTATCAAGTCTTCTTTTCTCCAATGCTGTCATGCCCAATGTATACTTCTTATTTTCACAATAATAATTTGTCTAAAATTCTACTTTGATCATATCATCCACTAACATACAATACTTAATCCCTTAAAGAGTTCCCAGTAACTCACAAGTAAAAGTTCAATTCGAAGTGGTTTGCAAAAATACATATTGTAAGAGAAAACAAATGGAAGTAATCATGTCATGAGTAAAATAATAATTCAAAAATTTTATAATTTAGAGGAAAATTAATTCATACAGATGCAGAGACAGTACTCAAATTTGGCTATAAGCTTCCAAGCAGCCAAAAGAACATTATACATAATATTGAGACCTTTTTAAATAAGATTATTTTTTTCTTAGAAGAAGTAGTTTTTGGCCAGGCGCGGTGGCTCACGCCTGTAATCCCAGCAATCTGGGAGGCCGAGGCAGGCTGATCACGAGGTCAAGAGATCGAGACCATCCTGGCCAATACGGTGAAACCCCGTCTGTACTAAAAATACAAAAAAAATTAGCTGGGCATGGTGGTGGGCGCCTGTAGTCCCTAGCTCAGGAGGCTGAGGCAGGAGAATGGTGTGAACCCACGAGGCAGAGCTTGCAGTGAGCCGAGATCACACCACTGCACTCCAGCCTGGGCGACAGAGCAAGACTACGTCTTGGAAAAAAAAAAGAAGTAGTTTTCTTGAGGTTCTTTACTTTTTCTTTTTTTTTTTTTTTTTTTTTTTTTTTGTCTTTTTTGGTGACACGGTCTTGCTCTGTCTCCCAGACTGGAGTGCAGTGGCGTGATCTTGGCTCACTGTAGTCCTGACATCCCAGGCTCAAGTGATCCTACCAACCAGGGCACAGCTCAGTTTTTGTATTTTTCATAGAGACGGGGTTCTGCTGTGTTGTCCAGGTTTACATTTTTTTATTTTTAATTTTTGTGGGTACATAGTACGCGTATATGTTTATGGGGTACATGAGATATCTAGCTACAGGCATACAGTGAATAATAATGACATCAGGGTAAATGGGGTATCCATCACCTCAAGCATCTAACCTTTCTTTGTGTTACAAACAATCCAATTGTACTCTTTTAGTTATTTTTTAATGTACAATAAATTATTATTGACTGTAGTCATCCCATTGTGCTATCAAATGTACTGTGTCCAAAGAGAAATTTCTCTCATGAGTCCACACAAAGCCAAAGTTATGTTATATAATGGTCAATGTTTTCAAAATAGCTCCACAGTAAAATGCAACGTTTGGTATGACATAATGTCAATGTGAAATTCTCTAAGAATAAATGATCTCAAAAGGAGCCAAGGCAATGTAGTTTAAGTACTTGGCATTTTGGTTCTCTGATGAGCCAGTTTAATGCAGGGATAAAATGTAATGCTTTTAGAATATTCTGTAGGACATTGTATATATCCTGCAAGCAATGCTCAATGAATGTTATCAAACTTTTATTAAGATTTAGACAGCTGCTAATATGGGGTTATACTTTCTAGCAACTGCCTGCAGTACAAAGTTTTTATGGTTTTAATTAAGGATGGATTTATTGTCCTTGATGTTGAACTTGAAAGGGTGGTAAGATTTAAAAGGACACACGTTCTTTTTTTTTAATTAGGAAGACAAATTGACTTGTATCTGAACAGATTACTTTTTAATTCCCTACAGAATGTATCAAAGTGAGTACCTGCAGACAAGGTCAATATTTTCCTCAGAAAATAGTATGGGGTTATTTCAACATTATAATTAGTAATTGGAAAAAAGTCATAATATACAAAATATGAAAAATAGAAACAAGAAAGGCATAAATATAATACCTTATAGAAGTAATTAATGATGACAGGCATGTAGGTTCTAAAAATTTTCATGTATTCTCCATCACCTTCTTATTTTTCTACCAAAGTATTTTCCTTTTTGCTTCAAAATCTCTAAAATTCAACACTTCTAATCCATGTGTTTTCTCTCTCCCATTACCTTCCAAGATCAATATATTGAATTTACAACAATAGGTCATCAACTTTCTTGCAATCATGGCAGATGTGAGTAAGCTCACAGACATTAAACTCCATAGTTCATGGTTCACAAAAAGTTATTTCTATCTTCTTAAAAAACAGCTAATGGCAAGACAAACATGCTGCTACCAGGCCACGCTGTGATGTAGTCAATAAATTTATTTACATAAACTTTGCTAATTGCCTTTATAGCAATGGCCAAACCATTAAGAGGTTGCTTCATTTGCTGGGAGACTATTGAGGAACCTTAGGTTTATACCTTTCTAGGAAGAAAAAGGAAACATCATTCCTTTAGAAAATTTGCCTTAGTTTCCAGTGTGATGGTGTAGATGATTTCTGACTTAGTGCATACTGATTATCAGGATGACCAAAATCCCAAAGTAGCTTTGCTACTCTAAGCTAAAAATAACGCTCCCAAATGCAATATAAAGATTACGTCTATACTCATGAAGTGAAAGCTATATATTAAACTTGAAAGAACACCCAATGTTGTTACCATATTTAATGTTTGGCAAATAAGTTCTTAGATTATGTTTCAGACTGAAAAACAAGGTTTCCAGCACACAGACTGAAAATATCACTCATTTATTGTCCTAGATCATCCTGCTATTTCTATGTCAAAGGCTTGATATGAGACTTAGTTTCTAAATAGTACTATTTTACCAACCATATCAACTAGCTTGTTTTAAAAGTTGTTTGTTTTCTAAGTCATTGATGAGAGCTATAGTCTCGTGTTAAAATTTTTAAAGAGTATACCTCACAAGACACACTCTGTGCTACTAGCCCTTTAAACAAAGTTCATGCCATATGACAGAAATAAATAAAGGGTTTGCAAATTACACCATCCAATTGGTCTCCTGCATATTTGCCTTTGTGTCCTTGGAGTGATTTTCAGCATCATTAAGTGAAAAGCCCATCATTTCCCAAGTAACAAGGGATGAAGCACATACAGAGATTGACTTGGCATGCGTTACATAAACTTTCTGTTTTAGATTTGCAGAATTTACATAACACTGAAACAAAACAACACCCTGCAAACATATTTGTACAGTCAGTTCAATTTCTCTACAGTCCCATTCTATAGTCAGCCCTGCCAAGGTTACTCTGGCTGTTAAATTTTATGACATAATTTTTTAATACAGAAACATTTTTCACTTAATTTTTTAAATTTATTGATAGTACTTAGAATTTTTCTCCTGCATAATAGATGCCTATCTGAAACTTGGGAAGATAGGAGATTATTTAACATATTAGAAACTATTTGTACAATTGTTCTGATAATCAGTAAGTTTTGAAATAGCGACAACTCTCCTAGTCCAAAATTAATTTCAATAAAATTATATGAAGGCATTATTTCCATATGTGAATCTTTTTTTTGTATATACTATATTATATAGGCTGCTATATAGAGAAATATATGTATATATATGCATATATATTTACATACATACATAAACATATATGTGTGTGTATATACATATTCATAACTTTTTCCTCAGAGTTACTCGACTATTTGACACTCAATCCAACAAAAAATATATTTAAATAAAATTTTGAATTATATATTTTGTTATTGGAGTATTGAAGGATGCCTCGACCTGTACTGACCTATTTGAAGTCTCTCCCTGTATTCACGTATCTGAAGTAATATAAAATTAGGTTTTTTTTTATTTCAGACTAATATTTTAAAGTAAAATGCACAATTCCTAATATGGTGACACTTTAAGCATTAGTAATTGAAATAATAAAAAAAAATCAGGAAGACTGTGTACCCTGTGGGAAGGAAAAATGGAACACATTGTCAAATGCTTGAGGGTTATTTCCTCCGTCTCCTTTATGCAGATCAATTTCTCCCTTGCAAATTATTTTTAAAACAAATAGTTGAAATATACCAAATATACTAAGGGCCTTTCCTTTCCAGAGCTGACAGGTCAGAGAAGTCAAGACAAAACCTAATCAGCCACAAAAACCTCAAAGTTGGCCAGAGGGAGAATGTGGTCACACTTCTTCCCTTACTTATTTGGACCCCACCAGTGAACACACAAGGCACTTAGATTGACACTATTTTTTGCAGGGTCATAGCAAAGACAATAGGGCTGCCTGTGACAATAATCCAAAACAGATGATCATTTCTTGGCATACAGTTAGCACAGGAGGGTCCTGCCTGAGGTACCAGCCTTGTTTTATGTCATGTTAATTCTGACTTATGCATAGTACAAATTACTAACACAAAGCAAATCAGTGCTTTACATACTTTTTCCTTTGAATCACATCAAAAATTAAAACTATTATCCACAACTGCTCCCACGCGTTTTCACAGATCAGCTCCTCCAGAGCTATGGCATTTGCCCCTTTGCACTCGGAACAGCCAATCTTATCATTTAGTCCTTCAGTATGAGAAAGATATACAACTGGCCTGAACACTGTTGGTGGATATTGTGAGATACAGCCACAGAGGCAGAGTACCAGACGTGGCCCTTTTTTTTTTTTTTCCAGTAAGATCTTATGGGGTGTAACTTCCCTTCACCTCTTTCTGCCTGGGTTTTGCTTGTGGGTGGCCTTTGTTTCTATGGTTGAAAGCTAAGGGATGGTGGGATCCAACTGTATCACATCTGATTCAAGTTGGCATTTGTGGCAGTAACAACATTCTAGATTGTTCAGCTTCCCACAAGCTATTCTTAGTGAATTTCCAAAGGTTAGTGAAAAAACAAACTCACCTTCTCTTTTTTCTCCTCTGATGCCAGGGAAACTCACAGTAAGTCAAAAGATCTTACTTTAGAGCCCAGATCAGTTTCCAAACTACCGGGAGGGTTCATCAGGGATTCTATGCTGTACTTTTTAAACCATTCATTTGGAAAGTTTGCTAAAATCTACTATCACTGGAAATCTGAGTCTCAGCCCCTCAGCCCACTAAACTGTACTCACATATAGAGCAGAAGGTTGGGTACATATCTATATAATGAAATGTGTTGATATCAAAATAATATAATATAATGAAAGTATTCTAATTTCCTATAAACATCCTACAAAATTTTTTCTAAAACATACTTTCCTTCATTATGTTCAAAAGTACTCTTTGATTTTGTAAACATTTGTTACCCAGGTTATAAAGAGCAGGAAATGTTTGTCAAGACAGTTTATTAGCTAACTTGAAACAGTTGAAAATAAGTTTAAGATTAATTTCATTTAAAAAGTTGAAAAGCTAAATCTTCATTAGTTCACAGTTGTTTTTTAATTGATCTTCATGGCCCAATATAGTTAAAATAAAAGACTACTAGAAAGCCTGTGGGGTTTGAATTTATGTAATCCTAGTCAAAATTAGCAAGCTTATTTTGGTTTTATTTTATTTTCTGATTTACATTATGCAGGAATGCTAGTGGTCTGGGACAATTTTAAGGGCCATTACAAATTTTTATGAAATATCTAATGAAATGGGACCAGTTCAGTATTGCTAATGTTTAAAAATAAAAATGAGATCTTATTAGAAGATAATCAAAAATTATAACTGATTTAGAAAATTAGTGAAAGTTTATATTCACTGCAAGCTGCCTATTCAAAAGCTATAACTCACATATTAGTTCTAAAGTTTGAACCAAGCATAATGTTCAGATAAATGTTTGTTTCCATGTCAATGACTTGTCTAACAAAAGATGCCTGCCTGATAAAATAAGGCCAATATTAAACAATTAAATTAAACAATAAGGCCAATATTTGCATTTGTTTGCCTGACTATGAAGGTGGGTCATGGATATCCGGATCATCAAATAGTGTTCTTCTAGTACTGCAGACACTGCCAATATGGATTATGTGAACTTCCACTACTTTATCTGTATATTTAGGCTCTTCTTTGTCTACAATTTGGAGAACTTTAAGCCTTGAATTTCAATCTCACCCCATTTCAACCAATTAATTTGCTTAACCAATACTTATTGAGCATATATTCCAGACACTCTTCTAGGTACTGGGTATAAAGCAATGAACAAGAACACACAAATGAGATTCCCTAAGGAATTCCTTTTCTTAAGGAGCTTACAATTCATTGAGAAGAGATGGACTCAAAACAGTTAATACATAGAGGACCTCAGGTAATCAGAAGTGTACACCTGGTGGTGTGACAGAGAGTGACTGATGTTAAGGCTGACAAAATTAGATAATGTGGTCAGGAAAAGTCTCTGAACAGAAGCCAATTTGAGATCAATCCCCAAAAATTACCGACATGGGGAGAGAGCTTTCCTAGCAGTCAGAATGCAAGGACAACAGTTGGGAGGTAAGAATGAGCTTGGCCTGACTAGAGATAGAGCAGTAAATGGGGGCTAGAGCAAGACATGAGCTTGGAGACAGGCAAGGACCAGCTGTGTAAGGCCTTACAAATTATAGTGAAGGGTTCCGATTTGAGTGTCCAGTAAGGCAGTGATGTGTTTCAATGCACGTTATTAGCAGTCACTTTGTAATTCACCTTGCAGACTACTATAAATTTTCTAAAAAATATTTCCTACATTGTCCACCTATTTAAAGTCTCAACTGTCTTTTTGGTATCATCAAAAAAATGATAGTATTTACAGACAATATTCTTGGCTTTCTGCAATGCAGAGGCGATGAACTTCTCAAATCATACCAAGCAAAACTTCCCTCCATATACTCTGTGCTACATCCAAACTCTTCTGGTCAGGGTCCCCCAAACTTACCATTTTCTTTCCTGCCTTCATATGTCTGTACGTCATCTTTCCCCCGAACCTGTCCATCCATTATTTCTACTTCCTCAAGCTCTTCCCATTCAGTTCCTACAAACTGAATGTGTATATACCTGGCCAAGGTAATTTCTAAATAAGTTGTTTTCTCCTTTACCACTCATTTGGCACTTCATGAAGTGTGTCTTTTACATTTTAATACATAGGACCAAATAAACCAGCTGAAAGTTTGCTGAGATCAGCCAGTGATTTTCAGTTTCTTTCCTTCTCCCATCGCTAGCACATAATCTTTTTGTTTGTTTGTTTTTGAGACGGTGTCTCGCTCTGTCCCCCAGGCTGGAATGCAGTGGAGCGATCCTGGCTCACTGCAACCTCTGCCTCCTGGGTTCAAGCGATTCTCCTGCCTCAGCCTCCTGAGTAGCTGGGATTACAGGCATGTGCCACCATGCCTGGCTAATTTTTGTATTTTTAGTAGAGACAGGGTTTCACCATGTTGGTCAGGCTGGTTTTGAACTCCTGACCTCATGATCTGCCCACCTTAGCCTTCCAAAGTGCTGAGATTACAGGCGTGAGCCACCCTGCCTGGCCGCACATAATCTTTAATACATCCTGTAATCCCAGCTATTCAAGAAGCTAAGCTGGGAAGATCTTTTGAGGCCAGGAATTCAAGACTAGCCTAGACAACGGTGAGATAACCATCTCCACACACACACACACACACAAGATTAGTCAGGCAGAGTGGCATATGCCTATAGTCCTAACTACTCGTGAGGCTGAGGCAGGAGGATCTCTTAAGCCCAGGAGTTGAAGGCTGCAGTGAGCTATGATGCACTCCAAGCTGGGCAATGGAGTGAGATTTGGTCTAATAATAATAAAAAAAAAAATCTAAATACAATGAATGCTCACAAATGCTTGATAAAATATTGATGTAACTCACCTGGGTTCAATATGTACTTTTTGTGTGTGTGTGCTAAACTTTGAAGCACCTTTCTAAGATGACTTGTTGATTTGGGATATGGTCCAAATCAAAATAGAATTTTTTAAAAAAAATCTGTATTGGAACTTAGCCAATGGCCTTGATCTCCCCAACGTCATTCTCTAGATTTCTATCTAACAATCCTGGATACTCAGTGTTTTTTTTTACAGAAGAACAATACCCATCAAGGCCTCTGTGAACGTGTCTGAGATAGTTTCACCTCGAGTCAAAGAATTTTGCAAATGAGTGGGATAAGTCCACTTCTTTCAGGCTATCTCTTTGGAACACAAAGCAACCACTTGCTGGAGTTTAAAAATAAATTAACATGGTCAGCCATGGCCTTTCCCAGCACTTTTCATTAAGCTTAAGTCAATGAAATAGATTCAATTAGCTTGTTTTACTTTGAAAATAAACTCAAAAAAAGTCTTCAGCATTGATGGCTCTATTTCTCATGGAGTACAAAAAAAAAAAAGTCAATTTTGCTGAGCTATAGAACCAAGAAGTAAACACTTCAAATAGACCCAGATACCACAGAAATGTAAACTATCTGGCACTAAATATTGAACTGACAGTAGCTGAGCTTTTTCATTTTCCATTTTAAAGCACTTATTAGTGTATAATCTGTTGCCCATTATTGTAGCATTCACCTGGAAAAACTATGGTGATATTTGGACACTGAATAAATATACATGTTGTTTACTTAAGTAAAATTTTTATCAACAGTATTTAGACTATGTAAATAGAAACCATCCTAGAAAACAAAAATACCTTCGAACTAATTATGTGCTTCCATAGAAGGTCAACATCATTCTATTTAGTGTACATGCTTCTATTAACTAATCTCAAAAAAATAGCTTGAAATATAAACTTTCAGAAAAGGATCCTGAGCCACAGTATTTAAAAAAAAATACATGCACACATACACTCACGTGCAAAAAATTCTTGTTCCATACCCTGATTTGTTTTTTAATATTTTTAGTTATTGCTTTAAAAAAAAAAGATTAAACATAAACTAAAGCAGGTGAGAAAGGAATGGGTTTATGTTCCTATCTGGGACTGGGACCTGTTTTATGTTACTAGAAATTGTTTCTACATGAAGGTAAATGAAAGAAAAATCTATTCTTTTATCACTAAGTAATCACTAATATTTTTTTCAAGCTCATCATTAGAAACAAGATGATGAAATGGTCAAATTTAACTCAGCTGAAAAATAACAGCTTCTAAATCTTCCCTTAGTGCTCAACTTACTTAGATCTTCTAAAGAAACTTAGGCCAAATGGGAGAATTTTTTTTTTTTTTTTTTTTGCTGGAAATCAAGCTTCCCCATCCAGATGTGAAATTTACATTTATGAGAACGCAAAGCCAAAAGCATTTTATAAAAAGTTTAATACCATAAAGAAATTTTTTAAAATGTGGATTTACTGTCTCTTTTGGCTGCACTGTATGGCATTGTAGGAGATACAGATTTTAACATGGAAATTGGTTTGGATGTTCTTGCCTCCGTGATTAAAACAGATGGCTAGTATATGTATGGCTCTCTCAGACTTAACTCCCATACCTCCTTCGCATCACTGTATGTACTAATCTAATTTTTAGCAAGAATGCGGAAGGATTCCATAGGAAGTTTTAAACTCAGAAAATGTATCTGTAATTATCACAGCTGGTGAACACAAGTATGAGTCATAAAGTAAATTTCTAACTGCAGAGAAATACCCTTGTACTCAAAATTCCTTAAGTGGAGCAAAAACATTTCCTACTTATATACATACATACATACATACATACATATGGATATATACATATGTATATGACGAGTTAAAGGCTTGTATATGAGATATTAAAACTCCCTAAAAAGAGCAGCTACATTTTGTATTATCCCGCGAAGTTTCAGGTTTTAGAAAATTAATAAAAACATAAGTAGTTATACATACTTAATAAAAACATAAGTACTAATATATAATACACACATACATATATACGCATATATGTAATATGTATGTGTATATACAGTATATGTATATCTATGTGTATATACACATAGATATACATATGTGTGTGTATCTATACAACTACTTATGTTTTTATTAATTTTCTAAAAACTGAAACTTTGTGGGATAATAAGAAATGTAGCTGCTCTTTTTAGGGAGTTTTAATATCCCATACTACAAGCCTTTAACCTGTCATCTATAATTATTTGTATGTGTTTGGATTAACATACTTCTTTATAACTTCCATATCCCAGATGTAACCAAAAATAAAAACATAAAGTTAGAGTTCAAAGCAAAATTTTTATTCTAATGTTATTCACATACTTTAAAAATTAACTCCATATTGTAAATGTCTCAGTAAAATCAAATACTTTCTCATTTTTTATTTCCTAGAAGAGAAAAAGAAAAACTGCAAAATATTTGGATTTTCTGCATAGAGGACTAAATTATTTGGAAGGATATTAAGATTTAAGTAAATTGGGATGTGGCATCAGCAAAACGGCAGAGTAGGAGATCCTAGACTTTGCCACCCAACAAAAAAACAGTTAGATCACTATGCACAAATGAAAATAGCTCTGGGATAGCTCAGAAGTTCAGTTCATA
Source organism: Pongo abelii (assembly GCF_028885655.2). Taxonomy (NCBI): domain Eukaryota; kingdom Metazoa; phylum Chordata; class Mammalia; order Primates; family Hominidae; genus Pongo; species Pongo abelii. The sequence goes on from NC_071988.2 coordinate 199,409,941, forward strand.
TAAGAAGCTGCAGCAATTCAGTTGTAGGGGGGAACAAAAACAGAATAAGGTCATGGAAAGGATGGGAAGAACACTTTCATTATTCCATCCCCTACACTGGCACAGCTTGGTACCAAGTGTCCTGCAAGTCCCCTATGGGTGAAAAGGAGAACAGGGTGAGCAAACAGCTTCCCCAGACTTTGGAAGCCCTATCAAAAAAACCTGCTTTGGTTTTACCACATGCAGATTACCGGAGAGATTAGCATAGCAGAGATGTCTGTAGATGCCTAGTAACAAAGAGTAAAAGCCGTAAGTGTCAGCCACATGACAGATGCCATGATGCCATAGTGGCCTCCAGTTACCTGCTCTGCAAAGGACTCCAACAGCTTTCACTACTGAGGACCTCAACAGTACATCCCTGTAGCTGCCATATACTACCTGCCACAGCTTTCACCTCTAAGACTCCAAAGATTTTGTCTTTGCTGAACCCAGCCACAACCCACCACACCATCCTTTTGCTTTCAGCCTATGTGTATCCTTATATCTAAAATGAGTCCCATGGTGGGAAGGGGGAGGAATAGCATTAGGAGATATACCTAATGTTAAATGACAAGTTAATTGGTGCAGCACACCAACATGGCACATGTATACATATGTAACAAACCTGCACATTGTGCACATGTACCCTAAAACTTAATGTATAATAAAAAAAAAGAAAATGAAAAAAATAAATAAATAAAATGAGTCCCACAGCTAACATGTCACTGGATCTTTATTTTTTATAGATTTAGTAACTTTATAGAGAAGTAAAAGTATAGAGTTTTTGTATGCAATGGAAATGTAAGCGTTTGTTAGCTTAATAGGCTATTATAATATATTTTGTGTCAGCCTCATGGTAACCACAAATCAGAAATCTTCAGTAGATGTACAAAAGATAAAGCAAGAGGAATCAAAGTATATCACTACAGAATATCATCAAATCACAAAGGAAGACAGCAAAAGAGGAAGAAATGAAATAATGAATATAGAAAACAGCCAGAAATCAATGAACAAAATGGCAATAGTAAATCCTTACCTACCAACAACTACTTTAAATGTAAAGGAATTAAATTCTACAATCAAAGGACATACAGTGTCTGAATGATTAAATGAAAACAAAACCCAATTAAATGCTACCTACAAGCGACTCCTTCACCTTTAAAAACACACATAGGGTTAAAAGAATGGCAAAAAAATTTACCATACATATGGAAACCAAAATAACACAGAGATAGCTATACTTATGTCAGATAAAAACAGGCTTTAAATTGAAAACTGTCACAAGAGACAGCAAAAGCCATTGTATCATGAGAAAGGGATCAATTCATTGAGAGGATACAATTGTAAATATATATGAACCCAACATTGGAGCAAATATTAACATATATAAAGGGAAAAATTAACAGAAATGTAAAAAAGTAAGGCATTTCCATACTCTACTTTTTACAATGGACATTCAGACAGAAAATCATTTAGAAAACATTGGACTTGACCAAATAGAGCAAAGACACATATACAGACTTTCCACTCAACAGCAGCAGGATGTGCATTCTTCTCAAGTGCACACGCAACATTCTCTGGGAGAGATCATATGTTAGGCCACAAAATAAGTCTAAACAAATTTAACAAAAGTGAAATCAAATTTAACATCTTTCCAAAAACAATGATGTGAACCAGAAATCAATAATAGGAGAAAACTGAAAAATTCACAAATTCGTGGAAATTAAACAATGTGCCTCTGAACGACCAATAGATCTAAGAAGAAATTCAAGAGGAAATTTAAGAATATCTTGAGACAAATTAAAATGGGAACACACCATCCCAAACTTAAGGGACTCAACAAAAATAGTTTAAAGACGGAATTTTATCGTGATAAACATCTACATGAACAAAAAAGTAAAAAGGTCAGAGCAGAAATAGAGACTAAAAAAAAATAGAAAAGATCAATGAAACTAAGAGTTTCTTTTTGAAAAGGTAAATAAAGTTGATAAAACTTTAACTAGATTAAGAAAAAATGGAAGCCTTTTAATAAATAGAATTAGAAAGAGTAGACATTATAACTGATATCACAGAAATACAAAGGATCATAAGAGACTAGTACAAACTATTATATGTCAACAAATTAGATAACCTACAAGAAAAAGATAAATTCCTACAATTATACAACCTGATAAAACTGAATCAAGAAGAAACAGAAAGCCTGAACAAACCAATAACAAGTAGGAAGATTAAATCAGTTCTCAAAAATCTCCTATCAAAGTAAAGTCCAGGACCTGATGTCTTCACTAAAGAATTTTATAAAACATTTAAAGAATTATTCTCAGCAAACTAACACAAGAACAGAAAACCAAACACCACATGTTCTCACTCATAAGTGGGAGGTGAACAACAAGTACACATGGACACAGGGAGGGGAACATCACACACTGGGTGGGAGACCGGGAGAGGGATAATATTAGGAGAAATACCTAATGTAGATGATGGGTTGATGGGTGCAGCAAACCACCATGGCACATGTATACCTACGTAACAAACCTGCACGTTCTGTACATGTACTGCAGAACTTGAAGTATAATAATAATAAAAAAGAATTACAACCAACCTTTCTCTAACTCTTCCAAAAAGTTGTAGCAAAGGAAACAGCACCAAATTTATTTTACAATGCCAACATTAACATGATACCAAAGTCAGGCAAGGACACTATAAGAAAAGTAAGCTACAGGCCACTATTACTGATGAACATGCAAAATCCTGAGTAAAATGCTAGCAAACCAAATCCAACAGGACAGTAAAAAAATCACACAGCATGATCACATGGCAATTATTTCTGGAATTCAAGAATGGTTCAACATACCTAAACCAATAAATGTGATATGCCACATTAAAGAATGAAGGATAAATATATTATATAATTATCTCAATAAATGCAGAAAAATTATTTGACAAAATTTAACATGTGTTCATGATAAAAACTCTCAACAACTCTCAACATATCTCCCTGTTGCTGACTTCCACATATCATTCACCAAGTCTAGTTGCTTCTACATCCAAATAGTGTTTCATTAACTTCTTTCCATCTATCAATTCTCACATTGATATCTGCCTCAGCCCTTGAATTGCTCTCTCTGCCTCCAGTCTTGAGTCTCCATGAAGCTATTCAGCGTGCTCTCAAATTTTACCATCCCACTGTAAAACTGTTCGGTAGCTACCCATCATCCCCGTGTTAAAGTCCAAATCCCTTAATATCACTTTTAAAATCTTCTACAGTCTAACAAACTGAGTATTCATTTAGGCTTATATGCAACCTCTTTCCTTCCTATTTAAAAAATATAGCAAAAGCTAACATATTTTTGTTCTTTGAATGGACTTTCCATTTTGTCATTCCTTTCACCACCCTCTCCTTAGCATATGAATTGCTTATGGATTGGGTAAGCATTTTGCTTACTTGACACAATAACACGTCAGCTAGCTATCTGTGCTGTTTATTTTCCACTTTATATTATCAACCCTACTCATCCTTCAATCTCCATCTATCACATACACAGAAAATCTTTCTTTAAGTCTTTGAGATTGAGATTCCCTGCTATCTGTTTTTAAAATGTATGCATTCCTGTAGAATCATATTTTATTTGTCAAATTTTATTTTCTGAATTTGTACCTGTCTTCCTTTAATAATTGACTGTTCTCTGAGACCAGGTTCTGTAGTTGCCTTATTTACATTTATCCAATGTTTAACAAATTACACATATATACTAGATAATACATACCCTGAAAGAAGGAATACGTGATTGAGTGAATGAACAAATTTCTTAGAACTTGAAAGAGAGAATATTGTTTATGGTAAATCAAAAGTCTGAAAATAGCCACACACAGTGGCTCATGCCTGTAATCCCAGCACTTTGGGAGGCCGAAGCAGGTGAATTTGAGCTCAGGGGTTTAAGACCACCCTGGGCAACATGGTGACATCCTGTCTCTATCAAAAATACAAAAAAAAAAAATTATAGCCAGGCATGGTGGTGTGCACCTGTGGACCCTGCTACTCGGGAAGCTGAGGTGGGAGGATTGTTTAAGCCCAGGAGCGGAGGTTGCAGTAAGCCGAGACTGTGCTACTACATCCCAGTTTGGGTGACATTGTAAGACCCTGTCTCATTTAAAAATAAAAATAAAATTTTAAATGTTTGAAAATAATATTTTTTCTAAAATTCTTATAGGTAAAAACAAATTATAAAAATTAGGCCAGAATCAAAATATGATTAAATTTTTAAAAGAATCCCCTTGCATCCTTAAAGAAGATAAAAGATAAGCAGTAACTCTTGAAAAAATATTTTTTAAAAACATTGTTTCCTTAGCATATTATTCTTTTCATTTACTTATTTAACAAATATTTATTGAATGCATACTATTACCCAGGCACTATGCCATCTCTTTGATAAACAACATAATTAGAATGTTTTGCATGTGTTCATTAGATGATTTAATTTTAAAGTTAGAACCCGTGTGATTTTAAAAATCAGCTCAGCACATAGCTAACATGAAATATAAACAAGATCTCACATGATGAAAAGAATAGCTAAAAACTACTGCCTTGTATATTTAGAAAAGAAAATTACATGGTAGAAAGACCCAAAGGAATAGCTACCTTGATTTAACACTGCTGGAACTTTCAGCATTTGGCTGATGACCAGTAGAGCACATTAGTATTGTAAGGCCAGGCATTGAAAAGAACACTAAGATTCGCTTGCTACCTTCCTTACATAAGCCAGAATCCATGTACTTTATATGAGTCCACAAAAATAATAAAGGTGAGGTGACCCAAGAGCAATGCTTACATAATTATCTCTAGTTGTCATCAAAGTTTTAATTTAAAGATTGGAAAAAATGGAAAATGCTGGTCTCTATAATCTGAGAAAGAACTAGAAGGGACAATGACACATTTTTCTTTTATGGACTTATGTTTTATGGACTTATGACATTACATGAAGGATTTATTGTTAGAATCTATATATATGCAGATCACATACAGTTTTATATATAATTATATAAAATGTAAGAGGATGGCAATTAGTCTCATATTAACATTCAAAGTGCTAACAGTTAACACCATATCATTTTATTAAAAGCAAGAAATTCCTATTATTTTCCATTCAGAAGAAATAAAACATTTCCCTACGATAGTTACTCATTTGGAAGATATGTGAAAACTGGCAGTCACTCGGCTTTTGAAGGAATGAAACTTTGAAAGGGTTCAGATGAATTGTTCTAAATGTAGATTTTCATTGGTTCCTTCATTCCCCGTGACCTATAAAATACTCAGAGAAGCTTCAAACAAAATGTGTTTTCTCCCCACCCTGATCCTTGCCATTGGCAAAGGCTGCTTATTTTCTTATGTTTCAAATTATCCGAGTTAACGTGACTGGCTTTGTTTAGCAATGACTTCACATAACTGGGCCTTTTATCAGGCATTTTTATATACAGGCACTATTCATGTTATTATCAAAGACTGCAAAACAACAATTTTTTGTAAAAGCTGAGCAAAACAGCAAAGAGTATGATGGCAACAATGATATATTTATCATGAGATGCTGGTAAGAAGAGTTAAACAAACCGAAAAATAAATGATCTAGCAACCAGAGGCTGGAGTGAGGGTGGACAGGGAAAGGGGAAATGTTGGTCAAAGGGTGCCAAGTTTCAGTGAGATGGGAGGAACAGGCTCTGGTGATCTATTGCACAGAATGGTGACTCTAGCTGATAATAATGTATTGTGTATTTCAAAACAGATAAAAGAAAGGATTTTAAGTTTCTCACCACAAACGAATAACTCTTTGAGGTGATGGATATGTTAGTTAGCCTGATTTGATCATTTCACAATGAATACATGTATACATGACATTGTAACCCATAAATATATTCAATTATTATTTGTCAATTAAAAATAAAATAAAACTTAAAAATAAAATACTCATCCTAAAAAGAATTTTAAGGCTAAACATGAGCTTTCAAAGAACACTTTTGGAAAGTATGTGTGAATAAATATTTTCAGGGTTAGTTTCTTTTCATTAGTACATGTTAAGCATTTCTCTTCTACAATGTGTTTAATATCTACACATTATTATATCATAATTATGAGCCATAATTTATATATCCATCTGCCACTGATATTTTATTTTCAGTATTCTATCTTTAATCATGAACCTTACTTTTTGTATGCACTTCTGATTATTTCCATGGAACACATTCATTGGGTTGTAATTGTTAGGTCACAGGGAACTGCTCTGTCATTTGAAATCTGGTAAGCAGGAACCATATTGTAATGTGCCTCAGTTATAAACAGGACCACCATGCCATCTGCAGGTGGCACTATGTGAGCACCTGACTAAGGTGCGCCAGGTGCTCTTCACAGTTTTTAACTTTGAGCCTGAAAAGCTGGTTTTATAGGCCTTCCTAATCATATTCATCTTTTAGTAGTTGACCCCTTCCTCTGGCTTCTTAAGAAGTTAATGAATTTAAAAATCAATACTAAAAATGTTTAAGGTCATAAATATCTTCTACTTGCTTTACAAAGGAAGAAAAAACACCCTGGCCTCACAAAGGCTTTAAGTCCTACTTAAATTCCTTCACACTTTGTAGAATTATTTCATATTCTTGAGATAGGATATTGAATTATTAATTTAGTGACTTGTGTTTTCAGGTCATGAATTAGGTTAATTTCCATTTCAATGAATGTTAGAGTATTTGACCAGATTGTGATATTGCCTACTTTGTATAAAATATTCTTTTCCATGAATACATTGAGAAATTAATTAAAACATAGATTGTTTGGCTCAACAAATAAGAATTAAGTGAAGGGTAAAAAAATAGGTTTTTATTTCTAGATTATAGAATAAATACATATATTTACCTTACTTTCCTCCTGAAAACATACTAAGTAGGCTATTAAAAATATACAAATGGGCAAGAAAAAATAGGTAGTGATACCATGGTAGTCGACTCATTTTCTTCTTTAAAGTCAGCACACTCATCCAAAACTGTCACAGATACCTGCTGCTCATTGGCTCATAGCCATGTCTATCATAAGGAAGCAGATTCTCAAATAAGATTGTGGCTATAAATCAATGAACAGCAGTCTGGCAATAAGAATTCTGTGACCAGTGGTGGATGGGGAATAGATGGCCCATGACATGCAATAATAATACAATTGTTAAAACTTTCATCATCAGTTAGTCAGGATGGGGTAATGGTGGAAAGGAAGTACATGAGTTTATGCAATATTTTTCTTGAAAAGTATGAGGGAATATATTATTGAATTGAGTGGCTGTGACTTCATTCAATGAAGAGAGCCAATGACAGGCCCAGAATGATTAATCAGCAATTAAGGGCAAAATCTGAAAGCCAAAGGAGTTTCTTGGCAGCATTTAGTAAAGCTCTAATCTCCTATAAATGGAGAGAAGACAGAAAGGAGGAATGGGCTCAAGACTAAATCATAAGAGCAGAGGAGATTCAGACAATGTTAAAGGCTGCAATTTTTACAACAAGGTCAGATATTTGAAAGGACTCAAAGATTCCATGGAGCACATTCATGTAAGACTTTTAATACAGGCAAATGATACAGTGCGTTAGGAGAAAGAGAATGTAAAAAAGCATCAACATCTAAAAGGCTTCCAGGCATAGCTACCTAGGGCCCTTATTCACACAAGGGTGTGCTTTGTCTTTGGACTGAACGTCCAAGGTTTATTGCAAGTAAATTTGGTTTGGAAAGACCTTTGTAAGAGTTTCCAGCAGAGTCCTGTATTCCCTTAAATTCACCTAGCTACATTTGGCTGCAGAACCAGTGATGCTACATCTAAGCTATCAATAAACAACCCAGCCTGGGTACCACTTGGGGTATTCTAAATTTTAAACTAAATGTTATAACTTATGAGTTAGCCCACTATCCTTATATGGCAAAGAGTCAGATACTTCCATGTGCCCCTTGAGATAAGCATAGAACAGTCATAGCTCATCTGTAAAATTATTCTACGCTGCAAAATACGTAGCTCTAGTGAGTTTCCTAGGTCAAATTCAGATTTCTAACAAGAAAGAAATGGGACACTGACACTTGGATGTGAAAATCTGGTTAGATTCAGTTGAAACCCTGGAACTCCAGATGCCCCTAGTTCTACTGGTCTGGCAGTGGCCTACTTCTTCTTAGAAAATAGTAGCCACCTCCTGCCTAAAGATCATGGAGAGGCCTTCATGAAGCAGATGCCTTATGAGACAAAGTCCCTTTTCCCAGAGTCAACCCTCCTCTTCCTTTCTGATATCCAGACCAGTAATAAGAGTCAAATATCAGCACAGCCCAACTGAGGAATAAGACTGGCAGAGGTGGGATAGTATCACTCTTAGGAACAATATCCCAAGGAAGATAGATTTAAAGGAGGAATGCAGAACATAAAGTTGGGAAAATGAGAGTCTGTCATTATGGGAGGCCTCTGCTAGGATACATGATTTAGCCCTCTGACAGTCCAGGAGATGGTGCTAACACACTGTTTAGCTGGCTCATGGAAGCTTGAAATAAGTTACAGCCTATATAGTTAGTCAAATGAAAATGCCAAAATGGACAAGAAAGGTATAATTGAAAGAGATCAAAAGGCTCAAGTAGGCACTCTGATAAATTATACAAGGCTGGAAAACCCACCAGCCATCTGTTTCTTACAAGACATGAAAGATACTCCACTTACCAAAGAAGAGTGTCCTAATGAAAGGGGTACTAACATTGTTCAGAAGACAGTGATGGCTGTCTTCTGCAGGATAAAGCTGACAAAAAGAGGTGCTACAACAGAACTGAATTGTAAAAAAACAATGGAGATTGTAGGACAATGGAATGATAAAGGTCCAACACTTAACCATCAGTGGCAAGACTAATGCAATCTTCACAACAGCAGAAAAATCTGAATGGCAGGCATGTGATCCAGCCCTCAGAGGGCACGGAGATGTTTAATAGGACAGAGTGTTCATATCGGCAAGAGAGAGGAAAACCAATGAGTGTTTTAAATTTAAAGAATCAGAAGAAATCCCAAATGGATAAACAAGAGAGTGTGGACACTCACTTCAACAAACGTCATGATCCCATCCCCAATTTCCTAAGCTAGCTCTCAGACCTGAAACCCAACCACTGAAGAAACAGTTTCGTTCCTATAAGGAAGGACCCTAAAATGCCAAAGCAAGTGTACTCAGTAGCAAACTACATAGTCCATCCCCAAAGGAATATACAGCCATTTTCTTTGGTAACAGTGAACTGGAAAAGTGGAAATAACTAGGTTTTTTTTGCTTTGTTTTGTTTTTCTGAGGATGCTTGGACACAGGATCTGAGTTGGCACAGATATCCAGGGTTCCAAAGTGATAATATGTGGAATGTGGGGACTAGAAAACAAATGGAGTCTTCACCTAGATCCAGGTACCAGTGAAGCTACTAGGTCCATTATTCCACCTGATGAACATTTCTCTAGCATTCTAATGTATAATTAGCATAAACACACATGGCAGTTGATGGGACCTTCATCTAAAGTTCTTGACCTATAAGACAGACGTAGTTTCAGTTTTCAAATTCAGTTTTCAATTGAAGACTGAAACTACCTCTGTCTTGAGCCAAGAGATTAAAAAACAAACAAACAAAGCAAAACAAAGTAGAATACATGCCAGAGGGAATGGCAGAGATTACTATCACCCTCAGTAACTAAAAAAATGCAGGGGTGGCTACTATAATATCCCATCTAATTTATCAGTCTGACCCCTGAAAACTAGAAATATTTTTTAAAAAGGGTTCATTCTTTCTTTTAAAAATATCTACAGAAACCTATAACTTCTAGCTATGGACACTGATTGCCATCCTCCCCATTCTGGTATTTAGGGGCTTTCTGTCTGAGGGCAGTTTCCCATCCACTGGCCATAAAATGAAATCTAACACTTTACAGCACCCATACATAGAGGTTCTATTTAGGCTTCCCACTCCCTGCAGGTGTCTATTGAGGAAATAGGTCCACCTATGAAATAACAGAGATAAACCAAGTCAGGTCCTCTTAATAGTCAAAAAAGTTCTTCATTCTTAAATATTACAGAAAAAAAAACATTCTCACCAGTCATAGAAGAAATCCAACTGCAAGAAGAAGACCAATATAAATAAATAGTGCTAACTAGCCCTAAAGAAAACAATAAAGATTCATGAAACATATAAAATATATAAAATAATCTTACCAGTATCTTCAGAAAGTTTGGAGAAAATATTGAATTCCCAGGATGCTGTGAAAACAGTCATTAGAGAATGTGTTAGACAGAGAATGCTGTAGATAATTATGACCTTCTTTTTTTGTTTTTTTGTTTTTGAGATGGAGTCTCACTCTGTTGCCAAGGCTACAGTGCAGTGGTGCAATCTTGGCTCACTGCAACCTCTGCCTTTTGGGTTCAAGCAAATCTCCTGCCTCCCGAGTAGCTGGGATTCCAGGCACGTGCCACCATGCCCAGCTAATTTTTGCATTTTTAGTAGAGACAGGGTTTTGCCATGTTGGCCAGGCTGGTGTCCAACTCCTGACCTCAGGTGATCCACTGCCTCGGCCTCCCAAAGTCTGGGATTACAGGTGTGAGCCACCACGCTTGGCCAATAATTGACTTTCAGTGTCTATCTTCCATATCTTTAGTAACAGAAAATTGATTTTTAGATTAACACACTTCTTCACAGCTAAAATATTATGCTTCTCAGCATTCCACGAAACTAATGGGAAATTGTGTTACTAAATTCTGACCAATGAGATTGTATTAGTCTGTTTTCACACTGCTGATAAAGGTATACCTGAGACTGGGCAATTTATAAAGGAAAGAGGGTTAATGAAGAACTTACAGTTCCACATGGCTGGGGAAGCCTCACAATCATGGCGGAAAGCAAGGAGGAGCAAGTCATATCTTACGTGGATTGCAACAGGCAAAGAGAGAGCTTGTGCAGAGAAACTCCCATTTTTAAAACCATCAGATCTTGTGAGCTCATTCACTATCACAAGAACAGCACAGGAAAGACCCACCCCCATGATTCAATCATCTCCCACCGAGTCCCTCTCATAACACGTGGGAATTATGGGAGCTACAAGATGAAATTTGAGTGAGGACACAGAGCCAAGCCAAATCATTCTGCATCTGGCCCCTCCCAAATATCATATCATCACATTTCAAAACCAATCATGCCTTCCCAACAGTCCCCCAAAGTCTTAACTCATTTCAGTATTAACTGAAAAGTGCACAGTCCAAAGTCTCATCTTAGACAAGGCAAGTCCCTTGTGCCTATGAGCCTGTAAAATCAAAAGCAAGTTAGTTACTTCCTAGATACAATGGAATTACAGGCACTGGATATATACAGCCATTCTGAATGGGAGACATTGGCCAAAACAAAGGGGCTATACGCCCCATGTAAGTTTGATATCCAGCAGGGCAATAAAATCTTAAAGTTCTAGAATCATCTCTTTTGACACCAAGTCTCACATCCAGGTCACACTGATGCAAGAGGTAGGTTCCCATGGTCTTGCACAGCTCCACCCCTGTGGCTTTGCAGGGTACAGCCTCCCTCCTGGCTGCTTTCACAGGTGGGCATTGAGTGCCCTGGGCATCCGGCTGTATCCATACATTCCCTGAAATCTAGGCAGAGGTTTCCAAACCCCAATTCTTGATTTCTGTGCACTGGCAGACTCAACACCACGTGGAAGCTGCCAAGGTTTGGGGCTTGCACCCTTTGAAGCCATAGCCCAAGCTCCACATTGGCCCCTTTCAGCCATGGCTGGAACAGCTGGGACTCAGGGTGCCAAATCCCTTGGCTGTACACAGCATGGGGACCCTGAGCTCAACCCACAAAACCACATTTTCCTCTTAGGTCTCTAGGCCTGTGATGGAAGAGGCTGTCATGAAGACCTCCGGCATTCCCTGGAGATATTTTCACCATTGTCTTAGGAATTAACATTCCGCTACTCGTTACTTATGCAAATTTCTGCAGCGGGCTTGAATTTCTCCTCAGAAAATGGGATTTTTCTTTTCTGTCTCATTGTCAGGATGCAAATTTTTGGAACTTTTATGCTCTGCTTCCCTTATAAACTGAATGCCTTTAACAGCACCCAAGTCGCCTCTTCAATGCTTTGCTGCGGAATTTCTTCTGCCAGATACCCTAAATCATCTCTCTCAAGTTCAAAGTTCCACAAATCTCTAGGGCAGGGGCAAAATGCCATCAGTCTCTTTGCTAAAACATAACAAGAGTCACCTGTGCTCCAGTTCCCAACAAGTTCCTCATCTCACTCTGAGACCACCTCTGCCTGGACCTTATTGTCCATATCACTATCAGGCTTTTGGTCAAAACCATTCAACAAGTCTCTAGGAAGTTCCAAATTTACCCACATTTTCCTATCTTCTTCTGAGCCCTCCAAATTGTTCCAACCCTTGCCTGTTACCCAGTTCCAAAGTCATTTCCACATTTTCAGGTATCTTTTCAGCAGTGCCCCATTATGACAAGAACAGCACAGGAAAGATCTGCCCCCATGATTCAATCATCTCCCACCAGGTCCCTACTACAACACATGGGAATTATGGGAGCTACAAGATGAGATTTGGGTGGGGACACAGAGCCAAACCATATCAGAGATGTAACTAAAACTTTCATATAGAACTTTCCAAAAGTCTCTTACATAAAAAGGTAAAATAAGTCTTCTTTCCTCTCCTATTCATTTTGGTGTGAATATAGTCATCGTGTCCAAAACTCATGTAGGCATCCTGAACTATGAGGCCTGCATTAAAAATGACAAGCTGTAAGATAGAGCTTGGCTCCCTAATGACCACAGACCTGCAAGCGTCCTCAGATTTAGGTATGTGTAAAAAAAAAAAAGAAACTTGTCCTGTATACAATACATCTGGTGAGTAATAATTTTACTTTCAATGGCAAAATATGCAATTATTTTTGCACCAACCTAATAGTAAACATAAGCCAATATAATTCTTTTTATTTTTTTAAGAGACAGAGTCTGTCATCCAGGCTGGAGTGCAGTGGTGCAATCATAGCTTTCTACAGCCTTAAACTTCTGGCCTCAAGTGATCTTCTTTCCTCAGCCTCTCATGTAGCTGAGACTACAGGTGCTCCATCACACCTGGCTGTTTTTTTTTTAATTTTTATAGAGATGAGATCTTGCTATGTTGCCCAGGCTGGTATCAAATTCTGGTCTCAAGCAATCCTCCTGCCTCAAGCTCTCATAATTTATAAAAGAAATTAATAACCCTTTTGGAAATTAAAAACATAAATAGAAAAACAAAAAAATTGGCTGAGAAGGAGGTTTAGAACATAAAGGAGGAAATTGTCTGTGATGTAAAGCACAGTCAACAAAAGGGACAGAACATCTCAGAAAAGAAATGTCAAAGAAAAAATCCAGGAGTGATAACATTTGGATAAGAGAAAAATATTATGAAGAAATTATTTTGGAGAATAAGAAAAAATTATCAGGCCTGACTTTGTATTGGAAGGTTGATCCTATAAATTCTAAGCTGAATATTGGTAAGAAGACACCAAGAAATTTTAGAACCTAAAATTTTTTAGGTCTCCAAGCCTCTAGATTGAAGAACTCACTTGCAGACTCAAGGCGCCAGCTGCCATTAACCTTGTCATCAGCAACACCAAACTATTCCCTTATAACTTCAGAGTTCTAAGGGAAATTAATTTTATTTAAGCATCTGATACTCTATCAAAATCTCAGTGGAATGTGGAAACAAAATAAATGCATTTTAAAACACACAGGAATCATAAAATTTAACTTCCCATTATAAATAACTTACTTTACAGAATACTCTAGCAAAATGACAGAGAAAACAAAAAAAATTGTTTAGATACATTGTATTAATGAAAGAGGGGTACAGTGATGGAAAGTTCCAGCATGGCAGTCATAGAGTATAAGGGGAGGAATCTTGTTTTTCCATGGTTTGGAAGTAGGAGTTCCAAGGAAATAAAATAAATGTATGTCAAAGGAAGCTACAGGAAATGACATTTGTCACACTAAGAGATGGTGTAATCCAAAGATATAAGAAAGACACAATTAGAAACTCCAGGAACACCAAAAGACATATAAGAAAATCATGGTACAAATATAAAGCTAATTAAAACATGATATAATTGTAAAAATGATAATTTGCAGGAATTAAGAGAATTATTTTGAGCTTGATGTAGGCAACACGGCAGTTATGGCATCAGACTTTAAATGAAGAAAATATAATCCCAGCACATTACTTATGTGTCTATAGTTCCTGACTCATAACTCCCATAGCCCTTGTTCTTTCTCCCCAGGGCAGGCCATAGAAACTGAAAATATAACCTCACATTCACCTACATGTCTGTCTTGGAGCTGGCCATAAAGCAATGCTCTGACCTACTTCATCTGACCGTGGGTCATAAGACCCACATTTCAGAAAGGGTCCTGTACCATATACTGGAGGAAAGAATGCCACATGGAGAGGACAGGAAGGATCTAAACAGACAGGCCTTGCTGGGGTTCCCCCCACCCACACCAGTCTATTAGTGTTAGATCCTATCCTTTTTGCCTAATCACATTTCTACATGGTTGCCCACGCTTCAATCCCACCTATTTAATGAAGTCTCCATAAAAGGCTATTTATTTTCTCACTGCTGATAAAGACATACCCGAGACTGGGCAATTTACAAAAGAAAGAGGTTTAATGGAGAACTCACAGTTCCACATGGCTGGGGAAGCCTCACAATCATGGCAGAAGGCAAGGAGGAGCAAGCCATATCTTACTTGGATGGCGGCAGGCAAAGATAGAGCTTGTACAGGAAGACTCCTGTTTTTAAAAAACCCTCAGATCTCATCAGATTCACTCACTATCGTGAGAACAGCGCAGGAAAGACCCACCCCCATAATTCAATCACCTCCCACCGGGTTCCTCCCACAACATGTGGGAATTGTGGCAGTTACAATTCAAGATGAGATTTGGGTGAGAACACAGCCATTCATATCGACGGGTATGCAGAGCTTCCAGGTAGCTGAACACATGGAGGTTTCTGGAGAGTGGTATACTCAGAGAGGGCACAGAAACTCTATGCCTCTTCTCCCATACCTCATTCTAGGCACCTATTCATCTGTATCATTGGTAATATCCCTTATCATAAATGTGGTTCCCTGAGTTCTATGAGCTGCTCTAGCAAATTAATCATACCCAAGGAGGGGATCATGGGAACCCCAATTTATAGCTGGTTGGTCAGAAGCATAAGTCACAACCTAGGACTTACAATTGGCATAGAAAATGGGGGCAGTCTAGTGGGACTGAGCCCTCAGCCTGTGGGATCTGACTCTCTCTCCAGGTAGACAGTGTCAGAATCGAGTTGGAGGATGCCCAGCTGGTGTCTGCTGTAGAAATGATGGCTTGCCTGCTTATTGGTGGGGAGAAGTCTCCACACATTTGGTCACAGAGGTCTTCTGTGTTGATTGCTATGGGCGAGAGCAGAGGAAAAAAGTTTGTGTGTATTTCCACCCACTCAACTTGTATCTGAAGAGAGGAACATTTACATCGGCATAGTCATTTAAATGCTATCTTACTGGTTTTTCACTTTAACAATTAACCTATAGATAAGGCATGAAGACAGTTACAAGGAATAACTGATAAAATCTAGGAGGTATTTTGCAGAAAGAGAGGAACCCAGCAGGCTGCGGCTAGAATAGGGAAATATGCAGATAGGATCTAAATAAATTGAAATAAAAATGTAGAGGTTTTAATATATTTTCAAAAATTACAATATATAATAAATAAAGGTAAAATAATAACATAACTATCTAATGTGTTCACCTGCAGGGAAAGGAAGGGAAAGTATGGTGGTAGGAAATGAGATATATCCTTCTTTTCTCTATCAGGGAATCAGATGTTTTCGAAAGTATGTGAGCGTCAAATGACCACATAAACTCATTCTTGGGATTTTTAAATAATTGCATAAAATTCTTGAAATAACTTATAACTGCTTGTGTTTAAAATGTTTTCATGACATCAACAAATTTGAGCAAACATTCTGAGTAAAGATAATTAATTGTACTTGAAATGTCAGACTGAGACTCAGGGTCAAATTTGCAAAAATTTTTTAAAAAGTAATTATTCTCTAGTGCCATAAAATATTTAGTTTTAATATTGCTAAAATCTATGTTATGTCTATTATGTTAACAACTGTGATGATAACTGGGATTTTCCTAGTGAGGAACTAAAAGTCCTTTAGGTGTTCCTTAATTCATAACTATATATATTTTTAAATGCCCGTTTGGGATCAGAGAGATTAAAAGATGCTCTGACATGTTTATATGAGACTGTGCATAGGTAGCTGGAATCTATTCAAAGTAGTTGAGTGTTTCTTTGAGATTATATTTTAGCTCTTTCCCTTCCCAACTGTGTGACTTCGGGCAAGCACTTAATCTTCCTTCATCTCAATTTGATCCCCTTTAAAATGAGAATAATATCAGTTCTTACCTGACAGTGATTATGACAGTATAAGAAATGAATTAACATAAAATTATTCAAGAATTCTTGACACATGATAAGCATTCAATGGATGTTAGTTATGATCACCATCCTAAAGAAAGAAGGAATGAGGCTTCATGAGTCTAGCCTAAGAACAAAGTAGACATATGGAGGGCAGTAGTTCTGAGTCTTGGCTATTACTTTAACCGCAGGAAAACTAGTCCTCTGGATGGATGCAAGTGTGTTTCAAAGAGGTAGATGGGTAGAGGTACAGGTAGAAGTGGAGAAAGAGGGAGGGAGAGAAAGAGAAATAATTTTAAAATTAAGATTTTTTTAAAATTCTTAAAACAATGGGATACAAATAATATTGGGATACAAATAATATTGGTTTGTATTACAGACAAAAGGAAAAAAGTAGTTCTCCATCCCTGCTGACCCATTTCAATTTTACTTTGCACCATTATACAAATTGGCACAAGGAAGACCCAGATAATGGCAATGAACTGCTGTGGTCATTACCGCAAGAAAGAGAGATTCTAATGCCTGACAGGGCAGTTTGAAATGGCTGTGACGCCCAGCAAGTGGGACTGCCTTGTGTAGCACAATAATGAGAGCACCAGAGGCTAGACGGCTGCTTTGTTTTTCTCAATCCATTCGTTGGTCCCTGGCTATTCTAAAACAAATACACTCTTTTCATTCAGACTCTCTGTGGCAACTGATGCTCCAAAATATAATCACTGCTTCAGAAACTAAATGTTTGAATTTCTCCTAAATTGACAGTTTTCCAAGTCCCCAAATTAGTTCAGGAGACATACAGGGAGAAAATGTTGTTTTATTTCATCTGGGTTTACTGAATTCCCTCTTTAACATGAGTTAAAATCTATAGTATCCAATGTAACCTATGTTCTAATATCAGATAAGTCTCAAAAAAATCTATACTACAGGAAGAAAACATTTTCTAAAATATTTCCATTTCTCTAAATGACACTTCTTTAGATTTAATTTTATAGATAATGGTTCTAAATACTTAAGAGCTATTAGAAACTTCAGCTTGCTGCTATGTTACTTTAATCCAAATACACTTTCCTTCAAGGCAGAAGTTTAAATGGAATGTAACGGTAAGCTCAAATGCATTTTCTTTATCAAGAAAACTAAGATTAAAGTAGCTTGGATTTGGGTTACTTTCCAGACTAGACAGTCTGTATTTATGTAAAATGCCAGTATTTAAAAATAAAATCCCAAATGTCCCTTTTCAATTAAATCCTAACTAAAATGCAAATTACCTAAACATTGGGACTACAAAATGTTCTCATCTTACCTGCCTTTAGAATTTCAATATAAGTGTTTCTTGCATTCAAAAACCACTGGGAGGTATTTATTGAATACTTCAAAAATATTTTTCTTAATAATATAAAGGAAATAATGGGTTTAAGATATTTCAAAGCCAACAACTTTAGTCCATTTCTTCCTATGCCAAACCCCTTCTGATTGTATTTTTAGCAAATTTTCTATTTAATCTCTTTCTATATAATATAGATAAATTTTATCATAAAATATACTTTTAGGTAATAAACTTTGAGAAAAATTTCAACAATATCTCTAAGCAAGGAGCCAGATTTCTTGATTTGATATAAACCAGCATTTTGTTAATATTTGGGATAAATTCTTTAGGCTAAAAGTGATCATTTCTCTTTTAAGTTTTTTCACCACATTACCAAGTCAGCCATGCATAACTAGAATAGTGCTATTACAGGGAAAATTAGATTTAAATAGAACAGGATTCCCTTCTAATTCATGTGTAATCTTTGGAGAGTTTAAGAATTGGTAACATTCTGTTTGTGCAATCTTTTGGGAAAGGTTCCTGCCCTAGTTAAGTTTCAACAGATTGTAGTCATGCAGAAACAAGCTTTGACTCCCCTGTCTCTGGGCAACCAAAGAGCTGACCATCTGGACTCCTGGTTTGATAAAGACTTTTAGGGAGCCAGAAAAAATCCTGGCAGCAAAAGAACATACCACAAATGGAACTCAGAAAAATCCTCAAAGACATGTTACATTCCAACATTGTTTTATAAACAACTTGGTCTTTTTACACGCACACACACTCTCACACACACACACGCACACACTCTCACACACACATGTACAAAACTTAAATTTAAATTTAAAATTCCAATAGGACATTTTGAATTCAATACCTAAGGATGATGATTTGTGTGACCATATAATTTATTGATCTAATCAGGATAATTTTTTAAGTATGAAAGGAATAACTATTAATTAGGACACTAGGAATAACATAAGCCAGAACAATCTCTGACAAATCAGATGGTGCAGTCACCCTAACTATAATGAAAGGAGAATTGAGAGATGTTCTCCTAGCTAAATAAATACATGAAAAAAAATTCATGGCTGACAAATGAATTTAGTCATAGCTGCATTTTTATGATATTACCTCTAAAAATAACATTCCAATGTTCAGCCTAGCTATGATCCAAAAAATTTATCTATCATAAATGTTGGCCAATTGTCCAATTCTGAAAATGGCCTCAAGAGAAAATCATTTGCCAATAGATTATTTGGACACTGCCTTCTGTGGTAGAACCAAATTCTTGACAAATGAATGATCACAACTATAATTTCTATTGCGTGAACTCCACATATCAAAAAGGGAAGTATTACCTCCACAGAATTGAAAACTGATTTAAACTCGATATTTTAAGAGAACAATTATTCTTGAGCAATTCTTCCAAAGTATTGAGTTATTAATTTGGAATTTGGTCTGACTTCTATAAAAGACTTGGATAAATACAAAAGTGACTTTTCAGTATTCCACTAAAAAAAATTCCTACAAAGAAGAAGCTGAAATTGTTCAGGAAGGGAATGGAATGAGGTATTTACTTTGTGAAGAAGTGGAAGTGTCCTGACCAAGAAAGGGAATGAATCCTCAGAGACCGAAGGAGAGGAAAGTGACTGAATCCAAGGGTTCTTGAACTCAATTGCCCTCTTGCTGGCCATGATCAGAAAGGAGAGCGCAGCAATGCTGACTGAGATTGGAGGAATCATTGCCACAGTGTTACAACCCTTGGAAAACTCCCAGTGGTCAAGTTAACATGAAGGAATTGGAAATCATTTCTTTCCCTGCACGAATAGAAAGTCTAGGCTGAGGGTATCTTGTGCTCAGCCAGCCATCCATCTTCTAAGTCTACAGTTTACTCCAATCATTGCTAGCAGCAAAAGAGCACTTTACTTTGGTCACATTAGGTATCTCCTGCTATTTTCTCATCTGCGCTGGGACATGAAGCCTTTTGGCGCTCATTAATGTATAAATCTAAAAATTTGAGAGTTAAGAAGTGATGGGGCAACATTTGAGAAATAGAAGACGGAAGTCAGTGGATAAATAATTCATCTTTCATATCTCAAGTTGATAATTCTAATGCAAACTTTAAATAACTCCTCAGAAATCCAGCTGGGGATGGTGGCTCATGCCTGTAATCCCAGCACTTTGGGAGGCCAAGGTGGTCAGATCACTTGAGGTCAGGAGTTTGAGACCAGCCTGGCCAACATGGTAAAACCCTGTCTCTACTAAAGATACAAAAATTAGCTGGGTGTGGTGGAATGTACCTATAATCTCAGCTACTTGGGAGACTGAGGCAAGAGAATCACTTGAACCTTTGAGGCAGAGGTTGCAGTGAGGCAAGGTCAAGCCACTGCACTCCAGCCTAGGTGACAGAGTGAGACTCTATCTCAAAAAAAAAAAAAAAAAAAAGAAAAGAAAAGAAAAAAGAAAAAGAAAAAGAAAAGAAATTCAAGACTGAAATTCACTTACACACAAGGGAGAACAAATCAAAATGTTCCTGGAATTGTACCCTCCTTCTCCATTGCACCCTTCCCAGGACCCAACACTTTTTCTCTGGTACAACTTATCCTTCCTCCTGCCTCTCCATGAAAGAAAATCTGTATGCAAAAATTTGAATGACAGTTGAGTTCTCATCAGAAACCACTGAGACAAGAAAAAAGTAGTATAACATTTTTCAAGTGCTGAAAGAAAAGGCGTACAATCCCAGAATTCTATATCCAGCAAAACCATCTTTCAGTGATGAAGGGGAAATCAAGACATTCTCAATTGTGGGAAATCTAACAGAATTTTTTGCCAGCAGACCAACCCTAAAAGAATGGCTAAGCTATTTTTTGAAATAGAAAACAAATGATAAAGGAAACAATCTTTGAAAATCAAAAATAAAGAAAATAATAGAAAGAGTAAAAGTATAGGTTAATACAATAGATTTTCCTTTTCCTGTTGAGTTTTTAACATATGTTTGATGGTTGAAACAAAAATTATAACACTTTCTGGTGTGGGTGGGTGTCAATGAGGTGTAAGAAATATTTAAGACATTTATACTAAAAATGGAGGGTAAAAAGATTTTGTAAAAGGAGGTAAGATGTTCATACTTTACTCAAACTGGTACAGCCACTCTGGGCATAATTTGGCAGTTTCTTAAAACACTAAACATACATAACATATTACACAGCAATCACACTTCTAAGTATTTATTCTAGAGAAATGAAAATTTATGCCCACATAAAAACTTTTATACCAATGTTCATGGCAGCTTTAGTTGTAATAGCCACAAATGGAACCATCAGGAATGTCCCACAATAGGTGAATGGTTAAACATACTGTATAGTACCTTCATACCCAGGAATACTACACTGCAGTTAAAAAAAATGAAGTATTGATATGTGCAACAAATGGGATGGCTATCAAGAGCATTTTGCTGAGTGGAGGGAAAAAGCAAATCTCAAAAGATCGTATACAATATGATTCAATAATATTTTCAAAATAATAAAGTTTTAGAGTGGGAAAATAAATTAATAGTTTCTAGGGGATTAGGGATGGTGATAGGAAGGAGGAAGGGGAAAAGTGTAACTGTGGGGAGGTTGCACGGGGGATATTTTTGTGATGAAATCATTGTGTATCTTTATTGAGGTGGCTATTACATAAATCTACGTATGATAAAATGGAATAAAACTAGGTACACACATTATACCAACATCAATCTCCTGGGTTTTCTCTTCTACTGTAGTTACTTAAGATGTAACCATTGGGCAAACCGGGTTGAAGAGGGGAGGGCCTCTCTGTACCATCCTTACAACTTCTTGTAAATCTTTATTTCAAAATGAAAACTTAAATAGAAAAATCAGAAAGAGGGCTCACTGTGGCAACTTCTTGTTAAACTTTCTGTGTAGCAACTCGTAAGTGCTCACTTTTCCTTTTGTCAGCTGTTGACTTCTTTGTGAGTCAGTATCTTTCATAATGACCTATTTCTCTCTGGATCATTTCTTTACACAATTTACATTCTTTTTGATGCTTAGTGCCTATATCTGCAATAAAAATTTTTCTTTTTTTCAACTTTTAACTCTTTTTAGGAGATGAATATTCTGCTCATTTATGTCTTTCAGCATAATCTTTTTTTCAATATGTGAGTTAATATAGAAAAGCCTCTGAAACCAATTTTCCTAAGAATACTAGGCCACTTGCTTCTTTTCAAAATTGCTTCAATAAAACCTCAATTTAAAAGGTACTATATTTTTTCAATAAATTTGAATAGCATAACAAAAAGATTTTAAAATTATTTTTCCATTATATCCATATATTCTACATACATGTGAATCAATAATATATGCACACACATATATGCAAATTCATGTGAATTAATGTAGCCTGTAGAGAAAAACATAGTTCATTAATACTGAGGAAATACAAAGCAAAAGTTTTATCAGGATAATTATTTCAATCAAAAGTTTATCTTAATTGAAAAGTACACTCAAACAGCATGCCAGCATTTGACACATAATCAAGCTAGTTGTTCAGGGAAGAACACAAGATAAATTATTAGTTATAACTCTAACATGTCAAAATCTTATTTCAAGGAAATTGACTCTACAATTAGTTCTATATTTAACTTCCTGTCAAAATCAAAATCAAATTCCAGAAAAATTAAATCTCTAAAGCCCCCCTAACCTTTCTCATCATTTTTTAAATTGTTCAGAATATCACTGAAAATGTTACTTTTCTTTGGGACAATCCCAGGTGCACTAAATAGAACTCCATACATTAATCATAATGACAGCAACTTCAGTTGATGATAGGGAAGTTCTAATACAGTCATCTCAAAATACTGTTCACTCTTTTACGTTTTTTTTTCTTCAACTGTCTGGTCAGTAGAGATAAATGATACTAATTTTAAATATTTGGAGTGATATATTGTCTCTAGGGTTGTTTTGGAAATCTTGATGCCCCTAAATATTGATGCCCTTGGAGGTAATTTGACTACTCTGAAATATTATTATACTCAAGAAAAATAAAACCCTGAAAATATATCTTACCTGAATGGGTAAAAATCTATCAACAATGAGAATAGAGTTAACTAAATTATGAAAACAGATATATTCATGAAGAAAAAAATACAGAAGAATGGGAAACCAAAAACCATTCTAATAAAAATAAATGAAGACAGAGTGGAGCACAATATCTCATAGAAAGGAATTTGGATAATCATCACTATTAAAATGGATATACCTCTATCCAAAAGTGGAGTGGACTAAATAAAGGAAAATGATCTATATATAGAGATATATAAAATGGTGCTTTGTAGCAGTAAAACAAATCAGTTCTTTCTATTATAAACTTCCTGATTCAAATCAAAAGAAAATATAGTAGGCTGGAATTTAAATAGCACAATATTACCTAGAAGTTTAAACCCACACAAAGTTTGCCATATTCAAGGCAAATATTGGGAAGATAAAAATGAGTAGGAAGCTGTTACTACATTTAAATTGCCAGATACCTAGTTATCTGATTAATGAAGAAAAAAAACACATATAATTGTAGAATTTGTGTAATTTCTCTGACCTTTATACCACCCATATACATCAAATTAATAGTTTTTCTCTTTATGTTAAGTTGTATAAACAAATCCAAGTTCACTTCTCTTTCACATATTTTGCAGGTAAGTGTGAGAGTTTTAATTTATTCATATAGAAAATACTCTAAGGCTCAAAACATATCTATAAGGCATTCAATTTTGGTTCTACGTGCTTAGCCTGATTTGTCATTTCTAAAGGAATGTTTAACTTGGGAATTTTTTGGTTTAAGCTACACCATGTTTATTCAGGTTTTTGCTTGTCTGTTTAGGGTATTATAAGGTTTCTGGAAGATTTGTATATATAAACTTATTTGCTGTGCACTTAGGAAAGATGAAAGAACTGAGGGATAGATTCCCTTGGATCTTGTCTTTTTTCTTCCTCTCCTTTCTCTCCCTCTTGTCTACCCCTCTCCCTCTCTCCGCTTCCCTCTCTCTTACTCTCTCTTCCTCCACCTTCTTTCTTTCTCCTGCTCCCTCCCTCCCTCTCTTTCCTCTCCATTTTGAAGTAAGAAGGATTCATGGCAACCTGCACAGGATAAAATGAAACAGATCTGAGTCAAGAGAAGAATCTCTGAGGATAATTTCTTCAAACGTGTAAGGAAGAATAAGAATAAACTTCTCTTAAGTTCACCGTTATCAGCAAATTGCACAAATAGATTCTTCAACATCTCCAGGCAGTGGAGGCCTACCATGGGGGGAAGGCCAGTAGAGCAGATGCCTACCCACCCCCGGTACAAGCGGAGCAGGGGCCTGTTAAAGTCTAGATTAGGACAGGGAAACTCAGATCAATTTTCCACATTCTTGGATTCCAAGCTCTGTACACTAACTCTCAACAAGAACATTCAGAAATCATAAACACTAGTCATTTTCCTTGTAAATGTCCTGCATCTATCAAAAAAGAAAGTGAATAATACGATAAAATATTTGTTATTTGTAACACATGCTGAACAGTTTAAAAATATTATTCAATTTTATTCAAATTATCCCCATGGTACATAGTTTTTTCAAGTAGTTTTAAAGAAAACCATTTGCATTCCAGTTTCTTAACCTCTTTCAAAATGTGAACTCTCCATCATTGACTCTCTGACCTCCCTCTTCTCGTATTATCTTCATTTTTCTCACTGCTCTCCAGCCACATTGTCCCGCATGTTGCTTCTCTAACATGCTAGACACGATCACACCTTAGCGTCTATCTATAGGCTGCTTTCTCTGCTTGAAACTCTCTTCCCCAGGAAGCATCTCTATCTGTTCAAATGTCACATACTCAATCAAGTTTAAGACTCTTTTTAAAAATATAATTATCCTCCCTGACAGCACATTTTTGACCCCCACCCCCACCTTGCTCTTCTCTATTTTTTCCTATTTCTATTTCATTTACCATTTTATTCTATATGTTACAATTATCACATTTATTAGATCTGGTTTTTTTTATAACTTTGTGTCTTATTCAGTTTAATGTAAGCTCTGTGAGAAAAGGGTCTTTATATATTTTACTCACTAATTATCTCCACTTTCCAGAATAATTCATGGTGCAGAGTAGGCATTATTTAATAAAGATTTGCTGAAACTATGAGTGAATGAATGAGTGACTCGCTCACTTATAGTAAATCTTACTCAAAATATTGGCATACGTGTTGAGAAAGAGAATGACTCTCAATCAGAAGCTCATCTAGTTGTTCAAATTCACTATTTTTAATAAAACTAAAGGAAGGACATTAGAAAAAACTTTAGAAGCCATTCCAAAGAGTGTAGGAATATAAAGACTTTCCAAATTGTTTTAGATTGTGCATGAGCAAAAAATTTTAAGACAAGAGCCTAGGAAGAGATTCTGGAAGATACTGGCAGATTGCTCAACAAATCCATTACCTCTCTTTTTCTGAGGATGTAGCATGACAATATTTTATTCATCTTCTTTTATAGTTAGGTGTGGCCATGTGACTAAGTCCCAGCCAATAGAATGTGGGAGACACTGATAGGTATACCTTCTAGACCTAGTCCTTTAAAAATCCCTCACTTGTGCTTTTCCATGCTCTGTCTCATTTCCTGGCTTGATAGAAATGTGCATGGTAATTCAGGAAGCCACATGTTGAATACTGTGGCACCACAAGATAAAACAAGCCTGGATCCTGGAACCACTGCTTAGAGAGGGCTGCCTGCCATCGTGAATACACATTTGGACGTTATATCAATAGGAAGTATACTTCTCTTGTCTTAAATTACTGAGAATTTGTGGTTCATGTATTATGGTAGCTAGTATTACCTTAAGTAATATAAGAATGTTCCCACTATATTAAATAGAAAAAATATTTTCTTCCAGAGACTAAAATTGAAGCATGTTTAAACATGTAGAATTTAGGTGGAAGTCTGGGATCTCAGAAGATACAAAATAAGCTTTCCCTTGCACTGCAAGATCACATATGGCAAAGGCTTCAAGAAATATTTCTAATAGGCCTCCTCTCTTCCTTATAACTCATCTGACATTTTTGTGATACAAGGGAGAACAGCTGAATTGTTTGAAAAACTTGCCTCAGAAAGGGTGAGACAGAAAGCTCACTGGTGAATTGAAAAGGTTTTCATTGTACCATTATGGAACTGTTTTTAAAAGACTCTATGTTCCTTGTAAAATTCATTCTTGAATCAGATTTGATTTTTAGCAATTTCTTACCTAATCTCAACCTCCAGACTTTAATATTCTAACAATTACATAAGTCCACTGCATTAAAAAGTTCTCAATAGTTTTTTTTTAGTTTTGATAATTTTTAACAAGACAAAAAGCTGACAAGTCTTAAATTTTGTAAAAGGAGATTTTGAAAATAGTAGACTCCAAAAATAATGCATTTAAAATCTAATTTATATGGCGCCTCAGAAGAGTTTCAAACAAATGAATAGTCTTCTAAGTAGTTATAAATTCATGTCCGGAATAGAAATATCTGTGAATCGCTAAATTATTTCTCTCATATTTGCTGGTGTAAAACTAGGGAATAGCCAAGCAGCTTACATTATCAACTGCTTATGAGGATGCTAAAATGATATACTTAATTGATATTTCCATCTAGAGGCATCGTATAATTTTGTCACCAAAAATAACTATAGACTAAAGAATATAAGGAGGAATATTTTATATAGTGGCATACAAAGTTATGACATTTATCTGTCATTTTCCCATATTATTTATCCTCAAAAGAGTTTGTTTCTTTACATCATGTGGAAGGATAATTGGCCCCATGAAGAAGTAATTATTTATATCAGCGAGGTAATAATAAAAGAGAATGGCTCATAATCTACTGGACGTTGCAGGGCCTGTGATGTCTCTTTCCTTCTAGTCACTTTCAAAAGCTCAAATACCAACACTTTTGTAACTTCCTCCTTTTCCCCCATACACATAGTCAATTCTTCTTTTGTACTCTCTCAGATGTTAATTTGTACATTGATTTTCACATTTACATTACTGTATTATAATTACCTACTTACGTTTATGACCTGTCTGATCAATTTTAAATTAGCATTTTCTTCTCCCTTGTGTCTCGGTACATTGTATGCTGACATATAGCAGATTCTCAATGGATGTTTGTTAAAGGATGTATTTTATTTCCTCAGTAAAACCATTTTATGTCATTAGACAAATTCAAACATACAGTTAGATTCCAGAAACTATAGTCTACCATATAATTAAAGGTATTTCTGCTATTTTATGTCATTGAACAAATTCAAGTGTACAATTAGATTTCAAAAATTATACTCTCCCATGTAATTAAAGGTATTTCTGAAAAAAATGCTTATTCATGAAGGACAGTGTTTTTATAAAATTTGATATCTAATAACTGATGTTTAATAGCTGTGGAATAAAAGAATGCTAACAGTCATACCGAATGCCTGAAAAAATGAGTCAGTAGTTGGGACCAGAACCAACCAAAAGATCCATAGAGTAGAGGTGATAAGAAGCTGTCTTGAGATTTTAGAATCAATAGCAAAAGCCATTAGTATCCATAGCCATGGAATTAAGCAAAAACAATGGACAGGAGAGGAAAAATTTATTCAGTGATGAAAAGAACATTGAAACCAAAGGGAAGGAACAAGTGACTCACCACAAAAGGGTACTACTATTAAAGGTAAGAGAATAGACCTGCTGTGGAGAGAATTAGAAACTAGTTGCTAATGTGCCCACATATTGAGAAAAACATTCTAGTTCCTATTTTCCTAAATTTCAATCACATCCTTAGAATAAAATTCTATTATCTAAGCTGACCTAAGTTTACTTCTGTTCCTTGAAACCTGAAAGACCCTAACAAAATATACTGGCATAACGAATGACTTAATTCAATTGTGTCTTTTCTACCAACATCCACAAACAAGTACCAAACATCAATTTTTTTTTTTCAGGAAAACAATCCTCTACATTTTTCATTACATTTTACTACAGTTAGGACACCACACAAGTTTTACTTCCCCCTTCCTCTGACGATCCACATCTGGTTGCCACGGTCTGATCATTCTACTTCTGTTACACATCTCAAAATAGTGTCATGATCTCCATTCCTACTAGTTTACATATTTTTCGTACTCACTGAAGTCTTCCTAATTGATCTCGCTACATTTCTATATTTCTATGTGTTTTTGTGATGGTAAATATCAACCTTTCATCACCATGTTTAAGTCTCCTTCAAGCATTTCTTGTAGAACCAGTCTAGTGGTGACTAATTCCCTTAGCACTCACTTGTCTGGGAAAGACTTTATCTTTCCTTCATTTATGAAATTTATTCTGGTGGAATATACAATTCTTGACTGAAAGTTTTGTTTTTTGTTTTTTGTTTTTTTTTTTAGTTCACCACTTTGAAAATGACACCCAATTTTCTTCTGGCCTGTGAGGTTTCTGCTTAAAAGTCAGCTGTTCATCTGATGGGGCTAGACGTTTTTCTCTTGCTAATTTCAAATTCTTTCACTTTGATGTTAGACATTCTGAATGTAATAATGCTGTGATGTAGTCCTTTTTGCAGTGTATTTTCCTGGGGATCATTGGATCTTCTGGATCTGGATGGCTAACTCTGTTGACAGACTTGGGAAGTTGTCATCAATTATTTTCTTAAATAGGTTTTCTATACTTTTTGATACCTCTTCTCCCTTGGGAATACTGATCATTCATAAGTTTGCTCAGTTTATGTAGTCCCAGACATCTCAAAGGCTTTGTTCATTCTTTTTAATTATTTTGTCTCATTTTAAAATTATTTTAAAAGACCTGTCTTCATGTTTTGAGATTCTTTCTTTTACTTCATCTAACCTATTATTGAAGCTTTCAGATGTATTTTGTATTTCCTTCAATGAATTAGTTTCAGAATTTCTGCTTTTTTAAAAAAAGTATCTATCTTCTTGGTAAATTTCTCATTCACATTCTGAATTGATATTCTGATTTCTTTGGTTTGTCTTCAGATTTTTCTTGAATCTCACTGAGCTTCAAAATCAACATTTTGAATCTTTTATTTGGCATTTCAAGGAATTCTTTTTGATTGGGGTCTATTGCTAGACAATCTTTGTGGTCCTTTGGTGGTGTCATATTTCCCTGCTTCTTCATGTTTCCTGTGTCCTTCCATTGATACCTGCACATCTGGTGTAACATTCGCTTGTTCTAATTTTTTGAAATTGCTTTTATAGGGGATTTTTTTTTCCTGAAGATGTATGTATGCTGTGGGCTAAGATACTTTTGCTTTGATTTTGGGTGTCTGTGGTAGTGTTATCTTTGTATGACTTCTTCAGCGTACAAAGGTTCAGTGGTATCTGTGATTTCCTTGGTAGCTTAAGGTACAGTTACTAGTTGAGGTTTTGGTGAAGTTTTCCTGGGGACTGGGACACCAACTAAGCCAGTCTTTGGGCCCTGGTGGTAACGGCAGCAGGGTGAGTGTGCCTGTTTTTAGGCCCTAGAGCAACTTACACTGACTCTGATGTTAGTGGGTTAAAAAGGGCTGATTCTTGGGCCTCCAGGTGGTTTTCTTAGAAACTAGTAGTGGGAGTGGTAGGCCAGATGTGTGTGTGGGTTCTCAGATGCCTGCGCAGCTGGTGTATTGTGGGTGATGGCAGGAGCAGCAACAGAGCAGCCCACTGGGATACAAGTGGCCCATGTTGGTGTTGCTGGAAGCTGAGGTGTGTTAAGTGGGCTAATCTGTAGTCCCATAGACATGAGTAGCAAGGGTGGTGGGTATTGTCCTAAGTGTGCTTAGGAGAGTTTATTCTTCCCTTTCCTGCCCCAGTTAGGTGGCAGCTGCAGCTCTGTTACCTCAAACTCATCCTGAGGGTGAGGCACAGCCCAGTGTTAAATTTGCAAAATGGTTCCAGCTGTGGGCTAGAAACCAGAGAGGATGGGGCCCACCTCAGGCAAGTAGCATGGGCAAGAAGCTTTGGAGAATATGATCTGCTCATGTCTCCATCTCAACAGCAGTCCACAGGAGATCGCAAGAGACCCTCCTTTGGTACATGGGAGCACCCAATCTCAACCTCTCCTCTCCCTTTTTGAAGCCTCACAACAGCAGCAGCTGCCATGTCTGGAGATCCCTGGTATCTATGCTCTCAAAATGATGCTTAGCTGAGGCTGCTAAAACAAAGGCTTAAATACCTGTGAGATTACATGCACATTCCCTTTGTGGAGCAATGTCTCTGAACAACCTTTAGCTACCTCCATATGTCAGACCTAAGGACCTCATGAGTTGAGGGTTTCTCCTGTAGCCAAGACTGTGGAACCCTGGGGGTTTCTCTCTTACTCTTTCCCTGCCTCCAGGAGCCTTTTCCCAGCTCTGTCAGTCCCTGGCCAGGCAGGCTGCCTTGAACACTCTTCTTTCTTACTTTTGGACTTCCTGTCTCTTCTCTGGTGAATCCTAGCATTCTCTTCTAGACAATCTGTTTAAAATGTGAGTATCTATTTATTATTCTGGTTCCTCTCCACAGAGGAGGCACATACTATTTGCATCTAGTCAGCCATCTTGATCCCTCTCCCTGCACTTATTCTCTGTTCTAATCCTAAAATATCTTTAAGAAAAAAAATGATAATAAAAGCGGCTGAATACGACACATACAAAAGTAAATAAGATAGGGCTGTGGAAAAAGTCTCCAATTCATTACAGAATAAAGAAATCTGAATGGAGTTAATCATGATGAGTTTATATATATTTTCAAGTCCATGAACAAAGGTTTCTGAGAGGAAAGTTGTAGGTGAAATGGATTCTACTGAGACAATGATATGAGGTCAAAGGAAACCTGACACTGAGAGATACTGAAAGGTAGAACATCATCATTGTTAATATACATACTTCTACCAGACTTGTTATGCTGAATAATAGCAATTTTGTTACCTTTAAATTAAATTTAAAATTCAATTTTAAACAGAGAAATTTAAAATAATTTAATCAAAGGTTGCATGTTGGTGGGCAATTGGGAATTGGGGCCAGCAGATGACAAGTGTTGTCTGAGAAGACCAAAGCTAAATGCTTCTGGGTTTTTGAGGGCCCATAACATTGTTCAGTCTTTCCTGTCAGAGAATAGAGACCACTGGCTCCATGAGAATCCACTAGGAGAAACGTGGGTGGCAATGGAGAGCAAGGACTCAGGATCACTCTCAGACCATTCTGCTCACTCATCCAGAAACGTACAATATGCCAGGCCTTAAATATGTTAAATATGTTGTAATGAACAAAACAAATATTCTTATTCCCATAAAATTTAAAATTTTGTGAAGGGAGGGGAGAATTAAAAATGTCAAGAAAAAATAAATTATTCACAAACTTTGATAAGTGCTATATGAGGAATAAAGAGGGTGCTGAAGGAGGGCATAATGGGGGCAGCCACTCTCATACAGGGAGCCAGGAAGGACCTTTGAATAAGGGTCCTGAATAATGAGCAGAAATCAGCCATGTGAAATAAAGAGAATTGTATTCTGGGTGGAGGAAACAGTCTTTTCCTAAGGCTATGGGGGAGAAACCTGATTCCAGCGAGTTGAGAAGTTGAACAAGGTGAGCAATTCTGCCCAGACCTTACATAAGAAGGAATATGGAGAAATAAGTGGGTGGATTGGTATGGTTTATGGAGTTTATTGTGGTCATGATCATCATTGGTTGGAAGGGATAGAAACAATATTTACAGAGTGGAGAGAAGGAAACAATCCTCTACATTTTTCATTACATTTTATTGCAGTTAGGACACCACACAAGTTTTACTTCCCCCTTCCTTGACAATCCACATCTGGTTGCCATGGTCTGATCATTCTACTTCTGTTACACATCTCAAAATAGTGTCATGATCTCCATTCCTACTAGTTTACATATTTTTCATACTCACTGAAGTCTTCCTAATTGATCTCGCTACATTTCTATATTTCTATGTGTTTTTGTGATGGTAAATATCAACCTTTCATTGCCATGTTTAAGTCTCCTTCAAGCATTTCCTGTAGAACCAGTCTAGTGGTGACTAATTTCCTTAGCACTCACTTGTCTGGGAAAGACTTTATCTTTCCTTCATTTATGAAATTTATTCTGCTGGAATATACAATTCTTGACTGAAAGTTTTGTTTTTTAGTTTTTGTTTTTTTTTTTGGTTCTCCACTTTGAAAATGACACCCAATTTTCTTCTGGCCTGTGAGGTTTCTGCTTAAAAGTCAGCTGTTCATCTGATGGGGTTATATAGGTGACCAGATGTTTTTCTCTTGCTAATTTTAAAATTCTTTCACTTTGATGTTAGGCATTCTGAATATAATATGCCATGATGTAGTCCTTTTTGCAAGTCAAGAAAGACTCGACCCGTGGAGGGTTTACAGTTTGATTTTGACAACATCAGACTCAGAGAAACCTCCCAATCCTCAGGGACTAGATGAGTGCATTAGCCTCTCCCTCCAGGACAGCTTCAGGTTTCCAGCTGTACCAACCTTCTTGGGTTTCCATCATTGGCTGGATCAGGGGCTTGTCCTTTGTCATTCTGTACCCTGTTGTTCTTTGTCCCCCATATACCTCTTATTTACTTTAACTATAATATTTTCTAATTATTTTTCCCTGAGAAGTCTTCATTAGAATTTGCCTTTCATTTCCCCTATTATATCAAATCTGCATTTTAAAGCTTTTTATGCTAATTTATTATTTATCACATGAATTAAGAATGAAAAAGATTTAACTCTTGAGTAAGTGATGGGGAAGAAATAGAAAAGAAAGAAGAAAGTAGAGAGAAAGAAGGTGAGATAAAAGCTACCAGCCCAAATATCAGGAAAAATCAGGTAGCGTCTACAGTGGCTGACCACTGGTCATGTGTAAAAGGCAAGAGTATGATTCTAAGCTGTGATATTTGGTGTAAGTATAGTTTCTATTTTATGGAAGAAAAGTTTTTAAACTACTTCTGTAAGGATGTTTACCTAGTTGTACCTAAAAGCTAAATGGATATCATGTTTGATATTTTAAATTTTTTTTCTTGGTAAATACACTAGAATATGTCCATGCCATTTAAAAAAATAAAATCTGAGTTGTAAGAAAGGAAGTAAGTGTTGGTGGGGATATAAGTTTGGAAACTGTCAAAAGCCAGCTGATTTAAAAGAATGAGAGACCATATAGTATATTTCATCATCTTCAAGCAGACTTACAAGTAAATCCCCAAAGATATAAAATTCGATTACCATGTTAGAGGTGCCAGGGGTAGATAATATGATCCTTATTATAAATAAGTTTACACTAACACATCAAATAAGAAAGACTGAACAAAGCAATAAATATAGAAAAAGTCATGCCAATTTAACCTTCCGGGAGCAGTTACAGAAGAGACTGCTGAAATAGAAAACATTAGTAGTAATTACATTTTAATGATTAAAGAAATATGCTTTATTTTAAAAGTTATTTGTTACATTAACGTATAGATATCTTTAAATTTCTTCAGAAATTTTCCAGCTCAAGAGAAAAATCTTATAGGAATTTAATATACTGTAATTTACTTTACAATGTCATCATTCTTTTAAGAGCTTTTCATATATAATTGTGTAAGAACTCACTTAGGATTCTAAGAAGAATGCTTACAATCAGCACACAAGTTGTTATGTTCTCTTGACAGTCCTGGGTGAAAATATTTCCGTAACCTTAGCCAAAAAAAGGCATGCATGCATGACACCTCCATGGCTCTTTGAGATTGGTATCCTTTTGCACAGTACCAATCAAAGTGTTTCTAATTATAGATTTGAGGATATAAGTATTTTAATTTAAAAATTGAAGCTGATGAGGAGGTTCCAAGATGGCCGAATAGGAACAGCTCCAGTCTACAGCTCCCAGGGAGACCAACGCAGAAGACGGGTGATTTCTGCATTTCCAACTGAGGTACCAGGTTCATCTCACCGGGGCTTGTTGGACAGTGGGTGCAGCCCACTGACCGTGAGCTGAAGCAGAGCAGGGCATCGCCTCACCCGGGAAGCGCAAGGGGTTGGGGAATTCCCTTTTCTAGCCAAGGGAAGCCGTGACCAACAGTACCTGGAAAATCAGGACACTCCCAACCTAATACTGCGCTTTTCCAAAGGTCTTAGCAAACGACACACCAGGAGATTATATCCCGCGCCTGGCTCGGAGGGTCCCATGCCCATGGAGCCTCACTCACTGCTAGCACAGCAGTCTGAGATTGAACTGCAAGGTGGCAGTGAGGCTGGGGGAGGGGCGTCCACCATTGCTGAGGCTTGAGTAGGTAAACAAAGCGGCCTGGAAGCTCAAACTGGGTGGAGCCCACTGCAGCTCAAGGAGGCCTGCCTGCCTCTGCAGCCATAAAAAAGGATGAGTTCATGTCCTTTGTAGGGACACGGATGAAGCTGGAAACCATCATTCTGAGCAAACTACCGCAAAGACAGAAAACCAAACACCGCATGATTTCACTCATAGGTGGGAATTGAACAATGAGAACACTTGGACACAGGGTGGGGAACATCACACACCATGGTCTGTCATGGGGTGGAGGGCTAGGGAAGGGATAGCATTAGGAGATATACCTAATGTAAATGAGAGTTAATGGGTGCAGCACACCAACATGGCACATGTATACATATGTAACAAACCTGCACGTTGTGCACATGTACCCTAGAACTTAAAGTATAATAAAAATCAATCAATCAATCAATCAAAATTGAGGCTGACAGAAAAAGAATTTTTTTTGAAAAGAAGATGGAATTAAAAACATTTCCTGTGTCTTTGAAAGTTGTATCTCATAAAATATCTGCATTGCCATGATTTATTTTTGTCAATGGCATTTGAATACATGATTAGAAATAATTCAAAGATTAATATTTATCATTTTAAGTGCTAATTTTAAAGCTAATTAATAGTCTTATTGAAGTCTAAATAATAGTCACATTTTAGAAACAGAACAGAGACCTCAGAAATAACACCACACATCTACAGCCATCTGATTTTTGACAAACCTGACAAAAACAAGCAATGGGGAAAAGATTTCCTATTCAATAAGTGGTACTGGGAAAATGGCTAGTCATATGCAGAAAACTGAAACTGGACTCCTTCCTTATACCTTATACAAAAATTAACTCAATATGAATTAAAGTCTTAAATGTAAAATCAAAAACCATAAAAACTCTAGAAGAAAACCTAGGCAATACCATTCAGGACATAGGCATAGGCAAAGACTTCATGACAAAAATGCCAAAAGCAATTGCAGAAAAAGCAGTTGACAAATGGGATCTAATTAAACTAAAGAGCTTCTGCACAGCACACACACATACAAACACTCACACACAAACTATCATCAGAGTAAATAGGGTAACTACAGAATGGGAGAAAATTTTTGCAATCTACCTATCTGACAAAGGTCTAATATCCAGAATCCACAAGGAACTTAAACAAATTTGCAAGAAAAAAAAACACATCAAAAAGTGGGCAAAGGATATAAACAGACATTTCTCAAAAGAAGACATTTATGTGGCCAAAAAAATATGAAAAAAAGCTCAACATCACTGATTATTAGAGAAATGCAAATCAAAACCAGGGAGAAACCATCTCATACCAGTCAGAATGGTGATTATTAAAAAGTCAAGAAACAATAGACGCTGGTGAGGCTATAGAGAAATAGGAACGGTTTTACACTGTTAGTGGGAATGTAAATTAGTTCAACCATTGTGAAAGACAGTATGGTGATTCCTCAAGGATCTAGAACCAGAAATACCATTTGACCCAGCAATCCCATTACTGGGTATATACCCAAAGGAATATAAATCATTCTACTATAAAGACACATGCACATGTATGTTTATTGCAGCACTATTTACAATAGCAAAGACTTGGAACCAACCCAAATGCCCATCAATGATAGACTGGGTAAATAAAATGTGGTATGTATACACCATGGAATACTATGCAGCCATAAAAAAGAATGAGATCATTTCCTTTACAGGGGACATGGATGAAGCTGGAAGCCATCATCCTCAGCAAACTAACACAGGAATGGAAATCCAAACACCACATGCTCTCATTCATAAGTGGGAGTTGAACAATGAGAACACATGAACACAGGGAGGGAACATCACACACTGGGGCCTTTTGGGGGATGGGTGAC
The DNA here is from genome assembly GCF_028885655.2 of Pongo abelii. NCBI lineage: Eukaryota > Metazoa > Chordata > Mammalia > Primates > Hominidae > Pongo > Pongo abelii. Next base: position 199,445,937 of record NC_071988.2, read on the forward strand.
GAGGGGAGGAAACCTAGATGATGGGTCAATGGGTGCAGCAAACCACCCTAGCACATGTATACCTATGTAACAAATCTGCATGTTCTGCACATGTATCCTGGAACTTAAAGTAAAATAAGAAAAAACAGTCATATTTTAAGTGCTAATTAACAGTCTAATTAAATGAATTTCTAAATCATTCATTTAATAAGGTTATTAATTGTATATTTGTTTTCATACTTATTGTTATTGTCAATTAAACAACACCATACTTCTGAATCAAAAATACTGCAAGCATTTCCCTTAACTTTTTCTAAATGACATAGAATTTCTTTTTGTTTTTTTACCCTATTCCTGGAAAGCAGGATAAATGACACAGAATTTCTTGATTAACCAGGTCAATAGGCAGCAGAAAAGCTGGAGAAGAGGTCATGGGTAAGGTAAATAGCAATTCAAATAAAATTAGTGAAAATGTGACATAAAGTATATTTAGTAAGATACTTTCAACCAGGCACAGTGGCTCACGCCTTTAATCCCATGATTTTGGGAGGCGAAGGCACGTGGCTCACTTCAGCCCAGGAGTTTGAGACTAGACTGAGCAACATAGTGACATCTCTACAAAACATACAAAAATTAGCCAGGCATGGTAAGTTGCACCTGTGGTCCCAGCTCCTGGGGAGACTTAGGTGGAGGGATTGCTTGAGCCCAAGAGGCATAGGTTGCAGTGAGCCAAAATCACACCACTGCACTCCAGCCTAGGTGACAGTGCAAGACCCTGTCTCAAAAAAATAAAAAATATAAAAATAAAAAACTTTAGATAAAATTATATCCAGTATTGAGATTAAATGTAATACTATGTATTATGTTTCTTTTGTGAGGTAAACTCCTTTTCACTGATACAACAGTAATTTATTTGTCTTGCAAAGTTCCCTACCAATTTTAAAACCCCTTGATAGAAGCACCATATAAAAGCAATTCACTAATATTATTTTCATTAAACTATTCACCGGAGATCTATACTTTTATTTGAATAGCTATAATCAAATAGAAGTTTCAAACTTATCAATTGTGTAGGTTTAGATGGGACACCAGAGCTAAGATGGCAGATAGGAGGCAAGACTAGCTTGCAGATCCCACTTGGATGGACAGAGCAGAGTGTGGAGACCCACATCATGAACTTTTGCTTCAAGAAGTACTGCAGGAACATACCAGGAAGACCGAGATGATCCATAGACTCTTTGAAAGAACTGGATCACCACTGCAGGCTCCTTGAGACATGGAAAAACTGTGAGTCTGCCAGCTTTCTCAATGGGGAGGCTCGTGGTCTGAGGAAAGTTCTCAGCCATGGCCACCGGTTGCCTGGAAATACACTTGGTTCTGTTGAAGGGGTATGGTGGGAGTGAGAACAGCCTTTACGACTGCCAGCTGCATGAGAGAAGCGTGAGGTCTGTGACTGCCGGTTTTCCCCCACTTCCCTCGTAACCTCTGTGACTCAGAGTGGGCAGCTATAATCCCCCTGAGAATATACCTCCATTGGAGTGGGACCACACCCCCGTGCCCCACAGCAGCTGCAACAACCCCCACCTAAGGAGAGGCTGAGCTCAGACACACCTAATCCTGCCCCCACCTGGTGATCTTTCTCTACTCACCCTGGTAGCCAAAGACAAAGGTCATAATCTCTTGGAAGCTCTATGGCCCTGCCCACCACCTGAGAAACTTGAATACCTAAGCAGGTGTCCCTAAGGCAAGTTTGCATCCTCACTATAGGACCACAGCTGACGTACTCTTGAAAGCACCACCTCCTGGCTGGAGGCCAACCAACACAAAACCAGTGCACTAAACAAAAACACAACCAAGAACCCTCACAGAGTCCACTTCACTCTCCCGCTACCTCCACTGGAGCAGATGCTAGAATCCATGGCTAGGAGACCCGAAGACAGATCACATCACAGGACTCTTTTGCAAACACTCCCCAGTACCAGTCCAGAGCGTGGTAGCTCTGCTGGTTGGCTAGACCCAGAAGAGCAAAAATAATCACTACAGTTCCTAAGGCAAAGAGGAGAACACCACACCCAGGGAGCACCCCATGGAACAAAAGAATCTGAACAGCAGCCCTTGAATCCCCTTGAATCCCAGATCTTCCCTCTAACATAGTCTACCCAAATGAGAAGCAACCAGAAAAACAACTCTGGTAATATGACAAAATGAGGTTCTTTAACACCCCAAAAGATCATACCGGTTCACCAGCAATGGGTCCAAACCAAGATGAAATCTCTGAATTGCCAGAAAAAGAATTCAGAAGGTCAATTATGAAGCTAATCAAGGAGGCACCAAAGAAAGGTGAAGTCCAACTTAAAGAAATCAAAACCCTAATACAGGATATGAAAGGAAAATTCTTCAGTGAAATAGATAACATAAATAAAAAACAATCACAACTTCTGGAATCAAAGACACTCTTAGAGAAATGCAAAATGCACTGGAAGGTCCCAACAAAAATAGAATTGAATAAGCAGAAGAAAGAACTTCAGAGCTCAAAGACAAGGCTTTTCAATTAACCCAATCCATCAAAGACAAAGAAAAAAAGAATTGAAAAAATGAACAAAGCCTCCAAGAAGTTAGGGGCTATGTTAAATGTCCAAACCTAAGAATGATTGGTATTCTCAAAGAATAAGAGAAATATAAAAGTTTGGAAAACACTTGAGGGAATAATCGAGGAAAACTTCTCCAGCCTTGCTAGAGATCTAGACATCCAAACACAAGAAGCTCAAAGAACACCTAGGAAATTCATTGCAAAAAGATCATAGCCTAGGCACATAGTCATTAGTTTATCTAAAGTCAAGACTAAGGAAAGAATCTTAAGACCTGTGATGCAAAAGTATTTGGTAACCTATAAAGGAAAACCTATCAGATTAACAGCAGATTTCTCAGCAGAAACCCTGCAAGCCAGAAGGGATTGGGGTCCTATTTTTAACCTCCTTAAACAAAACAATTATTAGCCAAGAATTTTGTATCCAGTAAAACTAAGCTTCATAAAGGAGGGAAAGATACAGTCTTTTCCAGACAAACAAATGCTGAGAGAATTTGCCACTACCAAGCCAGCACTATAAGAACTGCTCAAAGTAGCTCTAACTCTTGAAACAAATCCTCAAAATATACCAAAATAGAACCTCCTTAAAGCATAAATTGTGTACGTTTAAAGGAAAAGTTTGCCTGTTTATTTCAGACATTTTAATGAGTTTCATGCAAATTGAATAAAACCATCATTACCATATAACAGATATTTAAAAAACTAATTTTTCATTTTTTACTTCATTATGTTTAAAGGACATACATGTAATGCAATATATGTTTTTTACAGTCATACATTGATTAACAATGGGAATATGTTCTGAGAAATGCATCCTTTGGCAGTTTGGTTGTGTGAACATCATTGAGTGTACTTACACAAACTTAGATAAGACAGCCTACTACGTACCGAGGCTATATGTAGAAAAGCAATTGTTTATTAGTGAAGTGCTTATAGCCTATTGCTTCTAGACTACAAACCTGTATAGCATGTTACTGAACTCAATGCTGTAGGCAGTTTTAACACAATGGGAAGTATTTGTATATCTAAACATATTTAAACTAGAAAATGAACAGTAAAAATATGATATGAAAGATAAAAGTAGTATACCTGTACAGGGCACCTACCATAAATGAAGCTTGCAGGACTGGAAGTTGTTCTGAGTGAGTCAGTGAGTGAGTGGTGAGTGAATGTGAAGGCCTAGGGCATTACTGTAGGCTTTATAAACACTCTACACTTAGGCTACACTACATTTAAAAAATACATATTTTTCAATAATAGATTACTGTAAATGTTTTACTTCATACACATATTTTTAACTTTTTGACTTTTTTGTAATAACACTTAAAAAACAAACACATTATACAGCTGTACAAAAATACTTTCCTTCTTTATATCCTCATCCTATAAGCATTTTTCTATTTTAAAAATGTATTTATTTATCTTTTACTTTCTAAACTATTTTGTTAAAAACACAGACACAAACACACAAGTTAGCCTAGGCCTACACAGGGTCAGGATTATCAATATCACTGTCTTCCACCTCCACACCTTGTTCACTATAAGGACTTTAGGGGAAATACCACATACGAGGCTGTCATCTCCTCTGATAACAATGCCTTCTTCTGCAATACCTCCTGAATGATCTGTCTGGGGCTGTTTCACGGTAAACTTAAAAATATATAAGTAGAAAGAGTTCACTCTAAAATAATGGTAAAAAGTATAGTAAATACATAAACCAGCAACACAGTGTTTATTATCATTATCAAGTGTTATGTACTATTCATAATCTCATGTGCTATACTTTCATACAACTTGCAGCACAGTGAGTTTATACAAGCATTACCATTAACATGTGAGTAATGCATCACAGTACCACGTTACAATGTCTATGACATCACCAAGTAATAGGAATTTTCAAGCTCCATTATAATATTATGGCATCATCATTTTATATATATCATTGATCAAAATTTCATCAGGCAGTGTATGACTGTATAATTAAATGTATAATATATAACAATAAAATGTATATCATACATATGTACAGTTACTTTTTTTTAAAGCATGAATATTTTGCCCCCTTGGCCTGAATTTATATATTATTGCTAGGGATGTACATTTGGGAAATAAGAGAACAACTCTCAGCCTCAAATTTCTTATTTTCTCATAAATAAAATGTTATAACTATGAAAACAAAATATATCTCTCCAATAGATAAAAACATTCATTGTAATATCTCTAATACATATACTCTTAATCTATATAGTATATAGAAATATTGATCAGTTTCCCAATAATGCTTCATATTGTGAGATGTTAATTGGTGTTCTAAGAAAAAAAATTCATGGTCAAATAGATTTGGAAATTATTGAAAGACTGATCCATTCACAAAATTGCAAGTAATTTGAATAAGTAACAAATGGGCTAGATCCTGTGAGAGAATTATTTCTTAAAGACAAAACTTTTACAATTGAAAATTACTAAATTACTGAAATTTACAAAATGAAGTAAAATTTAAAATGTATTGAATAGGATCAGTATCAAAATGGAGATATCTGAGCAAAACAGAAAAAAAGTGAAGAAACCAGAGAAACAATAGTTTTAAACAATGTGTACAGAACCACAAGACCCTGTGCATAGCCCAGAAAGATCTAAAATTTGAATAATTTTGGTCTCTGAAAAAGAGAAGTATGAGTGCAGAAATAACAGCTAAAAAATTCTTACATTTGGTGAAGATGTATGATGCGGTTTGGATCTGTGTCTCCACTCAAATCTCATCTTGAATTGAACTCCCATAATTCCCACATGTGGTGGGAGGGACCTGGTGGGAGATAAGTGAATCATGGGGGTGGTTTCTTCCACACTATTCTTGTGGTAGTGAATAAGTCTTACAAGTTTTGATGGTTTTATCAGGGATTTCTGCTTTTATGTCTTCCTCATTCTCTCTTTGCCTGCTGCCATCCATGTAAGATGTGACTTGCTCCTCCTTGCCTTTGGCTATGATTGTGAGGCTCCCCCAGCCACATGGAACTGTAAGTCCAACTAAACCTCTTTCTTTTATAAATTGCCCAGTCTCAGGTATGTCTTTACCAGCAGCATGAAATTGAACTAATACATAAATTGGTACCAGTAGAATGGGGTGCTGCTGAAAAGATACCTAAAAATGTGGAAGACTTTGGAACTGGGTAACAGGCAGAGATTGGAACAGCTTGGAGGGCGCAGAAAACAGGAAAATGTGGGTAAGTTTGGAACTTCCTAGACACTTGTTGAATGGCTTTGCCCAAAATGCTGATAAAAATATGGACAATAAAATCCAGGCTGAGGTGGTCTCAGAGGGAAATGAGGAACTTGTTGGGAACTGGAGCAAAGGTGGCTCATGTTGTTTTAGTAGAGACTGGTAACATTTTTCCCCTGCCTTAGAGATTTGTAGAACTTTGAACTTGAGAGAGATGTTTTAGGATATCTGGCAGAAGAAATTTCTAAGCATCAAAGCATTCAAGAGGTGACTTGGGTGCTGTTAAAGGCATTCAGTTTTATAAGAGAAGCAAGCATAATAGTTCAGAAAATTTGCAGCCTCACAATACAATAGAAAAGAAAAACCCATATTCTGAGGAGAAATTCAAACAGGCTGCAGAAATTTTTATAAGTAATGAGGAGCTGAATGTTAATCCCCAAGACAATGGGGAAAATATCTCCAGGGGCATGTCTGAGGTCTTCACGCAGCCCCTCCCATCACAGGCCCAGAGGCCTAGGAGAAAATGTTTTTGTGGGTGAGGCCCAGGATCCCTGTGCTGTGTGCAGCCTGGGGACTTGGTGCCCTGCATCCCAGCCACTCTAGCTGTGGCTGAAAGGGGCTAGTGTAGAGCTTGGGCCTTGGCTTCAGATGGTGCAAGCCCCAAGCCTCGGTAGCTTCCACATGGCATTAAGCCTGTGAGTGCACAGAAGTCAAGAATTGAGGTTTGGGAACCTCTATCTAGATGATTTCAGATGTATGGAAACACCTGGATACCCAGGCAGAAGTTTCCTGCAGGGGCAGGGTTTTCATGGAGAACTTCTGAGAGGGCAGTGCAGAAGGGAAATGTGGGGTCGAAGCCCCCACACAGAGTCCCTGCTGGGGCACCTCCTAGTGGAGCTGTGAGAAAAGGGCCACTGTCTTCCAGACCCCAGAATGGTAGATCTACCTACAGCTTGCACCACGCACCTGGAAGAGCTGCAGACACTCAGTGGAAGCCTGTGAAAGTAGCCAGGAGGGAGGTTGAATATACTCGCAAGCCACAGGGATGGAACTGCCCAAGACCATGGGAATCCACCTCTTGCATCAACATGACTGGGATGTGAGACATGGAGTCAAAGGAGATCATTTTGGAGCTTTAAGTTTTAGGATTTTGGAATTTCATGGGCCCTGTAGCCCCTTTGTTTTGGCCAATGTCCCCCATTTGGAACAGTTGTATTTATCCAATGTCTGTACCCCCATTATAGCTAGGAAATAATTAGCTTGCTTTTGATTTTACATGCTCATAGGCAGAAGGGACTTGCTTTGTCTCAAATGAAACTTTGGACTGTGGACTTTTGAGTTAATGCTGAAATGAGCTAAGACTTTGGGGGACTGTTGGGAAGGCATGATTGGTTTTGAAATGTGAGGACATGAGATTTGGCAGCGGCCAGGGGCAGAATGATATGGTTTGGTTCTGTGTCCCCACCCAAATCTCATCTTGAGTTGTACTCCCATAATTCCCACGTGTTGTGCGAGGGACCTGGTGGTGGATAATTGAATCAAGGGGGCGGTTTCCTCCATACTGTTCTCATGGCACTGAATAAGTCTCAAAAGATTTGATGGTTTCATCAGGGGTTTCTGTTTTTGTGTCTTCCTCGTTGTCTCTCTGCCTGCTGCCATCCATGTAAGACATTAGTTGCTTCTCCTTGCCTTTGGCCATGATTGTGAGGCTTCCCCAGCCACATGGAACTGTAAGTCCAACTAAACCTCTTTTTTTATACATTGCCCAGTCTCAGGTATGTCTTTATCAGCAGCGTGAAAACAGACTAATATAGTATACTTACAGATTTAAGAAGTTCAGTAAAACTCAAATGGGATAAACACACAAAAAAATCCACACCCAGATGCATCACAATCAAATCGCCAAAAACTAAAAGCAAAGAAAAAACACTTGAAAGCAACTCTTGAAAATAATACATTGAGGATCAAGAATTCACATGATTTGGGATTTACTGGAAAAGACAGAGGTGAGAAAACAGTGAGAAAATATTTCTAAAGAGCTGAAAGAAAAGAACTCTTGACCCAGAATTCTAAATCCAGTGAAAATATTTTTCAGAAATAAAGGAAAAAAATAAAACATTCTCGAATGAAGGGAAACTAAGAGAATTTGTCACTCATTATATCCCATTAAAAATCTATATAAAAACGGAAAAAATAATAAAATGGTAGACAGAAATACAAACATATCAATAATTACATTAGCTGTGCATAGTCTAAAAATTAAAATACAGAGATTGTCAAGTTGAATTAAATTTTGTAAAGACTCAATTTTGTGCCAGTTACAAGAAATCTATTATAAATATAATCAGATAAATAAATTAAAAGTAAAAAGATGAAAAATGACATACCATTTAATCATTAACCAAAAGAAAACTGTAGTAGCTATATTAATATCAAATGATGTTAACTTCAGAGCATGAAAAATTGTCAGGATTAAAAATATTAAAAGGGCTAATTCACCGATAATAAACAAACTATTCTAAATGTGTCTTCACGTAACAATGAGCCTCCAAAGTACATGAAGAAAACCTGCTGGAACTGAAAGGAAATAAAAAAGACATATCTACAATTATAGTTAGAGACTTTAGCATTCCTTTCTTAGTAACTGATATAAAAGATAGAAAATCAGCAAGGATATAAAAAATTCTTAAACTGGACTTCAGTAAAATAAAAGCCTTTTGCTCTTCAAAAGACATTGTTAAGAGAATGCAAAGAGCAGCTATAGGCTGATTAGCGACAATTGCAAATCACATACTTAACTAAAGGCTTGCATCAAGAATATAAAAATAATTTTCAAAACTCAGCAATGAAAAAGCAAACAACCCAATGTCTTTCAATGGGAAAAAGATTTGAACAAATACTTCACAAAAATGTCAAGTAAGTACACGCAAAGATGTTCAATATTCTTTGTCACAATGATTAACCACAGTAACAGTTGCTACAGGTTCTTACACATGAAATCATGTTCAGTTGGCTAAATGTTTAAATTCTAAAATAAAATACCTAAATACCAGAAACGGCTCAATGGCTTGCAATCAAATTTTCACAATTTTCGTTTCATTTTATGTTGTAAAAAGGTAGAAATAATATAAATATTTTAGAGTCAAGGTTTTAAAATAAAAATATGTGGAATATTGTATCATTGTGCTTTCTCCTATTTTTATATGTTAGTTGTTTATATATTATTACCATCTCCTGAAACAGAGTAGCAAATAAAGTGTAAGTTGCATTTTCCTCTATTTTATTGACTAAAGAAAGTATGCTTTTATAATAAAGGGTATATGAAATACAAAGGCTGAGACTTCTAATCGTTTCCAAGTTTTTTTTGTTTTTTTTTTTTTCCTATTTAGATATGCAGTTCATTTTTATTAGTGGAAATTCATTCTCAAAGTTGAACTTGGTTTAGGTCTTGGCAAATCATTTTTCAATTCTAACACCCAGTGTTGTGATATTATGCAGAAAAAGATACTCTCATACATTTCTAGGTGGAGTGTATATGAGTTTAAAAAATTCTAGCAGGTAATCTTCAATATTTAAAATAATCTGAAAATAAAAGAATCACCTTTTCTTTAGTATATAACATTTTATTAATTATTAGCTAATATTGACTGCATCCTAGGCACTTTACAAATACATGAAATTCATTATCTTTATGAATCATCTTAAAAACTTTGTATAGTAGGTAATATTTTATTATATCTATCTTATCTATGAGAAAATTAAGGCTTGCAGAATCTTGTACAAGGTCATACAATTAGCATAAATAGAGCCATGAGTAGCTAATTACAGAGAGTAAATTAGCATTGTACCTCTCTAAGAATAAATACTTATTAAATTGTCTCTTTAAAAAAATTTTTAAGGGATTATGTTTATAATCACCTCTTTAAAATTACTACTAAAATCCTATTTATATGGATAAAACTGAGGAAAATGCTTGGAGGTATCTCTTGACAGCATTATGGTGACAGCCAATGTCCCGAAAGGATCATATTTAATACAGATCTGTTGATTGGCCTCAGAAGACCTATGATGAATACAGAAGCAGTCCAGGGACAAGGAAGAAAGGAAGCCTTAATTAGAAGGGAGAGAATCAAATTCCTTAGCTCTGGCCAAGAACAGAGATTGGCTAATACTATGTGTTATGTAATGTAATACCAAGTATTAATACAATGGTTACAAGATCATTTGATCCTTTGTTAAAAATGAAGAAATTAGTTATGTATCTTCCTTTTGTGCATACATTTATTTTGTCCTTCTACTCATCCACTCATTTTTTCTTTTTGTATTTTTTTCTTTCAGATGGAGTCTCACTGTGTTGCCCAGGCTGGAGTGCAGTGGAGCAATCTTAGCTCACTGCAACCTCCCCCTCTGAGGTTCAAGCGATCCTCCCACCACAACCACCCGAGTAGCTGGGATTACAGGTGTAGGCCACTACGCCCAGCCAACTTCTGTATTTTTAGTAGAGACAGGATTTCACCATGTTGGCCAGGCTGGTCTCAAACTCCTGACCTCAAGTGATCCAGCCACCTCAGCCTCCCAAAGTGCTGGGATTACAGGCATGAGCCACAGTGCCCTGCCTATTTTTTCTAAATTAAAAATACATACTGAAACCATATGGGTTTGCTGAAAAGCTATTCGTTTTATTAACTTAACACCTATACTGCCTCATTTTCTAGGTTTTCAATTTATAGGTCATCATAATCCCTAAATTTTTGCCTTCATATAACAGGATATACAGAGAAAACATCCAAATCTACTCATAATTATTTTAATGCATTCATCTCATTCTGTATCTTTACTATTACAAATGAGTGTAATGGAAGAAGAACTAGCTGGCTAATATCTAATTAAAGTGGCATAAACAGTAACATTAGAATCACCTCTGCTTTGTTGCACTGCTGTTCACCAAGTACTTTCGGTGACCTCTCATCCATAGACCATAGGTCATTGATTTGTAATAACTATCATTAATTTAAAAGACCGGAGCTTTGTTTCTTAATTTCTTTTAGAATGAATGTCCTGATGTTAATTGCCTTACTGCTTTGCACTAGGTTAAATTTTCTTTCCTTTCAAAAGACGGCAAAAGTAAAGTTTCACCCTAGCAAAAAAGTTATCTTTAGCCGAAATAACTGGCATGATCTGTTAAATATGTTTTAAACCTATCTTGTTATTGCTGGTTAGTTTGTCATTAATCATTAAGTTTATAGACTATATCAACAAAATATGAAAAAAACTCCTTTTTTTAAGAGTGTGTGACATATAAATATGTCTTCAGGGATTTCCTTCTATGTTATTTTTCAATTCCTTTGCCAAATAGGAAAATGATGTATCTCACTATGAGTTTTAAGAGTTGTCAAATATAAACATTTAAATGGATTTAAAGTAAATGTATGGGAAAAGCATATAATATGAAAAATAAGATAGAGTGGCAATTTTCATGAGATAAAGTAGACTTCAAGACAAGATTCTTACCAGAGATAAAAAGGAGCATGTTGTAATCATAGAAGTACCCAACAGCAAGGTTTAAAATACATGAAAGAATAGGAAATTGAGACAATTCCACAATTGTAGTAGTATGTTTTAATTCTGTTATCTCAGAAACCTAGACAAAATGAGCAAAGTCTTACATGATTTGAAAAGTCTGATTTTGTCTAATAAAAATTTTTAGCATCTTTATTGAGACATAATTCACATGTCATAGATTTCATTCTTTTAAAGTGTACAATTCAATAGTTTTTAGCATATCCACAGTTTTGCAGCCATCACCGAAATTTAAATTTAGAAACATATTAATAACATTAAAAAGAAACCCTATTATATGTTTATTCCCTAATCTCCTCAGTCTCAGGCAATCATAAATCTTTCTGTCTCTAAAGCTTTGCCTATTCTGGACATTCATATAAATGGAAGAATTATAATACATAAAATAACGTATTTCAGTTTCCTCTATGTTGTAGCATGTATTTGTATTTCATTTCTATTTATTGCTAAATAAAATCACCCCCCAAAAAACCTACAGTTAACTTTATTTTTAAAGGTGAAACACTAGGTCTTGCCACCAGCCCCACCCATGCATGAACAATGCCCATACATTCCCCTGGTAACAGGCCCACTGATCTGAAATCCAACTATGAACTCTGAAGCAGACCTGTAACTCAGCTCCATTTCTACTCTAGCATAAACTGGGAGCAGTCTTACTCACTTAATTAAGGGGCCCAGTAAGGGACATACCTTTCCATGCCTCTAGTAGCAGGCCTGTCCACCTAAGACCAGATTGGAGATACTGAAGCAGCTCTGTGATTAAGTTCCAGCACCACTCTACTGCAGTCTGGGGGACATTCCATCAACCCAAAAACCCAGCAAGAGAAGGCCTTTACCTTCTGAAAATAGTCTGTAAAGACTGGAAGAGGCATTTACCCCTCCAGATGCATAGACACATGGATCATGAAGAAACAGGCAAACATGACACCACCAAAGGAAACAACCCTTTAAGAAAATGTAGATTCATTAACTGCTTGACAAAGAATTTTAAATAAGCATCTTAAAGAAGCTCAATTTTTTGTTCTCTTAAAGAGAACAAAAATGGACACATAAACAAAATCAGAAAAAACAATACATGAACAGAATGAAAAGTTTAATTAAAAAAATAGAAACCATTAGAAAGAATTAAATGACAATCCAGAGCTGAAGAATATGATGAATTAACTGAAAAAGTGATAAAGAGCTACAACAGTAAACATGATAATGCAGGGGAAAAAAAAAAAAACTGGTGATCTCAAAGACATGTTATTTGAAATTAGCCAGTTAGAGAAACAAAATGAAAAGAGAATGAAAGAGTGAAGAAAAGCATATAGGACTTGTGGAACACCATCAAGTGTACAAATATACAAATTATGAGATTTCCAGAAGAAAAAGAGAAAGGAAAACAGACAGAAAGCTTAAAGAAATACTGCTTGAAAATTTCCCAAATCTTGAGAGGAATATGAACATCTAGATTTACGAAGCTTAAAGGATCCCAGGCATGATTAACCCAATCAAGAATATTCAGGGACATATTATAATTAAATTGTTGAAAGTTAAACACAAAAAAAGAATAATGAAAGCCATAAGAAAAAAAAGGTCCATTATATACAAGGGAACTCAGTACCATCAATGGACTTCTTTAGAGTAACCCTGCAAAGCAGGAGGGAGTTAGATGACACAGTCAAAATGCTGAAAGAAAAAACAAACAAACAAACAAACAAAAAAAACAAGAATACTTACCCAGCAAAACTATCTTTTTAGAATGAGATAAAGACTTTCCCAGAGAAACAAAAACTGAGGAAGTGCATCACTACCAAACCTGCCTCACAAGAAATGCTGAACAAATTTCTACAAGTTTAAACAAAAAGATGCTGAACAACAACATGAAAGCGTATGAAAGTATAAATCTCACCGGTAAAGGTAACTGTAATCACAAGCACAGACTACTATAACCTAAATTAAAGACAAAAAGTAGCCAGAGTAATTACAAACACAGAAATTTGTTAATGACAATACAATATGGAAAGAAATTATTACTGTCATTAATTACATAAAGTTTGTTGGGGGGAGTGAAGTCTAGTGTTAATGTGATTGATGTGAAGTTATTTCAGCTTAAGACATGGGGCTATATAAATAAAATGTTCAATGTGAGCCCCATGGTAACCACACACAAAAAATATACATCAGGTAGACAAAAGATAAAGAGAAAAGAATCAAAGCACACCAATACAAGAAATTATCAAACCACAAAGAAATACAAGAAGAGACGAACAAGAGAAATATAAAACAGACAAAAACAATTTAAAAAGTGGCCAAAGGCAATCCTTACTATCCAAAAATTACTAGAAATATAAATGAACTATACTTTTTAATCAAAAGGCATAGGAGTGGTGGAATGGATTTAAAAAAAGAGAAAAAAAACAAGGCCCAAATATATATTGTCTTCAAGAAACTAAAAGAGAAGAAATGAAAAAATATATTCCATGCAAATTGTAACCAAAAGAGAGCAGGGTGGTTATACTCATATCAGGCAAAACAGACTTTAAGTCAAAAACTATCACAAGAGACAAAGAAGTTAATTATATAATCATAAAATAGTCAGTTCAAAAGGAAGATATAATAATTATAAACATATATGCACCCAAGATAAAAGCACCAAAATATATAAAGCAAACATTGGTAGATCTGAACGTATAAACAAACATTAGCAAAACAAGAGTAGAAGACCCCACCCTGTACAATAGATGGATCAACTACACAGAAAATTTATAAGAAAACCACAGAAACAAAGAACACTGTAGACTAAATAGAGCTAACAGACATACAGAAATTCTACCTTGCGGCAGCAGAATACACATTCTTCTAACGTACACATGGCACACTCCCCAGGATAGATCAAATGTTAGTTTGTAAAACAAGTCTTAACATATTTCAAAATGTCAGTATCGGCTAGGCGCCATGGCTCACACCTGTAATCCCAGCACTTTGGGAGGCCGAGGCAGGCAGATCACGAGGTCAGGGGTTCAAGACCAGCCTGGCCAACGTGGTGAAACCCCATCTCTACTAAAAACACAAAAATTAGCAGGGCATGGTGGCGGGTACCTGTAATCCCAGCTACTAGGGAGGCTGAGGCAGGAGAATTGCTTAAGCCCCAGAGGTGGAGGTTGCAGTTAGCCGAGATCATACCACTGCCCTCCAGCCGGGGTGACAGAGCGAGACTCTGTCTTAAAAAAAAAAAAAAAAAAGTCAGTATCACTCCAAGTATCTTTTCCAACCACAAAAAATAAAACCTAAATCAGTAACAATAAGAAAACAGAAAAATTCACAAATACATAGAAACTGAATAACAGACTCTTAAACAATCATTGGGTCAAACAGAAAACCAAAAGAGAATTCTAAAAACATTTTGAGACAAATGAAAATAAAAACACAACATACCAAAACTTACAGGATACAGCAAAAGCAGCACTTCTTCCAATGAAAAAAAAAAAAGTCAACAGGAATATGGAAAGGCTCAAAATCACTAATCAGCAGTGAAATTCAAATCAAAATCATTAACAGATATCACCTCACACCTATTTAAAAGGCTATTATCAGAAAGACAAAAGATAGCACACTTTGGAAAGGGTATGAACAGGGAATGCTTATACATTGTTGGTAATAAAGTAAATTTTTATAGCCATCATGGAAAACACTATGGAAGCTCCTATTAAAAAAAAGAGAATTACCATATAATTCAGCAACTCCTCTTCTGGTATTAAATCAGTATCTTGATTTAAAAATATTAAATCAGTATCCTGAAGAAATATGTACATGACCATGTTCATTGAAGCATTATTCATAATAGCAAAGATAGAAAAACAACCTAAATTTTCACTGACAGATGAGTAGACACAATACACACATGTATACATATATACACACAAACACACAATGGAATATTATTCAGCTGTTTAAAAAAAGAAAATCCTGCCTATGCAACAACATGGATGGAACTTGAGAACATTATGCTAAGTGAAGTAATCCAGAAACAGAAAAATAGTGCGTGATCTCACAAGTATTCAGAATATAAAATATTAGAACTCATAGAAGCACAGAGTCAACAGTGGTGGCTAGGTATTGGGGGTAGGGAAAATGAAGAAATGTCAAAGGACACAAAACTTCAGTTATGCAAGATGAATAAATTCTGAGGATCAAATGTATAGCACAGCAACTACAGTCAACCATACTGTATCGTATACTTGAAATCTATTAAGAGGGTAGATCTTAAGAGTTCTTGGCCAGCATGGTGTCTCAGGCCTGTATTCCCAGCACTTTGAGAGGCAGAGGAAGGCAGATCACTTGAGGCCAAGAGTTTGAGACCAGCCTAGCCAACATGACAAAACCCTGTCTCTACTAAAAAATACAAAAATTATCCAGGCATGGTGGTGCACACCTATAATCCCAGTTACTGGGGAGGCTGAGGCACAGGAATTGTTTGAGCCCAGGAGGCGGAGGTTGCAGTGAGCAGAGATAGTGCCACTGTACTTCCAGCCTGGAAGACAGAGTGAGACTTTATCTCAAAAATTAAATAAATAAAAAATAAAAAGGAAAAAAAGTGAGTTCTTAACACATACAGAGAAAAAGGTAACTATGTCAAGGGATGAATATGTTAAGTAGCCTGATTTTGGTAATCGTTTAACAATGTATACTTATGTCAAAGCAACAAATTGTACCCCTTAAGAATACACAATTTCTATTTGTAAATTATACCCCAATAAGGTGAGAAGAAAAAATAAATATAAACATGAAATTGGGAATATCATTTATAATTATAAGGGATACAAAGTTTGGAGGTAGGAATAAGCGGGAGAAAATATGTTTGATTTTAGATATTGCTACTTTTTTAAAAGGCTGAATGGTATCCTATGGTATAAAGAAGCCATAATTTAAATATTGCCCAATTGTTGAATATTTTTCTTATCTCCATTTTTTCCATCATAATAAATACTTTAATAAATGCCCCTGAGCATACAGCCTATTTTGTATTTTTTCTATCATAATAAATAATTTAATAACTGCCCTTGAGCGTACAGTCTTGATTATTTTGCAATCATTTCTGTAAAAGAGATATTTAAAGTGTTATATCTGGAATAAAAGTCAAGACCATTTATTTTTACTTTCACAGACAAAAACTGCTTCACAAATGTATAGTCCCAACAGAAATATAGAAACATATATTTTTCTCTCACTTTAACCGATAATATATAGTGTTTATATTTTTAATTTTGTCCCAATACAGCTACCTTTGTTCATCTTTTTCTTTATTCTTAATTCAAATTCTGGAATTTGAATTAGAAAGAATTTATTTCACAATTATAGAATCTCTATGTTATCTTCTAATGCTTTTTAAAGTCTATTGTTTTTCGGTTGATTCTATTCAATTTCCTAGATAGACAATCATATCATCTGCAAATAACGACAGTTAAATCCTGTCTCCCAATATTGTATCTACCTAAAATGTGTATACTAATACTTAGATTCCAAGGATCATCAGGACTGGTAAATTGTAGTTTTGTGGCATAGTTGTGATGTTTGTTTTCAATTTCATGTTGAAATGTAATACCCAATGTTGAAACGTGATCCCCAGTGTTGGAGGTGGGGCCTGATAGGAGGGGTCTGGGTCATGGAGGCAGATCCCTCATGAATAAGTTGGTGTCCCCCCCATGGTAATGAGTAAGTTCTCACTCTACTAGGTCATGTGAGAGCTGGTTGTTAAAAGAAGCCTGGCACCTGCTCCTCTCTCTTTTGCTCCCCCTTCACTTTTTGCCACGAGTAGAAGCTTCCTGAGGCCTCACCAGAAGCCAAGCAGATGCTCATGCCATGCTTGTACAGCCAGCAAAACCAGGAGCCAAATAAACCTCTTTTCTTAATAAATTACTCAACCTCAAATATTTCTTAAAAGCAACACAAAACAGATTAATACACGTTGTATATTAAAGTAACTGATAACTGTAAAGTACTACATAGATGTCAAGTACTACATTTTTTTAGCATCACCTTAATAGAAGGCACTTAATAAACATGTGGAAAACCATATTAAACATGAATTATTTGTAGAAGAAACTAAAACTTTTTCATAAAAAATATTTGGCAATTATAAAAAATTTCAATTAGAATATGAAATATTCTCATATTAAATATATATTAAAATAATTTATATTTATATTTTATCAAGTAATCAAATGATATTTAATAGCATTCTGACTAGAGATACAAGTCTATTTTCCTCATATTTATTTTGATGTATGGTGAAAGATAAGGGCAATTAAACCTAAGAAAAAGTCATATTTAATAAAACACAATTGCCCCTGAATTGGCACCCTTCTTAGAATATGGCTTTTTAGGGCCGGGCGCAGTGGCTCACGCCTGTAATCCCAGCACTTTGGGAGGCCGAGGTGAGCGGATCACGTTGCCAGAAGATCAAGACCATCCTGGCTAACACAGTGAAACCTCGTCTTTACCAAAAATACAACGTCTTTACTAAAAATACAAAAAATTAGCCGGGCGTGGTGACGGGAGCCTGTAGTCCCAGCTACTAGAGAGGCTGAGGCAGGAAAATGGCGTGAACCCGGGAGGCGGAGCTTGCAGTGAGCTGAGATTGCCCCACTGCACTCCAGCCTGGGCGACAGAGCGAGACTCTGTCTCAAAAAAAAAAAAAAAAAAAAAAATTAGAAGAATGTGGCTTTTTAGTTTTTGAAGGTTATTATCACATTATTATCAGTGTTTACATAAATCTAAACCAAAATGAAATATTTATGGCAAAAAAAATACTCCCTAAGAGTTGCTGCTGTCAAGTTCCTGGGAGCAAACTAAGAGATGCTGCAGGTGATAACCAGTGTTTCATTAGGAAATGTGAACATTTGCTCTTTATTGAGGACTGAGTGAGATGTATGAATAGAAGATCAATAGATTCAATGTTTTATGAAGTATCATCTTTAGAGCCAAGTCCACAGAGTATCACAAGAAAATGTAAATTCAAAGTTTCTCATGCTGAAAATGATTTCTTAGTCTCAATCTTATCATCTTTAAAATAGAAGTAACACTTGTCACCATGTGATTGCAATTTACATCACTTATCGGAGCTGCACTTGCGTCTGGCAGAATATCATAAATATTTCACATCCTATCTGCAAATAAAATGGGACAGGGGCCTGGAATAAAGTTAATTCAAAACATGCTTCATTTCAAATTTGATTAATATATAGAAGATAATTGTTACATTAATTTTAATAAATATTTTAAAAGGTTAAGTGTTGTTAATACACATAGGAGGAATTTTCCTCTTAAGCTCTAACATCAATATTCCTCAAATTTAAAAATGATAAATTTTTCTATTTTTATTACATTCTTTCATAAGGAATATTCACATACATAAGGACTTATATAATGTTGAAATTATACCAAATTTGGATACTAAATATCAAACAGCAATAGTAATGCTTTTGTTTCTTCAAAGGGATTAAAATGTTCATTTTAAGCCTAAGAAAATAAGAGTTGAGATTTTAATATATCTCACTTAAAAAAATAAAGAAGCAGAGAATATGATTATTAAGGTATATAGAATTGAACTTCATGATTGAACCATCTGACGTAATCAGCATATGGAGAACACTGTATGCCTAGTGCAGATTGCATATTCTTTACAAATATACAGAAAACAGCTACCAAATTACACAATATGTGGGCCCCTAAAGCAAGTCTCATCAAATTTCAAAAACAAAATTACAGAACATATTTTTTGACCAAGGCATTATTAAACTAGAAATCAAGACTAGAAAAATTATTGAAAATTTTCCAAATATTTTGAAATTATGAAACAGAAATAATCAATGGGTCAAAGAAATGTTCACAATGTAAATTAGAAACTGCTTGAAAATTAGTTATATTGGAAATACAGTATAAAAGATTGTGGAAGAAATCTAAAGATGTACTTTAACAGAAATTTATAGTTTAAGTGCATATGTTAAGGAAAAAGAGGAGAGCGACATCAGCAAGATGGCAAAATATAAACATTTTACTCTTTTTTTAAAATCTCTGCCCCAATCTACTTTATTTTGATGATTCAAATGACATCTTTTTGTATTGCAAATCTATTAGCACAGACTTATAATTACTTTTTATAATTTTGTTATAAAAATTATTATAGAAAGCTCCAGATCCTCCTCCCACAGAGACACAAAATTAACAACAATATGTGAGCCTATCTGAGAGATTCAAAAACAAGTAAGAGGTTCTTGCAACCCATATAAGAGTGAAGCAATCTGCATCAAAAGCCAGTAGGAAAATTTGTAGCATTCTCTTACCAGAGCCTGTGGCATGATTCGGAGAAAACCACCAACTCCCCATTCCTCGCTAGGAAAGGGAAACAGTAGAATGTGTATACAATATTGTGATTTGGGAGGCTTCCTGGGAATTGTTTTCTGTTTTGCCTGAATCTAACTACTGGCAGTAACAGGTGTGCCACATTGTAGCCACTTAGAACAAATGCAATCAACCTGCCCCAGAGTCTTCAGTAACGCATGCAGACACTAGTTGAAGCTCCAATACCATGGTTTACTATGGCACCAGGGTCATTGCATGTATCACAAACTCCAGGGAAAACTCCTGAGTAGAAACAGGCAAACATCCTCAATTAGGAGATTACAAGCACAAGCCCAAAGAGGACATATCATCAGAAAAGATTTGAGAAGTCTCCAGAATCTCTAGGTGGGCTGATTTTAAAAAATTCTCTCTATACAAATCCAGATCACAAAGTCTGGAAAAAGTGGCTGATTATTTAAATGATAAAGTCCAAACAAAAGATAACAAGACATACAATGAAACAGGAAAACATGTCCCAGTCAAAGAAACAAATTAAAAAGAGACTCTTTATGTACATGGGGGCTTTTATTATGAGCAGATTTTTCTGCAGAAACCTTATAGATGAGAAGGGAATAAGATGATTTATACAAAGCATTGAAAGAAAGAAAAAAACCTGTCAACCAAAATTAGTATATCTAGCAAAACCACCCATCAAAAACAAAGGAGAAATTAAGACTTTCCCACGTAAAAGTTGAGGGAGTTCGTCACCATTAGACCTTCCCTATAAGAAATGCTGAAGGGAATAATTTAAGTTGAAGTGAGAGAATAATAAACAGCAACATAAAACCACATGAAAATATAAAATTCTCTGGTGACAGCATACATATAGGCAAATATAGAATCCTGTAATATTACAATGTAAGCATGTAAACTTTTAAATCAAGCGTATAATTTTAAAAAACAAAATTATAAAAAGTAATAGTAAGTCTATGCTAATAGATACGCAATATAAAAAGATGTCATTTGAGTCATCAATAAAATAAAGTGGATGCAGCAAAGATAAAAAAAGTCAAGTTTTTATATGTGATTAAAGTTATTAACCATTTAAAATAGATTGTTACAACTTTAAGATTCTTTATACAATTGCAATGATAACCACGAAGAAAATATCTACTGACTATTCACAAAGAAAAATCAGAAGGGAAACTAAATGTGTCAACACAAAAATTAAACAAAACATAAGTTAAGGCAGCAAGGAAGAAAAGGAAGAACAAAAAGCTACAAGACATGCAAGACAAAAGCACAATACCAATGGTATTTCCTATCAGTAATTACTTTAAGTGCAGATGAATTAAATGTCCCAATTTAAAATCATAAATTGGATGAATGGATAAAATACCTTCAACCAAGATCCAGCTATATACTGTCTACAAGGGACTCAATCTAGACCCTGGAATGTACACATTGGTTAAAAGCGAAAGAATGAAAAAGGATAGTTCATGCAAATAGGAACCTAAAAAGAGCCATATTTACAATAGAGAAAATAAACTTTAAGATAAAAACTGTCACAGGAGCCAAAGAAAAACATTATGTTAATATAACGAAAAAAGCTAAATTCATCAGTAAGATATAATTAATAATTATAAATATATATACACCTAACATTAGAACTTCCAAATATGTGAAGCAAACATTGGCAAAACCGAAGGAAGAAATAGACAGCAACATAATAATAATAATATGAGACTTCAGTACACTTTCAGTTGTGGATAGAACAAGGAGACAGAACATCATGAGGGACACAGAGAACATGAACAATACTGCGGAGCACTTGAACCTAGAGACGTAAAGAGAACACTCCACAGGCCGGGCGCGGTGGCTCACACCTGTAATCCCAGCACTTTGGGAGGCCAAGGCAGGCAGATCACGAGGTCAGGAGATCGAGACCATCCTGGCTAACACAAACCCCGTCTCTACTAAAAATACAAAAATTAGCCGGGCGCAGTGGCGGGCGCCTGTAGATCCAGCTGCTCTGTAGGCTGAGGCAGGAGAATGGCGTGAACCCGGGAGCCGGAGCTTGCAGTGAGCCGAGAACTAAAAACTAAAACGACATGATCATCTCAATAGATACATAAAAGGCTTTCAATAAAATTCAACATCCCTTTATGTTAAAAACTCTCAAACTAGGCATTGAGTTAACATATCTTCAAATAATAAGGGCCGTCTATGACAAACCCATGGTCAACATCATACTGAATGGGCAAAAGCTGGAAGCATTCCCCTTGAGAACTGCAACAACACAAGGATTCCCACTCTCACCATTCCTATTCAATATAGTACTGGAAATCATAACCAGAGCAATCAGGCAAGTGAAAAACATAAAGGGCATCCAAATAAGAGAGGAAGTAAAATTATCCTCATTTGCAGATGATATAATTTTATGGCTGGAAAACTCCATAGTCTCTACCTCAAAACTGGATCGATAAACAACTTAAGCAAAGTTTCAGGATACAAGATCAGTCCATTTCTGTGTACTAAGAATATCCAGGCTGATTGCCAACTCAAGAACCAATCTCATTCTCAATAGCCACAAAAAGAATAAAATACCTAGGAACACATCTAACCAGGGAGCTGAATGATTTCTACAACAATAATTACAAAACACTGCTGAAAGAAATCAGAGATGACATAAACAAATGGGAAAACATTCCGTGATCATGGATAGGAAGAATCAATATTGTTAAAATGGTCATACTGACCAAAGCAACCTACAGCTTCAATGCTATTCCTGTCAAACTACCACAAGATTCTTCACATAATTGCAAAAAAAAATCTGAAATTCATGCGGAACAAAAAAAGAGTCTAAATATCCAAAGCAAAAAGAACAAAGATACAGGCGTCACATTACCCAACTTCAAATTTTATTACAAGGCTACAGTACCCAAAACAGCATGGTACTGGTGGCAAAACAGACATACAAACCCATGGAACAGAATAGAGAGCCCAGAAATAAATCCACACACCCATGTACAACCATAAGATCTTCAACAAAGTTGTCAAAAACAAGCAATGGAAAAAGAACCCCCTATTTGAAAAATGATGCTGGGATAATTGGCCAGCCCATATGCAGAAGATTGAAAGTGGACTCCTTCCTGTCACCATATACAAAAATCATCTCAAGATGGATTAAAGACTTAAATGCAAGATCTAAAGCTATAAACACCCTGGAAGAAAACCTAGGAAACACCATTTCAGACACAGGCGCTGGCAAAGATTTCGGGATGAAGATGCCAAAAACATTTGTAACAAAAATTGACAAATGGGATGTAATTAAGCTAAAGAGCCTCTGAACATCAAAAGAAACTATCAACAGAGTAAACAGACAACTTACTGAATAGGAGAGAATGTTTGAAAACTGTGCATCTAACAAAGGTCTAATGTCTAGAATCTATAAGAAACAAATTAACAGGCAAAAAAACAAACATCCCCTTAATAAGTGGGCAAAGGACATGAACAGATGCTTTTCAAAAGAAGACAAACACACAGCCAGTTAAGCACATGAAAAAATGTTCAGTATCACTAATGAGCAGAGAAATGCAAATCAAAACCACAATGAGATACCATCTCACACTAGTCACAGTAACTATTACAAAAAGGTCAAAAAGTAACAGATGCTGGCACAGCTGGAAAGAAAAGGGAACAAATATATACTGCTGGTGGGAATATAAATTAGTTCAACCCTTGTGAGAAGCAGTTTGGCGATTTCTCAAAGAACTTAGAACAGGCCGGGTGCAGTGGCTCACACCTATAATCCCAGCACTTTGGGAGGCTGAGGTGGGCACATCACGATGTCAAGAGACTGAGACCATCCTGGCCAACATTGTGAAACTCCATCTCTACTAAAAATGCAAAAATTAGCTGGGCGTGGTGGCAGGTGCCTGTAGTCCTAGCTACTTGGGAGGCTGAGGCAGGAGAATCGCTTGAACCCGGGAGGCAGAGGTTGCAGTGAGCCGAGATCACGCCACTGCACCTCAGCCTGGGAACAGAGCAAGACTCCAACAAAAAAAAAAAAAAAAAAAAAAAAAAAAAAACCTGCCATTTAACCTGGTAATCTCATTATTGGTGATATACCCAAAGGAATATAAATTGTTCTACCTAAAAGACATGCATGTATATGTTCATTACAGCACTATTCACAATAGCAAAGACATGGAATCAACCTAAACGTCCATCAATGGTAGACTGGAAAAGAAAATGTGGTACACTCATGGAATACTACACAGCCATAAAAAGTATAAGATTATGTCCCTTTGCAGCAACATGGATGCAGCTGAAGGCCATTATCCTAAGTGAACTAATGTAGGAAGAGAAAACTAAATACCACATGTTCTCACTCATAAGTGGGAGCTAAACCTTGAGTATACATGGATACAAAGGTGGGAAGAATAGACACTGGGGCCTACTTAAGAGTAGAGGGTGGGAGGACAGTGAGGGTGGAAAAACTCCTTTTGGGAATTATGCTTATTACCTGGGTGATGAAATAATCTGTACACCAAACTCCCACAAGATCCAATCTACCCACATAACAAATGTATGCATGCACCTGTGAAACTAAAATAAAAGTTAAAAAATAATGATAATAAAGTCAATGGTAGGTCCTTTGTAAAGACTAGTAAAATCTATAAATTTCTAGAAAAATGATAGAAAAAAAGAGAAAACAAAATCATTAATATCAAGAATGAAGAAAAGGACATCACTATAAATCTTAGAGATGTTAAAAATACAAGGAGGTCCACACAAAAATCTATACATGGATGTTTATAGCAGCTTTATTCATAGTTGCCAAACCTTGAAAACAAGACGTCCCTCGATAAGTGAAGGGATGTGGTGCATCCAGGCAATGGAAGCATTAAACAGGGGAGCTATTTAACCCACAAGAATACCTGGAGAAACTTTGAATGTTCACTACTAAGTGAAAGAAGCCAAATTTAAACTACCATACACAGTCTATGATTCCACCTACATGACATTCTAGAAAAGGCAAAGCTTTGGAGACAGTAAAAAGATCAATGGTTTTCACGGATTAGGCAGAGAATGGGATGAATAGGCAGAGCACAGAATATTTTCAGGGCAGTGGAACTATTTTGTATGATATTACAATGATGGATGTAGATTATTATACATATGTAAAAGACCATAGATTGTATAGAACCAAGAGTGAACCCTAATGCAAACTTGGATTTTGAATGATAATGATGTGTTAATGTAGGTTCATTGATTGTAATAATTGTACCACTAAAGTGTGAGATGTGGGAAGTTGTGCATTCGTGTAGGGGGGGGCTATATGGAAACTCCCTGTACTTTCCACGCAATTTTGCAGTGAACTCAAAACTCTAAAAAATGAAATCTACTAAAAAACATATATAGACAAGGTGTGGTGGCATGCACCTGTAGTCACAGCTCCTGGGGAAGCTGCAGGAGTATGGCTTGAGCCCAGGAGTTCAAGGCTGCAGTGAGCCATGATTATGCCACTGCACTCCAGCCTGGGTGACAGAGCGAGACCCCAACTCAAAACAAACAAACAAAAAACTAAAAACAGCATATAGCTTGTTGGGGGAGGGTAGGCATGGGAGAGCATCAGGGAAAAGAGTTGATGCAAGCTGGTCTTAATACCTAGGTGATGGGATGATCTGTGCAGAAAACCACCATGGTACACACTTACCTCTGTAACAAACTTGCACATCCTGCACATGTATCCCCGAACTTAATTTAAAAAATTAATTAATTTTTAAAAAGAGCATATAATAAGAAATCATAAAAATGTAGATAAAATAATTAAATTTCTTGAAAATCTTTTACCAAAACTAGCAACAAAAATATCATTTATTTGTACTAAATGTATTAAAGTAATTCAAACCATAATTAAAGAACAAGCTACGGCCAATCCAATAAAATATATGGAAGACCTCTACACAGAAAACTATAACAATTACTGAGTGAAATTTTAAGTCTTAAATAAATGGAGAGCTAAACCAAGTTACTGATTAAGGAGATTCAATATTTTAAAATGTCAGTTCTCTTCTAATGTTCTCTTGATTCGATTTATCTCTAATCAAAATCCTTACATGTATTCTGTGATAAGCTGATTTTAAAACTTATATGGAAAGTCAAAGAACTAAGAATGACTAAGTGAGTCATGAAGAAGAGCAAAGCTAGAGAATTTCCCTATCTGATATCAAGACATAAACTCACTGTAATAAGACACTGTCATATTAGGACAAGGTTTGAGAGAAATGGGTTATTGGAAAAGAGCAGAGAGTTCATAAACAAATCCACACATATATGGCCACCAGCCTTATCATCTATGTAGTACAGCAGGGCAGTGGGGAAAGGATGCCTTCTTTTTTTTTTTCAATAAATGGTACTGGATAAGCTGGATATTAAATGGGAAAAAGGGAGTAACCTTGGCCCCTGTCTTGCATCATAGTCTCAAAACACAATTCCAGGTGAATTTAATTTTAAATATGCAAGGTAAACTACTAAAGTTTTAGATGAAACTATAAAACACCTTTGTGACTTTGGGACTTGTAAAGATTTTTGAAACTGAACACAGCTACTAACCATTAAAAAAAACCCTATTCAACTTTGTTAAAATTATGATTCTCTAGGCTCACCAAAATACATCATTAAGAGCGTGAAAAGGTAAAGAGGAATCTACATACATAAATTTATAAATATATATTTGTATGTATCAAAACATATGTATCTCCAAAATTAAAAAGAACATCTATAAAGACCATCTAATAGACAATTGGACAAAGACATGATGAAATGCAACTTCACAGAAGAGTATATTCAAATGGGCAAACGTGCCCA